>NC_083716.1:120396405-121088905 GCF_028564815.1 Eubalaena glacialis | reverse complement strand
GAAACTTCAGTCAATAGAGGAAGACATACTTGAAATTTTTGTCTGCCGGTTTGTGTTATTAACCACTTTTTAATTAATATAAATTCCTGTCTGAATATTACTATTCCTCAAGAGTATGAACTTGACTGTGTCAAACTTGGTTATTATATAACAAACAATGAAATTAATCTTACCATGATTTTGCACTAAATCTTGGTGGAAGAGAAAGGTCATAAAACATGAGTGACTACAAAAGTCACTGCATCCTTCCAGGCCTCAGTCTCCTCACCTGTGAAAAGAAAGAGGTGGCCAGATTAACTTGAAGATCCAAAACTTCCAGTTGCTAAACTGCTCCAGTTGCTAAGCAGCTCTGGAGGTTGCTTCTTTTTTTTTTTTTTAACATCTTTATTGGAGTATAATTGCTTTACAATGGTGCTTTAGTTTCTGCTTTATAACAAAGTGAATCAGCTATACATATACATATATTCCCATATCTCCTCCCTCTTGTGTCTCCCTCCCACCCTCCCTATCCCATCCCTCTAGGTGGACACAAAGCACCGAGCTGATCTCCCTGTGCTATGCAGCTGCTTCCCACTATGGAGGTTGCTTCTTTACTTATATCTCTTCTGAAGTTGGGAATCTTTCCATGAAATGTAAGTTTCAGTTAGGAAGAAGGAAAGGAAGAGCAGTCTTTCAAGATAAATAAATCATTCTTAAATGATCAGTGAATATAGAGACATCCAGCACTACATAATGAAGCAAGAATACCTATTATTTTGAGCACAGTCCCTAATATTCACCAATAGTTTCAGAGCCTTATTCCCTGATAATAGAAAGTCATCTCCTTCCATTGAATTTACCTCTTTTATTATGAGGCAGAGACTGAGCCTACATTTCAACACAGACAAGCATAAGTTTAGAGATTTCTCTTTCCTTTCTCTCTAGATGTCCAGATGTAAATGTGTGTGGTAGGAAAAAAACTATTTTTACCTTGATAGCTTCCATTTCTAAATATTAAACATCCTCCCCATGACAAAATTTAAAATCAAACGTTAATTATAGATTGACTCTAATGACAGAATATTAACTAGAAGAGTCCACTCACAGGGCAAAAGAGCATAATTCTATATTATAATATTTAGAATTGTGAATGCACTCAGTATTTGTCCTGTGGCGTTAACTGTTATCCATGAACCAGTTAGACAGTGAATGGTAATTGTAAGAAATGCAAAAAAGAGGTCAATATTCACGATGCTGAGGGAGCTATAAATATAAAATATGATTTCCGTACTCTCCGCTGGGAGCTATAAGTAAAGCTGAGTACAAGGGACAGATACCTTGTGTGGGAACATGAGCACAGCAGCAGGTTATGTGGGAAGGCAAAGTCACAGGATTTTATGGTTCTTAATTGTTCCAGCCCTCAATTATATCTATCTGTAACTTGTCCATGAGTGATGAGAGCCAACGTTTTATTGGGAGCACTGAAAGGCACCTTGCCTACCACCTGGGCCATGATGCACTGGAAATCACTAGGACACTATGGCAGGAAGGCAAATGCTGCTGGTGGCCCCAGAACTATTGCCGATTGCTGAGCTAAAAGTGTTGTTTGAATCATGTTTCTATGACTTCATCTAGCAAGGTGGAAAACAGCTCATGTTTTGACAACTGTCGGATGTTCATGCATCCGACAGTTATGAGGAAATTCTGAGGAAAAGTTTGCTATGGAAACCGTCAGGAAAATGTGGCTAAGTGGCATCAAATTGCAGAAAGTACTTTACAGTAATTAGAAGTGTTTATGAACTAGGTACATGGTGAGGGCCATGTACAAAAAAACAAGGAGTATAAATATTCTCAGATTAAATTTCCATGGCAGGAGAGACAAGAGACTATGGCAGAGACTGTGTTTTGGAAGAGGAGGTCCTATACATGCTAAAAGTGCTATATGTCAATTATATCTCAAAACTGGAAGAAAAAATAAAATAAAGTAAAAATGCTCTTTGGTACCATAAAGTGTATATATTTTTTAAATAGTAAGACTACTTCCACTTTCTTTTTTCCTAATGGGAATTGTAATCATATTTTGTCTAGAAAACCATATTTAAAGGCCATAGAGGAGTGGAGAGTGTGTTTTTAATGGAAAATAGCATTCTAGAACATTTGGCCTATATGGTGACCTGGAGCTGCTCATTGAAATCCAGCCCATATTTATGCCTTGCACAGAGCGGCAAATGTCGTAACTGGATTAGGACTCTGGAGACAGGCATCTGGGTTTGCCACCATGAACTGAGTGATCCTGGGCAGTTCATTAAATCTTGAGACATAGTTCTCATTACCTAAAGAATGAGCACAGTCATTTGTGCACCACTTACTCCACAGGTCAGTGGGGACAATAATGGAAGATAATTGCTATCACAGTGTTTGGATTAAAATATGACAATAGGTAGAATTCTAATACTTTGTTCATTTATTCAGCAAATGTTTTACTAAGCGCCTAAGGCATGGCGGGCACTATTGTAGGTGCAAGAAATTCAGTGGTTAATCAAATAGTTCTTGCCCTTATGATCTTACATCTTGATGGAGGAGTCAAATGTAAATAAACTTAGAATATCAGGTAGTGATAAATGCTAAGAAAACTAATGAAGCAGGGGAAGAAAATAGACAGTGATTGTATTTGAGTGCAGAAACACTTCTGAACAAGTTACCAGTGAAGACTTTTCTGATGAAGTGATATTTGAGTAGAGATCTTAATTACTTGAGAGGTGAGCCATGTGAAAATCTGGGGCATGAGCATTAATGATTAAAGGAGCAGGTACAAAGAACTGAGGCATGAACATATTTGGAGTGTTTGAGCAACAACAAGAAGACCAGTGAAGCTAGAGCAGAGAGAGAAGAAGAGTAATCGACAATGGAAAGGCAACCAGGGCAAATCATGTATGACTAATCATAATGATTTAGGATATTATTTCAAGTGCGATGGAAAACTATTGGAATGTTGTGAGCAATAGAGGTTATGCACTGATATCTGCTTTCAAAGGATTATTTTGGCTGCCAGGTAAGAATAAAACTGGAGGCGGGGCTTCCCTGGTGGCGCAGTGGTTGAGAATCTGCCTGCCAATGCAGGGGACACGGGTTCGAGCCCTGGTCCGGGAAGATCCCACATGCCGTGGAGCAACTAGGCCCGTGAGCCACAACTACTGAGCCTGCGCGTCTGGAGCCTGTGCTCCGCAACAAGAGAGGCCGCGATAGTGAGAGGCCCGCACACCGCGATGAAGAGTGGCCCCCACTTGCCGCAACTAGAGAAAGCCCTCGCACAGAAACGAAGACCCAACACAGCCATAAATTAATTAATTAATTAATTATTTTAAAAATGGAGGCTTCTGCAGTAGACTGGTTCACAGATGATGGTGGCTTGGACTAATGTAGGTGCAGTAAAGGTAAGAGACTCAGAATGTGTTTTAAAGGTAGAGCCTAATGAGTTGTGAAAGAAATCCTTTGTTTTAATGGAGTGGACCTTTGAGCACTGTTGTGACTGCTCCCTGGATAAAGGGTATTGAGCCTTTATATTTCTGGGCTCCTCTAACCTAGTAGATGCCTCAATCCATGAAGGTTGTTTTAAACTAAACTTACAGTATCTCTGAGAGGAACTGGGAGGTAATGGACAACTACATCCACTCATTTGTCTACCCTTTACATGACTCGTTTGCTGGTTGGTAATAAACCAAAATGAAAGCAACTTCCAATGCAATAGAAAATATATTTTCTTGGTTGAAAAAAAAAAAAAACAAGGAAATTAGTTGAGAGTAAGGTGCTGGAGAGCTGGTTTTGAATATTTAAAGTGAGGAGAGGTGTAAAATAGTTATATTGAAGAGAGGGAAAGTAAATTGACTAAGGAAATGTAGTGAGACTAATAAGCATGATAATGACCCACTTGAAATTAGTGGCGATTATTTAACATTAGACCAGTTAGCATGGCAGTGTATTTTTCATATCCATATACGGCTGCTTGTAATCAGGAGCACAGGGGTTACAGAGCTGGATGTAATCACCTTCGGATTCTGCCAGGAAGTATGATGCAGGAGAAAGGGAGCTGAAGAGACATGGAATATAAGTTGGGTAAGAGACATGAGAGGATGGACACTGTAAAAGTGGTTAGGTCAATAGATGGAAGGACTATTAAAGTACACAGACTGAAGAGAATATTCTAGAAAGATAGAAGGTGTTCAGAGATGGAATCTTTGAAATTGGTAGTGTCATTATCAGTAATTGACCAGGTTTGGGGTATGGCCCTGGGCATGGGTGGCTACACAGACTCAGTAGCTTAAATAGGAAAGACATTCAAGTATTTTTGGCTGATGATTGAGTCTAATAGGGGCTTCTAAATCAACTTTGCGACTCTGAATTCTTTGTAGAGCATTTTTATTTGTATGTTTGGTCCTCTTATCAACCTTGTGTTAAGTTTGAAGTGTTTAGGATATTTTCTCTGAGAAGATAGGATAACAGGGAAAATTCTTTTCCTGTAAAGCTCATAGATAATATAGATTATTTGGGATCTTTCTGAGACTTAAACCCTCAAGTGTGAAAGCACTGTTTATTAGAGACCAAAATTCCATGCTCTAAGATGAAGTATTCCTTGAAGACTTTGATTCATTTATTTCCTCATCCTCTTTTCCCTCCTCCTCTTTTTTCTCTTTCTCTTGCCCTCTCTCCTTCTTTGCTTCCAGATAGACAGAGAGATAGATAGATATGTCAATAAATTGGAAGGTAGATAAATAGGTAAATAAAACATCTTTGCAATAGATCTTAATTTACCCTTTTGCATTCAAATTTACCTGAAATATACTGAGAATCAAATTATATCACTGCTGGATAGCAGCAGCTTTTTAGCATCAGAAGGGATAATACAGCCATGAAACAAATATTATACATTCAAAGACTTATGAAACATGAGGCTGTGTGTCCGTAACTCCCAGAAAATTAAGAAATACACATGGAAAACAGAATCTAAAATAATAAGCCACCCTGTGTTACAGATAAAGACAAATTAACATAGAAGGTATGACTACATAGTAAATGATTTAATATTTTTTAACCAAACACATCAGAACTTATATATCAACTTTGAGAGTTTCCCCCTTCAAAGTAACCACCTGGGTAAGTTATATATTATATATTTATTCCAGGAATGAGTTTAGCAAAGACATAGACTGGTTTAGTTGCAAGTATTATAGACCAACTCTGAGAGCAGTTCTCAAAGAAAGATGACTAATGTTTTGAGCTACGGCCCCACCATTGTACTAAATTCCTGACCTTCTAAAGTGACCATTTTGCAGTAGAGAACTCTCCTTTGGGGCTTTTGCCTCCTGACCCAAAGGAGAGCAAGAAGTAGGGATGCCTGATAGTAAGCATTCAGTTTCCCTAGTTCACAGTCCCACAGTCCATTGAGTTACATTTAAAAAACCTTTTTTTCTTCAACAAAATTAAAATAGTTAATACCAGAATGAGGCCATGGTTGGATTCCTGGGGGAGCACCTGCAGCCTGCCTTGTGAAATGCCAAGAGGAGCAGAGAGAGGCCAATGCCCTGGCAGCATCAGCAGAGGTCCTTTCTCCCATAGAATGAATGCATTGCAAGAATATCTCCCCCAGATCATGGCTGCTTCAATCCACACTGTCTGTTCTTGAAAACACAGAGGCTCAAATGACAGCCACCTTAGTCACCTGGCTGACTGAGGATTCATTAGTGATCAAAACTTGTGCTGTGGGAATCCTGATGTTATTTTTAACATCCCAAGCTCCTTTACCTGTGATTCTCAGTAAAAGCATTATCCAGAATGTTGTTAGAAGTTGATTTGATAAAAATTTGGCCTCTGGAACATCAGGTGTTCCTGCTTTTTGCTCTCCTGTGGGTCAAGAACAAATCCTCTCTCACAACTCCTCTCATGTCCAATTTCTATCTGGTGGGTAAGGCTATTTTCCTCCTCAGCTTCTCTGCTCCCATCATGTTGCACTTTGAAATAAAAGTATTCCAGTGTATCATGCCTACCTAAAGAGTGACAATCCTGTTGTTAATATAAAATGATATACACTCTGGTGAAGAGACTTTTTTTTTCAAAGTTCTATCTACTACATTATTTTATTTCCGTCTCCCTGAAAACATAAGAATCAATTTTTATATAATTGGGAAAAGTTTAAGGTTCTTGGGGAAGGTTATTTTCCTAGTTATAATGTCTGTTCATTTTTATGTAGGTAATTGGGGGATTTCAATGACATTGGCATTGATGACAACCTGGTCAAGAATAAGAAGGAAGGCCCTGGGTTTGTCATATATGACCTTTATTATTTTGAGGTATGTTCCCTCTATGCTCACTTTCTGGAGAGTTTTTATCATAAATGGGTGTTGAATTTTATCAAAACATTTTTCTGCATCTATTGTGATGATCATATGGTTTTTATTCTTCAATTTGTTAATGTAGTGTGTTACACTGATTGATTTGCAGGTATTGAAAAATCCCTGCATCCTTGGGATAAATCCCATTTGAACATGGTGTATGATCCTTTTAATGTATTACTGGATTTGGTTTGCTAGTATTTTGCTGAGGATTTTTGCATCTATGTTCATCAGTGATATTGGCCTGTAATTTTCTTTTTTTGTGGCACCTTTGTCTGGTTTTGGTATCAGGGTGATGGTGGCCTCGTAGAATGAGTTCAGAAGTGTTCCTTAGTCTGCAATTTTTTGGAATAGTTTCAGAAGGATTATTCTCTAAACGTTTGATAGAATTCAACTGTGAAGCCATCTGGTCCTGGACTTTTGTTTGCTGGAAGTTTTGTAATCATAGATTCAATTTCAGTACTTGTGATTGGTCTGTTCATATTTTCTATTTCTTCCTGGTTGAGTCTTGGGAGATTGTACCTTTCTAAGAATTTGTCCATTTCTTCCAGGTTGTCCATTTTATTGGCATACAGTTGCTTGTAGTAGTTTCTTATGATCCTTTGTATTTCTGTGGTGTTGGTTGTAACATGTCATTTTTTATTTCTAATTTTATTGATTGAGCCCTCTTCCTTTTTTTCTTGATGAGTCTGGCTAAAGGTTTATCAATTTTGTTTATCATTTCAAAGAACCAGCTTTTAGTTTCATTAATCTTTTCTGTTTTCTTCATTTCTATTTATTTCTGCTCTGCTCCTTATGATTTCTTTCCTTCAACTAACTTTGGGTTTTCTTTGTTCTTCTTTCTCTAGTTGCTTTAGGTATAAGTTTAGGTTGTTTATTTGAGAGTTTCCTTGTTTCCTGAGGTAAACTTGTATTACTATAAGCTTCCATCGTAAAACTGCTTTTGCTGTGTCCAGTAGGTTTTGGATTATCATATTTTTATTTTCATTTGTCTCTAGGTATTTTTTGATTTCCTCTTTGATTTCTTCAGTGATCCATTGGTTGTTTAATAGCATATTGTTTAGCCTCCACATGTTTGTTTTTTCTGCAGGGTTTTTTTGTAGTTGATTTTTTATAGCATTGTGGTTGGAAAAGATGCTTGATATGATTCAATTTTCTTAAATTTACCAAGGCTTGCTCTATGGCCCAGCATGTCATCTATCCTGGAGAATTTTCTTTGTGCACTTGAAAAGAATGTGTATTCTGCTGCTTATGGATAGAATGCTCTATAAATATAAGTTAAGTCCATCTGGTCTAATGTGTCATTTAGAGCCTGTGTTTCCTTATTGATTTTCTGTCTGGATGATCTGTTCATTGATGTAAGTGGGGGTGTTAAAGTCCCCAACTATTATTGTGTTACTGCTGATTTCTCCTTTTATGTCTGTCAATATTTGCTTTACATATTGAGGTGCTCCTATGTTGGGTGCATATATATTTACAATTGTTATATCTTTTTCTTGGATTGATCCTTTGATCATTATGTAATGTCCTTCTTTGTCTCTTATAACAGCCTTTATTTTAAAGTCTATTTTGTCTGATATGAGTATTGCTACTCCAGCTTTTATGGATTTCCATTTGCATGGAACAACTTTTTCCATCCCCTCACTTTCAGTCTGTATGTGTCTCTAGACCAGAGGTAGGACTCTTGTAGGCAGCATATATACAGGTCTTGTTTTTGTATCCATTTAGCCAGTCTATGTCTTTTGGTTGGAGCATTTAAAGAAGGAAAAATATACCATGTTATTGGATTGGAAGAATCAATATTATTAAAATGACTAGACTATCCATGGCAATCTACAGGTTCAATGCAATCCTTAGCAAATTACCAATGGCATTTTGCACAGAACTAGACCAAATAAATCTAAAATTTGTATGGAAACACTAAAGACCCTAAACAGCCAAACCAATCTTGAGAAAGAAAAACGAAGCTTGAGGAATCAGGTTCCCTGACTTCAGACTGTACTACAAAGCTACCGTAACCAGAGCAGTATGGTAATGGCACAAAAACAGATATATAGATCAATGGAACAGGATAGAAAGCCCAGAAATAAACCCACACACCTATGGCCAATTAAACTATGACAAAGGAGGCAAGACTATACAATGACAAAGACAGTCTCTTCAATAAGTGGTGCTGGGAAAACTGGACAGCTACATGTAAAAGAATGAAATTAGAACATTCTCTAACACAACGTACAAAATCAAACTCAAAATGGATTAAAGATATAAATGTAAGACCAGATCCTATAAAACTCCTAGAGGAAAACATAGGCAGAACACTCTTTGACGTAAATCACAGCAATATCTTTTTAGATCCATCTCCTAGAATAATGGAAGTAAAAACAAAAATAAACAAATAGGACCTAATAAAAACTTTTTCACAGCAAAGGAAGCCATAAAGAAAAAAACACAAAAAGACAATTTACAGAGTGGGAGAAAATATTTGCAAAGAATGCAATCAACAATGGATTAATTTCCAAAATATACAAACAGCTCATACAGCTCAATAACAAAAAAACAAACAACCCAATCAAACTGGGTAGAAGACCTAAATAGACATTTCTCCAAAGAAGACACATACAGATGGCCATAAAGCACATGACAAGGTACTCAACAATGCTAATTATTAGAGAAATGCAGATCAAAACTATAGTGAAGTATCACCACACTCCAGTCAGAATAGCCATCATCAAAAATTCTACAGGCAATAAATGCTGGAGAAGGTGTGGAGAAAAAGGAACCCTCCTACACTGTTGGTGGGAATGTAAATAGGTGCAGCCACTATGGAGAACAGTATGGAGGTTCCTCAAAAAACTAAAAATAGAGCTACCATATGATCCAGCAAACCCACTCCTGGGCATATATCTGAAGAAAACCATACTTCAAAAAGATACATGCAGAGACCTTCAAGATGGCAGAGGAGTAAGACGTGGAGATTTCCATCCTCCCCACAAACACATCAGAAATACATCTACATGTGGAACAACTCCTACAGAACATCTACTGAATGCTGGCAGAGGACCTCAGACTTCCCCAAAGGCAAGAAACTCCCCATGTACCTGGGTAGGGCAAAAGAAAAAAGAAAAAATAGAGACAAAAAAATAGGGATGAGACATGAACCTCTGGGAGGGAGCTGTAAAGGAGGAAAAGTTTCCACACACTAGGAAGCCCCTTCACTGGAGATGATGGGTGGCAGGGGGGAAGCTTTGGAGCCACAGAGGAGAGCGCAGCAACAGGGGTGTAGAGGGAAAAGTGGCGAGATTCCTGCACAGAGGATTGGTGCCAACCAGCACTCATCAGCCTGAGAGGCTTGTCTGCTCACCCGCTGGGGCTGGTGGGGGTTGGGAGCTGAGGCTCAGGCTTTGGAGGTCAGATCCCAGGGAGAGGACTGTGGTTGGCTGAGTGATCACAGCCTGAAGGGGGCTACTGCACCACAGCTAGCTGGGAGGGAGTCCAGCAAAAAGTCTGGAACTGCCTAAGAGGCAAGAGACCATTGTTTTGGGCGGCACGAGAGGAGGGGATTCAGAGCACCGCCTAAACTAGCTCCAGAGATGGGTGTGAGCCGTGGCTATCAGCATGGACACCAGAGATGGGCATGAAACACTAAGGCTGCTGCTGCAGCCACCAAGAAGCCTATGTGCAAGCACAGGTCACTATCCAAACCTCCCCTCCCAGAAGCCTGTGCAGCCAGCCACTGCCAGGGTCCCGTGATCCAGGGGTAACTTCCCCAGCAGAACACATGATGTGCCTCAGGCTGCTGCAATATCACACCGGCCTCTGCCACTGCAGGCTCGTCCTGCATTCCGTACCCCTCCCTCCCTCTGGCCTGAGTGAGCCAGAGCCCCCTAATCAGCTGCCTCTTCAACCCTGTCCTGTCTGAGTGAAGAACAGATGCCCTCAGGTGACCTACACACAGAGGCAGGGCCAAATTCAAAGCTGAAACACAGGAGCTGGGTGAACAAAGAAGAGAAAGGGAAATTTCCCTGTGCAGCCTCAGGAGCAGCAGATTAAATCTCCACAATCAACTTGATGTACCTGCATGTGTGGAACACCTAAATAGACAATGAATCATCCCAAAATTGAGGTGGTGGACTTTGGGAACAACAGTAGACTTGGGGTTTACATTCTGCATCTAATTTGTTTCTGGTTTTATGTTTATCTTAGTTTAGTATTTAGAGCTTATTATCATTGGTAGATTTGTTTATAGATTTGATTACTCTCTTCCTTTTTTTTTAAATATAGAAATACACATTTGTTCCTTTTTCTCTTTTTTTTTATTGTTGAAATTTATTTTATTTATTTATTTATTTATGGCTGCATTGGGTCTTTGTTGCTATGCTAGTTGCGGCGAGTGGGGGCTACTCTTCGTCGTGGTGCACAGGCTTCCCATTGCAGTGGCTTCTCGTTGCTGAGCATGGGCTCTAGGTGTGCGGGCTTCAGCAGTTGTAGCACGCAGGCTCAGTAGTTACGGCTCGGGGGCTCTAGAGCGCAGGCTCAGTAGTTGTGGCGCACGGGCTTAGTTGCTCTGTGGCATGTGAGATCTTCCTGGACCAGGGCTCGAACCCATGTCCCCTGCATTGGCAGGTGGATTCTTAACCACTGTGACACTAGGGAAGTCCCCCTTTTTCTCTTTTTGTGAGTGTGTATGTGTATGCTTCTTTGTGTGATTTTGTCCGTATAGCTTTGTTTTTACCATTTGTCGTAGGGTTCTGTCTGTCCGTTTTTTGGGGGTTTTTTTTAGTATAGTTTTTAGTGCTTGCTATCATTGGTGGATTTGTTTTTTGGTGTGGTTGCTCTCTTCCTTCTTTTTTTCTTTCTTTCTTTTTTTTTTTTAAACTTATGTTTTAATCCTTTTTTATTTTTAATAATTTTTTATTTTATTTTAATATCTCTATTTTATTTTATTTCTTCTTTCTTTCTTTCTTTCTTTCTCCCTTTTCTTCTGAGCCGTGTGGCGGACAGGGTTTTGGTGCTCTGACTGGGTGTCAGGACTATGTCTCTGAGGTGGGAGAGTCGAGTTCAGGACATTGGTCCACCAGAGACCTCCCAGCCCCACGTAATATCAAATGGCAAAAGCTCTCCCAGAGATTTCCATCTCAACACTAAGACCCAGCTCTGCTCAAAGATCAGCAAGCTACAGTGCTGGACACCCTATGCCAAACAACTAGAAAGACAGGAACATAACCCCACCCAGTAGCAGAGAGGCTGCCTAAAATAATAATCAGCTGACAGACACCCAAAACACACCACCAGATGCGGACCTACCCACCAGAAAGATAAGATCCAACTTCATCCACAAGAACACAGGCACAAGTCCCCTCCAGCAGGAAGCCAACACAAGCCACTGAACCAACCTTAGCTACTGGGGGCAGACACCAAAAACAATGGGAACTACAAACCTGCACGCTGCAAAAAGGAGACCCCAAACACAGTAAGTTAAGCAAAATGAGAAGACAGAGAAACACACAGCAGATGAAGGAGCAAGGTAAAAACCCACCAGACCAAACAAATGAGGAGGAAATAGGCAGTATACCTGAAAATGAATTCAGAGTAATGATGGTAAAGATGATCCAAAATCTTGGAAATACAATGGAGAAAATACAAGAAACGTTTAACAAGGACCCAGAAGACCTAAAGAGCAAACAAAGAATAATGAACAACACAATAAATGAAATAAAAAATTCTCTAGAAGGAATCAATAACAGAATAACTGAGGCAGAAGAACGGATAAGTGACTTGGAAGATAAAACAGTGGAAATAATTACTGCAGAGCAGAATAAAGAAAAAAGAATGAAAAGAATTGAGGACAGTCTCAGAGACCACTGGGACAACATTAAATGCAGCAACATTCTAATTATAGAGGTCCCAGAAGAAGAAGAGGAAAAAAAAGGGACTGAGAAAATATTTGAAGACTTTATAGTTGAAAACTTCCCTAATATGGGAAAGGAAATAGTCAATCAAGTCCAGGAAGCGCAGAGAGTCCCAAACAGGATAAATCCAAGGAGAAACATGCAAAGACACATATTAATCAAACTATCAACAATTAAATACAAAGAAAAAATATTAAAAGCAACAAGGGAAAAACAACAAATAACATACAGGGGAATCCTCATAAGGTTAACAGCTGGACTTTCAGCAGAAACTCTGCAAGCCAGAAGGGAGTGGCTGGACATATTTAAAGTGAAGAAAGGGAAAAACCTACAACCAAGATTACTCTACCCAGCAAGGATCTCATTCAGATTTGACGTAGAAATTAAAACCTTTACAGACAAGCAAAAGCTAAGAGAATTCAGCACCACCAAACCAGCTTTACAACAAATGTTAAAAGAACTTCTCTATGAAGGAAACACAAGAGAAGGAAAAGACCTACAATAATAAACCCAAAACAATTAAGAAAATGGTAATAAGAACATACATATAGATAACTACCTTAAATGTAAATGGATCAAATGCTCCAACCAGGGCTTCCACTGTGGTGCAGTGGTTAAGAATCCACCTGCCAATGCAGGGGACGTGGGTTCAAGCCCTGGTCTGGGAAGATTCCACATGCCGCAGAACAACTAAGCCTGGGTGCCACAACTACTGAGCCTGTACTCTAGAGCCCACGAACCATAACTACTGAGCCCACACACCTAGAGCCTGTGCTCTGCAACAAGAGAAGCCACCACAATGAGAAGCCGCACACAGCAATGAAGCATAGCCCCCACTCGCCGCAACTAGAGAAAGTCATGCACAGCAACAAAGAACCAAAGCAGCCAAAAGTACATAAATAAAATAAATATATATTTTTTAAATGCTCCAACCAAAAGACATAGACGGCCAAATGGGTACAAAAACAAGACCCGTGTATATGCCATTGACAAGAGACCCACTTCAAACCTAGGGACACATACAGACTGAAAATGAGGGGATGGAAAAAAATATTCCATACAAATGGAAATCAAAAGAAAGCAGGAGTAACAATTCTCATATCAGACAAAACTGACTTTAACATAAAGACTATTAAAAGAGACAAAGAAGGACATTACATAATGATCAAGGGATCAATCCAAAAAGAAGATATAACAGTTGTAAATATTTATGCTCCCAACATAGGAGCACCTAAATACATAAGGCAAATGTTAACAGCCATAAAACGAGAAATTGACAGTAACAGAATCATAGTAGGGAAATTTAACACCCCACTCTCACCAATGGACAGATCAACCAAAATGAAAATAAATAGGGAAACACAAGCGTTAAATGATATGTTAAACAAGATGGACTTAATTGATATTTATAGGACATTCCATCCAAAAACAACAGAATACACTTTCTTCTCAAGTGCTCATGGAACATTCTCCAGGATAGATCAAATCCTGGGTCACAAATCAAGCCTTGGTAAATTTAAGAAAATTGAAATCATATCAAGCATCTTTTCCGACCACAATGCTATGAGACTAAATATCAATTACAGGAAAAAATCTGTAAAAAATACAAACACATGGAGGCTAAACAATACACTACTAAATAACCAAGAGATCACTGAAGAAATCAAAAAATACCTAGAAGCAAATTTCAATGAAAACACGATGACCCAAAACCTATGGGAGGCAGAAAAAGCAGTTCTAAGAGGGTAGTTTGTAGCAATAAAATTCTACCTCAAGAAACAAGAAACGTCTCAAATAAACAACCTAACCTTATACCTAAAGCAATTAGAGAAAGAAGAACAAGAAAACCCCAAAGTTAGCAGAAGGAAAGAAATCACAAAGTTCAGATCACAAATAAATGAAAAAGAAATGAAGGAAATGATAACAAAGATGAATAAAACTAAAAGCTGGCTCTTTGAGAAGATAAGCAAAATTGGTAAACCATTAGCCAGACTCATCAAGAAAAAGAGGGAGAAGACTCAAATCAACAGAATTAGAAATGAAAAAGGAGAAGTAACAACTGACACTGCAGAAATACAAAGGATCCTGGGAGATTGCTACAAGCAATTATATGACAATAAACTGGACATCCTGGAAGAAATGGACAAATTCTTAGAAAAGCACAACCTTCTGAGACTGCACCAGGAAGAAATAGAAAATATAAACAGACCAATCACAAGCACTGAAATTGAGACAGTGATTAAATATATTGCAACAAACAAAAGCCCAGGACCAGACGGCTTCACGGGAGAATTCTATCAAACATTTAGAGAAGAGCTAACACCTATCCTTGTCAAACTCTTCCAAAATATAGCAGAGGGAGGAACACTCCCAAACTCATTCTACGAGGCCACCATCACACGGATACCAAAACCAGACAAAGATGTCACAAAGAAAGAAAACTACAGGCCAATATCACTGATGAACATAGATGCAAAAATCCTGAACAAAATACTAGCAAACAGAATCCAACAACACATTAAAAGGATCATACACCATGATCAAGTGTGGTTTACCACAGGAATGCAAGGATTCTTCTATAAACGAAAATTAAACAATGTGATACACCATATTAACAAATTGAAGGAGAAAAACCATATGATCATCTCAATAGATGCAGAAAAAACTTTCGACAAAATTCAACACTCATTTATGATAAAAAAAAAACCCTCCAGAAAGTAAGTATAGAGGGAACTTACCTCAACATAATAAAGGTCATATATGACAAACCCACAGCCAACATCGTTCTCAATGTTGAAAAACTGAAAACATTTCTTCGAAGATCAGGAAGAAGACAATGTTGTCCACACTCACCATTATTATTCAACATAGTTTTGGAAGTGTTAGCCACAGCCAACAGAGAAGAAAAAGAAATAAAAGGAATCCAAATCAGAAAAGAAGTAAAGCTGTCACTATTTGCAGATGACATGATACGGTACATAGAGAATCCTAAAGATGCTACCAGAAAACTACTAGAGCTAATCAATTAATTTGGTAACGTAGCAGGATACAAAATTAATGCACAGAACTCTCTTGCATTCCTATACACTAATGATGAAGAATCTGAAAGAGAAATTAAGGAAACCCTCCCATCTACCACTGCAACAAAAAGAATAAAACACCTAGGAATAAACCTACCTAAGCAGACAAAAGACCTGTATGCAGAAAACTATAAGACAGTGATGAAAGAAATTAAAGATGATACAAAGAGATGGAGAGATATACCATGTTCTTGGATTGGAAGGATCAACATTGTGAAAATGACTATACTATCCAAAGCAATCTACAGGTTCAATGCAATCCTTATCAAACTACCACAGGCATTTTTCACAGAACTAGAACAAAAAATTGCACAGTTTGTATGGAAACACAAAAGACCCCGAGTAGCGAAAGCAATCTTGAGGGAAAAAAGCAGAGGTGGAGGAATTAGACTCACTGACTTCAGACTATACTATAAAGGTACAGTAATCAAGACAGTATGGTACTGACACAAAAATAGAAATATAGATCAATGGAACAGGATAGAAAGCCCAGAGATAAATGCACACACCCATGGTCACCTTATTTTTTTGATAAAGGAGGCAAGAATGTATAATGGAGAAAAGACAGTCTCTTCAATAAGTGGTGCTGGGGAAACTGGAAGTTACAAGTAAAAGAATGTAGTTAGAACACTCCATAACGCTGTACACAAAAATAAACTCAAAATGGATTAAAGACCTAAATGTAAGGCCAGACACTATAAAACTCTTAGAGGAAAACATAAGCAGAACACTCTATGATATAAATCACAGCAAGATCCTTTTTGACCCACCTCCTAGAGAAATGGAAATAAACAAAAATAAACAAATGGGACCTAATGAAACTTAAAAGCTTTTACACAGCAAAGGAGACCATAAACAAGACAAAAAGACAACTCTCAGGATGGGAGAAAATATTTGCAAATGAAGCAACTGACAAGGGATTAATCTCCAAAATTTACAAGCCGCTCATGTAGCTCAATATCAAAAAAACAAACAACCCAATCCAAAAATGGGCAGAAGACCTAAATAGACATTTCTCCAAAGAAGATAGACAAATTGCCAACAAACACATGAAAGGATGCTCACATCACTAATCATTAGAGCATTGCAAATCAAAACCACAATGAGGTATCACCTCACACCAGTCAGAATGGCCATCATCAAAAAATCTACAAACAATAAATGTTGGAGAGGATGTGGAGAAAAGGGAACCATCTTGCACTGTTGGTGGGAATATAAATTGATATAGCCACTATGGAGAACAGTATGGAGGTTCCTTTAAAAACTAAAAGTAGAACTACCATACAACCCAGCAATCCCACTATTGGGCAAATACCCAGAGAAAATATAATTCAAAAAGAGTCATGTACCACAATGTTCACTGCAGCTCTATTTACAATAGCCAGGACATGGAAGCAACCTATGTGTCCATCGACAGATGAATGGATAAAGAAGGGGTGGCACATATATACAATGGAATATTACTCAGCCATAAAAAGAAACGAAATTGAGTTATTTTGTAGTGATGTGGATGGACCTAGAGTCTGTCATACAGAGTGAAGTAAGTCAGAAAGAGAAAAACAAATACCGTATGCTAACACATATATATGGAATCTAAAAAAAAAAAAAAAAACAATGGTTCTGAAGAACCTAGGACCAGGACAGGAATAAAGACGCAGACATAGAGAATGGACTTGAGGACACAGGGTGGAGGAAGGGTAAGCTGGGACGAAGTGAGAGAATGGCATGCACATATATACACTACCAAACGTAAAATAGATAGCTAGTGGGAAGCAGCCGCATAACACAGGGAGATCAGTTCGGTGCTTTGTGACCACCTAGAGGGGTGGGATAGGGAGGGTGGGAGGGAGATGCAAGAGGGAGAATATATGTGGATATATGTTTATGTATAGCTGATTCACTTTGTTATAAATCAGAAACTATAGCTGATTCACTTTGTTATAAATCAGAAACTATAGCTGATTCACTTTGTTATAAATCAGAAACTAACACACCATTGTAAAGCAATTATTCTCCAATGAAGCTGTTATAATAAAAAGATACATGTACCCCAGTTTCATTGCAGCGTTATTTACTATAGCCAAGACATGGAAGCAACCTAAGTGTCTATTGACAGATGAATGGATAAAGAAGATGTGGTATATATATATATATATATATATATACACAATGGAATATTAGCCATAAAAAGAATTAAATAATGCCAGTTGCAGCAACATGGATGAATCTAGAGATTATCATACTAAGTGAAGTAAGTCAGACAGAGAAAGACAAATATCATATGATATCACTTATATGTGGAATCTAAAAAAACAAAAATGATACAAATGAACTTATTTACAAAACAGAAACAGACTCACCAAACTTGGAAAGCAAACTCATGCTTACCAAAGGAGAAAGGTGGGGAGGAGGGATAAATTAGGAGGTTGGGGTTAACATATCCATACTATTATACCTAAAATAGATAATCAATAAGGACCTACTGTATAGCACAAGGAACTCTACTCAATACTCTGTAGTAACCTATATGGGAAAAGAATCTGAAAAAGAATAGATATATGTTTTTGTATTACTAAGTCACTTTCCTGTACACCTTAAACTAACACAATATTGTAAATTTACTATACTCTAATGTAAAATTAAAAAAATAAAAAATAAATTTATAAAAGATACTAATGAACGTACTTCCCAAACAGAAAGAGACTCACAAACTTATGGTACCAAAGGGGAAATGGGGGCGGGATGAATTAGGAGTTTGAGATTAACATATACACTCTACTATATAAAATAGATGAACAACAAGGATCTACTTTATAGCACAGGGAACTATACTCAATGTTTTATAATAACCTATAAGGGAAAAGAATCTGAAAAAGAATATATATAATACATATATGTGTACATATATATGTATAACTGAATCACATATGCATATATATATACACCTGCAACTAACATGACACTGTAAATCAACTATACTTAGAAAAGAAAAGAAAAGGCCCTGGGGAGGAAGGAGCTGGATTAATAAAAAATGTTTCCAATGACTAGAGATTTATTGTGCTTGTCAGGGCTGGAAGGTGGGGGACATGGGAATATGCTGGTCAAAGGTTACAAACTTCCAGTTTTAAGATGAATAAGTTCTGGGAATTCAATGCACAGCACTGGGACTATAATTAATAAAACTGTATTATATACTTGAAAGTTGCAAAGAGAGTAGATTTTAATGTTTCCACCACACACACAAAAATGATAATTACGTGAGGTGATGGAGGTATTAACTAACTCTATTGTGGCAATCATTTCATTTCATTTCACAATAAATTCATGTATCAAATCATAACACTGTACATCTTAAACTTAAGCAATGTTATTTGTCGAATGTATTTCAATAAAACTGAGAAGAAAAAAGAAATGCAAATTCTCATTTCTCACTTCATATCTATTGAAAACTCCAGAGGTAGAGCTTGGAAATAAGTGTTTTATCAAGCCCACAAGGTCATTCTAAAGACTTTCAAGTTCAAGAACTATTGCCCTAGAGAAATCTTCCCTATGACCAGGGCTAATATGCCTTTTCCTCCTGTCACCTCTTGAGCTTAGGGCAGACAGACCTAACTTCCATTAACTTACTATTTCTGAATCCCTGCTTCTCTGTTCATTTGTGATCACCTGAATTCCAGATTGCTAACTGTCCATTGATAAAAGTGTCTGCTTGGTCAGACCCAGCTTGCCTGCCACTGTATGTCTGAGTCCTGTTAAAACTGGTTGATGCCAGTGTTAACCGTTTACGAGTTACATTCTAATAAGTAACAACACTGCTGCAAGCCTCGTACTATATCATGACTAATATCTGGGTAGAACCATCTCTCAATGCAAAGCTGACCTCACACAGCAATTTGTGTCTTGCCATGCCTCTGAGCAAAGGCATCCAATAGGATAGATATTTAAGAGGTACTGGGGTAGCAAAGACCTTTGCTTATTGAAACTTTAATCATCCCTATTCCCCCCCCCCAAAGAATCCTCAGCAATTGAGAACCAACTTCAGAAATAAATCAGAGCATTTTCCTAGTAAAATCAATACTAAGAGACTTTTGGACCTAGTGTCCTGTTGAATATAAACTACCTCATCATACTGGTAGTAGATGCTTAGTTGAAGCCAGTGAGAGGTATATAAAATGTAATAGCACCCCGGATATAAACAGATGATATAACTCCAGTCATTTTGCATTTATGATCCTGGATTTGAAAGGCCAAGGGGAATTGTGTTCCAGGGCCTGAAGGAAGTGTTTGTTGCTAACACAGGGCAAGTGCTAACCTCTGTGGATCATATATGAGGTTAACTCCAGACGCTGGGGAAATGTTATTGTAAAGCCAAATTTAACAGTTAGTTTTAATAGGAACAATACATCAGGGATCAATGTGTTTTTCTGTATGTTTGTTTTTCTCCAGGTTTTTTCTAAGCAGCTTCATTTCCCTCTAGCGAATTCTTTTCCAAAATAGCCAAGCAGAATTTATTAGTCCGGAGTTTGATAAAACATAAGTTTGAGAAGTGATTGGGAGGGTGTTGTTAGTTACTGGCTCCCTCTTAGTCCTGAAAACCCTCTATGGATGAGGCTGACTTGAGAATGTGTTTGGAGGCCCTTGCCTATGGTACCGTTGGAACCAGGTACTTTCATGGTTTTTGCACAGCTAGGACAAGGAAGGTCTTGCATCTGTAAAATGTACAGGTACAGCAGTATAGAGAATGAGGTCATGTTTCTAACTAGGTAGAGCCTGGTGAGAAGAAATTCATCCAAGGGTTCCTGAAGGCAAACACTGACTCTTCAGTCCTGCATTGCTTCCCACCACAACATGCCTAATCTTGATGGCGTGTTCTGCAAATACCTGTATCTGAGCACATTTGATGTACTAGTGGGCAAGGTGCCAGGATCCAACTTGCACAGGGATTTTATGGTTTTTGGATTTTTGGTTTTGGCCCAGAGGATTCTGGAAAATGAGTGGACTCAGAAGCCCAGATATTGTTTACCTAAGATACTGGATCCCAGCCTGGTCTAGTCATCCATAAGAGCCCTAGTGAGAGAAGTGGAAAGTCCTGATTTCATAAGTCACTCAGTAAGGAGATGGAGTCCAGGTGAGAAGAACTTTTGGTGTGTGGAGGAGGTGGCCTCATACCCACTTCTATGAGTGGCTTTGACATGGCAAGGACAACAGTGCCAGCATCACTCAACAGGGCACTGGGGACAACACCTAAATCAGAGGCATTCTGATCATGCTATGCTGGCCCTGTTAGCAATGGAGGTCATGAGGTGTTGCCCTTTCATAGCCACTGATCACCAAGGGTAAAAGTCCAGAAGACTAAGAAAGATTACAGAGCGATGAGGTTCTAGGGAAAGTCCCAGGAGATTTTGGGTATCCGTCTCATGTGACCCATGTTCATTCAAATACTGGTAAAGCTTGAGTTACACAAGAAAACTCAGATCTGTGAAGTCCATTAACAAGTCAGTTCTGCTTCTCTTTCCTCATGTCATCTCTTTGTTCTAAACCTTCCAGAAACTCCACTCCTACAGGATAAACTCCAAATACGTTATCTTGGAATTCCAGATCACTAAGTCTGTCCCCACCTAACTCAATGATCTTCGCACTCACTCTCCTCACAGCACTTTGGCCACACATTGGTCTCTATAGTGTCCTTCGGTGCTTGTCTTATTTCTGCCTCTTGGCATATTCCTTGCCTGTCAAGGCACCAGGTCAAGCTCTGCCATTTTTTCAAGTTTTTTGTAATCATCTCAGCCCACAGAAATCTTTCACATTCAAATTCTTTCTTAGTCCCATATTTCCTTCCTTTATTATTTACTTAGCTTTTAGCATTCATCACCTTATTTGTTAGTCATATTTTCATGTAATATTTTGTTCATCTCCTTGCATCTCAAGCCCATTTGCTTCTCAGCCTCCTCCTGGGCCTAGACCACTGTTGAGCATGTGAAGTTGGTAAGGATTGTTGCATGACTGAGTTGCTGATGATCTGAAATTTGTGTCTTGGTGTGATTATCTCATGCTTCATTTTTGTTGAAGCAGAGCAGAAAGTGCCAGTAAATGGCCTGTCAGTAATAAGTATATTCATCAGGACTCTGGCTCTCACGGACTCTTGCCCTTCTGGTGTCCACCTCTGCTGACTGGGTTTCCAGACCATTCCAGAGAGTGGGTGGTTTGAGCCATTTGCTGACTTTCTGAGTGGGAGCGTGGTGCCCTGGGGCAAGGATAAAATCTTTGGGCTCATTTTCATTTTTGAACATAAGCTCCCTGGAGCCTAGAGTCGTTTTCTTGGAATAAAGTAATTTAATCATAGAGTGTCAGAGGAGAGAAGAAATGTGTATATCGTATTATTATCTTTATTAATGAGCCATGTGAACTTGGGTTTGAATCATGGTCTTATATTTATGACTGTGGGACCATGACTTAGGTCAGTAACTTTCCTAAGACTCTGTTTCCTCAACTGCAAATTGAAGATAATATTTCTTACTTAAAAAGTTTCTGGTGGAGATTAAATGAGTTAATATATGTGAAGCGTCAGCAGTCACAACTGACATATAACACGTGCTTACTAGATGATAACTGTAATATCAGTTATAATTATCAACCAAGTACTTTGTTTGAGTATATTTCTTATAATAGGTACCAGAGATATAAATGAGTTATCATACATTGTCTTGTTCCCAAATGCTCTTAAATTCAGTTAGATAAATTGAACATAAATGTAAAAATTTGACAAAAATTATTGAATCCTTCTTTTGTGCCAGGTACTAAGACATATCCAAGCTACACAAAAAGGACATATTGCTACCTACTCTCAAGGAAGTATCAATGTAGCCAGGGAGCTGTATGTAATTTGCAGTAACAAAATAGGAAAATTAGGTGCATACATGGAATGTAGATATCAGAGCCCTTTTGTCTGCAAGTAATAACTTTGAAAAAATTCAAACTGTCTTAAGTATTAAAGGTGATATATTGTTTTTAATATCAATAAGCCAGACTAAGGACCTCAGAGCCACCAGTCACATCTTAGTCTATGTAAATTCAGTTGTAAAATGCATAAACTGCATGGCGCTATGCAGTGAACCTGCTTTGGGTAGGATTCAGGGCTAGTGAATTAGTAGTTCAACATTCTCAAGACCCAGATTTTTTTTTTTCTGTCTTTCTGCTCTGCTATCTACAGTGCTGACTTCAAACTTGGGATCATAGTTTGATTCATGATGGTCACTAAAGCTTCAAATTTCCTGTCCAGGAAGATAGATAGATGATATGATTGATTGATAGATAGATAGATAGATAGATAGATAGATAGATAGATAGATAGATAGATAGAAAGTGTGTAAAGGAGACAGAGAATCAAAAGTCTTTTAGTCTGACTGGGCCAACATATTCACTTAGACAAGTATGATATCATGTTACTGGCTTAAGTTTGGATTCCTAAACCATTGGTGATGGTGGTTGCCCCAGACTAATTAGGGTACATCTTTGGAATTAGGGTCCACATGGCCGCTGCACAAATGGGAGAGGATGGAAAATACACTGGAAGTCAAGCACAATGTCCAGAACTGGGTCTATGTCCAATATGAGACAAGCTGACCTTGTGTCTTTATTTATACATTGATTCCTTTTATCAATATTCTTCATCATATTCCAGTGTCATGATTTTTTTAGTGGGCTAGTTATTTCATAATGCTAAAATATACTGTCTCTCATTACAATTACAATGTCTAAATTGTATAAATCCCCCAGAAGGAAAGTAGGCAATTATCAGATACAGAAATGATGGATTCAGTTTGGTCCTACTGGCCTACTAGCTAAAGGAAGTTTCGTTATTTTTCCTCACTGTTTTTCTAAACACCTCAGTATTTCATTTCCGTATTCTTGTTCAGAATGCAAGTAAGCCACCCATCTAATCACCAATAGTGAGAAATTAATTCTGGCAAGTATTAATGGGTCTTAAAGGATAAATAGGATTTTACCAGACAAAATAGGTGACAAGAAGAATTTCCAAGGCAGAGGGAATATCATAAGCACAGATAAAGAAGCATGAAATTATGTGATATATTTGTGAAAAGGTAAATGCTCCAGGACTGCCAAAGCATTAGGTTTGTAAGGAGGAAAATTGAGGAGAATTGAATTTGGAAATGGAGTTTGAGGCCCGTATCGGTTGTTTTCTTGGTTGTAAGCAAGAGATACCGTGACTGGCTGATTGATGCCCCAAAAGGAGATGTAGATTTAAACAGATTTCAAATAGGTCACCGAATCTCCTAAAGACCTGGAAAAATCAGGCACAGAAAACAGGCAAGAAAAAGAGAAGCTAAGTGGCCTCCAAATTATCCCAAAAGTCTCCTCCAAATTAGTACTGGGATGACACCACTGTCCTTACAGCTTCTCCCACAGACACTACAAACGCTGGACTCTGGATGCTGGACCCCATTAGGTGCTCTGTCATTGCTGCTCCTGAAAACTGTTATTGCAGCTGCTGACCCACAGCCAACGTGACTCCTTCACTGCTGCTCTGAGTCACTCACTCCCGGTTCAGTGTCAGGGGCGGACACATCTGAGAGACAACATAAGTTAAGTGCCTGACACAAGAGAGGCTGGGACATTTGGGATCATCTTCCATCAAGACTCATATGGTGGATAATTTCCCAAACTTATAAAACATTTATAATTAATTCTTTAAGCAATAGAGGATGTTAACTGCTGATGGCAAAAATGATGGGGAGAATAATAATAACAGTGACCATCACCATTTAATTAATGCCTATATTATGCTTACCCTTAACAACTTGATGAAGGGCATTATTATTCTCATTTTACAGATAACAGTCTTAGAGAAGTCAACCATGTAAGGTACTCAAAGGGGGAGTGGGACAATAAATATGCTCTAGAAATATCTCTTTCACAGCTGTGCAGAGGAGGATTAAGAGTGTAGAGATGGTAGTTAGAGAGACCCATCAGAGGATGAGAGCTTCAACAAAGGAGGAGAGGAAGGATTAGAGCAGTTGTTCTGGAACTTCAGTGCCTTGCACATCAGCATCACTTGGAGGGCTTGTGAAACCACAGGTTGCTGGGCTCTAACTCCAGAGTTTCTTGACATAGCAGGTTGATGTTGCTGCTACTTATTGAGGGATCACATTTTAAATTGAATGGACTGAGTGGATTTAAATTAAATGGATTAAAGAACTATTTCTCAAACCTCAGTGATATATGGACCACTTTTAGTGAAATACATCATCGAGACCATCAATACCTCCCCTCCATGTTTATTACAGTAGTACTTAAAAATATACAGATATAAAATTAAGTATAAACTTCTTTTGCATATAGCTCATATACAACAATAAAACCTAAACCATATTTAAATTAAATACAAAGTATGAAATTAATCAAATTTAAATTAACATTAATTTTAATGTAACATATCACAGTGTTCTGCTGAAATTAAAGGACCAGTGTTGTATTCAAGAAATAAATATATATAACCTTAAAACCAATTTTGGTTTTAATCTGTTTTTGTAATACTTTAAGGAATACTTGTGTAAGGAATGGCTATTTGCATAAGTATATTCTACAAAATGGTATTAATAACTTCCAGGCTCTGTTTCCAACCTTATACTTAATCAAAACTCTGCCAGTGAGTACTACCATAGCGGCAGTTTTAATAAGATGTTTCTTAGTAGTTCTGCGAAGCCAGTTTCTTGTGCATTCTAAGCGAATTGTGGCATTACTGAACTCTGGATTAAATAGTTACCTAGTGCAGTTATCACTGAACATAGGAACATAAAAATTTCTCATTACATATTTACTACTATACTTTTGCTGCTAGTGGTCTGTTTCAAGTTGAAATGTGCCATGGCCTGATCCATAAAAGCCTTTAATTCACACACAGATATGACACTACCATATGCTATATGATGATTTGATTCTACTTTTGCAATTCTCTTCTCAAATTAATGCAAAACTTCTATCATATATTATATAGCATCTGACTTCATTTGGATTCTCCAGAAGCAATCCCTAAGACAAGGATCCTAATGAATGGAATTTATTAGGAAGTACTCTCAGGAAAGACTAGTAGGGGAATGAAGAAATGACAGCAGCATAGAAGGAAGCCAAGTGAGGGCCTGATGTCCTTGCAGAGGATAACGTTGACTTAATCCTGCAGGGGAAGTCTGGAAACAAGGTAGGTCACACCCAGAGTTCTCCTGACTAGGGACAGGGGAGCCTAAATATTTATGCTCATTCACTCATTACACCCATCAGTCATTGGATAAAGGAGGTCCCAGGAGAGACATAAATTACCAGGCACTTCAGGAAAGCAGGCTCTGGCAACCTGAGTGCAACCCTCTGACAGATAGGTGCTGACTGCTGGGTGTAAAAGCAGACCATGAATCAGCGCATGAAAATAAGGAAAGGATTGAATGGATGGAGCCCTCAGAGACTGAGCCCGAAGACTGGAATAGGCATGGCTTGCTCATTCATTTTCTTCAGATCCCTGCTCAAATATCACCTTCCCAGGGAGCCCTTCCCCATCAACTCTATTAAAATAACACCTCCCCCGGGGCTTCCCTGGTGGCGCGGTGGTTGAGAGTCCGCCTGCCGGTGCAGGGGACACGGGTTCGAGCCCTGGTCTGGGAAGATCCCACATGCCGCGGAGCAACTGGGCCCGTGAGCCACAACTACTGAGCCTGTCTGGAGCCTGTGCTCCGCAACAAGAGAGGCCGCGATAGTGAGAGGCCCGCGCACCGCGATGAAGAGTGGCCCCCACTCGCCGCAACTAGAGAAAGCCCTCGCACAGAAACGAAGACCCAACACAGCCAAAAATAAAATAAATAAATTAAAAATAAATAAATAAATAAATAACACCTTCCCCATAATTCGCTGTCCCCTTACATTTATATGTTTTGCATTTTCCCACTCACCAGTATACATACATATTGTTTATACATTTATGTGTTTTGTGTATGTACAATCCCGCTAGAATATAAGCTCCATTAAAACAAGGTCTTTTTGTTTATTGCTACATGCGCAGCAGTAAGAATAGTTTCCTGACACATAGTAGACACTCAATATATATTTATTGAATAAGTACGTGAATGAATTAATTGATTAAGCTGGAGAGTTCGGCAAGGAACCGATCAGAGAAGACCTTGTGGTCCAAGGTAAAGAGCATTCTAGAAGCAAATCAGTTTTAAGCAGGCAGGCTGACATGATCAGACTCTGTTAAAAGCTCATTCTGATTGGAGGAGGAAATATGGGATGCAGAGCAATAAGCTAAAAGATGATGGTGATAATCATGGGAAGGATGATACTGGCTTGGACTTGGATGATGACAGTGGAGATAAAGAGATGTGAACATACTTGAGAGGTACTTAAGAGGCGAAATCAATTGTGAAATATTAAATATTGATGGAAGAGGGAAAGGAGGATGTCATATATGACCACAGAGCAGGATAGATAGGAAACACTGGAACTAATCATATTTTATATGAATCATGAGATCATTCCAGACACGCAGAGTTTTAAATTGAGACATCAAGGTGGCAGATGGACATTAATGTCTGGAGCTCAGAGGAGAAATCTGAGCTGATGATATAAGTTTATAAGTTTATCTACCTATAGATTGTTATTAAAACCTTGGGTACAGATGAAATTGCTTAGGGAGAGAATAGAGGATAAAGAAAAATGATGTCTGGTAGTGAGCCTTAATGAATGAAAATAGTATAGCTAGGCAAAGGACTGGGATCCCCTCCAAGGAGACAGAGGAGGGCCCATTACATAAGTAGGGTAAAACTATGAGATTATTGTATCAAGAAAATCAAGGGTAAGAGATTGTTTCAAGAATGAAAATACCAAATTCTACTGAAAGACTGAATAAAATCCAGTTGTACTTTTTGCAATAGTACAAAAGCAATTTAATGGAGATAGTATGGCCTTTTCAACAAATGGGAGTGTAGAAAATGGGCATCCATATTCAATAAAATGATTCTTGACCTACACTTCACATGGCATAAAAAAATTAACCCAAATGAATTACAGACATGAATGAAAAAGGTAAAACTATAAAAGTTCTAGAAGAAAACATGGGAGAAATTTGTCATAATGTGATTTAGGCAAAAAGTTCTTAGATATGACACCAAAATTACAACCAATAAAATTGAAAAATTGGACCTTATCAAAATTAATAACTTTTGATCTGTAAAAGACACTGTTAAGAGAATAAAAAAGCAAGTCACAGAATTGGAGAAAATATCTGCAAATCACATATCAGACAAAGGACTTGTATCAAGAATATTTAAAGAACTCTCAAAACTCAAAAATGAAACAAACAATTCAATTTTTTTAATGGGCAAAAGATTTGAAGAGACACTTCACCAAAAACTATGCAGATGGCAAATAAGCACATTAAAAGATGTTTAACACCATTAGTCATTACAGGAGTTCAAATTAGATCCACAATGAAATACCATTACATATCTATTAGAAGACTAAAATTTAAAAATACTGACAATATCAAATGACGGCAAGAACGTAGACCAACAGGAATTCTCATACTTTGCTGGTGGGTATGTGAAATCTTTCAGCCAACCTAGAGAACAATTTGGCTATTTCTTATAAAGTTAAATATACACTTTATATGACCCAGTAACCCCACTTCTAGATATTCATTCTTGAGAAACAAAGCTTACGTTCACTCAAAAAACTAAACACAAAATGTTTATACCAGAATTATTCAGAAATTTCAAAAACAGGAAACAATCCAAGTGTCTTCAACTGGTAAATGGATAAACCAATATAAATACAATGGAATGCAATTCAGCTACTTTTGCATTGATTAAAATAATTGTCCTGATTAGTTCCTGGTTAGCAGGGACTCTAAGTACCTGCCAAAATGCAGTTGTTCTGATACTCTCCAATCATCCCCAAAAATAACCTTCTACCATTCCTTAGGGGAGGAAATGCCTTTAAAGTTTTGGGGGATCTTTTGCTTTTTTCTTTTTTTTTATTGTTGTTGTTCTCCATTTGAGTTCAGGAAAATCAGGTGACTACAAACAACTCAATTATCTCAAAATATGTTAATTGGGGTCAGTTAACATATGTAAAGTGTTGAAAAAGACCAAAACAAGTTTAATCAGAATATAAAATAAGACTGGTGTGTGTAAAGCTAGTATATATAACTAGTGAAACCAGTCTAACTAATTGAACATGGACCTGTATCTGGATATATCTATTGGTCTCTTCTGACACTGCAGTTCCTCTTTGTTCTTCTCTGCTCCTGTCACACCCTACCATTTTTCTCTCATCTCTTGGATCTGTTGCATGATGTTTCTTTTTTTTTTTTTTTAATAAATTTACTTATTTATTTATTTTTGGCTGTGTTGGGTCTTCGTTGCTGTGTGCGGGCTTTTCTCTAGTTGCGGCGAGCAGGGGCTACTCTTAGTTGTGGTGCGTGGGCTTCTTATCGTGGTGGCTTCTCTTGTTGCAGAGCATGGGCTCTAGGCATGCAGGCTTCAGTAGTTGTAGCACACAGGCTCAGTAGTTGTGGCTCGCGGGCTCTAGAGCGCAGGCTCAGTAGTTGTGGCGCACAGCCTTACTTGCTCTGCGACATGTGGGATCTTCCCGGACCAGGGCTTGAACCGGTGTCCCCTGCATTGGCAGGAGGATTCTTAACCACTGTGCCACCAGGGAAGCCCGCATGATGTTTCTTCATAGATGTTCAGTTTTCTCTGGTCTTTCAGGCTACACCTGCTTCTATAAACTGCAAACACCTTCTCTGGCCCTGCCCTGAATTTGGTACTGGCTCAGCTCTTTGTAACTTGACAAACACTGCCTGTTGGCCCTGAACTCTGTAAAAGGGGATCAAGCCAGACCCACCTGGAGAAAATGGCCATGGCATATGACTAAGAAGGAAAGACTGGATTTTCCGAACAAAAGAATAAAGTCATTCAAAGAAACTTAGAGAGCATATGCAAAAACTCCATGATAGAAGAGAGAGGCAAGGGGAAAACCTGTGTAGCCTAAATGCTAAAGCACAACATCAGTGTTTGGGGGTATGCTACACCAGAAAGAAAACTGAATGTTCAGACCCGCATACTCCAGCCATGGCTTCAGTCAGCATATCTAATGTGTCAATGTTCAGCCTTCCTGTGCAGAGACATCAGTTAAATAATGAACTTTCAATAACAGCACAGAATGTCATCAGGCTAACAGACACTTCTGCCATTTTCTCCTGCACGTGCTAAATAAATCCATCCGGTATTGATCTCCACAGCTAAGTTTCAGCCTTACTGTGATTCTTACCAACAAAGCAGAGTAAACAGTTCCTGGAAGAACCTAGACATGCTATCTTTTACTCATCAGATGAGGCCTCTGTAGATTACTAGACAACCTGATCCAGGTTGTAACTTTTGGGTGTCTCATTACAAAAGTTACCAGCTTGGAGGCTTACCGTGTCCAGCTGGAGCTGAGCTACAGGGACTGAATAACAATGACAGTATAAGAAACTAAGAGAAAATAAAAGATTCATAGAATACAGTCTAAGTCCTGGCAGATTTCTGATTCATGATCACCGTTGCTACACAAAGATAGCAAGAAGGAAGATTGCTCACCCCAGGGTTCTGGCACTTAACCCTGGTAGTCTGGCTGGATGCCATTTTATGAGGCACTGTCCCCATATGGACACATTGTGGCCAACCCAATGGCTGAAGTTAAGGTATGGGGATCAGTTCCATGTACTATAACAGAAGCTTCACCTGTCTCTGGGTCATTTCACACACTGTCCCCTGCACCAGGAACACGCCTGGATTCTATACCCAACTCCCTTAGCCGTGAGAAAGAAGGGTCCTTTTCTGGCCCCATGCTTAGGGCAATAGTTCCCAAATGGCTCCCAGACTAGCAACATCAACATCACCTAGGGACTTGTTAGAAATGCAAATTCTTGGGCCACAACCCAGACCTACTGAATCAGAAACTCAGTAAGTTAGAGCCCAGATATCTGTGTTTTAATAAACCATCCAGATGATTCTGATTAACCTTAAAGTTTGAGAACCACTGCTTTCAGGGCCCTAGTCTGGTCCTCTCCTAGCAGTGTCCCCTCTCCACAGAACGGGAATCATAGAGATCATGACTTCTCCTTCCAGACCTCATTCCTGGGACCTGGGATTCCAGAATTCCTGTCTCAAGGGTCTAAGCTTGCTTCCAGTGTCTCTCTTCTCTGAATCTGTCCTGAGGGTTGGTCTGGCCACAGGCCTGTGCATCCCCAGGTCTGGGAGTTGGTCAAGAGGGAGCTGGGCAGGGAGCAATCATGTGGTTGGAGCTGTCCTTCCACGCATGTGCACACAAGGCCCCACATGGGACTGAGGGAGCTGGGGATGGAAAGCAAAGGGAGCCTGTCTGTGACCAGGGAGGGGTCAGGGGTCAGCTGTCCCCGTGCTTCTCCATCTCAACACAAAACTCAGAGCATCTGAGACCCGGCCTTCCAGATAGTTATGAAGGTATATTTTTCAATGAAGGAAAGATAAAACTTAGTTGATTACTTAGTTTGATTTAAACTTTCAAATATTCAGACCTATGATACATAAGCTTCTATTTGTATATTTTTCCCAGTCCCCGCAAAAGTTAAGGGAGGCTTGTCTGCTCTACTTATCTGCTTATCTTGTGCTTAACTTTGGGACCTTAGCCCCAAAGTACTTTTTCTTGCAGAAGCCTTCCCTGATCCCTTAATTCATGCTCTTAGTAGAGGCTGCTGATTTGTGCTTTCATGTTTCTCTGTAATTCCTTGCCTTATAACTCATGAACTGTACTATCAACCCTTGTTTAGTTATATGCCTGTTTCCCCTAATAAACTATGAGATCCAAGATGGTTTGTGTATATAAACCAGCGTATAGCCTAACATAGTGTCTGGTATATAATATGCCCAATAAATAAATAATGAAGGAATTAATTATAATAGTAACAAGGATAGCAAACATATAGATAGCCCTCACTATGTGACACACAGTATTCTAAGCAACTTTCATGTATTAATGCATTGAATCTTCACAATAACACTATGAGACAGATATTACCATTATTGCCATTTTAAAAATAAAGTAATAAGTCCAGAGAGATTAAGAAACTCCCATAGTCACACAGCAGCAAGATCGAGAGGCAAATCTATGTAAACTGGATTTTCTAGACTCTAAATGAGTGAATGAATGAGTGAGTGAATGAATGGAAGAGGAGCCAAGAATTACTACAAGCCATATTCTAAGGAATGTTGAGTTTAAAAAACAGACAAGCCAAATTTACCATCAAAAACAGGAAACAAACTCAAAATGTTAAAGAGTTGGAAAGAGTGTGAGCCAGGGAAGAGCTAAGAGAGAGGAGAAGGCCATAGATAAAACAGGGTCTTGAAGCCTGGTGGTCGTTTTCATTGACTTCCAGTCACATGGTGAAAGGTCAGCCTGGTTTAGAAACAGAATCAGGGCAAGCTATTTAAGTATTCCAAGTTGCCTGTGGGCCCACATCTAAATTTTTAATGGAGTTCTAGGACCTCCTGATGCTGAGGAGTGTCAACCTTAATTTCATAGTCATACTTTAGGGATGGAGGCTATTTGGTAACAAAATTATCTCCAGTTAATATAATGTCATGACCAAAACACCAATAGACACCAGTATAAGATACGAAGTAGAAAAGTGCCCAGCATTGCAGAAAGCAGAGCACAGCTCTACTGTATATAGCACAGGGAACTCTACCCAGTATTCTGTAATAACCTATATGGGAAAGGAATCTGAAAAAAGAATAGATAACATGTATATGTATAACTAAATCACTTTGCTGTACCCCTGAAACTAACACAACATTGTAACTCAACTATACTCTGATATAAAATAAAAGTTAAAAAAACAAAAACAAAAAACAGAGTACAGCTTGCCCCTTGCACACAGTGGTACAGTCCAATCTGACTTTTAACTCTACGCAAGGCCATTTCTTAAGCTCCCAGAAGGCACAGATTTTCCTAGAGACCCAAAGCATCAGGGGGACCATATCTCACAGTGATCGACTGGCTGACAGACTTCTTAGATTAGAATCCTGACTCAAACTTTTAACAGCACATGACTTAATGCTCCTGAGCTTCAGTTTGCACACATTATTGCAGTGTGGATAACATCTACCTCTTGGGTGGGGTTGTTATGAAGATAAAATTGGAAAATTCATGCATTCAGCAAATATTGAATGATGGTCAACTACATTCTCAGTACTCTTTTAATCTGTGGATAGCAGCTCACAAAGAAGATATGCCCTATTTCTGCTGGGTCTGGTTCACTGAAAGTACCCACTAATTCTTAAACCAAAAGAGACCTCCTCGAGAGACTTATCTCTCTCTTCTCTGACTATCCCACAACACATTATAAGGTACCTCCAGAGAGCAGTATGGAACAGAGGGGTGAGGGGAGTCCACATGTGGCTGGGTAAGAGCAAGAAGGGGTCCTCCAGAGCAGCCCAAGGCAGTGTAACCTCAAAGAAGAGCCAAAATCTCTATTAAAGGAGAGCCAAAGCCTCAGTCATACAACAGGCCTGCATCAGGTCCAAGGGGACGGTGAGGGTGGGAATGAAGGTGTTGGGCTGCACCCTGCAGGCCTACAGCCCTGTGCTTTCCCAGCTTCAAGACCGAAGAAAGAGCCCAGAGTCAGCAACATAGACATCAGTGGCTTAGTGGATGGGGGAGCTTACACATCTGAAACAAGGTCCTAGAGTGACACCCCACAGTGTGCCATAGAAGGTGGGCAGGACATGGCATCAGTCTTGCTCCTGGGGTGGGGAAGGGGAGATTGCCAGTCATTGAGGGAATTATATCATGTTGGCTTATTAGTTAGCAGGGAAACTAGGAGAGGGACATGCCCCTCACTGCCCCTTTGATAAGAACAATCACTTGCTGGGGTCTGGGACAAGTATGAAGGAAGGTCAGTCGTGTGAGCAGGATATAGGTGAAGCAGTCCCTGGTCCAGCAGATGATGTACAGAGCACAAGAGAACAGCCATCTTGAGTGGCCTGACCATACAGTGGGTAAGTAGGCTGGTAACTGGTAAAGCAAAGCAAGGCTGATGATTGGGAACCAAGGCTACTGACACTTTTTAGATTATGTTCAGCAGTGATGATGGTAGGTTAAAGGAAAACCCATACAATAATTTAAACACCTTACAATCAGGGACTTTGTTTTATTTACTTTTGTGATGCTACCAAGTACAAAAAGGCTCATTAAAATAATAACAGTGATAATAATCATAATAGCAACTGCCTTTCATTGAGTGTTTATAACGTGCTAAGCCGTGTAAGAAACACTTCAAATTGCATTTGATCTTTACCACGATCTACTGTTGAACATTTATAGTCACATTGATTTATTTCATTACAAAAGCAGATCCTGAGGCTTACACGTTTGAGGTGACTCACACAAAGTCACTGGGCTAATTATAGTGAAGGTGAGAGTCAAACTCAGGTCCATGGTCCTACACAGTACTGCCTCTCTAAGGAGTGCAGGTGAGCCAGTGTTGGCTAATAACCAACTGCAGCTCTCTGGATCTTAGTTTATTCATGTGTAAAATGATCTAAATTGACTGTACCTTGTGAGATCACTGTGAACATTCAATGAGCTAATTCACATATAGCACTTATCACAGTGGCACATAAGTACAACAAATAATAGCTATTCTTATCATTAGACATATCATTCTGGCTTCCAAATGTTTGCTCTTTAAATGAACATATGCATCTTTGTCATAAAATGTTGATACTAGCTTGATTAAGATAATAAAAACATAATAAAAAGTAATTACAACTGGATCATGATGGTAGAAACTCTTATATTATGTTTTTACCTTGAAGAGAATTAAGTAAATTAAATTTAGTTATGTAAGAAACCACCGCTCCAAACTACTAACATACTTGAATGAGTCAATTTTATACTTCTATGTATGAATTCGCTTCTTGATAAACATAAAAACCCACTCAGACTCGTCTAGTGCTTTATACTTTTTTTTTTTTAACATCTTTATTGGAGTATAATTGCTTTACTTTTAGATAGTGGTTCACAGACATTGTCTTATTTGATCCTGACCACCTCCCTGGGAGTAAGTACGATCTCATTTTTCACAAAGGACTCTGAGCCCCCGAAAGAGAAGAAGCTTGCTGCAGGTGGCATGTCAAACTAATAGATGATCTGAGATTAACTCCAGATCTCCCAGCTCCCCATCTACTTTTTAAGCCAGTCTGCAGCTCTGAAATTGAAAAGGACATTGCCGTCCTAGTTGCAATGAATAAAGGCAAGGAGATGGCAAAATGGATCTCTTGTTGTAGGAGAAAAATTAAAGGTGATTAAAGTTATCCAGACCAACTCAGTTACAAATGTTTAAATGTGCTAGGGATACCCTTGCCCCCTGACTTGTGGCTTGTACTTCTCATAGAGGTGGTTGTCCAGACTGCTCATGGCAGCCCCAAGAAGAATAGAATGGAAAGCAAAAGATGTAATGATTCTGGACCGAATAATACATGTCCCAGCCAAGGAGAGTTTCCTTCTCTGTGAAAGACAAATTAATTCTGGCCTTTTAAAATAATAGTGACATCCCCTACCAGTTTCCATCTATTTTTACATAGCACTTATCTGTTGTAAACACAAAGGCACTGAGCTTGGTTGAACTAAAATTAAACCTGCATTGATGAAATCACCCTCAAGGCACTCAGCAGGATGAAGGTGATGAAATCATGAAAAAGCAGATAATTAATAAGAGTTCATGCTTCTCACATTTGGAGAAAAGTTCTACTTACATTCAGAAAAACAATTATTTGCTAAGGAATATGTTAGCCTCCATTATTATAATAATATTATAATTGTGTCACTGTGGTTATTCATTGTGAGCACAATGATCAAAACAAAGTTCAATTGAAAGATTATTCTTTTTAAGAATTCAATTCAACCAAAATAATTTCTTCAGACTATTATTTTCTTAGCAGTAACAAAACAGTTCCGCAATCCTAAAACCAAACATTTTCCATTTTCCCATATTGTTTTTAGTCCTTAGTGCACATAATTTGTGCACTGTAAAATTTCAGTTTCTGCCTTTTTAACTTATGGCTACATTACAAGGGCTTTCACATTGCTTTGCTTTCATATATGCTGCTCTCTCTGTATAGCAGGGGTCCTCAACCCCCAGGCCGCGGACCGGCACCGGTCCACAGCCTGTTGGGAACCGGGCCGCGCAGCAGGAGGTGAGCGGCGGGTGAGCAAGTTAAGCTTCATATGCTGCTCTGCATCGCTCCCCATCACTCGCATTACCGCTTGAACCATCCTCCCGCCCCCCGCCCCCCGCCCCCGTCCATGGAAAAATTGTCTTCCAGGAAACCGGTCCCTGGTGCCAAAAACGTTGGAGACCACTGCTGTATAGACCATCTCATCCTTGGGGTCCATCTATCATGGCCCTCTTGTTCCTTCAAGAAAGAAACTGCCTTTGTGATGTTTTCCTTAATTCCCCTTAAAAAGTTATTCAGTTCTTCTTTGGGATTTCCATTATTTTGTATATATATTCAAAATATCTCAGTCGTCTAGCAGTTACCGGGGCTGCATTTTTTCCAACCATGTTGTATCTTGGCCAGTCATGCTGCTGATTTCCAGGCTCTGTTGGAAGGTTTCTCCCATTCCCTTTTCCTGTGCTGTCAGATTCCAGGACTTGACTTCCTTCAAATGATGGCTCTTGATCACCATTATTTTTATTATGTCTCACTTTTGTGTTTGTTGACCCAAATCTCTTGTACTTATACACAAGGGCAAGATAGGGAATGTTTGCGTGTATGGCCAGAATTTAAGAGTCAGAGAGGGAAGAGAGTCTGGATTCCTCTCCTTGAACTAGAAGACTACTACTGAGAGGGCCATTTATACTATATGTTCTCAGTAAAAGCTTTTTGAAAGCATGGATGAATAAACTCCTAGGTATTTAATCTTTCAAACATTAGAGTCAGATGTGACCATGATAGTAAAAATTGGGAAATAGCTGGCAATTTAGTCTTACCCAGATTAAGATCCATCTCTATTAGCTCAGATAATCGACAGTTTGCTAACTACGTGTGCTAGTACATGCTTCTTCCCAGAAAATAATTCTTTTGACCCAAAAGATTACCGATACAGACAGTGCCCATTACTTCCAGCTTGCCCAGGACAGTCCTGGTTTTCTCCTATTGCCTCATTGTCCTACCCCTTCTGGATTTTCCATTTATTTATGAGATATCATTATTAATGATTGTATTAAAATAAGGCCAGCTGGAATTGGTAGGCCTCCACTCTGTATTCCAGCTTCTAACACAGTCTCATCTGGTGGGATGTGAACAGATTTCCGACTTGGACACATGGTAAAATCTGAGATGACTAATCATAACCCATGTTTCTTTTCCTGACCCTTTCCAAACACAATATAACTAATACCTCACTTTTAACCACATTGTTCAGGATGCTCAGTGATTTAAACAAAGAGTGCTCAGACACTAGCAACTGGGGACAGCTAAGGTGTTGGTGAAAGAAATATTCAAAACTGCTGTCCCTGCCATCAATTGGTACACCAGCCAGTTATGTCATGGCCTGGGCCACAGCCTACAAAATGCCTCCAGACAGCTGGGTCATTGAGACACATGGGAAATTATAAAATGATGAGTTGTAAGATATAAAATATGTACAGGAAATGGAAGCTGAACACCCCCGTCATAAGTACGTAGAGAGGAGCTGGAACACTTCTGTACAATGGTTTTGCCATTTGTTATATGGCGTAATTCTACAATGTTTACCTATTTTATATTTTTGGGTTTTTTCCTTTTCTTTTGCGATAAACATTGTTGGCAGCAATGAACTAAAAATGCACATTTTTAATTCCTAAACTGAATTCAGGAATTTGGCCTATTTCACAACCTGTTTCATAAATTGATGATGAACATAACTTGCACGTAAAATTTTTTGACATATATCCACAGTAGGGGGAGGGGCAGGCAGTGATACCATTGACCACAAGAAAACAAGGAACCCAAATCTGCGCAAAACTACAGCATCTATCTCAAAAGCTTGTAGTTACTTTAAGACTGTACCCAAGGGCAACTATTTAGCATATGCAGAAGCAGACATGCATTTGCATATCACTCTGTGAAGCAAGACTTTTCATTTAGATCAAATAATTGCTATTCTAAATTAATTTTACTCACTTTTAATTTCATTTTCAATTTCAATTATACTCATTACTCAATTTTAATTTCAAATCTTCATGTGCATATATGAAGAAATTGAAAAAAATATTCAAATAGTTCAGTGATACCTATATTATATGCATATCATCAGCTGCTATAATTAGAGAGCCAGTTAATTCTGGTAATGATCCTATTTTTTATTCAATTTTTGAGAACAGAGTAAAGTTGTTGAAAGTTCATTCTATTGAAGGAGTAACATATGACATTATTGAAAATGCTATTGTAATCTGAATTTAAATGTTCAAACTTGAAAATAAAATTATTCATCTTGGGGTGTAATAATAAGAATAGAAATTTTGGTGGAACACCCTCTTGTGGTAAAAAGTACATTCTTAACAATTTAAGGAACCTATGAAACAAATTAAAAAATGTACTTGCAATTTGTTGTGGTACATGTCATCCAAACTATAGTATTCTCTTAAGTTTTGCATTTACCCTGTTAGAATAACTGAACTGAAAAATGTTTCTGGTGGAATTAAAGTTGATATCTAAAATATTTCAGTACACCCTTTCTCTTTTTGCCATCTAACATCAACCAGATTTTAGAAATGTTTGAGCCTTTGAAGAACTACTTTGTAAATGAGCCTAAGTATCTACAATGGTATTGATTATTTGTTAACAAGTTCTCTAAATTTTGGTTGTATTTTATTGAGAATCAATTAAAAATCTTTAATCAAATTATTCAGCAAATGGAATACCGAAAATTTTCATTTTTCAAAACTTCTTGTGAATTAAAGTTATTAAAAAATAAAAGTTGCATCAGGAAGACATTGAGATCTATCCCAACTGATATAAGAAAGGGATTCAACAAATTAAATGATGAAAGTTCAAATGATGAATGAGATTTAATCTTAACACTATGTAGTTGAACTTGGGAGTATCTCCATGTGTAAGAAGGGTTTTTTGTGCAGCTCCTATTTTTAGTTCAAAGGAATGAAATTTTGCAACATTAAAAGAATTGTAATAGGTTAATTGATGGATTTGGTCTTACAAAAATGTTTGTCAAAGAAAGTCTAGATGTAAAAAGGCAGTATCTGTGACTATAATTGATCTAAAATATTTACACATTTCAAAACCAAAAAGAAAATAGAACTGAGAATATTTCCCAATTAGCAGAATTTGTTACGAACTTCCTAATTACATTAACACCATAGAAAAAGTTATTTTCTCAATTAAAAATATTATAGTCTGGCAAAAAGTCAGTAGAAAATGTCATCAGTCAAGTTTACTAACCATAAACTATAAGTCTGAATAACACTACAGGAAATTTTATTTAGAAAATTAAAAATAATAAAAATATGTTAAAAAATATCTTTAGAAAAATATCATTGACACATATTAGAAACAGTATAGCTAAGAAACTGATTAAATTATGAGATTATGTTCCAATAATAATTATTAGAGTACACCTAAGGACTTTCAATATCCCACCTTTGTATCCCTTCTAAGACTCCAGTAAAGTAATTTCCTTTAAGAAGTGTTCTTGATATCCCTAGAAGATTTCCCTAAATAAGCAACACATATATGCTCTGTATAAATTCTGCTCATTTTTTGTTGTTGTTGCTATTAGCTCATGGCACACTACCATCGTTAGGTCATGAAAAACACTTTTTTATTTCACTTTTAAATAAACGTTTTCCTTTATTTTGGATCCAACTTCTAACCCCCTTATATGTTCCAACCCAACATATAGGCATACATGTCATTGGATAAATATGTTTCCTAAAGAAATGCAAAATGCTGTTTTATGTGCAATGGATCTCATTCAGTTTCTTATTTTTGTTGCTCAGTACTGCTTTTAAATGTATTTATGTTGTTAACTATGCATCTAGTTCACAACATACTCTTGCAAAAATAATCTATCATTTGTATTCATCATATTTTACCAAACCATGCCACTAGTAATGGACACCTGGGTTGCCTCCAACCCCCAGCTTCCAACAAGAGTACTGTAATGAACGCCTTCAAACACATCCCTCTGGGGACCTGTGTGAGTTTCTCTGAAGTGGGATTTCTGGATCATAGACTATTATCCACTTACGTCCGCTTATTGCTGTCACTTTGGCTCCACAGTTACTATATCATTATACCCTCTCCCTAGCTGTGTGTGAGGAGTCTTGCTACGTCCCCACATTCTCACAGCATTTGGAATTAGTCACATTCCTGATTTTTAGCAATTTGACGAAGGTGAAGTGGTATTTTGTTTTTTGTTTAGATTTGCATTTCTTTAATTACTAATGTGGCTTAATTACTAATGCAGCATCTGTTTGTTTTCATGATATCATTCCAGATTTCTCCCTCATTCACTCACTGACTCATATCCTATACTTATTTTTTCTAGTGGGTTTCCTGTCTTTTTCTTGTTAATTTTTGGCCATTCTTTGTATTTGCTAGGTTTAATTCTGTATTGTTTTCAGATCACGCAAATGTCTTCTCCCAGCCTGCTATACTTCTGTTAACAGTGTTGGGGGTGCCTTTTATTAAACAGAAATCCTTATGATTGATATGGACAAATCTATAAATCTTTCACTTTATGGCTTGTGTGCTTTGAGGGTCATTCCAATAACATGGGAAAAACGTCTTACTTTTTAAAAAATGTTGTAGTTTTACCTTCCACATGTGGGCTCTGTGTAGTTCATCTTGGTATACGGAGTGAGTGTTTTTTTATATAGGGGGAGCCCTTTTTTTCCAGCCTGACTCTTTTGTTATTCTGATCATCAATTTCAACTTGTGGAGAAGGGAATTCCCCACACCAACAAGCAATTATTTGGACACTAGCAAGGTACCCATGAATTCAACTCAATTCTGACTCTATCTACCTGAAGATAGTATCAGATTCCATAGGTTAAGGGTTCAGTCCTACGGAACTGTCCCCCACCAACTTCAGATGCCAGTCACAAGCCCAGGTTGTTAACCTGTGCTTCTGACCAACTGGCTACAGACTGGAGGTTACCACAACCACCTCCTTGCAGTTTAAACACCAGTCACAAGTCCAGGTTGTTACCTGTACTTCTGGATATAAATTAGAACCTCCTCCTCTGGTTGGAGTAATTTGCTAGAGTGGCTCACAGAACTTAGAGAAACATCTTACTTGCAAGGTCACCGGTTTATTAAAAGAGGGTATAACTCGGATGGAAGAGATGCTGGGGGAAGGTATGAGGAAAGGGAATGGAGCTTCCATGCTCTCTCTGAGCGCACCACTCTGCCCAAACCTCCACATGTCCACCAACCCAGAAGTTCTCCAAATCCAGTCCTTTTGGGTTTTTATGGAGGCTTCATTACATACGCAATGTTGATTAAATCATTGGCCATTAGCAATTGATGCAACCTCCAGCTCTTCTTCCCTTCCCAGAGGTCAGGGGGTGGGACTGAAAGTTCCCACTCTCTAACCACCTGGTTGGTTCTCCTCTGGCAACCAGCCCCCAGGCTCAGGTACTTTCTGAAAGTCACATCATTAACATAACAAAAGACACTTTTTATCACTCTCAACACTTAGGAAATTCCAAGGGTTTGGGGAGCTGTGAGCCAGGAGTCATAGATGAAGACCACATATATATGAGACATATATAAATCACAATATCACACCAACCTATTCCTGATTTTTGAGGCCACATTTATTATACATGAAGCCTCCATGTACCTGGGAGTCTTTTGTTATCTCTGTTTTTCCCATCAATGAGTTTTTCAGCCTCTGCACTTGTGCCACACTGTTTTTATCATAATAACTTAGAGTCTGCCTTCATATCTAGTATAGCAAGACCGTACTTTGTTATTCTCTTCAAAAACTGACCTGTTTGTGAATTCTTATTCTCACATAGAAGTGTAACCGAGCAGGACCCTATGGGGCCTTCCTGGGACAGACCCCTCCCCCAAATCCTCTGCTTTAGCTCCTCTCTGAAGTACCTAGATAATATTAATAGCATCTGATGCACATTTCTCAAGTGGTTTTACAGATGCTAAAACCCCAACAAATTGAAGACATTAACTACTTGATGACCATGAGCACAAAGCTCCCAGACCTACTGGAGCCTAAGGATTATGTTAACCCTTGTGACACCGCCCTGTCACCTCACCATCAACCAATCAGAGAATCGTGCACAAGATGATCTCACACCCTGCAACTGCCCCCCCCCCACCACCAACCTTGCCTTTAAAAATGCTTTCCTGAAACACATCGGGAAGTTGGGATTTTTGAGCATTAGCTGTCCCAGACTCCTTGTATGGTGCCTCACAATAAACACTACACTTTCCTTCACCACAACTCAGTGTCAGTAGATTGGCTTTACTGTGTGCGGGCGAATGGACCCAAGTTTGATTTGGTAACAGAAGTAAGTTTTGAAAGTTGCTGCTCAAAAATTTCTCTTGGAATATTTGCTGGTATTACATTGAATTTATAAATTAATTCTGAGAGACATCTTTATAGGATTAGAACTTTCCCTCATAAACCCAGTATATATTTATTCAAGCCTTACTAAACACTCATTTTTTCTCTGCAAAGAAAAATGATGAATTCATAAGTTATTGTTGCTTTTGTTCTCTATTGAGAATGTTATATCGTGAATGTTATTTTGTGAAGATGATTTCGGGGCTGAAGGAATGCCAGTGATTATTCTTAATATATCTTGGATCTAGTAACCTTCCAGAATTCTCTGTATTGTTCTCTGTTTTTTCTATGTAATCTACTGAGTTATCAATGTAGATAAATATATCATCTTTAAGGAATACATTTTGTCTCTTCCCTTCCAATTATTTATCTTTTATTTTTTCACCTCTCATTTATTTATCTAGGACTTTTACTGCTATGGTAAATAATTATGGTGATAACACGCATTCTTGTCTTATTTTTGACCCAATCTTAAAAGCAAAATATCACATAAGACATGTTATGTAAGATGTTTCTATATGAACTTTGTCAAGTTAAGGAAATTGTCTTCTAATCAGAGCTTTCTAAATGTTTTTAATCACACATAAGTGTGGAACTTTATCAAATGCTCTTTTCTTTTGCATCTCTTGAGATAATCATAATTTTTTATCTTTAGTCCATTAATGTAAGGAGTTATATTGATAGACTCTCCTAGGCTAAAGCTTTCTTACATTCCTGAAATCAATCTGATGTATTTTTTACTATGCTGTTGAATTTGGTTAGCTAATATTTCATTTTGGTTTCATATAGTTTATAAAATAGTATTTTACAATGTACTGAAGGCAAAAAGTAAATACTAAGCTGGGATAAAGCGAGAGAGTGGCATGGACATATATACACTACCAAACGTAAAATAGATAGCTAGTGGGAAGCAACTGCATAGCATAGGGAGATCAGCTAGGTGCTTTGTGACCACCTAGAAGGGTAGGAAAGGGAGGGTGGGAGGGAGGGAGATGCAAGAGGGAAGAGATATGGGGACATATGTATATGTATAACTGATTCACTTTGTTATAAAGCAGAAACTAACACACCGTTGTAAAGCAATTATACTCCAATAAAGATTTAAAAAAAAAAAAAAAGTAAATACAAAATTCATGTGAGCCTCTACACTTTAGAAGTCAACCAGTTATGGGTCATGAGAGAGAAACTTGAGAACACAACTAGTTTTCTCTTTCCTTTTTTTTTTTTAAACATCTTTATTGGAGTATAATTGCTTTACAATGGTGTGTTCGTTTCTGCTGTATAACAAAGTGAATCATCTATATGTAAACATATATCCTCATATCCCCTCCCTCTTGCATCTCCCTCCCACCCTCCCGATCCCACCCCTCTAGGTGTACACAAAGCACCAAGCTGATCTCCCTGTGCTATGCGGCAGCTTCCCACTAGCTATCTATTTTATATTTGGTAGTGTATATATGTCCATGCCACTCTCTCACTTCGTCCCAGCTTACCCTTCCCACTCCCTGTGTCCTCAGTTCCATTCTCTATATCTGCGTCTTTATTCCTATCCTGCCCTTAGGTTCTTCAGAAGCTTTTTTTTTTTTTTTTTTAGATTCCATATATATGTGTTAGCATACGGTATTTGTTTTTCTCTTTCTGACTTACTTCACTCTGTATGACAGTCTCTAGGTCCATCCACCTCACTAAAAATAACTCAATTTCGTTTCTTTCTATGGCTGATAATATTCAATTGTATATATGTGCCAGACTTCTTGATCCATTCATCTATTGATGGACACTTAGGTTGCTTCCATGTCCTAGTTATTGTAAATAGAGCTGCAATGAACATTTTGGTACATACCTCTTTTTGAATTATGGTTTTCTCAGGGTATATGCCCAGTAGTGGGATGGCTGGGTCATATGGTAGTCCTATTTTTAGTTTTTTAAGGAACCTCCATACTGTTCTCCATAGTGGCTGTATCGATTTACGTTCCCACCAACAGTGTAAGAGGGTTCCTTTTTCTCCACAGCCTCTCCAGCATTTATTGTTTGTAGATTTTTTGATGATGGCCATTCTGACTGGTGTGAGGTGATACCTCACTGTAGTTTTGATTTGCATTTCTCTAATGATTAGTGATGTTGAGCATCCTTTCATGTGTTTGTTGGCAATCTGTATATCTTCTTTGGAGAAATGTCTATTTAGGTCTTCTGCCCATTTTTGGATTGGGTTGTTTGTTTTTTTGATATTGAGCTTCATGAGCTGCTTCTATATTTTGAGATTAAGCCTTTGTCAGTTGCTTCATTTGCAAATATTTTCTTGCATTCTGAAGGTTGTCTTTTCGTATTATTTATGGTTTCCTTAGCTGTGCAAAAGATTTTCAGTTTCATTTGGTCCCATTTGTTTCTTTTTGTTTTTACTTCCATTTCTCTAGGAGATGGGTCAGAAAGGATCTTGCTGTGATTTATGTCATAGAGTGCTCTACCTGTGTTTTCCTCTAAGAGTTTTACAGTGTCTGCACTTACATTTAGGTCTCTAATACATTTTGAGTTTATTTTTGTGTATGCTGTTAGGGAGTGTTCTAATTTCATTCTTTTACATGTAGCTGTCCAGTTTTCCCACCACCATTAATTGAAGAGGCTGTCTTTTATCCATTGAATATTCTTGCCTCCTTCATCAGAGGTAAGGTGACCATATGCACATGGGTTTATCTCTGGGCTTTCTATCCTGTTCCACTGATCTATATTTCTGTTTTTGTGCCAGTACCATACTGTCTTGATTACTGTTGCTTTGTAGTATAGTCTGAAGTCAGGGAGCTTGATTTCTCCATATCCGTTTTTATTTCTCAAGCTTGCTTTTGTTATATGGGGTCTTTTGTGTTTCCATACAAATTGTGAAATTTTTTGTTCTAGTTCTGTGAAAAATGCCATTGGTAGTTTGAAAGGGATTGCGTTAAATCTGTAGATTGCTTTGGGTAGTGTAGTCATTTTCACAATGTTGATTCTTCCAATCAAACAACATGGTATATCTCTCCATCTGCTTGTATCATCTTTAATTTCTTTCATCAGTGTCTTACAGTTTTCTGCATATAGGTCTTTTGTCTCCTTAGGTAGGTTTATTCCTAGGTATTTTATTCCTTTTGTTGTGATGGTAAATGAGAGTGTTTCCTTAATTTCTCTTTCAGATTTTTCTACTCCCTCTTGTTCTGGGAAATAACAGGTCACAGAAAATCCTTTGCTTATACTAGTGAACAGTCCTTCCTCTTTTAAAATGTCCCCAAACTGCTTGCTTGTCCCCTTGAAGCCAAAGACTGCCAAATGTAACAAAGAGCAATTAGAAAATCTTATCCAAACTCTCAACTTAGTAGAATGCTTGCCAATCAGAGATTATCTTGGTGTTTCCTTTTATTACTCTAGAAAACTGACTCTCCTTTCTACACCTTTGAAACTCTGCTGATACAAAAGTGACAGCTGATGCGTCCCTATCCAAAAGTTTATGATACACAGCCTGTGTTAATTTTGTCTTGGACTTACTTTTGTCTTTGACATCAGAGATGCCACAGAATAGAAAGTAGACTGAGGATGAGGGAGTGGTTAGACTAAAGGCAGGAAAACAAATGAGGATGCTGATGCTGTAATCCTGGTGAGGAAGAGAGGGAGGAAGAAGGGAGGGAAGGAAGGAAAGGGACGGAGGGGTGGAGGGGACTTTAGCCAAGGAATGTCAGTAGAGATTAAAAGAAACAGAGGGATTCAACAACTACTAAGAAGGATGAAAAGAAGTTTCTGATTTCCAGATAGGAAGGTTAACATTCTCTAAATGAATGTCAGCCAGAACATGGTCTGTCCCTAAATAATCAAACTAAGCTTTTTAAAACAATAATTGGAGGAAAGATTATAAGCCATTTTCAAAAAATAAAAATACCATGAACTGAATGGATACAAAATAAACCCACAAGATTTTTAAAGTAGGCCCTCCAATGTTAGAACAAAAGTAAAGACGTGCAGGATTCCTGCTCATAGGTCCTTATATGCAAGAAGGGCTGTCAGGTCAGGCCGCCTGGGAATCACCTACAGCCACAGACATGAGGCTCCTGGAGTGGAGGAAGAGTGAGACTCTCAGCCAGCACCCCTGGCGTTCAGGGCAGAATTCATTGACCGGGTCACACGTTATTAACTCCTCAGGATGAATCAGAAGTGATGACACGTGGGAGTTAGATTTTCTCTCTCCTCCATTTCAAGGGTTCCCCTTACAATTGTGCTGACCTTACTATTCTGCTTGTCCTTTTTCCTGCTCAGCTGGTGTGCTTTTTCCCTCCTAGATTGTGAGCCCCTTGGAGGCAGAGCACGGAATCTGTACTTTCTCACTCTCTGCCTCCTTTTCCACTTCTCTTTTTCTGTTTCTCAGCTTCTCTGTCTCTCTCTTTGCCTCTTCTCTGCCTCCATCTCTACCTCTTCCTGAGCATCCAAAAGCTTCCTTTGGTCCCTCCTACAGCATCTTTACCAGCTCTCCTAGAAGGCATGGAAGTGAAACCATGACTGAAAATCACTTTTCTTTTTGTTCTTGTCTCTCACCTGACGACAAGCACATCTGTGCAATCCAGCTTAGGCTCTCTTTTGGCATTCCAGGCACACGAGTGCACACACACACACACACACACACAAAATCTGTGACCTTCTACTTACTTAATTAGCTCTTTAAAGAGAACCTCATGGACAAGAATTATGTGATTATATTTGTATCCCTAGCAGCCAGCATAGCTCCTGATACCTAGGAGGTATTTAACCAATATTTGTCTAATGAATGCTTAATAAATGTTTAATAAATGCAGAAAATCTTAACTAATGAAGAATATGAGTCAGGCATCCCTGAAACAAGTAATTAAGTACTAAACTGTGAAAATGATTAGAGGAGGTATAAACAAATCAATGCCCCACAAATTTTCCATCACAGTGAACATGGGTAATCAGGGCATCTCTGGGTTTCAGTGGGAGATGGTAATCGTGGATAGTCTGACTCCCTGCATATGAAGTATCATTCCCACATGAAACTATGTCAGCTCATTCAAAAAATATTTAGCAAATAAAGTACACTCAGAGATTAAGACGGATGAAGTCAAGGTCCTCTACCATTTTTCCTTGCCCGTTAAACTCTCTGAGTTGGGGAGAAAGGGGTTGCTGTCTGTAAGGGCAGTAATGCAAGAGGCCACGGCATGTATGGGTCCCTCTGCAAGATTCAGGCTCCTTACGTATCAGAAATGAACTGCTTCCCCCATCCAAAAAATACTCAAGTTTTTCCCCAACCATCCCAGTCTAGGGAAAATTCAGCAGACATATGGTAGAGCCTCCCTCAAAATTCATTCCCTGAAGGCATGAGTTCTTTGAACAATTTGAGAAACTGGCACAAACTGGAAAGGAGGTTGACGGTTGGAAATGTAAATATGAAATTTTAATGAGGACTGTTCCTTCTCACCTGAAAGGAGATGGTAAATATTTCATGCCCTGCTCAGCGTGGCTTCAAGCGTCAGGTACCATTAGTGAGATAGTCATCATCTTCTCCAAACAGCTAGAACTGGTTTGTGATATTTCACAACACCTGAACCTAGCCCACCTCTGCCACTCCACACAGTGAACACTCAAACTTCCAGGGTCAAAAAGATCACAATCATCTCAAGAATATGCTGCATTTTGTTTCTTCCTTTGGTCCAGTATTTTTGTCATGTTAGAACAAAGCTCCAATTGATTGGAATATGCAGAAAACAGAAAGCAACTTTTGATGAAATAGACTGCAAATTAATTGAAATTTTTACTTCATCCAATGTTCTTAGAAATCTATTTTGCTTCCAATGAGCTACTTTGATCATAGTGACTCTTCTAAGCCCAAGAAAGGGTTGGCATAGTGGTAAAGAAGAAGGGAATACAGCAAGAGACAAGCATAGAAACAGAAAGAAAACTTCAGGAAATTACAAGAGTCAACAGGGAGTGGGAAACTTTTCCCGGAGTCAAAACCAGGATCTAGGATGACAGAAATCTCAAAGCGGCCATGTCAAGAAAGTGGCTTTGGAGAAGAAAAGCAAAAACAGTAGGAGTGTTAAATACCAAGTCAGGTCACCCAAAGAATTTCATTCTTCAAGGCAAGAGCAGAGGACACCAGGCCCAGGGTGGGAAAATGCAGAGTGAACAAGAATAAAATGAGAGCAGGCTTCGTTCAGCTGACTGGTGTAAGGCAAGATTCAATCCTGTGAACCAATAGCCTTGAAGGGAACCAAGAATCCCCTAAAACCTAAGAAACTCAAGGATAAGTGCCCTGCAGTGCCCACCTAAGGACCCGAGGACCAGATCATTGACTCCAAGGGCAGTTAACAAAGTAAATAAGCCCACAGTTTCTGGTCTCTCTCTAGCTGTATGATCTTGGGAAAATTAATCAACCTTTCTAAATCTCAGTTATGGGATTTAATAGTACCTGGCCCATGTATTATTAGTGTGACTACCTCCCTAAATGCATACAAGGTGTTGTTTCCAACCTGATTTTGTTCCCAAACCATTTGTAATGTTAGCCCTCCACCCTGTATATCTCCTTCACAAACAAAACAAAACAAAAACCAGAAAAAAGCAATAAATATTTTTGAAATTACTGCTTCTCTTTACAAGTGTAAGAAATAGCTACTTAGACTATCATCTGACTGATTCCGGCAAGAGGAATGAAGCCAACAACACCTGGATATTTAAAGAGGCGCTGAGAGCCAATTAGAAAATAAACCAGGGCTGAGCCTCTCTCCTTTTTGCAACCTCCTCCAGCCTCCCTCTAGGTGGCGCCCTGTCCTCTTGCCGGTGTCCAGTGCCTTCTGCCTAACTCCTTCCCCCTCCGCGAAATTAGAAAAAGACCACATGAAGGTCATTTATAGGAGAGTGTGCAAGTCTAGGGTTACTTCTTTCACATCAGATATGTGTTCTAAGCTTTATCTCAGATGAGGAATAAAAGGGATATTAAACATTTAAGAAATCTAAAAGGTGATATATTGCTAGAACCAAAGAAGTCATAGCTAATTGCCAAAGACTACTCCGCCGACCGCTAAGGCTGGTCCCAGCTCAACCTATGGAAAATAATTCAATCTTCCTTTAATAAATCAGAATCATTCATAGTCTCAAATTTATCACTCAGAACATTAGACATTTTATTAAAGGGAAATGGAGCCTGTGTCCTAATTCTAGGTCATAGCCTGGAAGTTCCTCTTCGGAGAAAAACCACAATATTAAACTGTAAGAGTCTCATCTGATCTTTTCTCCTAAAACTGAAAACAAAACCATTTAGTCAACTGAGGAATCCAGTTCAATGGTGTTTTCCTTAGTTTGGACCTTTCCTGTGATCCACAGCAAAAGGGTCTCCGTCTATTCTTATTTACGAAACTCGTTACCCAACAAACCAAAAATGGCCTCCCATGCAAGCTGACCTGAAAACCTTCCTGACTGCAACTTGATAAGAAACATTGAATTAATCAAATCCAAGCACAGTGTCCTGAACTGAGACAATGGCTCTCTCATTGAGAACTGCACACACAAACCCCAGAAGCCTTTTTTTTTTTTTTTTTAGATTTATTGATTTATTTATTGATTAATTGCTATGTTGGGTCTTCATTTCTGTGCTAGGGCTTTCTCTAGTTGTGGCAAGCGGGGGTCACTCTTCATCGCGATGCACAGGCCTCTCACTATCGTGGCCTCTCTTGCTGCAGAGCACAGGCTCCAGACGCGCAGGCTCAGTAGTTGTGGCTCACGGGCCCAGTTGCTCCACGGCATGTGGGATCTTCCCAGACCAGGGCACGAACTCGTGTCCCCTGCATTAGCAGGCAGATTCTCAACCACTGCACCACCAGGGAAGCCCCCCCAGAAGCCTTTTATGTCTGGTAACATGAGCAGCCCTGCCCTTCAGCTGCTTTTCAATTAGTTGGGAAGGTGGAGGCAGCCTCCTAGCTCAGGTTTGGAACGCGCTGAGGCTCCTCTGGTGGATGCGGCGTGTAATTAGTGGGCACATGACAAAGCAGGTGGTTCTGCAGCACGCAGCTGTGGGAATCAAAACCTCGGAACTCCCACCCCCAACCACGTCTCCTCTCTTCTTGAGTTTGCTGCATCGAACGCAATTCCAGGCAGCAGGGGAAAAATGCATAATGAAAGATGGGGAGTCCGTGCATGCCTGCCTTTATTCTGAGGTTTTGAAAATGGGCTTTTTTATTAGGAAGCCAAGGTATCAGAGAGCCCCAGGGAGGTCAAGCAAACGGAGGCCAGAGCCCTGGGGTCAGAAGGGTCCCCTCCCGCAGGGATTCAGCCTTTGCAAATGACAGCTCTTCTCATTTCACACCCCAGGAGTAGCAGGTGATGAGTCGAAAGGGTAGCGAGTGACCAGCTGCTGTAAGAATAACAGTTCAAAGCTGGAGCATTTGAGCCAGACTACCGATCGTGGGCGAGTTGGAGAGACGGACTGAATCTCAATGTATAGAGGCCCTCAACTCTGTTGTAGTGAAGATCATAATATGAGCACCAAGTATACTGAACATCTATTATGTGTCAGATCGTTAAACCTCATTTAGTTGTGACTTAAATTATTTTATTGGATAAGGAAAGAAGGGTTCAGAGGGGTGAAATAGCTTACTCAAAGTCACATGAGGAGCAGGAGTTGAAGGTGGTCCTTAGACCAAGGCCTGCCTGCATGTGCCCCTTTATATCAGAGCCAATCAGTATAATCCTTGGCAAACACAAACTCAAGAGCATTCTGAGGCCCAGGGGGCCCAGTGTTCTTGCCAACTCAACCTCCTAGAAGGTTCACTTTTAGGAGATGTGGTTTTTGAAAGGAAAACCAAAAATAATTAGATTACGGCCGTCCAAGAAGCTATACTCTCTTTTGGGCCTAATGGCAATTAGCACATAAACTCAGCCTCCAATTATGATGTATTTAGCACTGGAAATTAAATTCATTAATTATTGTGAAACCACCACTGAAATGTTACAGCAAGTCCATTCTCTGAATAAAGTATTTTAAAATTAATGACATACTTATTTCTGCTTATTAACAATTTAATAGCTATGCGTTAAGCATTTTTAATTAAGTGTAAAAGAAAAAGGTTGGATGGAGAATTGGGAGATAATCAAATCAGCAGCACCCTCAACTGGAAAGCAATAGAATCAAGACCTCTAGAGAGAACTGTCTTCTGTCTTCCTAGGAGTTCAAACATGAGAAAGATAGTTGAGCCTACCCTTAGTCCAGTACATAAAGTGCGCTGCACTATGTGGTAAGGATAGAGGTGTACTTAGGATGCTATGAGAACTCAGAGGAGGATTTGGAGGAATCACACTGGGAGAGACAAGGAAGACTTCCTGGAGGAGGAGGTTGAACCAGTTGTTTAAAGATTGTAACAGTTGACCAGTCCAAGAAGTAGGAGGGAGGAAAGAAGAGTAGATCATTCCAGAGAGGCACCCAAACATGAAAACATGCACACAGGCTACAAATAGGAAACTGTGTGTCATGTTGTTCCTACAACCAGTGTGGTAAACCAGATGTAGAACTATTAGATTTGGGGGAGAGTTAAGCAGAGAAGACACCATGGAGAGTCTTGAATCAATGAATGTTAATAAGTCTGGACTTTGTCTCATCAGACAATGTTTTTCCATCATTGTGCTCATCAACCAGGAAACAAATTGGCATTTCACAACCAGGAGTGAGACAGTTCATAAGTGATGTATTACTAATAAAAATTTAAATAACTAAGATTTTTACGTGATTAACTTTTTATAAATTACAAATTCAAAGTTAGTCTTATAATGATATTCATAACCCTTAGTTACTCACTGTTCTATACATTTTCTTGAGTTGGAGTGAAAAAGATAACGTTAAAGAAGCATGCCAAGAAGCAGTCATAACAAGATCAAGGTGCCTATGGGAAAGTCTCCCATGTGAACAGCATCCGTCATGTGACTCTGTGAAGAAAATGTTGACAATGTCTACAGTAGTGGTGGGATGTCCCTGAGGAACTGTTAGCTGAGTTTTATTACCATGCTTTCCTTGGCAAAGTTGTCATTGTCTGGTATGCCACCTCCTCCTGCATAGAACTTCCTCTCCCCTTCTGGACAGCTCTCATCATCAATTTTGTTCAACAGTCAATCTCAGCATCTAGAACAATACTTAAGACCAGAAGATGCTCATGTATTTTGGTTACTGGATTAATCAACTAGGGCTAAATTTCCTAGCACCAATCATCTGTCATCTGGGGCCTTGCTTGTTATGCAGCACTATATAGTGACAATAGATAACTGATTCAAAAGTTGACACCGAATGTGAGTTCTGATAGAGCAAAAGTTTAAGGTATAAGGAATTGGTTTTGGAAACAGTTAGTAGGCAGCAAGGAAATTTTTGTAGGAAGTATTATCGACTGAATATATGTGTCTCCCCAAAATTCATATGTTGAAATCCTAACCCCTAAGGTGATAGTATTAGGAGGTGAGGCCCTTGAGGTAATCAGGTCATGAGGGTGGAGCCCTCATGAAAGGGATTAATGTCCTTATAAAAGAGAACCCAGACAGCTCTCTCACCCTTTCCACCATATGAAGACACACAGAGAAGACAGCCATCTCTGAATCAGGAAGCAAGGCTTCACCAGACACCAAATCTTGATCTTAGCCTTCCAGCCTCCAGAACAGTGAGAAATTTCTGTTGTTTATAAGGTACCCAGCCTATGGTACTTTGTCATAGCAGCCCAAACTAAGACAGGAAGCTAGAAAATACTGAGGAAACTATTTTAGAATGTTAGAGAAATCCTGAGAAATTATTAGACAAGGTTGGAAAATGATAAGAAATCTACTATAAGAAGCTAGATAAATGGTCCATTTATGGTGTGGTGAAACATTTGGTAACCTCATATCCTTGGCTAAACCATTACATTTATAAATCCAATCACAGAGACAGCATCAGTCCTAGAACTAGATATCTACGCAAAACTCTCATCTGTCTTGGGTGGTTTAACAAGAAGGTCAAAGTCCTTGTGAATTTTCTGACACAGTAGGTTTTGTAGCATAAACTGTGGGATAAGACTCTTTCAGGAAAACAGTCATCAAGCCCTGACCCTGCCACTGACTCTGTAAACTAAGACTTGCCACCTGACCTCTCTGTGCCCCCATTACTTCATCTGTAACCTGGGCACTGGGGAGATGGGTGGACAAGGAGAAATGTGCATAATGCACTTGAATATGTTCTCCAACTGAGTATAAAGGGCACTCTGTAACCAGGAAAGAAAAGCCACCCGAATTTGCCAGGCCTAGAAAAAGAAAGATTGAGTGTAATTGAGAAATAATTGTCTTGAATGGGATAAAACACCAGCAAACAAAAGTTCCACTGGGCAGAAAAGATTACCTGCAGGCAAAGGAAAAACATTTTTTAAATTAACACTAAACCTAGCAAAAATTATGAGGCTAACACAGGAAAGAAACAACAAGGAAAGTCAAACAGAAACCTTTCTCTGAAAAATGAGGACTATCTTAGGCAACCGACTGCTCTGAACTATCAGAGAAATTTAAAAAGAATTGAGAATTCATTTTACAACAAAAAAAGATCAAATACAAGAGACAACAGAATGGGTGGAAAATGGTATGAGGTGCTAAGGAGGAAAATTGAGGAGAAAAATGATATAATTGCAGAAATTTATACTGAATTAGAAGCAAAAAATGTACTGCATGTAATGCTAAAGGAAATGGCAAGGAGAGTATCAAAGATATGTAAGAAAAAACAAAACAAGAAATACAAAATACAGGTCACTGGTGTTTCCTGAAAAGATAATAGAATGAGATGAAACAAAGTAAACTTGAAAGATAATTTTAGCCATAACTATTTATCTATGTTTAGAATAAAAATCTGAAAAAAGTGAAAGTTAATTTTTCACTGGATAGTGGAATTTCAGGTGATTTTTATTATTTTTCTCCCTTCCTATATTTCATAATTTTTCTACAAAAAAAGTCTCTCTTTGCGGTTATAAAAAGCAATGAGAGCTCTTGTAGCCTTAGCACATTGCTCCAAGGTGTCCTGGGGGCTCAATCAACGGCAAACCAGACCATCGTAGAATGACACCACTTCAATGAAAGCAGTCTTTGTTCACCCCCAAGATAGCTTTCGTGGTTCAGCCACGCTATTTCCTCTTTAAAATCAGACAGCATTTGAAAGATTATTGCCAAGGTCTGTTTTTCTTCCAAAACAGATGCACCCTATGGTCTTTCACTACCAACTATGCCAAAGAACACACCCTCAAATTTCTAGAACCCAAATAAGGTTAGCATTTAGCCCACACCATTTCTTAGTTTTATCTGTTTCTTCTGTCTAGAACGAGAGATGAAAGTTTCAGAGTGCAGAGACAGTGTTGTAAACCTCTCTCACCTGTTTCACACTGCCTAGCATAATTTAAGAAACAGAGACAATTCTCTAAATCTTTCTGAAATAGATGCCAGTTATCAAGCCAGTTATGTTTCTCCACTTCAAATCTGGACCAAGACACCAAATGCAGGACAACATAGTTCTTTTTGCTCCTAGATGGAAATAAATTTTTGCTTTATTTAAATCTCCAAAAAGCCAGCAGCCTTGCTTTTTCTGCAGTCCAAAAGAGAGCAATAATATAGGACACATGAATGTTCCATGTTCACACTTGGCTCCTTTGTGAAGTCTAACTAGTAAAGATCAATGACAACAGAACAGGCTTGCTCTGCAAACCATCTAGTGGAATATACAGAAGCTATTAGGAATGGTCATTAAGTTTCACACATGCAGAAGGTCTGTCTCTGTGATCCTTCTCAAAGGGAGTTCTGGGGCTATCTGATGCCCCTTCTTTTTCAGTTCCAGATAGATGAGAGTTGGTGGGTTTCATTTGTCAGAGAAAGCTTTATACTTCAGTATAGAGAAGAAAGCAATTTATTGTTTCAAGAGACAGCCCCACATGAAATTTGTACAACTGTCCAAGGTCGAGGTGGAGGTTCTCATCCATACCAAAGAGCAAGAAGGACCACGGAATGTGGTGACGCAAAGAAAAACTACAGGTTGGCTACCAGTCTTAAGCATGTGACCGCAAATGAGGGATTAAAATATAATAAAGAAATTTTAAAAATTTGTAAAGTGGCTTCCTCCCATGCACCCTCCTCCACCCAAAGTAGTCAAGGAGATTAATAAGTGCCCATCCAGGAAGGTGAATGCATTTCTTTGAGAGGGAAAAACAGATCTTTGATGGTCTCAAAATTTACTGAAGAACAATTTTGTGTAGCTTGTTCCCTTTAGTTGTGAATCTAGTAGATCTTCCATACAGAAGAAAGTCCGTAATATTTCTTGAGTGATTAAATGAAAGACTATAAACTCAGTCTATGTATTTTTTTAACTTAACATGCCCTCCTCAAATAAACCATATTGTTAGTCTCCTTTAAAACTTAATGCAAGTGTACCACAGGGAACTCTACTCAGTATTCTGTAATGACCTATATGGGAAAAGAATCTAAAAAACAGTGGATATGTGTATATGTATAACTGATTCACTGTGCTGTATACCTGAAATTAACATAACATTGCAAATCAACTCTACTCCAATAAAAATTAAAAAAAAAAAACTTAATGCAAGTAAACATTGCTCAGGAGGTATCTCACATTATTCCTTTTTGCTCCATTCTGTAGCCACTCCAATCCTTCAGACATGTAAAAAAATGAGGAATAAATTGCTATGACATTTTACACTATCTATAATGATTAAAAGAAAGAACAATAGGAAATTTAAAATCCCAAATTCTATTTACACGTATATTTGGGAAAATAATCATTTGTGGTACAAACTACAAGGATCAGCACATAAAAGAGTGGCTCAGTACGGGTCTTCACGAGGAAATGCAGGATGAGACAGTCATACGTACTTATGAGAATGCAAACTTTGTTTTCACTTACCTATAGGCACTGATAACCTTAATAAAAGCATAAGGACTTAAAATAATTAACATTCAAGTACGTATTTACTTAACATTTACCTAGTTCACTTATTTATATTTTCCAATGCCTGTCTTACTTAAGACTGTGCTAAATGTTGAAAGGATACAAAGATAAATAAGATCCAGTCTAGGGACTCACAATGTAAATGGTTACAATCCAACATAGAGTTAACTCATTCAGCAAATATGGTTTGAGCATCCATGATTTGTCAGGCATTATGCCAAGTACTGGGATGATGTGACAAACATGTGAAACACCCCCTGAACTCAGGGAGTTTGCTGACTATCCTAGGACTACTAATGCATGCACAGAGAGACACAGAGTGCAGTGGGGCGGAGCTGGGGCTGGCAGGAGAGTAGGTCTTAGGGGAGGTCAGAGAAGCATTAATTAAAGAGTTTATAATAATATTCTAACAATGAAAGTGAAAAACAACATTCATCAAAAATTGGACATTTGTTTTTCCTTGCTGCAGGCATAAACCAGTTTTCAGTCTTCTGCAGTGATGACTATATCTTTGTTGGCTACATGTTTATTCTTCAGTATGCCTGCCTGGCTTATTTCCGGCATCAGTCTCTAAGCTCCCATGGTCATACCCCCTGAAATATTTTTCAAAGTCTTTTTATAAGCAGAGATCCTACTGGGAGATTTTCAATATCAGTAGAGTAAGCAGATTATCAATTAAAATCAGAGTTTGCAAATCCATGTTTAGCAGAGTCACAGACCACATAATCCAAAGAACTATTATACTAAAACAAGTACATTGCACATAAAATATTCTTTTTAATATATGGCTAGGCCTCCAAGAAGAAATGGCAGTCTCCAAGGTCCTTACCCTTCCATCAAAGCTGAAAGGGAATCTGGGAGTAGTCAGCAAATTTAAAGGTAGGGTTGCCCTAAGAGCAAATGTGAACAGCAACACTGAAATCTAGAGACCATTTCTGGGGACAGAAGCAAAGTGGAGGAACTGAATCTGAAACACTTACAACAAAGCAAGAGACCGTCAAAGGAAGACAATTATGAGAATCCTCCAACAGAAGCCAACACGTATCTTCTCTGAAGGAAATCATCTGTAATTTAGGCCCACAGGATTCCCAGAAATTAAAATCAAACAAATACAATACAATCAAAGATCCCAAAACAGACAAGAAAACAAACCATCATGAGTGAGATGCAACAGGAATAACAAACAAATAGGATTAGATCTCTAAGGACTTTGAACTCTGAAATTACCAAATATAGACCATCATACAATTATCAGTATAACGCATAAAGAAATACAAATTGGAATCATAAAAATAAGAAGAAGTAAGAAAATATTTTAAATAACCAGGCATGTTTGTAATTGCTTCTATAATTGAAAAGAAAAAAAGTTGTTTAAAAAAATCAAAGTTTGGGTTAAATATCAGATTATACATAACAAAGAGTAAAATAATATAGTAACAGAACTGGCCAAGAAGACAACACAAAGAGATAAGAAGTAGGAACAGGGGGTTAAGATATATGGAAAAAAGAATGAGCTGGTCTTACTGCTGTCTCATCAGATTCCCAAAAAGGGAAGAATAGACAAAATGGGTCAGAGATGATATTTGAAGAGATAACTATTGATTAACATGAAATATAATGTATCCCAAGCAGGGTAAATAAAGAAATCTATACCTAGATATATTGTAGTGAAAACAACACATAGATCAACAAAAGATCATACAAAGCTGTCAGCAAACTTCTCAACCACAACAGAAGCCAGAAAACAGTGGAATAATATCTTCAAAAGGGCTGAAAGAAAATCACTAAACCTAGAATTGCATACCCAGGCTTCCAATAAAAAACTCCTAAATAAATAAACAAAGTGATCATAGAGAAACCCTCCTACACTGTTGGTGAGAATGTAAATTGGTGCGGCCACTAGGGAGAACAGTACAGAGGTTCCTCAAAAAAACTAAAAATAGAGTTACCATATGATCCTGCAATTCCATTCCTGAGCATATATCCAGACAAAAGTATAATTCAAAAAGATGCATACACCCCTATGTTCATAGAAGCACTATTTACAATAGCTAAGACCTGGGAGCAACCTAAGTGTCCATCGACAGATGAATGGATAAAGAGGATGTGGTGTAAATATATACAATAGACTACTACTCAGCCATAAAAAAGAATGAAATTATGCCATTTGCAGCAACATGGATGGACCTAGAGATTATCATGATAAGTGAAGTCAGAAAGAGAAAGACAAATACCATATGATAGTGCTTATACGTGGAATCTAAAAATATATATATATACAAATGAACTTATTTACAAAACAGAACTAGACTCACAGACATAGAAAACAAATGGTTACCAAAGAGGAAAGTGGGGAGGATAAATTAGGAGTTTGGGATTAAAATATATACACTACTATATATAAAACAGGTAACCAACAAGGACCTACTGTATAACACAGGGAACTATACGCAGTATCTTGTAATAACCTATAATGGAAAAAAATCTAAAAAAGAACATATATATATATATATATATATATATATACATATATATATATGTATATATATATATATATATATAAAACTGAGTCACTTTGCTGTATATGTGAAACTAACACAACACTGTAAATCAACTATATTTTAATAAAAATTAAAATTAAAAAGTGATCATAGAGATAAGAAAAAAATAAGCAATAAAATTGTTAACACGTATAAATCTAATCCAAAATTATCTTATAAAATATTTAAAATAACAATAATATCAAATGTGGGGACTTAAAGGACAGAAATAGAATACTGGACAGAAATTACAAATTAGGAGTGGGTGTGTGATCAGAGTTAAAGTGTTCTGAAGTTCTTCTATCAAAGGAGTTTTTAAAGAAAGATGCAGACGTAGAGAAGAGATGTGTGGACACAGTGGGGGGAGGGGAGGGTGGGATGAATTGGGATATTAGGTTTGACATAAATACACTACCATGTGTAAAATAGACAGCTGGTGGGAACCTGCTGTATAGCACAGGGAGCTCAGCTAGGTGCTCTGTGATGACCTAGATGGGCAGGATGAGGGGGTGGGAGGGAGGTCCAAGAGGGAGGCCATGTATGTATACATATAGTTGATTCACCTTCATTGTACAGCAGAAACTAACATGACATTGTAAAGCAATTATACTACAATAAAAAAAAAAGAAAGAAATGGACTGAGTAAACAAAGAATTAGTATTGGTTATGCTATGGAATTTAAGCTGGATGGTGCATTATTGCTATACTCATAATTTACATATATGCTACATACCTTCTTCGGAAATTATCAGAAACTAATTTTGAAAAAAGAACTTTGCTAAAATTGTGTTTTCTTCCTGGTGCACAACACAGAGAACAAACAAGCCTTTTGGTGTCCCCATTCTCCTTCAAGACTCTGCTAAACTCCTCCACTAGTCTATTTACTTAGGAACATGGACTAACGTCATGAATGAAAAATGGAGGAGACATTTAGTTATACTTTTTTTTTCTTCTTACCTGATAACAGCATCCTCTAGATTAGCAGGGATCGAGTGAGATTTGTGTTTGCAAAATAGAAAATTAGCTGCATGAAACGCATTAACAAGCATCAGCATCTTCTAGGCAGAGGACAATGTCACAGACACAGGAATTAAAAACGCTGCTATATCAGTGTATGGGGGAGGGAAACAGGAACAGCATTTCTGCTGTTTGTATTAATCATTGAATATTTTGCGTGTGAGGGTGCTTGTGCTACATGTGTGGGAATTGTTAGGGTACATATCCCGAGAATTGCAATCCAACATTAACTGGTGCATGTGAATGACACTAGGAATTAGGTATGGCAGTGAATGTGTTTAAAATATGGGTGTGTTATGGAGGTTTATACACCTGTGTGTCTGAGTCTAGGTATGTCTGTTTTTACATGGGAGCTAATAGTACTCTATTATATATACTGAAGATAGATTTGCTGGGCAGAATTTTGTGTGTTGTAAAGGGTGATGTACGGGAGTTTGTACAGGAAGGTATTAGAATGTGTGTGCGTGTGTGTGTGTGTTTGAGTATTGTAATATTTTGTAACTTCACCTAATTTATCCTTTCAAATGACCAAATTATGTTTTATTAGGAATTTTGCTGAAGGCAGCCGGGTGTTAGTGTCTTTATTCCTCTAACTATGAATGAAACAAAGGTCCTTCTTGGCCCAATAAGCATAGTGAACCTGTCCCCAAATGTTAATGAGAACACTGATTCACTTAATATGCTTGGGTAACTGCTCTGCCTCAGATAAATAATTTCTACAAGCTGCCAAATCCTCTTGGTTTTGTTGCTGTTGTTTTGTTGTTTGGTTTTTTGCCCCAGCACTTGGGCAAAAGGAAATATCCAAAGGCCAATTGCTCGCCCAAGAAAACCTGACATGTTAGGGACTTTTCTGTCACAAATCTGACTGAATTCACATGTAATAACAGAGCAAATGTTCTGTTACTTGTCAGAGTAGAGAATGGATAATTAAATATTTTGGTTTAACACATTATCCGTAACATCATATCAAAGTAATTTCAAAAATATTACATTTAATCTTAATGATAAAATTATACCCAATTAATCTCTATCAATATTTCAAAAGAAACTATATAACAAAGAAGAAATTGAGTTGGAATTCCCATCCTACTACTCATTAGCAATATGACAGTGCAAGTCATCTGAAGTAGATAACTCAGATTGCTCTAAAACTAAGAAGATAATCCCACCTAACTCATAAGGTTTTCCAAAGATCAAATAAGATACAATACATATAACATCACTGGAAAACTTCAAAAGTTAGTACAAATGTCAATTATTTTTACTATTATAGTTACTATATTTACTTTGTAGATGTGCAAAGATGCTAACAATTCTGGTAAATAGTATTTCAATGAACCAATCTTTGGTGTGCATAGATCTTTCCTTTTGTGAGTGCCATAGTTTTGACCAATGTCCACTAAAATAGCAAAGTTGCTGAACCAGAAAATCTGTGTATTCTGAAAGGCAGTCTCCATACCTATTATGCAAAGCAGGGAGACCTCATTCCTCTATGTAACTCCTTCCCACATGTGGACTCAGTTTAAGAAGCACATTTCATTACTACTGTGGAAAACACATTGCAACATGGTTTTATAAAGTCTTTAGTAGGAAAATCTCTATAAAATAACTAGAATATTATCTGAAAATAGAAAATCCATTTGCTGTGAAATTAAATATCACAGTCTCATATTGCAAAGCAATTAACTGAGATTTTTCTCTCACTGGTAAGGAGAAAAATAGAAGAGTTTGACATTAACTGTACTTTAAAATTTTGAGTGACATATGTCACACTTTGTGACAAATTCTAGCAAAAGTAACCTTTTTAATCAAGATGGTTGTAAAAGGGCCATATCTTTGTTTTTACAGCTGTTTTGAGCATGGTCTTGTGTAAAAAAAAAAAAGCATAAAATCAATCCCTGATTTCCTTCTTCTCAATCATCATGACTTTTTATCATTATGTCTGTCTCCCTTGACCCATGCATCTGCTTCTTTCTCTGACTGTCCTATACATTTAGATGAGAGCTGCAAGAATAGATACAATCTGAGGACTTGTACACTAAATCCTCTAGCCATCAGACCCAGTGACCATCCTTCTTAAAAAGATGGTTGAGACCGTTTGCACAAGGCCACGTATCACTCTTTCCATCAGTCACTGGCTGGAGTGTAAGCCCACTTGGCCACCTCTCTTCTCTATCATCATCCCCAGCAATTCCCAGGACCTCCTTGACTTCATCCAGCTCTCCACTCCTCCCTTACTTTCCAGACCCTCTCACTGTGCCCTCAAGCATGACCACCAAAGTAGTTAAATGATCTTTTGTTGGAATAAGAATTAAACTTGTTGTAATGGTTATACAGACTTCAGGGGAACATAACATATAGTAGAATAAACAATATACAGGTTTCTTTGCTCACATTCTTTTCTCTTAATGTACTTCTGAAATGTTAGGTATTATTATTGTTGCTGTCTCTATTAAGGCAATAAAAAAAAAAAAAAAGTTAAATGAAGTGCTTGAGGTCACACATGTACCAAATGACTGAATAGAGATTTGAACCAAGCAGTCTGATTCTGGAACCCTTAGACTCTCCAACACAACTCATTATGTACACAGCTGATTCTCCAGCTCCTCAACAACTTCCCAGAGAAATCCCTACATATTCATATTCACTGTAACCTGGCTTTTACTGAAGGTAGGACTTTTTCTTGTCTGGGTAGATATTGTTTCTCTCACATCCCAGGTGTAACAGTCCCCTCTTCTCCCCATTGCTTTTCCAAACAATTAAGCCTCCTCCTTTGAAAAATAAGACATTTGCTTATATGCTCCATTTCCATGTCTTAACCTGTTATCTACAGGCTTGCTAAGACCTGACGAGACACAGAAAGCAGAAGAATGACAATAAAATGTGACAATATAAAAGGCAGAGAAATCTGAATTCTGGCCAGGCAGATCCTCACCCTGATCAGGTTGTGAGGCTGCTATGCTTTCACCATAACTCCATGAGGAATTAGGAAGACATCAAGAATCCCCAGCCTCTCGTTTACACCCTCAATTTCACATATGTCCTCTGCTGGTTCAGGAGAAACTATATCCAAGGCATCATTCTAGACAACTTCAAGCCCAGATCATCCACTGCAGTCTAGCTTAGCTAGTCTACCAGCTCTGTGTCTCTCTCCATACAAGTCCTGACATGACCCTGGATGACTTCTCTATGTGTATAAATGACATATCACCCAAATGTCTCAACTTCTTGACCTCCTCATCCCAGATGATCATCTCCCCATCATCCCTTTATCTCCATTGTTTGCACACCATTACCAGAACAGTTGAATGATGCCAGAAATACCAGACTAGATTAGTGTTTTTATAAATTCATGATCACAAACTTCAAATGGACCCTCCCCTTGTCTGACAATCCAGCTACTCTGCCCTGGTGAACTCACGCTCCCACTCTCCTCGATGACTATTATGTACATTCTCCAGTTTCCTCAGACCCCTACCCTTATCGCTTCACCCCACCTACCCACTCACCCTCAGATGACACAGACATCTACTCTTAAGAAGAAAGAATCCTGGAGACAGGCACTTCCAACCCCAACTCCATCGGTACCCCTTCTCCTCTCAAAGACCAGAACCTCCATCTGTATTTAGATAGCAGACCTACCCTTCTTCTCAGGAACATCTCACTGATGGCTATTTGTCCCATTCAGGTATAATTAACATCTAACTCTAAAGTGAATCTTCTCAGGGATAAACATTTAAACATTCTCAGGTCTAATCCATCTTTAAAAATAAGCTAACTTTGGCTTCACATTCTACTCTAATGTCACCCTGTTTTATCCTTCAAAGTCAAGCTCCTTGAAAGTATTTTCTATTCTTCTCTATTTTCTCATCACTCACTCACTCTTCACTGATTCAACAGAAACAGCTCTGACTAAAGACTCCAGTGACATCCATGTAGTTAATTCTAATGATTGTTTTTTATAAATCAAGTTACTTGTCCTCCTGCAAATAACTTCATTTAATTATTCAAATAATAATTAATCATCACTCACTAGGTGTCCTCAACATATATCAGAGTACAAAATAGACAAAATCTCTGACCTCCAGTATTTCAGTTATATGAGGGTAGGGGAAGATATTCCACGAACAAAGCAAATCAATGTATAATATGTCAGGAGTAATGAGTATGAAAGAAATATAAGAAGGTAAGATAAAAGAGCTAGAGAGTGCCCAGATTAGAAGGCTGTAATGTTATCTTCTACAAAACATGTGAACAGAAACCTGAAGGAATTGAGAGAGCCCGCTCCTCAGATGTTTGGGAAAGAAAGTTCTCGGTAGAGGAATTATCGAGTACAAAGATCCTGAGGCTGGGACATTTGTGTTCTAAGAAGAACAAGGAACAAGGAGACAGGTGTGGCTGGCATGTGGTTAGCGTGGGGGACAGTGGGAGAGATGAGGTCAGAGAGTTAGTGGGGGCCAGATTGTATAGAGTCTGGGGCGACGCGGTAAGCAGCCTGGATTACGCTCTATGGGAGAAAAGATGGAGCAGTTTGGGCAGAGGAATGACATAATTTGACTTCTGTTTAAAAAGGATTTTTCTGTCTGCTGTCAGGGAACAAATATGGAAGCGAACATTCCAGAGAGGAGAAGATAACTCTTTGGACCAAGGTAAAGAGAATATAATGAGAAGTGATCACATTATGTGATATATTTCAAAGGAAGAGTCAACAAAATTTGCTGGTAGAGTATGTGGAATATGGGAGAAACAGAAGAAGGAGTCAAGCATTGCTTAAATTTTTTGGTCTAAAAGGTGAAAAAAATGAAAGTGCCATTTACTGAGATGGGGAAGGTTGCAGTTGAAGCAGATTTGCTGAGGGGTGGTGAAATCAACTTTGGACAAGTCATTTTATCAAGTAGGCAAATCATTTATCAAATTGATTTAAAATCTGGAGTTTATAAAACCCTGGACTGGATATAAGATTACATGAGTTATCAGTGTTTAGATGGTATTTAAAGCCATGGGACTAAGTGAGATGATTTCAGGAGTGAATGTAACTAGAGAAAAAGAAAGGTTTTGAGGACCGAGCCTTTGGGCACTCCAACATTTAGACACCAGGAAGATGAGAAGGAGACTGAAAAGAAGCAGCTTGTTAGACTGCGAAGAGAACCAAAAGAGAGGTGAGTTACAGAGCCAAGCAAAGAAAGTGTTTCAGAAGGACAAATCAAATAAGACGAGAACTGAGAATTTATTAGGATTTGCCAATGTGGAAGTCACGAGTCGCTTAGACAAGAGCAGTTTCAGTGGAGTAGTAGAGATAAAACTCATTGGAGTAGGCTCAAAAAAGACTAAAGGAGGTAAAGTAAAGAAGGTGAAGAACATACAACAAGACTCTAACTCTATCAAATATTTATTTGGGGAAAAGAAATGTAAGGATGGGGGTATCTGGAAGGGAGTGTGGGTCATTATTATTGCTTTTAATAATGGGAATGATTGCATCATGCTTGTATGCTTATGGAAATGATACCATGGTTAGGGAAAACAATGATGGGGCCAATAGCAGCTTCAGGTGCAAGAGTGGACAGGGGATGGGGTACAAGGCACAAGGGGAGGAACTAGTCTTAGCTAGGAGGTGGAGAGTTAATCTGTTATAACAGGACTAAAGGCAGAATATTTGGGGATAGATTCATCAAGTTGATGGTGGGAATAGGTGGGAATATGGTTTGTGGCACCCTTTCACTTGGCTCCATACTCCATCCTCTCCTGGTTGTCCTATGTCTCAGGCACCTCTTCCTGTTTCATTATATCCTCCTCTACCTGGAAGGCAGAAGCTCTGTGCAGGGTCACCTAATCTCCCTTTATAATTTCTTCATAGGCTATATTACCTTAGCAATGCTTTCAATACCATCTAAATGCTTTTGACCCCCAAATTTATGTCTCTAGGTATAATGTCTCTTTAAAGGTTCAGACCATACATTCACATGCTTCCTTGACATCTCATCTTGAATAGCACACAAGCATCTCGAACTCAACATTTCCAAAGTCAAATCAGTGATCTTCTCCCCAGAAACCTGGTTCTTTCCACAGCTCCCCATTTCAGGGAACCATTTATTGAGTTCCAAAAGCCAGAACCTAAGAGTCATTGTTGACATTTCTTTACACTCTACACTTAAACCATCACTAGTGCCTGTCAATTTTAACCCTTAAAGATCTCTTAAGAGAAACCCCCCACTTCTCTCCATCTCCACCACGAGCACCCAAGTCTAGACTGCCTGGGTGCAGGCACACCTGCCTTGTTCTGATCAAACTTCCACACTACAAGCAGAGAAAGAGTTTCAAGATTCAAGTCTGATATGTCCCCAGACTCACGTCTCCTGTGTCAAAACAATTCATTTAAAACTTAAAAGTACCACGGTTTTTTAAATGACCTACAAGCCCTAACATGGCCTGGCCCTTCCTGCCTCTGCAGACATTCACCCCCTCACTCTCCATGCTTTATTTAGCCTCTCTGGCTGTCTCTCCATTCCTGTTCCTGCCTAGCAGTCGCTACCCTTTCTCCTCACCTTTTCATCCTGCAGATCTCAATTCAGATATCACTTCCTGAAAGAAGTCTTTCCTGAGCCCCTACCAGTTGAGTCCCCTTCATGCACCTGCAATCAGCAATCCATACCCCTCTTTCCTAGCATTTATCACAGCTCTATGTTTCCATTTATTAAACTCTAAGAAGGCAGGAATTTTGTCTCTTTTTTTTTTCTTTTTTATTGTAGTGTCCTTACCACTTAGCACCTTCCTCACATATAATAGGTGTTCAATATTTGTGTAGTTACATGAGTGATGGGTAGTTATCACAAGGACTACAACAACTGATGAAATAAAGAAAGATACAGGCACAAAATACAGTACTTTAATACACAGAAAAGGTAAAAAAATTTAATGTGACCTAGACAGCCACACACAGCTAGGCACACAGGGTACTCCCTGTCCATAATGATCCTGAATCATTCAAAAACTTCAGCACTTTTAGCACTGCTCAGGATGGCCTAACAAAGGAAAACTTCCTGGGAGACGGAAACCCTACGCGGTACTCCTTATTCTGCCACTATCCAGCTGTGTAAATTTGAACACGATATTTTATGTCTGGCTCTTGATCCTCATCTCTGTAAAAGAAGAGGCTGACCAAAATTGTCTCCACATCCTCTTCCAGGTGTGAATGAAAAATATTGCCTGCCATATCAGTAAACAAAGGATGTTGCAGCCATCAAGCCATCACATTACAGATGCTCAACGGTGAGCCCTGAGGGAACTCAGGATGGAGACAAACCCTCAGCCACTGCAGTCACCCCCAGATGTGCACCTGAGTGGATTCAGGATGGAGAAAACCAGGATACTGGCCCCAGATGGTTAAGATGCCTACCAAAGGAATAATTTCAATGAGCCCAGACTCTTGAAAAGCATTAAGTTCCTTAATTTGAGCTATCTGGTTTTCTTTAATTAACAGTAATCTTTTGATGTTCAGACTACCTAGTCTTTGTTGCAAAAACTCCTGTTGTCTCTTTTTTTTTTTCTTTTTTATTGTAGTGTCAATAGACACTTGCCTCCTCGGAGCAGTCTCTCAGTGTTATCTGAGATGCTGTGTCCCAGGCTTAAGTCCTCAGTTTTGTCAGCCAAATAAAACATTTTTCTCGACTTTTAGGTTGTTCATTTTTTTTCCGCAGGTCAGAATCCAATGCCACCTATTGTCATTGACAAATAAGCTGTATACGCAGGAGCGATAAAGGAGAGGCCTTTGTGTCCCAGGACAAGGTGGGCTTTGATCTGGACCATGAAGGAAAGAATCAGAAGAGGGCAGAAAAGGACTTTCTAGAAGAATCACAGGGCTGAGAACACACATGGTATTTAGGTAATAAGTAGTGACACACCCAGCTTGAGAAAGAACCTCTTCCCCCACCCTTCCCTTACCTTATTCTTTGCAGAAGCTGTTCTGCAGCTGTTGTGATGCCCAGACTCCATTTGTCCCTCCAGCTGGAAACAGTGCCTGGTGCCTGGTGCCTGGGGATTCTCTCCTTAACGCCTCCGATCACCCTGCTTGCAGCAGCCTCCATTCCCCCACTGGGAACCTCTAGAAATGTGGGAAGGCCTGGGCTGCACAGGAGCCATTCACGTGTCAGTAATGCCAACTCCGTGGCCATGCTGGACAAGAGCACAGACAGATAACAAAGCAACCTTGTCTCCAGGGTCTTGTGGAAAATGCCAGGGATTTTATTTCCATCTCCTCGACAGGGAAATCAGCCTGAACCTGGAGGCTTCACAGAGGCTGTTTAATAAGACATTTGTTTACTGCCTTCCTGCTACCTCTGACAATATAAGCCTTTCTGATGCTTTCCATGATTTGACTCTAAATGAAAAAGTATGATCTCGCAGCTGTGGGTCGACAAGCCTGCGACACCACTGGTAATCCGCCACCGCTCCTGCATGTGAGCTGCAGGATGGAATAAAGGCAAAAAAACCATGTTTCTGGCAAACCTAACCCTTCGTCCCATCTGGGACAGATTGCAGCTTTCTGGAGACAGTCAGGAGAGCAGGGGAAGTGAGAAGTCACTCTTGTTCATTCTTCCTTAAAAAAAAAAGAAAAAGATAAGCCACTTTAATAAATGACAGTCGTCTTTAGGCTTAAGATAATTTTAAAGCAGATTTTTAAAATTGTTACAATGAACTGATGACCCTACATTACAGCGAACTTGGGAAATGAAGCATAATTGTGAAATTGGAGAGTAAGTGCAAGGTCAAGCATGGTCAAGGAAACTGTGGGAAGCCGGTAGGCAAGAGCAAAATGTGCAAGAATTATAGTTTTCCTAGAAGGTTGCTCTTTCTGTCCCTGCTTCCCTGACTTCCTCTGAGTCTCTCACAGAGCTGGGAAATAAAGGGACTTTGCAGAGCTGGGCGTCACACATCTCACCCTGCCCTTCACCCTCTGGAACTTTTCAGGCACAGGATTTGTACTTGGCCAAACTCCATTTACTTCATTTCACCTCCCAGCCCACCATGCCCCAGTGTTGCGGAGAGCTGGGGGGAGGGAAGGGAGGAGATCAGAAGCCTGCTTATCAGTTTTATTTCTATATGGTTTCACTATTCTAATTATGGGGGACACAGCAATTCACTAAAGATCTCTGTCCACGCGGACCTTCCATTCTAGGGGGAGGGTCACACAGTCAACGAGAAACACTAAACAAGTAAATGATATGGTGTGTTAGAAGGTGTTAAGGAGTCTGGATCACATTGTCTGGAAGGAGAGATGGAGCAATTTGGGCAGAGGAATGGCATAATTTGACTTCTGTCAAGAAAGGATGGAATTGGGCAATTGGGATTGACATGTATACACTGATGTGCATAAAATTGATGACTGATAAGAACCTGCAGTACAAACAAACAAACAAACAAAACAAAAATATATCACTTACACCTTTCCAAGACAGAACACTTAACTCATTTTTACCAACTGCATATTTATCCATTGTATAGAGCTTCAAATTTTATTTAACCTTTGCCCCAATGACAGTCATTTTGGTTTTTGTTGTTGTTGTTTGGTTTGATTTTTTTGCCATCATACTCAGTGTTCCTGAGAAAACCCTCATACATGTATACAGTATTTCTGCAAGAAAGATTCCTAGAAATGCAACTGCTGGTTCATAATATGTATGTATTTTTTTAATATGTGCTCAAAATTGAGAAGAACCGTTTCCTAAATAATATACAAACTCCTGTTATGATTGCTGTCAAAAAAAAAAAGGTGACTGATAAGAAATTTACACTTCAAAGGAAGGGCATTGATGAACACTTCTTTGTTTTAACATGATGTTTTTCTTATTTACATAATTTTTTTAAAACCTCCTGGTTTGGAGAATACAACATTAAGCTATACCATGAAGCAAATCACATTTTGTAATGAAAACTTAGGAGATAAATCAAAGCAAGACAAATGAACCAGTTCCAAAGTATTCTGCTCAATAATGATGTGTACTCAAACCTCATCACTGCCTGACATTTCCCTTCAGTGGTTCTCACAGTTATTCTAAGCGGTTGTTTAAGCCCCAGACCAATCTGAATCAGAATCTTCGGAAGTGTGGCTTAAACAACTATTTTCAAATGTTTCCAGGTGATTCTGAAATATGGTGGGATGGACAACACAGCTACAGTCCTTCCTTTTTGGAACTTCTGAAATTTTAGCAGAAAAGTAACATAATCGTTCAGTGGCATGGCAATAATAAAAGAACATTAAATAATAAAAAAAAAAAAAAAGAAAGGATGGTTCTGTCTGCGGTTGGGAAGCCAATATGGAAGGAATTATTCCAGGGAGGAGAGGGATAACTGTTTGGACCTCTGGATAGGGTCACCAGATAATTTATCCTCCAAACTGGGATACTTGACAGTGAAAGGAGGCACTATTAATAATTATACTGAAACAGCAGTTATGAACCACAAGTGTACTGGGCAAATGGGGGTGCAGGGTCATGCTAGCCTTAGGAAAAGGAAAGCAGGACAGAGTGAGGCTAGTCTGGAATGTGGGTAAAGGGAAATCTTTAACTATTTTTAGTAGAGTGATCAGGGTAGACCTCATGGAGGAGGTGATGCCTCACCTTTCTGAATCCCCATTTCCTCATCTGTAAAAGAAGGCAATTAGCCTAAAATAACTGCTAAGGTTGCCCACGGTTCAGACATCTCACCATCAATAGTTCAGGACTGAGGGGCTACTCTTCCAGGGTCAGCTGTGAGAACAGGAAGAGGAGGGTGCCTGGGATTGTTGAGGGTGTCCATCAGAGAAGTCCATAATCAAGTTTATAAATTGCACACTGCAATCTTCTACTCTCTTTTCAACAAATGAATGTACATCTTCAAAGTTGCACAGGCAAAAATTGTCCTCTGCTGCTGGCAGCCTGTGTTCTAACTCACAAACTCATGTGATGGTTTCCATTCCTGAGGGGCAGATTGGTGTCCACACCCACTGTGATCATAGGTCCTCAAACTGACTTCTTTGTCCTGATCATTTATTTTCTATTTGGGGGGTGGGGGGGTGGATAGAAGAATAGTTAACAAAAAAGTTTAAGACATTTAGAGGCAGTTCTAGTCTTGAGAACTGAGGCAGTTCTGAAAAAGAGAATTTTGAGATTTTGAACAAAAAAGCTAGAAATGACAGAAAACCAGCCAGGTGGAAATATCCAGTGACAGTTGATATATGGGTGCACAGGAGAGCATAAAAGACTCAATCCAACTCAAGGATTAAGAGCACTGGCTTCAAAGTCAGGCAAAGCAAGGTTCTGATTAGCCACAGTTATTTAACCCTCATGAACCTCAGTTCACTTACTTGTTAAATGATGCTACCAACAATCTCACAAGGCATAAAGTACTTAGCATGGTAGCCAGCCCAAGCTAGTGCTCAGTACTTGGGAAGTACGGCAGTTGCTACTGTCATGAACATTGAGCTGTTCACTTAGAAGTGATAGTTAAATGGACCCAGGGATGGAGAAAGCCTAAGGGAAAACAGAGATCATCATCTAACAACCTTGGAAAACACTTGCATTCAGGAAGAGAACAAAGCAGAAGCACAAGAGACAGAGACAAGCACAAGAGGAGACTGCGGTAGGCAACGATGTAGAAAGATGATTGGGAAAGGTGCTGATTCAGAGAACGTGGCTGGCATCCTCAAATGCAGCAGAGAGAAGGAACGTCATTGAAGATCACCATCGCCATGGGAAATATGTAGGCAATAGAAAAGCTTGATGGTTGGTGCTGGACTAAAGGGAGCTAAGGAAGCTATTTTGAAGAGTAAATTCAGTAGATGCATTTGTTCAAGAAGAAAGCAAGTAAAAGAAAAAGAAAAAAAAATACTACCTGTGGTTTGATATCTGTGTTTAAAGACAGTGGAGTAGGCTAGATTAAATGGGCCAGAGGAAGAAGTGCTAATTTGAGAGCAAGAGTCTGGAAGACACTGGAAAGGGTGCCCTCTAGAGCCTAAGTAGAGAAGTTACAATAGCCTCAGACCTTTCCTTGCCTGCTCTGCTGACTACTAATGCCCAGAAATAGAAGGGTATCTGCCATTATTCCAGAGCAGGCTATGGGAATGTGGTAATCCTAGGGGGCGTTTGTTGAATGAATGTAACAGAATTCATATTCTTTCTTCAGGAGATCTTGCTCTTTCCCTTTTCCTGTAGGCCTAGTTCTCAGTGCCCTTCTCTGGAATCCTCTCAGGTAGATTAATCCTCCAAGTCTGCCCCGGCCTTTCCCCAGATTTGGACCCTTCACTCTGACCAGGTTGGTCCTTCAGATCACAAGGTTACCATAAGCTTGCCCATCCCATGCCTTTGTCCGGATTGGCTTCTTGACTGGAATGCCCTGTTGATCCTGTACCACACAAAATCCTTCAGGACTTAGCTTGAATCTCGAAGCCTGTTTTGGCAGGCTTCCCCAAGTGTCCCAGCCCAAGTCCAACTCAGCTTCTCTGAATCTGCCCTTGGAATGCATTGTCTTGTGTTGACAGTGATATTTCATGTGTGCAAGCCTAAAACCACACACTGCTAGGATACCCATGGGGTCATATGAAGACAGCTATTTCGTGGATGCTCCTCAGAAGAATATCAAAAATCAAGTGGCCTCCTTGGCTCAGGTAAGACTTTGTGCTTGAGCCAGCCTAAAAGAGATAGCCAGATAGAGATTCAGATCTCAAAGACTTCCATCCTGAAATATCTGCTTCACCAAGCACTGCTTCAGCAATTACCATGACTTGGCACTAATAAATTGTCCCCATATGCAGTGGCTTAAACAATGACAACATGTATTTCGCTCACAAATCTGCAAATTGGGCAGGACTCAGCAGGGAAAATGTGAGTCCATTTCTCCATTTTCCTTTGCAGCCGGTGGGGCAGTTTCAAGGTGGGAGCTAGAATCATCCTCTGAAAGCTCACTTGCTCCCATGCCTGGTGTCTGGGCTGGGGAGACTCACACAGCTGGGGGCTGGACAGCTGGAGCTTTTCTAGAATTTTGATCTCTATGTGCTCTATCCATGAGGTCTCTCCAGCTAGGCGGCTTCAGCATAGTCAGATTTTTTACCTGTTGGCTAAGGGCTTCCAAGGTGCATGTTCCAAGAGTGAGTGAGCCAGGGCTCAAAGGGAGGAAAATAGACCCTACCTCTTGAGGGTGAAGTTCAGCATTACACTGTAAACAGAGTGAGGTGAGACAGATATAGCATAGCCTGGTCATCGTTAGGAATACCACCTGCCACACTTACCTTTTTTCTTTGGTCAGTCTTTGGACCCCTCCTCTTCTGGTACCACCTCCATTTCAATGGTGCTCTGATTACTCCCAGGTCTTGATGTTTGCCTCAGTGTCCTGCCAATAGCTTTAAGGTATAAGAGTTTGAATTTGAGGTCAGACTGAAGCAAAACACTCTCCCTTTCTTGCTCCTATACAACCTTAGGCAAATAATGTCATCTTTCTGATCTTTAGCTCTCACGTGGACAAAAATGAAGATGAAACTACCTCCCCATTCACAGTTCTCAATAAATGATACCATCCTTCTACCCCTATTGCTCCTGCACTTGGCCCCATGCAGACCTGAGACCTCCCTCCTGCACCTGCCTGTGTGGTCAGCCCCTCACCCACCTTTCTAGACTTTGTGAGAAAAAAAGAACAAAAGCAGTCCTCAAATAAATACAAGTAAGTGCATACCCTCCACAAGAACTACCTTCACATGATAAACTACTTAATCATGTGCTAATAATGAACAGTCGACTTTCCTGGAGCCAGACGTTGGAGGCTGAGGGTACCCTCTGTGCCCCGTTGGTAATTACTTCCTTGACTAACTCCAAGAGACATTAATTTTGAAACTCTCTGCTTCTAAAGGGGCCCACACAAGTACAGCTGATGTCTCTTTCCCTTTCTGAATTAAGGAACAAAAATGCCAGGCAGGGGAGAAAGGAAGAGTCTTGTTGAGGCAGAGAAAAGCAGATGGAAATACAATCAGTTGGGACCCATCATCAAGGGAGAAGTGGAAGCTGTGGAAAGAAGACAGAGGCAGCTCTGCCTAACACCGAGAGCCAAACAGACCTGGGTTCTAATGAATCCTCCCTCTGGCACTTGAGAAACTCCTGGTCTTAGGCTACTTAGCCCTGAGCCTCAGTTTCATCTGTAAAATGGGATTGTGATAGCTGCCTTGTAGAGTTGCTGTCAGTTACGGTGATAGTCTTCCAATATGGTGCCTCATCCATAAATTAGTGTCAGCAGGAAACTGCAGATACCATGATAATACAGCTATTACTGCTGCTACTACTACTCCTATCATTAGTCAGGCTAAAATATCAGCCTGATTTGACAATACCCCATTATTATTTAGTATCCAAGACAGCCAACATTAGACCAAGGCAAAGGCAAATCAAGTGAGAGCAGAAAGAAGCGAATCCTTTGTTAGTGATCCAAGTGGTGATGTTAAGTCTTTCCTATTAACACTCTCTGGTCATTCAGATACCGTTCCTAAGCTTTGTCACCCAAAAAGTTCTCCAAATCAAAAACTATGAACTCAATTTGAATCCCAGCTCCACCACCTCCTACCTGTCTGACTTCAGACAAAAGAAAACTCTGTTTCAACTTCTTGTTCTATAAGATGGAGATCATAATACCCACACCACATGGTTGTTTGAGAAATTACGTGCAGTAAGTCTAAAATGCCTGGTGTACAGTAGGGGCACCACCAGTATCACAATACTTTGTCTCTTTAAACCCAGCAAGCTTCTTCAGCCTTGGACAGAAGTGCGTCCTGCAACGTGCCGTTGCCCACTCCCTATACACACACTCACCTAGATGCACACACTTAAACACACATACTCATTCACGTATGCAAAAACACACACGCACACACTCATGCTACACAAATTCACAGTTACACATTTACATTTACATAAACATGTTTATACACACACGCACACTCACACGAGTACACATACACATTCACACACTCACATATACTCATGCACACATTTACGCACTGACACATGCACACACAGACACACACACACACATTCAAATTCATGGCCTAGAATGGGAGGCTGTTCTCCCCCACTATCCCTTAGATAATCCCTTAGAGGAGAAAGCAGTTTCTGCCTAGTCCAGGACATCACACAGAAGAGATTGTTCTGACTCTGTCCCTTGGGTCATAATGTATTTCACACCAAGCTGTGCAAATTATGGACCATTTTCTCACGCTGTTTTAGGATGAACAAATCCAGGCTGATCATCACAATTTCCCAGAGACTTTTATAAGAACACATTCGTGGGTGATACTGCAGATCTACTAAATCAGAATATCCAGGGCTGGAGTCCCGGGATCTATATTTTTTAAAGATTCCTGTATGATTCTAATGATCCATCAGGTTCAAGAACCACTCATTTGACTCTTGCAATCACTCTGCATGCTGGCTTCAGATGGAATAATTAATCCATTTCATAGACAAGGAAAGTGAAGATGGCTGAGATTTGACCAAATGGCAAACCAGTGAGTGGTAGAGACAAGTCCAAAATGGTTTTCTGACTCATAGTTCATTCCTGCTGGTAACCAGCTGTGTGCCTGTGGAAAAGTCACTTAGACTCTCTGGGCTTTCATTTCATATATACAGTTGAGCTAGAACTCCAGGCTCCTTACCCCTAGAGAAGTATTCTAAGAATAATATGAGTGAAGTGAGGGAAAAGAGCCATACACTTCTAGTAGAACTAGGAGGTGCTGTCCTGATTTAAGTTCAGGACCTAGAACCTCTCTAGGAGTTAGGCTTCCAGTTTACAGATTACTGGGCAGAGCGTTCCTATCTATTTCTATCTATTGGACCAGGAGTGGGCACTTGATCCAGAGTCCCTTCCAGAGGAAACTGGAATTGGGATCAAGAGCGATTTCCAGGTCCTTCCGATGACTAGAACTTGTCGCATGGTTACTAAGGTGGCCACCATCCCCCGTCTTGTGGCCTGAGGAGCTGAGAAAGCCAGTCTTCTGAGAGAAGAAACAGCCATACAGCAAGAAGCAAAGATGACAGGGCCAAATAAAAGCCCTCCCTACGGCTCCCATGTTCGGATGCCTGTCCATTCCTGAGGCCTTTGACATTCCCTGAAACACTCCATTATCCTTATATTGAGCCCCACTTTGTGCCACAGCTAGTTCAGATGAGTCTCCGTCACTGTAATCCAAAAAGCATGCAGGTACCCACTCACTTTAATAGATGCTTTTGCTGACAATGGAAACAATATACAAGACAGAGACCACGTCTCTGTTCTGTGGGAGTTCCACGGAGGCCACGGCCTTCTTCCTCCATCCAGTTACTTCCCTTGGGACGGTTCCCAGCCCCTCAGAGGTAGAGAGGGTGTCTTTATTCACAATAATTACCACTTTGCCATCTGCAGTAATGAGGACCATCATGTTCTGGAATCTTCTTTCAAAAAGATCCAAGATGGCTTCTTGACATCCTGCAGCTGTTTGTCCAACCCAAAAGCACGGAAAGGAACTAAGAAATAACTTTGGAGTTTATGTGACTTCGTGAAAGGCAAGTCTATTCAGACTTCTGTTTGGGGCTTAAAAGCCCTTATTTTCCAAAACCCTGACAAGAAAGCCAAGGGCCAATATTTGGTAGTTCTGCAGTGAGTGTATTGTACTATGTAACAGCTTTTTTTGTATTGGTTTCACTCCTGGATCCATTTTATGTCCCTAACCTTGTTTTGCCTTTTTTTTCTTTCTTATTTTTAACATATATTATTTTGTTACATTTTAAGCCTTCTTAAATCCTTTCTGGAACAAGAAGCAATATAATAAAATAAAAACAGATTTCCCCTTTGTTACCAGAAGAATCCTTCCCCTTTTATGTTACACATAGGCACGTAAAATGATGGATAGTCAGAAATAAAATATTTAGACTCAATGTTCCATCAGTCACCACAAGGCATTTATTGTGCCTTCTTATGTACAAGGAACTTTAAGGACTACAAATAAGTGTAACAAAGAGCAAGAAGCTTCCAGTATAGCTTAGAGACAAAGGACCTTCACCCAGGAGAGAAAAACCATCCAGGAATGCAGGGCCATCAGTGGAGGTGATCCTTGTGAGCTGAGGGGGCAGAGTAGTTCCATGAAGGAGGAAGGACTTGAATCGGGCTTCGAGGAATATAGAAAATTCTAATATGTGGGGAAAAGATAAAGATAACAAAGCACAGGAAGGAGAGAATTACAGTCTCGGGAGAAGGGCGTAAACTTGGGGTCCTCAAATTTGAGCATTAGAAAGCCCTGGAGGGCTTGTTAAGGTACAAACTCTGGGCCCACCCCAGAGTTTCTGATTCAGCAGGCCTAGGGTAGGGCCCGAGAAGTTGCACTCCTGACAGGTTCCCAGGAGATTCCCTTGCTATTCATTAGGGACCCACATTCTGAAAAACACTGATCTAAACAATAGAGCTTCTCTGACGGAAGTCGTCTGGTTACACTGAGGGGCACGTAATAAACTCAGGAGGAATACAGACCCGAGCTTACATCCACTCAGCCTCTCGCTACTCACTACCGGAGTGATTTTAGGAAAACAAAGTGAGATCAATGCCTCAGTTTCCCCATCTTGCAAAGAAGAGTAAATGACAGTATCCTTATTGTGAGAATTGGAGGTAAATAATGGGGTCTGGCCTAACGTATGCCCAACAGGTGGAAGCAAGTTCTGTGATATTTCCATTTTTCAAGCCAATATCTTCATCATCTAACAAGTGTGTATTAATGCCCTCTCTGTGCCACGTGCTAAATAGATATTGTAGTTGGGAACAGAAGACATAAGTGCAAATGATTATGATATGAGACATCATAAAGGGAGAACCAGACCATGGTAGGACAATAACTACAAAGTTCAGAGGACGTTTAGGTTGAGTTTCTCACGGAAAAGAAACAGGAAGATGAGTAACAAGGATTCTCATCCAGGAAGGGTCCACCTGGACCAGGTGGAGCAAGTGATCCCAGACCACTGGAGGGGGGAGGAGCGGGGGTGGGGACACTGAGAGCAATAGGGCTTTACCTGAGGGGCAGGCTCAAAACAAAAAGAAAAGAACACTTTAAATAACCTTCACCCATATTGATAATTCTGTCAAGGATAGTGATTGTAAATAATAAGAATATATCAATGACTATTTGAGTACCTACTATGCACCAGGCACTGCACTTTTCATAAATAAATACCAAACCTCATGACAGTTGGGCAAGGTCAGTATTATTAACTCCATTTTACAGAAGAAGAAACGGAAGTTCAGAAGGCGGACTCTTGCCAAGGTCACAGGGTCTTGGAGTGGCAAGTCCATGATTAGGTCTATTTGACTCCAGATTCATGCTGTTTCTACCTCATGGCATTGTGACTTTCCAGAGTCCCATTATTCAAAGAGATGTGTCAGGGCTCCTCCTGGGATACAAAGGGAAGCCCAGCCCCCATCCCTGATTCTGCCGAGATGGCCCTGATTGTATCTGTTCTATAACAAAGAATCCAGTTAAGATTCCACTGTGGGCTAGAAAGACAGATTTGAAGTCACCACTCTGCTCGTTAGGTACTACTGGAACCCTTGAAAATTCTTCTTTGTGTGAGCCACTTTCTTTTAGTCCAAGAATGCCACATAGCACAGTGGTTAGGATAATGGCATCTGAAGTCAGGCCACTTGGGTTCAAATCTCTACCCTAGGAGCTTGAGCAATTGTGATCTTGAGCAATTGCTTAACCTCCCTAAGCCTCATTTTCTTCATCTGTATAATGGAGACACTAACAGAATTATTTTCGTATATCTGTTGTGAAAATTAACTGAAATATGTAAATGCTTAGAACATTCAACATAGAGTAAGCACTAGATCATTGTTAGCTCTTACAACTATTGTCTGTGAATCAGTGCTAATCTGAAAGGCTGCCTCTGAGTCACCCTGTATCTACCTATTTATCCCAGTTCCAGAAATTATGATCCGAAAGGATACAACAAATATGTTACCTCATTCTTTACCAGCCAAGTCTGTTGAAGTCAAATGTTCATTAATCCTCTCATTCATTAATTCTATCATTCATTCATTCAGTCAAGATTTATTGAGCATCTTTTGTGTGCCAGGCAAAGTTCTAAGCGCTGAGGATACAGAGATGAATTAAGGGAGACTAAGTCCCTGATCTCATGAACCTAATATCTTACTGGGAGAGATAGACAATAAACAAATAAATATAGATATGTGAGAGATTAGTGTGGGAAGAAAAATAAAGCAGGATAAGTAAATAGGAATATGGGGTGGTATCACATAGAGGGACCGTAGAAGGCCTTTCTGATTAGGTGACACTGGAACACAGGCCTGGATGAAGTTAGAGAGCAAGCTACGCATATGTTTGTGGGCAGTGTGCTCCAGAGGGAGCAAACGTCCAGTGCAAAATCCTTACAGGTGCTTGGAACTTTGGCAGGTTTAAAACCTAGGAGATGAAATCAGGGACGCAGCTAGAGCACAGATAATGCAGAGCTTTTTACAATATAGTAAGGCATTGGGTTTCTTTCTGAGTATGATGGGAAGTTACTAGAGGGTTCTAGGCAGAAGAGTGACATGATCAGGTTTACCATTTGAAAGATCAGTTTGGCAGCCATGGGGAGAATAGACCATGGGAAGATGAAGAGAGGGAACAGGGAGAGCAGGTAGGAGGTTTCGGTGACAGTCAAGGTGAGGGATGAAGGTGCAGTGAGCCAAGTGGTCAAGGTAGTGAGACTAAGAAGTGTTCACGTTCTAGACATATGTCCATCAGGATTTGATAACGAATTTGGATGTGGGGGTGAATGAGAAAGAGATAAGTCAGTAATGACTCCAAGGCTTGGAAGAATCTTCAGTGCATGGTCTTTAACATGTCAAGTGGGAAACCTTCACCTAGGGAGTGAGGAAAGATGAAAAGAAGATGGTGGACTAAGCCTTGAGACCCTCTCACCTTTAAAGGTCAAAATGGGGAGAGGGGTCTAGCAGAGGGGAGTGAGGAGGGGGAGCAAATGGGATAGGCATGGGTCTAGGGAACGTGGAGTCCTAGAAGCCATGAGAAGAAAATGCTTTAAGAAGGAAGCTGTGAACGACTGTGTCAAATGATGTTACAAAACTGCTTAAATAGGGCAGACAGCAGAAGCAAGAAGAACTACAATCCTCCAGCCTGTGCAACAAAAACCACATTCACAGAAAGATAGACAAGATGAAAAGGCAGACGGCTATGTACCAGATAAAGGAACAAGATAAAACCCCCGAAAACATCTAAATGAAGTGGAGATAGGCAAGCTTCCAGAAAAAGAATTCGAAATAATGATAGTGAAGATGATCCAGGACCTCGGAAAAAGAATGGAGGCAAAGATCGAGAAGATGCAAGAAATGTTTAACAAACACCTAGAAGAATTAAAGAACAAACAAACAGAGATGAACAAGACAATAACTGAAATGAAAACAACACTAGAAGGAATCAATAGCAGAATAACTGAGGCAGAAGAACGGATAAGTAACCTGGAAGACAGAATGGTGGAATTCATTGCTGCGGACAGAATAAAGAATAAAGAATGAAAAGAAATGAAGACAGCCTAAGAGACCTCTGGGACAACATTAAACGCAACAACATTCGCATTATAGGGGGCCCAGAAGGAGAAGAGAGAGAGAAAGGACCCAAGAAAATATTTGAAGAGATTACAGTCGAAAACTTCCCTAACATGGGGAAGGAAATAGCCACCCAAGTCCAGGAAGTGCAGAGAGTCCCATACAGGATAAACCCAAGGAGAAACACACCAAGACACATAGTAATCAACTTGGCAAAAATTAAAGACAAAGAAAAATTATTGAAAGCAACAAGGGAAAAACGACAAATAACATACAAGGGAACTCCCATAAGGTTAAAAGCTGATTTCTCAGCAGAAACTCTACAAGCCAGAAGGGAGTGGCATGATATACTTAAAGTGATGAAAGGGAAGAGCCTACAACAAAGATTACCCTACATGGCAAGGATCTCATTCAGATTCGATGGAGAAATCAAAAGCTTTACAGACAAGCAAAAGCTAAGAGAATTCAGCACCACCAAACCAGCTCTACAACAAATGCTAAAGGAACTTCTCTAAGTGGGAAACACGAGAGAAGAAGAGGACCTACAAAAACAAACCCAAAACAATTAAGAAAATGGTCATAGGAACATACATATCGATAATTACCTTAAATGTGAATGGATTAAATGCTCCAACCAAAAGACACAGGCTTGCTGAATGGATAAAAAAACAAGACCTGTATATATGCTGTCTACAAGAGACCCAATTCAGACCTAGGGACACATACAGACTGAAAGTGAGGGGATGGAAAAAGATATTCCATGCAAATGGAGATCAAAAGAAAGCTGGAGTAGCAATATTCATATCAGATCAAATAGACTTTAAAATAAATAATGTTACAAGAGACAAGGAAGGACACTACATAATGATCAAGGGATCAATCCAAGAAGAAGATATAACAATTATAAATATATATGCACCTGACATAGGAGCACCTCAATACATAAGGCAACTGCTAACAGCTATAAAAGAGGAAATCGACAGTAACACAATAATAGTGGGGGACTTTAACACCTCACTTACACCAATGGACAGATCATCCAAAATGAAAATAAATGAGGAAACAGAAGCTTTAAATGACACAATAGACCAGATAGATTTAATTGATATTTATAGGACATTCCATCCAAAAACAGCAGATTACACTTTCTTCTCAAGTGCACATGGAACATTCTCTAGGATAGATCACATCTTGGGTCAAAAATCAAGCTTCAGTAAATTTAAGAAAATTGAAATCATATCAAGCATCTTTTCTGACCACAACGCTATTAGATTAGAAATGAATTACAGGGAAAAAAACGTTAAAAACACAAACACATGGAGGCTAAACAATACGTTACTAAATAGCCAAGAGATCACTGAAGAAATCAAAGAGGAAATCAAAAAATACTTAGAGACAAATGACAATGAAAACACGACGATCCAAAACTTATGGGGTGCAGCAAAAGCAGTTCTAAGAGGGAAGTTTATAGCTATACAAGCCTACCTCAAGAAACAAGAAAAATCTCAAATAAGCAATCTAACCTTACACCTAAAGGAACTAGAGAAAGAAGAACAAACAAAACTCAAAGTTAGCAGAAGGAAAGAAATCATAAAGATCAGAGCAGAAATAAATGAAATAGAAACAAAGAAAACAATAGCAAAGATCAATAAAACTAAAAGCTGGTTCTTTGAGAAGATAAACAAAACTTATAAACCATTAGCCAGACTCATCAAGAAAAAGAGGGAGAGGACTCAAATCAATAAAATTAGAAATGAAAAAGGAGAAGTTACAACAGACACTGCAGAAATACAAAGCATCCTAAGAGACTGCTACAAGCAACTCTATGCCAGTAAAGTGGACAACCTGGAAGAAATGGACAAATTCTTCGAAAGGTATAACCTTCCAAGACTGAACCAGGAAGAAATAGAAAATTTGAACAGACCAATCACAAGTAATGAAATTGAAACTGTGATTAAAAATCTTCCAACAAACAAAAGTCCAGGACCAGATGGCTTCACAGGTGAATTCTATCAAACATTTAGAGAAGAGCTAACACCCATCCTTCTCAAACTCTTCCAAAAAATTGCAGAGGAAGGAACACTCCCAAACTCATTCTATGAGGCCACCATCACCCTGATACCAAAACCAGACAAAGATACTACAAAAAAAGAAAATTACAGACCAATATCACTGATGAATATAGATGCAAAAATCCTCAACAAAATACTAGCAAACAGAATCCAAAAACACATTAAAAGGATCATACACCATGATCAAGTGAGATTTATCCCAGGGATGCAAGGATTCTTCAATATACGTAAATCAATCAATGGGATACACCATATTATCAAATTGATGAATAAAAACCATTAAAAAAATACTGGTTAAATAAGTTGAGGAATGAAAATTGAGCATTGGATTTAGGCATGTTTGAGCATCAGTGACCTTGACAAGATCAGCTTAATGCAGCATCAGGAACAAAAGCCTGCTGTGAGTTATTTCATGTAAAAGGAGGAGTTGAGGAAGGATTAACTTCACTTTGAGAAGTTGTACTATAAAGAAAGCTAGAGGGAAAGTTGGAAGAGAGTGGAGATAAAAGAGTGTTATTTCAGATGGGAGATATTAAAGCAGGTTGTTGGTTCATGGAGATGATCTAGGAGAAGAAAAATATTGAGCAAAAGACAGAGGAGATGATCACTGGAGCTACACCCTTGGGTAGGGAAGAAGGGATGGACCCAGAGAACAAAGACAGAGACCAGATTCATCTGTACATGAGGAACAGGAAGTGGGTGCCCTGGGCAGCAAACGTGGGGTCAGGGACCCTTCCTAAGAGGAATCTCATCTGATAAGGAAACTGAAACCCCAGACATTAAGAGATTTCCTAATCACACAGCTAGTTAACAGCAAAACCATTCCTAATCTCTGGTGAAATTATACCACCACACCTCAACCCACTAAAAAATATTTATTATTCTTTCTACACCCCTTTGGATTGTCCCTAGCAGACTCATCTTTGTTGTTGTTTTGTTGTTTATTTTCTTTAGTGATCCTGAATTTCTTTTGAACCCTTTGGTCATCTGCCAAACACTAATATAATGAGAAGTTTGGAATTATACCCTGAATGCCCACTTACAGAGATTTTAAAGTCCCCCCACTGACCATTTGAGAAAAAGAAGTATATATATATAAAAACTGAATCCTCCCAGCACTTCTTCACAAGAGGGCCAAAATCCCCCAAATTCGGGCTGCAGTGCCCACAGAATGCCTTGCCCACAAAGGATGTTTGTTGAAATCTACTGACTAAATCAGTTAACCATTTATACTACAGGTGTTGGAACTTCTGAATCTGAGCCAGTTCTTTCTCAAGCCTGATATTAATTCCAGAGTTTCCACTGCAAAATCAACGTACCTAAGTGTGGGTTCTTTCCACATTTGTTTATAGGCTGAAAATTGTACAATAGCTTGTAATGGTGCATAAATGCATAGGCAGATAATTTCAAATTACTTAGGCCCAATGATTGACATCCAGCCCTAGGGACAGGGGTTAACTGCTATATCATCAGAAAAAAACCATTTTAACCCCAGGACAGTTAAAGCAGAATATCACAAACCAGGAATCAAAGGTCTATGACATGCAAGCTCCATGTGGCACCTGAGGGACCTGTGCTTGGCACAGAAGAGACCTGCTAGGTAGGAAAGTCACCTGGTCACTTTCCAAACTCTGTCCTACTAAAGAGTTCCTGAGCCATTCTTAAACTCAGATGGTTGCCCACCAATCTTTGCTACTGTTTTAACTGATTATCAAGTTGTGAATTCCCTGCCAGCCTTCCCCTGGTGTAGGCAACCTTTCATTTCTCTGTAGTTAGGGAGCATGTCACCTTCAGCTCTTGCACACAGCATGGGGCGATGTCCAGGGCAAAGGACAGGCTTTCACCTGCTCTTCTTTTCTTACTCCTACTTTATTAAGATGTAAGTGACATATAACACTGTGTAAGTTTAAGATGTACAACGTGCTGATTTGGTATAAATATATACTGCAAAATAATTACCACAGTAAGATTAGTTAACACATCCATTATCTCACATAGTTATTTTTCTGTTATTGTTGTGGTGATAATTTTTAAAATTTGCTCTCTTGGCAACTTTCAAGCATACAATACAGTATATGTATATAGACTAGAATATAGTCACTAGACTGCACATTACATCTCCAGAACTTACTCATCTTATAACTGCAGGTTTATACTCTGACAGTCCTCACCCAATCCCCCCAACAACCACCAATTTACTCTGTTTCTATGCGTTCAGTGTTTTAGGTTTCACATGTGAGATCATGCAGTATTTGTCTCTCTCTGTCTATTTCATTTACCTTAATGCCCTCAAGTTCCATCCATATGATTGAAACTGTAAGAATTTCCTTCTTTTTAGGGCAGAATTATATTATTCCATTGTACTATATTTTTTTATCTATTCATCTGTCAATGGACACAGGTTGTTTCCATGTCTTGGCTATTGTAAATAACGCTGCAGTGAACAAGGAGTCAGAGATTACTTTGAGACAGTGATTTCATTTCCTTCAGATATACACCTAGAAGTGGGATTGCTAGATCATATGGTAGCTCTATTTTTAATTTTTTGAGAACCTCCATACTGTTTTCCACAGTGGTTGTACCAATTTACATTCCAACCAACAGTGTACAAGGGTACCCTTTTCTCCACATCTTCACCAACACTTATCTCTTGTCTTTTTGATAATTGCCATTCTAACAGGTGTGAGGTGATATCTCCTTGTGGTTTTAATTTGCATCTTCCTGATGATTAGCTATGTTGAGCATCTTTTCATGTATCTATTGGCCATTTGTATATCTTCTTTGGGAAAATATCTATTCAGGTCTTCCCATTTTTTAATCACATTATTTGTCTTTTTATCTATTGAGTTGTATGTGTTCCTTGCATATTTTGGATATTAACTCATTATCAGACTTATGATTTGCAATATTTTCTTCCATTCCGTATGTTGCCTTTTCATTTTGTTGATCATTTCTTTTGCTGGGTGGAAGCTTTTTAGTTTGATGTAGTCCCACTTATTTATTTTTGCTTTTGTTGCTTGTGCTTTTAGGCTCATATCCAAAACGTTGTTTCCAAGACCAGTGTCAAGGAGCTTTTTCTCTATGTTTTCTCCTAAAAGTTTTATGGTTTCAGATCTTATGTTTATGTCTTTAATCCATTTTGAGTTAATTTTTGTGAGTAGTGTAAAATAGAGGTCCAGTTTCATTCTCTTGCATGTGAACACTGTTTCCCCAGAATCATTTAGAGAAGAGACTATCCTTTCCCCCATTGAATATTCTTGGTTCTCTTGTCAAATATAAGTTGACCATATATGCATGGGTTTATTTCTGTGTTCTTTATTCTGTTCCATTGGCCTATGTATCTATTATATTATGCCAGTACCATGTTTTTTTGATTACTTTAGTATTGTAATATAGTTTAAAATAGGGTTATGATGTCTCCTACTTTGCTCTCCTGTCTCAGGATTGGTTTCGCTATTCAGAGTATTTTGTGGTTCCATGTGAATTTTGTAATTTTTTTCTGTTTCTGTAAAAATTTCCATTAAAACACTGATAGGGATTGCATTGAATCTATAGATGGCTTTGGGCAGTATGAACATTTTAACAATATTAATTTTTCAGATCCATGATGATGAGATATATATGTATGTATGATATACACACACACACACACACACACACACACACACACAGACATATGTATCCAGAAGATATATTTATGTCTTCTTCAATTTCTTTCATTAATATCTTATAGTTTTCAGTGCACCAATCTGTCACCTCCTTGGTTATTCCTAAGTGTCTTATTTTTTAAAATCTTTTTGTAAATGGATTGTTTTCTTTTTTTTCAGATAGTTTGTTGTTAGAATATAGAAATTCAACTGATTTTTGTATATTGAGTTTGTATCCTGCAAATTTACCTAATTCATTCAATAGTGCTAACAGTTTTTTGGTGGAGTCTTTAGGATTTTCTGTATATAATATCATGTCATCTACAAACAGGGATAATTTTACTTCTTCCTTTCCAATTTGCATGGCATTTATTTTTTTTCTTGCCTAATTGCTCTAGCTAGGACATCCAGTAGTATGTTGAATATGAAGGGTGAGAGGGGGCACCCTTGTCTTGATTCTGATTTTAGGGAAAAAGATTTCTCAGTCTTTCACCACTGAGTATGATGTTCACTGTAGGAGTGTCATACATGGCCTTTATTATGTTGGGGTACATTTCTTCTATACCTAATTTGTTGACAGTTTTTATCAGGAAAGCATGTTGAATTTTTTCAAATACATTTTTTTTCATCTCTTGAGATGTTCATATTATTTTAGCTTTCATTATATTAGTGTGATGTATCACATTTATTGATTTACATATATTGAACAATCCTTGCATCACAGTGATGAATCCCATTTGATTGTGGTGTATGATCCCTTAATTGTGCTGTTAAATACAGTTTGCTAGTATTTTGTGGAAAATTTTTACATCTATCATCAGTGATATTGACCTGTAGTTTTCTTTTCTTGTACTGTCCTTATGTGGCTTTGGTATCATGGTACTACTGGCCTTGTAAAGTGAGTTTTGGAGTGTTCCCTTCTCTTCAATTTCTTTTAAAGAAATTGAGAAGAATTGGTGTTTATTCTTCTTTAAATGTTTGGTAGAATTCACCAGTGAAACCATCTGGTTCTTGAATTTTCTTTGTGGGAGGTTTTTGATTACTAATTCAATCTCCTTCTTATTGACCTTTTCAGATTTTCTATTTCTTTATGATTAAATTTCAATAGGTTGTATGTTTCTAGGAATTTATCCATTTATTCTAGGTCGTTCAATTCGTTGGTTTATAATTGTTCACAGTAGTTGCTTATGAGCCTTTGTATTTCTGTAATGTTTTCTCTTTCATTTATAATTTTATTTATTTGAGTCCTCCTTGGTTAGTCTAGTTAAAGTTTTGTCAATTTTGTTTCTCTTTCAAAGAACCAACTTTTAGTTTTGTTAATCTTTCCTATTGTTTTTCTGTTCTCTATTTTTTTATTTCTACTTGAGTCTTTATTATTTCCTTCTTTCTACTAACTTTGTGCTTAATTTGTTCCTCTTTTTTCTAGTTCCTTGAGGTGTAATGCTAAGTTATTTATTTGAGTCTTTCTCTTAATGTATGCATTTATAGTTATAAACCTCCCTCTTATATCTGCTTTTGTATCTCATAAGTTTTGGTACATTGTGTTTCCATTTTCATCTGTCTCAAGACATTTTTTGATTTCCCTTTTGATTTCTTCTTTCAGCTATTGGTTATTCAGGAGTACATAGTTTAATTTCCACATATTTGTAAATTTTTCTGCTTTATTTCTGTTATTGATTTCTAGTTTCTTACCATTGTGCTAGGTAAAAATTTTTATATAACTTCAATATCCTTGAATGTGTTAAGACTTTTTTTGTTCCCTAACATATGATCAGTCTTGGAGAATATTCTGGGTGCACTTGAGAAGAATACATATTCTATTTCTGGTGGTTGGAATCTTCTGTGTATGCCTGATAGGTCCATTTGGTCTATAGTGCTGTTCAAATCCCCTTATTGAGTTTCTCTCTGTTTCCTTATTGAGTTTCTCTCTGGATGATCTATCCATTGTTGACAGTGGAGTATTAAAGCCCCCAAATATTATTGTATTGCTGTTAATTCTCCTTTTAGTTCTGTTAGTTTTGCTTCATATATTTAGGGGTTCTGATGTTGGGTGCATAAATATTTATAATTGTTATAACTTCATGACCCCTTTCTCATTATATAATGACCTTCATTGTCTCTTTTCACCATTTTTAGCTTAAAATCTATTTTGGCTCATATAAGTGTAGCTGCTCCTGTTTTCATTTTGTTACCATTTTCTTGCAATATATTTTTCCATATTTTCCATATTTTCTCTCTCATGTAGGCTGCATATTGTTGGATCTTTTTTTATTCAACCAGCCATTCTGTCTTTTAATTAGAGACTGTAATCCATTTATATTTTAAGTAATTATTGATAGATAAGAATTTACTATTGCCATTTTGTTAATTGTTTTCTGACTGTTTTGTAAATCCTTTTTGTTCCTTGCTTCCTCTCTTGCTGTTTCCCTTTGTGATTGGTAATTTTCTGTGGTAGTATGCTTTGACTCCTTTATCACAATCTTGTGTATCAACTAGTGATTTTTTCCTTTTTGGTTACCATGAGGCTTACATAAAATACCTTATAGTTGTAGCATTCTATTTTATGCTGATAAGAACTTAACTTTGATAGCATGCAGGAATTCATACTATTACTTCTCTCTGCCAATTACAAATTATGCTAGTTATAGTTATTTTTAATATTTTGTTTTTTAATGTTTAAATTAGATTTTTAAGTGATTGGTATACTACATTACAATATTAGAGAATCTGACTTTGGCTATATATTTACCTTTACTGTCGAGTCTTGCATAGTCATGTGTTTTATGATGTTAATTAGCATACTTTTATTTCAGTTTGAAGAATGCCATAAAGGGACAGTTTTTGTAAGTCTGTTCTAGTGATAATTAACTCCCTCAGCTTTTATTTGTTTTGTTGTTATCTCTCTTCATTTGTAAAGGACAGCTTTGCTGTGTATAGTATTCTTGGTTGACAGTTTTTTTCTTTCAATATCTTGAATACATCCTCCCACTCTCTCCTGGCCTGCAAAGTTTCTACTAAGAAATCCACTGATACTCTTATGGGGACTCCCTGGTACATGATAAGTGGCCTTTCTATTGAAGCTTTCAAAATTCTCTTTGTCTTTGACTTTGGCAATTTAACTCTAATATGTCTAAGTGTAACCCTTTTCAGATTCAACCTATTTGGGATCCTTTGGCCTCATGAATTTGGATGTCTGTTTATCTCCCCAAGTTTGGAAGATTTTAGCCATTACTGCTTTAAATAGACTTTTTGTCCCTTTATCTTTCTCTTCTCCTTCTGGGATTTCCATAATGCATATACTGTTTCTTTTAATAATACTCCATAAGTTCTTTAGGCTTTCTTCATTCTCTTTTCAATCATTTTCTTCTTTTTTCCTTTTTCTCCTCTGCCTGAATAATTTCAAATGACCTATCATCAAATTCACTGACTTTTTCTTCTGCTTGGTTGAGTCTGTTTGGTAAAATTCTCTCTTGAATTTTTCAGTTCAATCATTGTATTCTTCAGCCCCTGGATTTCTATTTGGTGTTTTGTTTCAGTTTTTTGATGGTTTCTATTTCTTTGTAGAACTCTCCTTTGTTCATGCCTTATTTTCCTATTTAGTTTAGTTGTCTGTGTCTTCTTATAGTTCACTGAACTTCTTTTAGAGGATTATTCTGAATTATTTATTCATAGATCTCTATTTCTTTAGGATCAGCTATTAAAGCTTTAACAGTTTCCTTTGGTGGTGTCATATTTACCTGATTCTTTGTGTGACTCTTGATTTGTTGCATTGCTGTCTGTGCATATAAGTAAGCAGTCTCCTCTTCCAGCCTTTGTAGGCTCACATCAGCAGGGATAGTCCTTCATCAGTCAGCTCAGATTGCAGTACTGGACAGGTTATCTGGTAGCATCCACAGGCAGGTGGAGCTTCCTATCAGGGTCTCTAGTTGAGGAAGACCATTGCCTCTACTCTGAGGTGGGGGAGGTGCTGCAGGCTGGCCTCCATTGGGATGACCTGCTGACTTTGAAGTCAGGTGGAGTCACTAGCTGAGCCCTGCAAATGCCTCTGGTCAGATGAAGTCACTGGGTGTGTTCTTTGGCAGAGCAGGGAAGTGCCACTGGTTGGACTCTGTAATTGAGCAGAGCTATGGGCTGGCATCCACAGTCACTCCTTGTTGGATAGAGTCTCAGATGTTGTCACTGGCAGGACTCCATGTTCAGGCAGGCAAGGTTTCATGGTTGGGCTGTGCTCTGAGATCAGATGGGATGACAGGCTTGGCTTTGAGATAAGGTAGGTCACTGATTATGCTCCACTGTTGGGTGAAGTCACTGGCTAGGGCTCTCTGCTTGGGCAGGGCCTCTAGCTGTATTCCACAATTGCATGGGACTAGAAACTGTGCTCTATGGTCAGGCGGGGTCACTGTCTGAACTCCCTGATCAGGTGAAGACACAGCTATGCTCCACATTTAGGCAGAGTCACTGGCTGGATTATGGCTGGATGAGGTCCCAGGCTGTGTTTGGCAGTCAGACAAGGGCACAGGCTGCGCTCCAAATTTTCAGTCTCCCTGGTTATGTGAGGCCACAGGCTCTATACTCAACAGTTGGGCAGGGTTGCAGGCTTGAATCCATGCCCAAATGGAGCTGTAGGATGAGCTCCATGGCTGTCCAGGCTCTCTGGCCAGGCTTCCTGGTCAGGGAGGACTGGTGGCTATTTTCAGCTGTCAGGCAGGGCTGGAAATTTGCTTCCCTCCCCAGGCAGGGCTGTAGAACAGGCTCCATGGCTGGTACAGCCACTGGCAGGACTGCCAAACCAAGCTCCCTGGATAGTTTGGGTCACTAGCTCAGTTCTGCAGATGGACAGAACCACTGGCTGGGATCTCTCCTCAGGTACCCCTGAAAGCAGGAATTCAATTTGCCAAGATCTGAGCTATTGTAAGCCCTGCCTCCCTTCACCTCTATCTGATCCCTAGTGGTCGAACCCTGCAGACCTCTCCAGTTACCCTCATGAGGCAGGACTCAAGTGGGCCATCTGGGAGGTGTCCCACAATGCTGAGGACACTGTATTATCCACCTTGGGCTCTCTTTTCTCACTGAAGAAATGATAGGTCCATGGGGCCCTCTTGGTGCAGTGCTGTGCCAGCCTGGGGGTGGAGTGATGCAGTCAAAGTGAAACTGCTCCTCCTACCTTTCTAATGCGTCCTTCTCAGTCTCCATGGTCCGGGGGGCTGCTTCAGCTTCACTCTTGGATTCTGGGATTATCACATTGGTGTCTTGTTTACGGATAGTTGCTAGTTGGTCTCTTTGTGAGCCAGACTGAAGTTAGGAACAACCTATGTGGCCATCTTCTCACCTGCTCTTGAAAAAGGGTATAAATGAGGATTTAAATCTCAACATTGAATTTAAATGTAAATCTCAATGATGATGTTGCAGTTGTCAAGTGTTTAATAAAACGATTCGGGGAAAGCTAGAAGAGTAATCTTAATGTCTTGTCTCTAAAAAAGAAAGTAGTGTAATAGGGCAACTAATGAGAGTAACAAGGTTTCTAATCACAGTCTCAACTTTCTTAGCTGTGTGACCTTCAGCCAGTCATGTTGATACTGAACGAATCAGGCGCTGCTGCTGGCCGCTTACAAAATCAAACTCATCAACATTAGTATACTATCTTTAATCAGAATGCTAACAATCTGGAGAGACGGTGGACTCAGTGTCCCCAAAGAACCACCTCTGAAGATTCTGCTTGGCCATGAAAGTTTTAAAGGAAAGGTGGGAAGTAATCTCAGTTAATCATTGAGATGGGGGGTCAGAGTCGTCGTCATCCCCCACAGCGTGCAGCCTTGTGTGCAGACTTGTCAACTCCTCGTGATCTTCCTCTAGATGTTATCTTGTTCACACAGTTTGGTCACACAGTTTGTTCAGGAGATTACTGAAGGGGAAGCTAGGGAAGCGATCTGGTCACCTGTTAATTACTTATTCTTCATTTCTACTTCTTTGATCTAGGGAAAGAACTGACAAGTTAGGCAAGGTATTGTGTGATTAAAAGATTTGAAAGGTGTGCTCCAGTAGAGCATGAGGGTACCTAGTTAAAAGTTAGTTACAATATAGCTTTGCTAAAGTGACAAGGAAAGGGGCTTCCTGTAGAGGATGGTTTCCTGCAAAGAGCTGCTTACAATGTAACCTCTCTGAGACTCAAATTCCGTGATTGTAAAATAGTACCTATCCCCCAAATAAGCTGGGAAGATTAAATAACATAAAATATGCACAGAGCTGTGCCTAGTTACTGGCCCCGCATCCGGGCGTCTGAAGCCTCACCAATCTTGAGCTCCTTCCTCCACACTGGAACATCTGCTTATCCATAACAAGCTCTCAAGAAATGCCAGGAACTTTTAAATCACCTACTGTGCATGCTTATATGGCCAGCACTGCAAGTGCTGAATTTACAGGTGAATGGATTTTCCTAGCATTTCTTTCTCATCCCTTTAATTCTTGATCGGATATTTCAGCTTGACAGGGAAAGTTAATGGAACAACTAATTGCCATATACATAAAAATTGGTGAATATCATTTCTGATGTATTATAACTGCTGAAAAAATATTTTAGGCACATTCTGCTTTTCCCCTGCCTAAAGCATTGAGTAAATTCAGTGTGGAGTGTCAGTTGCCCTGGGAGTGTATGCTAATTAAAAATGGAGAGAAGTGGAGAGGGGCAAGTGGTGTGCAACATTCAAACACTTGGTTCTGGTAAAATATTGCAAGTCTGACTATTTGTATTGCAAACCCTTAGGGCAGGAATGATGTCTTTTTGAATGTGTACAGCCCCAAGGATACTGTTGTTACTCTATAAACATGAAATAAAATAGTAATATTCAGAGTTTGCTATGTACATTTGTCAAACCTCTTGAGTCTGATACATCCAGTTGGGATTTCTCCTAGCAGCTGCTTAGAAACTAATTTCTAAGATGACAGAAAGTTCTCTCTTTCTTTCCAGAGCTTGTTGTTTTAGTCATCCTCCAAGAATAAAGAAATCACTCATCATCCAGAGAGCTTTTCTGAATTGATCAGAGAAGCTGTTAGTCCCCCCAACTCCACTTTTTCTGACCATGTGTCTCTCTTGTTTGCTCTTACAGAAATCCACCCAAATTAAAGCTTTACACTTATCCCTCATTTCTCATAAAATAAAAACTACTAAAAATAACTTATTATATAGTGCAATTAAGCTAATGAAATATCCAATTACTAGATAATATGTAACCTTAACCAAACTATCCAGGTTCTAATCCCAGCTCTTTCATTTATTACTTGTATGACTGGGCAAGTCTACTAATTCTCTGCACCTCATCTCTTTATGCATAAAATTGGGATGATAATGTTACCTACTTCACAGAGTGGTTAGAAAAAGTAAATGAATTAATATATGTAAAATATTTAGAACAGTGTTTGGCACACAGTAGAACTATATAAGTACTGGCTATTTTTATATAAGCCACAAAGAGCTAGCTAATGTTCAATGCAAAGCAAAAGACATCTAATGCCCATCTGTAACAGAAATAGTTTAGTTAACTACATCAGTCACAGAAAACCCATCGACACAATCCTTCCATTTGACCACCTCATCTGCCAAGACCAATAGTAGTTGAAACAACTACTACCTAAAACAAACCCAACAATAGGTGTCAGCTCTAACATAGAAACTGTCCATTAAGAAACCTGTCTTACTCTGGTCTTTGCTTTTGTTTTTTGCTTAATTTTTATTGGAGTATGGTTGATTTACAATATTGTGTTACTTTCTGCTGTACAGCCAAGTGAATCAGTTATACATATACATATATCCACTCTTTTTTAGATTATTTTTCCATATAGGTCATGACAGAGTACTGAGTAGAGTTCCCTGTGCTACACAGCAGGTCCTTATTAGTCATCTATTTTATATATAGTAGTGTGTATATGTCAACCTCAATCTCCCAATTTATCCCTCCTCCCCTCTCCCCCCTGGTAACCATAAGATTGTTTTCTACATCTGCAACTCTAGGAATGGATAAAGAAGATGTGGTAAATATGCAAAATGGAATATTACTCAGCCATTAAAAAAAAATGAAATAATGCTATTTGCAGCAACATGGATGGACCTAGAGATTGTCATACTGAGTGAAGTAAGTCACACAGAGAAGAACAAATATCATATGATATCACTTATATGTGGAATCTAAAAAGAAATGGTACAAATGAACTTATTTACTCTGTTTTGAAGGAGTTGAACATGAACAGTTAAGTTTGTTGGGAAAAAGAAAAGAAAAAGAATATCTGTGGTACTAGTATGTGAGGCCAGTCGCTTTCGGTGAAACACAGTGGGGAGCTCAGAGCATCCAACAAGAGGGACATAATGGGAGCACTGCCTCCCCCCGCCATACTCTCATCCTTAATCTTCAGCCACGTCTGGCTACTCACTATCCCCTAACACACCCGGTGTTTTGTGCCTGTGGCCCTCATAAGTCATGCTTCATCCACATCAAATATTTCTATCTCTCCTTACCACCCTTTCCTCACAGTACACTCTATTCAACTTGACTCAATAAACTTCTCTCTGAAACACTCCCAGATCCCCAAGCAAATTTGACAGCTCTCCACTTTACATTCCGCACAAACTAAACACTTAACTTTCTTTCTTACACTTCACTTGCTTGTCTCTTATTTCTGTTAAATGCTGAGATTCTTGAAGGCAAAGGATTGTCCCTAATGTTTCTCTAAATCACTAACCTCTAGAAAAATGAAACATACATAATAGAACAGCAATAACTGCTTAATAATTTAATTAACTCAAATATTGATTAGGAGAGGGTACTTGGACAAAATAGGGAAATTAACAGCAGTCTTATATGCAGAGAACACAGATCACTCCTTAACAATTTCCTGAAGGTTAGTCCTGCCAAGAGATCTCCCCAAATTTTCAAATCACTTTGTGAACAAAAAGATAAGGAAACTCTTATAAAGTCAAACTCTTACAATCCTAATATGTTAAAATTTATCCTGGTTCTAACTTAGGAATCCCTTTCAGAAAATCAGTGACATCAGTTAAACACTGTTTTGATTCTCTCATTAGTGTCCTGATGAAGAAAACATATCATCTGGAAGTGAAGCCCTGCACACGGAAGTTCTTACAGGATCAGAGGTTCTAGTTGCTGTGTGTTGACAGTGGAAAGGGGGAAAAAAGGAATCAAGAAAACATTAATTTCCCTAAATTACTAATCTAGGAGTATTGAGGCAAAACCTGAGGAGTAATTCCTACCTTTTACTCCACTCTGCACTGATATGTCCTTGCCCAAAGTGACTTCTTTGCTCCAAAAGAATAGAACATTCAATTAGTTCAATTAGTTGCTTTAATTGTGCCAGGAAATCAGACTTAAGTACTATGCTCATATGAAAAAATATATATATTACAAGAGTTAGTCAAAAGCACTCTATAAAATCCATCCTGGAAGCCCTTTCTGAGATTCAGATCTGCATAGAGCTTATTTCAGTAAGTGCATCTCAACAGTGACACCTATAGATGCAGGAGGAAATGTGTTTGTTTGTCATCTCACTGGTAGGGAAGTCAGCTAAGTTACCTTTCAATTCCAAAGAAAATACTCCTTTGTACTTTCATTATATAAGGTATTTACTTATCATTCATTTGCCCTTATTTAATCTGGCTGAGTTTTTTTTTTTTTTTCCTGAAGCTGAAGTTTAAAGTATCCCAGAAAGTCAAATGCACACAGTGCATTTACATTTGGGTCAAACTCATTTTCATAAATAAAACAAATAGCAGAAAATGAATCACTGTTTGTCCATTTTAACATGGGAAGGATGGAATATCTGACCAAAGTTAATCTGCCTTAAGATAAACACAGAAAAGAAAATTGAGGATGAAGCAAATTAATCAACTGTGAGGTGCTAGTGAAAACAGAAGGTACCTGACATGCATCCTTGCCAAAGTCAAATTCTTTAATAAGGATAAAGCAAGATGAAGACTGCTATCTAAACTGCTTACACTTTGTCATTCAAACCACAAGGATTTATTCAATTGAATTACAAAATAGAAAATTGATTAATTTTGTGTTAGCCCTCTTCTCAGTTGCTCCAAAAACGAAATCTGGGGACCTTAAATTCTCTGAATAAATTTGATTATGTTTATCCTTCTTGTTCAAAGCGCCTTTGTGACTTAGAGTCAATGACATTCACCTCCCACATCATACAAGTACTACTTTCAACCTCACAGTACAAATAGGATCAGAGTTCTGCACATAAATAGTGTCTACATAATAGCACAATTAGTTGAAAATGGAAAGTTCAAACAGCATTTTCCATGAAATGACACAGCCCCATGGTTTGTTTCTTTTTTTCCACTGAGCTGACTGAAATAAGCTTTTGTTTTTAAAAAGCAAACACAAAAACCCAGTCTTCATTCAAACCAATCAAATCAAAGCTAAAAAGAAAACTACTACTACCAAGTGCTTACCCCCAAGTGAAAAGAAAGAAAGAAATTCATTTTCTAGGACGAACCACCTAAGTTCATGCATGAGCATACAAAAACATTAAAGTCTAAAAAGGCTTGAATAAATACACTGAAAACTAATCTCTGTAGTTTCTGGCAGGCAAAGAAGCATTAACAATAATATAACAATAATAGCATGGTGTAATGGAGAGAGAAACTAACTAGAAATCTGAAGATTTGGGTTTTGGTTCATTTCCATCTGTGGTAGATGACCTGGGGAAGACAAATACCTTTGAAAAAACATCTAAATTTCTATTTCCTTACTTGTAAAATAGAGTACATAGCTGACCCCATTTAACTCTACAGGAATCAGCAGCTTTTTGAAGTCATCATCATCACCAACATTTTCATCATACCCACCATCACCACCATTCGAGAAAGAATGGTGTGAGCCTATTTCCACAGTTTCATTAACTGTTACTTAGTTGAACACAAATGGCAAAGATGTAAGGCCTATTTTCATCTTTTAAAAACAGTCTATGAAAAAATTAACAATGCTAAACATTTTTAGTAACTTGAGCTAGAATTCTTACGAGTAGACACCAATTGACCTCTGTACCAAATTTATATAAATAAATTTATTTATTTATTTTTCTGATTACCAAAGTGGCAGGATATGTTTGTTGTTAGCAAATTTGGAAACTCTTGAGAGATATGAAGAATAAAATTAATCTCCACCCCAACTGATAATACTGCGGCCCACAAAAGTGCTGTTAGTAAATTGGTGTTTTTACCGAGAGCTCATTTTATTTTTGTGCAGCTTGAGGTGTATTTTTGTAAGAATTATCTGTATTTTTAAAGAGCTAGTTTTTTGACTGGCCCATTCCATCTCGTTATTTTTATTTTATATTTCATTAAATTGTGCTCCTACTGCTATAAAAAGTAAGTGGCCTCAAGTGTTTCAATAAAACTTCTAACAATGCAGATTATATTCATTTCAAGAAAAAAAAAAAAAGGCAAAGGATTCCAAATGACTGGATCTGATTCCATTTTTCATCTTAGTAACAAGAAAAAAAAAAAGCTACATAGTATTAATAAAGAGGTACGCTGAGAAGTGAGATAAGGGCCCAGTAAGATCTAATACAATTTCTATCAGTGCTGTTTTCATGAAGGCCCTCAAAACAAATGTCAGTACGGTCACCAAATGTTGAAAACTGTCCCTCTTTACTTTTATTTCTCTCCCATCAGCAGAGAAAGTCATATAAAGTTTGAGCACTGAGCCCCCCCCCCCCCCAGGATGAGAGCAGGAACCAGGACAGGAGGAGATGCTTTGGCAGCTAATTGAAAACACCCAAGCATGAGCTCTAGTAAGCCTCGGGCAGACTGACCCCTCCAAATTCTCACATGGCCCAGGACTGCTCTGTGAAGCCTTCTCTGATTGTCACATCAAGGAGACATGGTCTTTGCTCTACTGAAGCACCTACTACATCAAATTGTGTTTGTTTACACATCTGCAGAACTCAACTATGAACCCCTGAGCAGCAAGGTCTATATCCATCTTCTCTGTATCTCTAATAAACACCTAGCACTCTAGGAAATTTGATAATGAAATTAATGAACAAATGAAGTTTGGCCATTTTAAGGGTGCATCACTGTCATTCACATAAATCTCAGTTCTACATCCAAAAAATCATTGAAAAGCACTTTAGATCTTCAAAGAAGCCCCTTGAAGAGATGAAAAGGGTAATTACATTGCAGATCTCATCATTTCCTGACTCCCCCAAAGGCCCAGCTATCATAATAGCCCCTCTCAATTCCCCCTTCTTTTTCTCTCCCCTGGCTTCTCCTTTGCTCTCTCAAAACTCCTGTTTGGCCATTGTAGGAGTCGCCCTATTTCTTCTTAATAATTTAACTTTGCTCAGCACCAGTCTAAAATTACACTGATTATTTAGAGGAACACAACAAAAATCCAGGCCTGGCACCCTCCTGAGAGCAAAGCATCCTTTCTCCTCAGAGCAGGCTTGAGGGAAGGCTATAAATACTTAAGCATTAATGTTATTATCCTTATCAAAGAAAAAAAAAGAACTAAGGATTTCCTGGATCCTCTCTGGGGATGACCTCAGTGCCTCCATCCCTTGCTCATCTTATTACCATTTCCTCCCTAAAGTCTTCCCTCCTTAGAGTCAGGAACTGTCAGCTGTAAGTAATGGGCCACGTACACAGATCCTATTCCTGCGATGAACGGGGACTCTCTCCACTCCCACCCCCATGTGTCCACAGGGTGCTCAACGCCTGTGTGTCATCCTGAGAAATTTTCATCAGCTTGCTCTGAACTTGCCTGAGGAGAAGGGGGCCTGGAGCGGAACCATCTCTTTAATGGAATTTTAATGTGATCTTCCGCAAACTAATCTTATTTAGATATCATAGGAAGCCATGTAATCTCATCTGGGCACTCTTATTTCCTACAGAAAAGGGAAAGCTTTGTAATTCATTTTCAGCAACAGGAACACTTTAATAAAATCTGCTTCCGAAGGTTAAATGATGAGACAAACAGCTGCAGCCCCAAGACCCTATATCCATTTCATTGATTGGGGCAAGCATGACAACCAAATGACCACTACAAAGGTTGTTTAAATAAAATTTATGCTAAGAGCTTATGTCACTGTCGTAGGCCTCGATTTTTTGCCAGTGTTTTAAATGTTGAGGGAGAGCATGATGAAACAAGCTGGGGTCTGCAAGGATTAAATCCCTAACGTGATTCTGCCAGCTACACACCACTTGCGACCTTGACTCTTTCTCAGCCTCAGTTTCTTTACTAAAAATGATGATGCAATGGCCTGGATTCAGACACGTGGCAACCATGACAGGCTGATAAAATAGGTGCTCCTTCAAAACAATTTTTTTTTCATGGAAAGGCATTTTATTTTAAATATAGCAGTGTGTACATGTCAATCCCAAACTATATTTTTAAAATATTTTTCCAAGGCCTGGTGAGAGAAGGGGCTGGAGACCACCATGGGGCAGAAACACAAAGGAGGTGAATAGGGACAGCAATCCTTTGTGTCTCCATTACCAACAACAGCTCTGGACCCAAGCACGTGAAACCCACTCTCCCCAGGAGGGGTTCCAGGAAATACGATCTTCTCCCTCTCACCCAGGGATGTTTTGATACCTCACAGATTGACTTCCTGGAAACCCACCTAATTACCACATGCTTATTCAGTCCTGCCTACTTCAAAAATCATTGGAAGAGCTAGAGCATTACCACCCATCAAGTTGAACAAATTGCTGTACTGAATGTTTGTGTCCCCCGCTAAATTCACATGTTGCAACCTAATCTTCAATGTGATGGTATTTGGTGGTGGAGTCTTTGGGAGCTGATTAAGTCATGAAGGTGGAGTTCTCATGCATGGATTAGTGTCCTCATAAGGAGACCCCCGGAAGTTGTCTTTCCCCTTCTGCCATGTGAGAACACAACAAGAAGACAGCTGCTTATAAAAACCAGAAAGTGGGATGTCGCCAGACACTGGATCTGCTGCTGTCTTGATTTTGGACTTCCCAGCCTCCAGAACTGTGAGAAATAAATTTCTGTTGTTTGTAAGTCACTCAGTCTATGGTGTTCTATTATAGTAGCCCAAATGGACTAAGACAGTCTTTACTACAGCTCCCTCTTCTTTATGTGTATGTCTCTTGCCCAAAGTGTGAACCCCTTCAATTAGGGACTGTGCTTGTCCATTTGTCTACCCCCAAGCACCTAACATAGGACCTGGCACATAATAAATGTTTGCTGTTAATAAAGATTTTTGCTGAGTAAATGTTTGTTGAGTGAAAGGATGAGTCCATGCATCATGCTTCACGGTTACAGACCTAGAGACGCTGTAGACATTACCTTCTTCAATTCTCACAAGAAAAAAACATGATGTATTACTTCCTTCTTAGAAATTAACAAAACTAAAGTTCAAAAAAGATCATTCGTATAATATGCATTTTGTAAATGGCCAGTTGGAATTTAAATCCTGTCTTCTCTGATTCCAAGGTCAAGTTCTTTTCATTTTATCATGATTTCTCACCAACTTATACATAAACTATGAGTTAAAATTAATATAAATTGATTCAAAGCATAAATCATTGATTTTGTTAAAGTAAACATTACTTCTTAGACCCTTTCAACTCGACTAGATGACACAGAGTAAACAATAATCATTAGGACAGTACCCATTTGTTGACTCATGTCTACTGAGGTATTTTCTCTCCTAGAACTTCATCTCCATTCTTCTAAGAAAAACCTTTCCCTAAGGGAGGGCCAACCCTGCATAAGGTAATGAGGAGGCACCACCTACGTATATGGTAAGATTTGAAGGAAACTTCTACTTGTTCTCAAAATATCCCAACCACTCCGTCTTAGCCCAGGTCCCAGGAAACAGATTCTGATGTAAAGATTTGTATGTAGGAGGTCTGGGGGGAGTATATTCAGGAACAGTACATGTAAAGGGAGTGAGGAATGGGTTGGGATAGAGGGAGGAGTTGAACCACAGTGCGATTTCTAAAGAGGCTTCAGGTGATTCTACAGGGAGTTTTGGAACTGTATAGATCTTCAGAGTTATCCCCAGTTAAGGTAAGGAAGCTAGACCTTTATACCCCAGCGTCAACCAGTATTAGATGTAAACAACTCCCTGCAAGGGGCATGAACTTGGTTGAGTCAGCTTCAAAAGGGCAAAGACAATGCCAGGAGAAGGATGCAGCTTAGAGCAATCAACAGCTGACATTCTCAGTAGCTAAGGAATGAATGTGTCCATCGTAAGTGGAGGGTGGAGTGGGGTGGGGGGGTGGGCATCTGGGCAGTGTAGCTTCCATTACGTCACTACGTTTGGATCTACTTGCTCCAACTGTTAGCTATTCCCACTTGGGAATAGCTTCTCCAGGACCCATGCTGGTCCTGTTTCTCGGGTAAATTTTAGGTGGAAGGTTTGTGGGATGAACCATATCTCCTGCTGCTATACCTGCTCTCAAGGCCTTAAAGGATACTCATTGTCTCTCTTTTCTGCTACTCATCCTAGATTTCCATCTCCATCTGTTAGCACCTTGCTGGTTTAGGTGGCTTACATAGTGGCATGTCTGAGACCTTCATTCTGAGAGGCCTGAGCCCCTAGTCACTATGTCCTTCTCAAGCTCTGCACATATTCATTTATGTCACGTTGGGCAAGAGATTATCAAGAGGACCGTCCACATACAGTGGATCACCTGAGCGACAAACTATTTCTCTGTCCCTATTGTGAAACAGCAACCCCACCTCCTCCTGACCATCAGGATCAATGATCCCTGCCAACAAGTGACTCCTCCTGCTGGCCTCTTGACATGAGTAGCACAAGGTAGGTTGGTAGCAACAGTAGACTAATACTTAATGGACCCTTACTGTCTCCCCTGATGGAGACATTCCTTCTCTCAGAATCAAGACATCTAGACTTACAAAGTGAGGAGACAGGAGGCACAAACTCCCCAAACGGGTCACCACTCCTTCTTCTACCCCATGTTTCTCAGACCCTTGTAACCTATCTAACCAATGTTGTTTATTTAGAATGTATACTGCGTCCCCAAGCTGATGTTACAACTTCACCTTCCAAAAGCCATTCATCATCCTATCAAGCTGGCAGCCTCTGGGGGGTGTGCTATATGATATGGCCAGAGGATCTCATGATCACGTGCCCACTGCCTCACCTCCTTTGCTGTGGGACCCTTCATCTTGGATATTATGCAAATTCCGTTGTCATTGAATCACATCTTGTAGATCCTTGGATACTAGTGCTAGATGAGGCACTGGGTACAGAGAAAGAAAAATCGTACCCAGAATATTCGCTGACCTCACTCAGGACAAATTACTGTCCTTCAAGGGTGAAAGGGCTCCAGTGCAATCAATATACCACAAAATGGCGGTTGCTTTCCTCAAGGGATGGTGTTAGAGCAGGGGCGCAGGATCTGACTCTGTTGCAGGAAGGTTGAACACTCAGCAGCAGCACATTTATATCAGCCTTGATAAGAGGAAGCCCACGCTACCAGCCTTATGCACAGCTTCCACCCCTACCATCAGGGCACTCATTTGTGAGCCCATTGCACCTGCATTGCAGTGTCTGATGACAGAGGCTGGCTGACATGAACTGTCTGGGACTATCTCTCTCTTTACCCATTTAGTGTCTCTCCCATGGTAGATGCTCACTGATGGGCATTAACATGACTTACAAAGATCTCCCTTTGTGCCCACTCCCCTATGTCCATTCACATGACTTCATGCTCCCAATCTTTCAATATTACTCATTCCAGACCCCTTACCAACTAGCCAAGACATTCATCAATGGCTATAAGTTTATGCATGTTCTTACCTAGGGCCAATTTTATTTCAAAAAAAGTGGATAATTGATTACAACACCCAAATCTTTGCCCCTGAAAAGTTTTCCCAGTGCTGTTTCTTTTAAGGAAAGCCTTGAATGGGGCTGAAGTGTAGTATTAGTTCATTTTCAGTGTATATCTCTTGCCCCTAGGGACACCATGTTCTATTAACTATCTCTAGAACTCTCTGTGGCTTGTGCCCAGGGCTGCCATTCCAACCTTGCCACTCATTACAATTTTACCCATTTTGCTTCTGATTAAGTGTCACCAGCCAGCCTCTATTATTTCAAGATCTGATCATCCCCACTGAAACAAGGGAGCATGGCTCTGTGACAGCACCTCCTACCCTCAGCCCTGGTTTAATCTCAGTGCTGCTGGGTCCCCTCTCACCAGGGCGTCCCTAATTGCTTTGGTAAATGGAGTGTCCTGCAGACCCTCCTAAAGAACAGTCAGCCTTCCTCCTTTTCATAGCATAGCCACAGTAACACGCCTCATTTTCTAAGTCTTTTGTGCCTTTCTTCTATTGTCTGCCACAGCATTTGTGGTGTTTCTACTTCTCATTGCTTTCTCTAAGCTTCCAAGAGTCATTCCAGCAGCTTGTTAGCAGTCTCCCAGGGTCCTTTTCTGTATAATAGGAGAGTTGAATCCTGTATCACAGGAGAGGGCTCTCATTTTCATCAATTCTCCCTTAGCCGACTTTATGTTTTATCACTACTTGATTCAGCACCTTTAGGATCCAATCCCATAAATGCTATCCCAGCTCTGCAGGTATGTAATGGCTAGGTCCTGCAGTGCCTTTGGCATAGGGTTTGTTTTTCCCTCAGCAGACTCAGAACCTGACTGGCCAAGTTATGTTGTGATTTGACAATATTTATGGGTCTGGCGGCCAAGAGAGGGGAGTGAAGTTTCATCATAAGGTCAGCACATGGCGTCTTGCAGGCAGAGATTTCTGCATTGTCTTCAAGCAAGGAAGGGAAAACTGATATTTCAAAGGAAGGAGTTTGCCCTTTCTGCAAGCCAGAGGGTACAGGGAGAGAGACGATCTCAAACTTCTTGAATTTGCTGACACAGATGTCACTGTCCCAAGACTTCAAGTCCCACTCTATCCAAACTAGAGTGCTGTCTTTGTCACAGAAGACTTGCTGAGGCTTAGAATTTAACCTTCTCTGGACTTCCACAACCCTGGACCTGATCCTCAGCTAAACATTTTTAGTGACTTGAGCTAGCATTCCTGTAAGGGTAGACACACTGAATTGCCCAATTGATCTCTGTACCAAATTTATATAAATAAGATTTATTTATTTATTTTTCCAATTACCAAAGTGGAAGGACATATTTATTTTTAGCAAGTTTGGAAACTTTTGAAAAATATGAAGAACAAAATTAATCTCAGGTTTCTCTGCTCTCCAGCTGCAAAAGACTTAGAGTCTCTTTTATGCTACAAGGGAGGTTTTCTCACTGTCACAGTTTACCCTAAATTGGTGATGAATCACCTTCAGCCTTTTGTTATGTCTCTCCAATGCACCAATAGCACTTAGCAACAGTCATCTGATTACATATTCTTTAGATTCACTACTTCCCCTCTGCCTTCCAAACATCTGAGATATTGTATCTTCCAGTGATACCCTATTCCAGCTTTGAAGATTGTACCCACTACATACCTTGGGGTCCTCCTTGCCAGCCAGCCAGTGGGGGATGTAGCTCCAAAATCCCATTTGAGAGATTGCTCCCTAGGATCACTTCTAGTACACACAATCTTAGGTCCAAGATTTACATACAGCAGTTTGATGGAGGAGTGTGCTTAGCAACAAAACCTCTGAGGAAATGAAGGAAGCCAGCTGAGCAGAAAGAAGCTGAGCTACAATGCATCAGGAACACCAATCACAGCCACGCCCCTAGGGAGCTCTGCCATTAGGACGGCCTTTCAGAGTTGTCCCCAAATGTGACAAAGGGAACTGACCTTTGTACCCCTGCATCACCAGTCATTGAATATGGCTGGTGTGCACCTTTGGGCAAGGCAGCCCCTGTGATTCTTGGAAAGGGATGCATTGTGAGCCATCAGCAGCCAACCCTGAGCAGCTGGGGGAATGAGAGCCTCTGTGCAGAAGTGGGGGCCTGGGTTCTGCCCCATGAAATCCATCACACCTTCCTTTGAATTAAGGCATCAAGGGATATTTTTCATGTGTAAAAGATAATAAAACAGGCTTGCTAATTCATAACCATTAACATGCTAGATCATAGCAGTTTATGGGATTAAACCCAGCAAAGAGCAAAGGGGTAAGAAATAGAAGCTAAGTCTGGCAAATATTGATGAGACCAGGGATAAGAACATTGTGAGCTTTGCAGGGTCCTGTTTAGGGCCCTCCAGCTTGGACAGCCCCATAGCCAGGGGATAGTAGAAGAGTTCAAGGCTCCCAGAAAGGAGAAGGCAAGAAGGAATGAGAGGCACAAGCCCCTTAGATGCCCTCATCCACCAGAAGGCAGAGAGAAGAAGCAAAAAGAACTACAATCATGCAGCCTGTGGAACAAAAACGACATTCACAGAAAGATAGACAAAATGAAAAGGCAGAGGGCTATGTACAGATGAAGGAACAAGATAAACCCAAGAAAAACAATTAAAGGAAGTGGAGATAGGAAACCTTCCAGAAAAAGAATTCAGAATACTGATAGTGAAGATGATCCAGGACATTGAAAAAAGAATGGAGGCAAAGATAGAGAAGATACAAGAAATGTTTAACAAGAAGAATTAAAGAACAAAAACCTAGAAAAATTAAAGAACAAACAAACAGAAATGAACAGTACAATAACTGAAATGAAAAATAAACTAGAAGGAATCAATAGCAGAATAACTGAGGCAGAAGAATGGATAAGTACTTGGAAGACAGAATGGTGGAATTCACTGCTGCAGAACAGAATAAAGAAAAAAGAATGAAAAGAAATGAAGACAGCCTAAGAGACCTCTGGGACAACATTAAACGCACCAACATTCACATTATAAGGGTCCCAGAAGGAGAAGAGAGAGAGAAAGGACCCGAGAAAATATTTGAAGAGATTATAGTAAAAAATTTACCTAACATGGGAAAGGAAATAGCCACCCAGGTCCAGAAAGCACAGAGAGTCCCAGGCAGGATAAACCCAAGGAGAAACATACCAAGATACATAATAATCAAGCTGAGAAAAATTAAAGACAAAGAAAAATTATTAAAAGCAACAAGGAAAAAATGACAAATAACATACAAAGGAATTCCCATAAGGTTAACAGCTAATTTCTCAGCAGACTCTGCAAGTCAGAAGGGAGTGGCACGATATATTTAAAGTGACGAAAGGGAAGAACCTACAACCAAGATTACTCTAACCAACAAGGATCTCATTCAGATTCGACGGAGAAATCAAAAGCTTTACTGACAAGCAAAAGCTAAGAGATTCAGCACCACCAAACCAGCTCTACAACAAATGCTAAAGGAACTTCTCTAAGTGGGAAACACAAGAGAAGAAAAAGACCTACAAAAACAAACCCAAATCAATTAAGAAAATGGTAATAGGAACATACATATTGATATCACCTTAAATGTGAATGGATTAAATGCTCCAACCAAAAGACACAGGCTCGCTGAATGCATACAAAAACAAGACCCATATATATGCTGTCTACAAGAGGCCCAATTTAGACCTACAGACACATACAGACTGAAAGTGAGGGGATGGGAAAAGATATTCCATGCAAATGGAAATCAAAAGAAAGCTGGAGTAGCAATACTCATATCAGATAAAATAGACTTTAAAATAAAGAATGTTACAAGAGACAAGGAAGAACACTACATAATGATCAAGAGATCAATCCAAGAAGAAGATATAACAATTATAAATATATATGCACCTAACATAGGAGCACCTCAATACATAAGGCAAATGCTAACAGCTATAAAAGAGGAAATCAACAGTAACACAATAGTGAGGAACTTTAACACCTCACTTACACCAAAGGACAAATCATCAAGACAGAAAATTAATAAGGAAACACAAGCTTTAAATGACACAACAGACCAGATAGATTTAACTGACATTTATAGGACATTCCATCTGATAAAAGCAGATTACACTTTCTTCTTAAGTGCACACGGAACATACTCCAGGATAGATCACATGTTGGATCACAAATCAAGTCTTGGTAAATTTAAGAAAATTGAAATTACATCAAGCATCTTTTCTCACCACAACACTATGAGATTAGAAATCAATTACAGGGGAAAAAATGTAAAAAACACAAACACGTGTAAGCTAAACAATACGTTACAAAATATCCAAGAGATCACTGAAGAAATCAGAGAGGAAATCAACAAATACCTAGAGATAAATGACAACAAAAACATGATGATCCAAAACCTATGGGGTGCAGCAAAAGCAGTTCTAAGAGGGAAGTTTATAGCAATACAATCCTACCTCAAGAAACAAGAAAGGGCTTCTCTGGTGGCGCAGTGGTTAAGAATACACCTGCCAATGCAGGGGAGCAGGTTCAAGCCCTAGTCTGGGAAGATCAAACATGTCGCAGAGCAACTAAGTCCATGCGCCACAACTACTGAGCCTGTGCTCTAGAGCCCGTGAGCCACAACTACTGAAGCCTGCATTCCAAGAGACTGTGTTCCACAACAAGGGAAGCCACCGCAAGGAGAAGTCTGCGCACCACAAAAAAGGGTAGCCTCCACTCACTGAAACTAGAGAAAAAGCCCACATGCAGCAATGAAGACTCAGCACAGCCAAAAAAAAAAAAAAAAAGATCCACAACAGAAAAAAAAAATGAAAACAAACAGGAAAAATCTCAAAAAAACAATTGAGTCTTACACCTAAAGGAACTAGACAATGAAGAACAGACAAAACCCAAGATTAGTAGAAGGAAAGAAATCATAAAGATCAGAGCAGAAATGAATGAAATAGAAACAAAGAAAACAGTAGCAAAGATCAATAAAACTAAAAGCTGGTTCTTTAAAAAGATAAACAAGATTGATAAACCTTTAGCCAGACTCATCAAGAAGAAAGAGGGAGAGGACTCAAATGAAGAAAATTAGAAATGAAAAAGAGGAAGTTACAACGGACACCGCAGAAATACAAAGCATCCTAAGAGATTACTACAAGCAACTCTATGCCAATAAAATGGAAAACCTGGAAGAAATGGACAAATTCTTAGAAAAGTATAACCTTCCAAGATTGACCTAGGAATAAACAGAAAATATGAACAGACCAATCACAAGTAATGAAATTGAAACTGTGATTAAAAACTTCCAACAAATAAAAGTACAGGACCAGATGGCTTCACAGGTGAATTCTATCAAACATTTAGTGAAGAGCTAACACCCATCCTTCTCAAACTCTTCCAAAAAATTGCAGAAAAAGGAACACTCCCAAACTCATTCTACGAGGCCACCATCACCCTGATACCAAAACCAGACAAAGATACTACAAAAAAAGAAAATTACAGACCAATATCACTGATGAATATAGATGCAAAAATCCTCAACAAAATACTAGCAAACAGAATCCAACAACACATTAAAAGGATCGTACACCATGATCAAGTGGGATTTATCCCAGGGTTGCAAGGATTCTTCAATATATGCAAATCAATCAATGTGAGAGACTATTAACAAATTGAAGAATAAAAACCATATGATCATCTCCATAGATGCAGAAAAAGCTTTTGACAAAATTCAACACCAATTTATGATAAAAAAAAAAAAAACTCTCCAGAAAGTGGGCAGAGAAGGAGCCTACCTCAACATAATAAAGGCCATATATGACAAAACCCACAGCAAACATCATTCTCAATGGTGAAAAAATGAAAACATTTACTCTAAGATCAGAAACAAGACAAAGATGTCCACTCTCACCACTATTATTCAACATAGTTTTGGAAGTCCTAGCCACGGCAATCAGAGAAGAAAAAGAAATTTAAAAATCCAGATTGGAAAAGAAAAAGTAAAACTGTCACTGTTTGCAGATGACATGATACTATACATAGATAATCCTAAAGATGCCACCAGAAAACTACTAGAGCTAATCAATGAATTTGGTAAAGTTGCAGGATACAAAATTAATGCACAGAAATCTCTTGTATTCCTATACACTAATAACGAAAGATCAGAAAGAAAAACTAAGGAAACACTCCCATTTACCATTGCAACAAAAAGAATAAAATACCTAGGAATAAACCTATCTAAGGAGACAAAAGACCTGTCTCAGAAAACTATATGACACTGATGAAAGAAATCAAAGATGACACAAACAGATGGAGAGATACACCATGTTCTTGGATTGGAAGAATTAATATTGTGAAAATGACTATACTACCCAAAGCAATCTACAAATTCAATGCAATCCCTATCAAATTACCAATGGCATTTTTTACGGAACTAGAACAAAAAATCTTAAAATTTATATGGAGACACAAAAGACCCCAAATAGCCAAAGCAATCTTGAGGGAAAAAAACAGAGCTGGAGGAATCAGACTCACTGACTTCAGACTATATTACAAAACTACAGTCATCAGGACAATATGGTACTGGCACAAAAACAAAAATATAGATCAGTGGAACAGGATAGAAAGCCCAGAGATAAACCCATGCACCTATGGTCAACTAATCTATGACAAAGGAGGGAAGGATATACAATGGAGAAAAGACAGTCTCTTCAATAAGAGACTGTCTTTTCCCAGAAAAGTGCTGGGAAACCTGGACAGCTACATGTAAAAGAATGAAATTAGAACACTCCCTAACACCATACACAAAAATAAACTCAAAATGGATTAGAGACCTAAATGTAAGACCAGACACTATAAAACTCTTAGAGGAAAACATAGGAAGAACACTCTTTGACATAAATCACAGCAAGATCTTTCTTGATCCACCTCCTAAAGTAATGGAAATAAAAACAAAAATAAACAAATGGGACCTAATGAAACTTAAAAGCTTTTGCACAGCAAAGGAAACTATAAACAAGATGAAAAGACAACCCTCAGAATGGGTGAAAATATTTGCAAACCAATCAGCGAACAAAGGATTAATCTCCAAAATATACAAGCAGCTCATGCAGCTCAATATTAAAAAAAACAAACAACCCAATCAAAAAATGGACAGAAGACATAAATAGACATTTCTCCAAAAACATACAGATGGCCAAGAGGCACATGAATAGCTGATCAACATCACTAATTATTAGAGAAATGCAAATCAAAACTACAATGCCATATCACCTCACACCAGTCAGAATAGGCATCATCAGAAAATCTACAAATGCTGGAGAGGGTGTAGAGAAAAGGGAACCCTCTTGTACTGTTGGTGGGAATGTAAACTGATACAGCCACTAAGGAGAACAGTATGGATGTTCCTTAAAAAAACTAAAACTAGAATTACCATATGACCCAGCAATCCCACTACTGGGCATATACCCTGAGAAAACCATAATTCAAAAAGACACATGCACCCGAATGTTCATTGAAGCACCATTTACAATAGCCAGGTCATGGAAACAACCTAAATGCCCATCGACATACGAATGGATACAGAAGGTGTGGTACATACACACAATGGAATATTACTCAGCCATAAAAAGGAACGAAATTGGGTCATTTGTAGAAACATGGATGGACCTAGAGACTGTCATACAGAGTGAAGTAAGTCAGAAAGAGAAAAACGAATATCGTATATTAACGTATATATGTGGAATTTAGAAAAATGGTACAGATGAACCGTTTTCAAGGCAGAAATAGAGACACAGATGTAGAGAACAAATGTATGGACACTAAGGGGGGAAAGTGAAAGGGGGGTGGGTGGTGGTGGTGGGATGAATTGGGAGATTGGGATTGACATATATACACTAATATGTATAAAATAGATAAGTAATAAGAACCTGCTGTATAAAAAAATAAAATAAAGTTCAAAAAATAAAGAAAGAAAGAAGCAATGATAGAGAGAAACAGAGAAGGGAAGGCAAGCTGCCCAGAGTGGAATGCTTTATAACAGACTTTCAGTCTTTCATCATAGGTAACCTCTCCTCAATTGTGGGAAAAAATCAAGATGAATATCCATGAATTCAATCCTCTCCCTCAAAGAAAAGAAAGAACATGTTTCTTGCAGACAAAGGTACTTATATGACCTTCCCCCCAGATTTTCTGTGTCCAAACTTACTTCAGATAAACATTTCTTGATTTTTAATATTTTTATGTGGTTCTGTCCTTAAATCATTTTTGAGATCCCAGGAAGTGCCAGGCTCACCCCTGCACTGGGCATGCAGGGACAGAGTTGCTACCCCCAAGGGCCTCACCGCTTAGGGAGAAAGACTACCTATGAACAAATACAATACAGCTGGTTGTAAGTGCTCTACTGGGCAAACACACAGCACCTTGGGAGTGGAGAGGAGGAGCAGCCCGGATAGCTGCACAAGGTGATTTAGGAAACGTCACAGAGACACCTTGAATGTGTTGACTAAACCAACCAAGTTCACAAAATAGTTTTGTCATCTCATCTTCTGTTTTATTTTCCACTTTGTCACTTTGAGCCACTTCGAGCCACTTCAAGAACTACTATGCTTCAGATGCTATCTCTGAATTTTTATTCCCAATATGGGAACAAGAACTTTTGAAAATTACAATAAACCTTGTCATATACAAATACCCTTTACATAAAATTCTAATATAAATGGCTTACCTCTGTGTATATTTCTACAATGACAATAATAATTTTAAGTTAGTTATTTAGTTCAACTCAAACATCAGATATCTCAAGTTGAGAAAATGAGAGAGAAAGAGGGAGAGAGAGAGAGAGAAAAAGAAAGAGAAAGAGCACAAGAGATGTGAAATGAAAATTGAGGGAAGCAAAATGCAAAGCAGTGATAGAGTAGAAATTTTTTATATTATAGCCTTGGAATAATTGGAAGAAATTAACCTTGAACCATAGAGTTTCACTCCTACACTTTTTAGATTGGCTGGAGTTAAAATACACATTAGGTTAGGACCTAACAGAGCCAGGTTCACGTGTTCTAATACATTCAAATGCACTCTGCAATGAAACTTGAGGAAAGCGCTTTGGAAATTTGTAAATATGTTATTCAAAGGATAAGGTTTCGTTATAACTTAAGAAGCCAATCATCTGCAAGTAACAGGGATTGGACCACAATGATTCTAACAAATAAGGGTTTCTTTTCCTCTTAGCACATGGGTATAAGTTGACTGCTGCAGCCTCCTTCATCCAGTCCTTACTCACAGCCAAAGGAGAGAAGCAAAGTGCTGTACTAGCCAACCCATCTCTGTTATATTTTCAGAAAAGCAAATGATTCCCCAGAAGTGCCCTCAGCAGTATGCTGTGTAAGTTTGTGGCCAGAAATGGGTCCCACAGCCATCTATAGCTGAAAAGAAGACTTAGGTAAAGAAATATTTCAGTGTCCAGCCTCTATATTGAGAAGTACCAAGGAAGAATGGGTTGGGGGGAGCCAATTAACAGTATTAGCCACAGTTTTCATGAGTAAAGTTAAGCCATATAACATTAGGGTAAAATTTTGAGAAATATCTGTTCAATCATGACAGCTAAGATATTTAAATAAAAGTTATAAAACATTTTCTATCTCATACATTCAAGTTACTGAACACCTCTGGGAATACAGTGGGATCTTAGAGTATGGAACTTATAGGAAGGACCATACACAAGAAAAAAAATTACCCATTTGATGGATCTATATATTATCCTAACACAAATATTAGGTAGCTTCATGCTAAAATTTCCAAAGAGTGAGGTCCTAAAAAGTTTCTAGAGGAATACAGAAAACAAATGGAATTAATTGTACATAATCAAATAATGTCACTTGTACAAGACTTTCTCTCTGGTCGTTAGACTCTATCTTAATGTAATGGAAGTCTGTAGGTATTAAGTTTAAGCCTTATAAGATAAACTTATTCTTGTGTTGCATTCAAATTTAGCTTAGAATACAATGTTTTAATTGTAAGAAGAATGACTGGTTTTTAGCAATATACACTGAAAAAACTGATGAGTTGACAGGTGACTAAGCTGTCCCATTGCCTGTCTGCTGCTCTTCCTGAAAACCATGACCACACACAGTTTGCCCCCATGAAAGTGAAGCTCCCTCCAGGAGGCTCCAGGAAGTTTTCCCCATGATGCTCTTCAGACCAGCCTTAAATGACAAGATGCATGCTCAGGTCTATGCAGTTGCCATCACACCTGCTAGAATCTGCAGCCAGAACTATTGTTCTTCTCTAACTGAATGGGGCTGACTGACCATAGCAACTCAACAGATGCCTAGATGATGCTAACCCATTTCACTCCATCATCAGGATTTGCATACTTTGTCTGTATCTGTGAGAACTATAACATTTACCCTTCCCTGGACCAGGGACCCCCATTTTCTTCCCTTCTCCACCTCTAGGGAAGTTGAGAGCAACATTAAAGCTTTCTTTTGTTTACTCAGTAATGCCCCAACTTGTTTAGAGACACGCTTCTCATATTTTATGTGGATATGGATGGATTTTTTGTTTGCTTGTTTCAAATCCACCTTGGACTGATACATAGTCTTACTAAACATGAGTAAACACAGGACACGATAGGAACTCATTAACATTCAAACTAGTGTACATCCTACTCAATAAGACAAGTCCACTGGTCATGCACTTTGATGTCACAGCAACATTGGATCACTGTGACAGTTTCTAAGTAATCTTAATTTCTGTACTCATCTCATGGGAATGAAAAGTTTACACAATGGTCCTTGGACACATGTAGAGTAGCACTGGTTTAAATAAAAGGCACCTGCTCTTACTTTCTCTTTGGAACTGACATTTAGTGTTTAACTACATAATAGTATCAAGATTATTGACATTCTCTCAATTTTGTCTGTGGAATCCATTCTTTCATTCTATGAACACTAAAATATTTATGAAGCTTTTCCTCCTAAAATTCCCAAGTTTTTCACCTTCTAATTCTCTTACTCAAGTGTAACCCTTGATGGTGACAAAAGCATTATATAGTTCTACCTACACAGAGAATATTCTGGAATCATGATTAACCACCAATCTGCTGGGACTCCCTAATAGCTAAATGCTTCCAAAGGGGAAAAGAATCCTTACATTAAACAACGTGTTGATAAAAGCCAAAGGCTGATTGAACATTATGGGTGTATGAATCAATTCATACAGCTGTAAAAAGTATTCTGATGCATGTTCTGTGGATAATTTTCAATTGAAAATCCATTAATAGCATAATTGGAGATGAATAATGCTAAGATGTACTGACAACGTATGTCAAAATAAGTATGTGAAATGCATTCTAAAAGTGAAGTAAGATACTCCCCATAAGCTGTCCGATTTTTTCTCCCCTCTACTAAAAAATAACTGAAAATGATTTAGATTGTTCTGAGACAAATCTGTTGACAGGGACACTAATAAGATGAATGAAAGTAGAGAGAGAAGTATTTGGCAAAACAACAGGAGCTTAAAAAAATGTGAATTTGCAGGCTGCAAACAAATATACAATACATTTCAGTGGTGATTTCAACCGGGACTCAAAAATTAGTAGAAACATAATGAAATGCTGATGTTTCAAAAACAAGCTAAGCAAGAGAAATGGACAAGAATAACAGTGTCACATTACCAGAATTAGAATTCATTCAAAAGATATTGAGCTAAATTTTGTTTTCCTTCCGAAGTGCCTTATATAATTAGAATGAGGGTATGTTTTCCACGTCTGCAAGCATGATTGTTCTCTAGTGATCCAATCTAAGGGAAAAAAGATGCTGGTTAAAACTGCAATATTGTGCATTAAGGAAGTGACATTCATACTGCTATTTTCATTTCAATTCATTCTGTAAGACCTACCATTCTGAGGATCTGATTTTCACACCATAATATGAATATTCAAAATGCTACTTTACATAGCACATATGGTTTGGATATGAGTGATTTCTCCCCAGACTGGAGGAATTTCTCTCAAACAAATCTATGCATGTTCTTTTAGATATTTTTATTTAAAAATAAAGTCTAGAAAGAATTTGTTTAAGTAACCCAGGAAAAATATCTGAACTAGATATAAACAACATTTCTTCACTCAGATTTATAAAAGAGCCAACTTAATTTTTTCCCAAACTTTGGACACTAATTCACTTAAAATCCAAAATCATTAAAAGAAAATTAAAGCCCAGATGTTGACATTAAGATTTGGAGATAAAAACACAGAAATGGAAATAAAAGTGAAAATGACAAAAGCCATTAATACACAGCTTATGGGCAAGAGAGAGTCTAGTCAACTTAAATTTTCTAGATAGTTGAAACTTTCCTTAAAATTTTTTTCCATTTTTTTGTGCCCATCTCTTAAAGTACCTTGAAATCATAACTGAATATTAACTCAAATTGTACAGAGATAGAAAAGTAAAAGATTTGGGTTGAGCATGATGCTTTTCCACAGGGTCATACCTGTGTATGTTTAAATCTATCACATTATGCAGTATGAAATTTTACCAGGAAGGTCAGGTAGGAAAACCCTACCACTTACTTGGTGCTTATGATGTGCTTGGGTACCCTGACAGGTGCTTTAATACTTTAATTCATTTATCATCCCAGATAATCTTTGAGAGATAAATTATTCCCATTTTACAAATAAGAAAGTCAAAGCTCAGAGGGGTTAATGAACTTTCCCCAAAATCACACAGTGAGAAATAGGCAAAATTGAGATTCTAACACAGGCCTGTCTGACTCCAAATCCATGCTCTTTCCATCATGCCACTGTAACCTAGGTTCTACACCTAGTTCTACCATGATTGGGCTGTAACACCTGAGACCATATTTTTCACCTCTATTGGCCTTAGTTTATGAATCTCTAAAATTAGAGGTTTCCTATCTGTGGCAGAAACTACTAGCTGTCCCTCATTTTTTTATTGTATTAGGACTCCAATTTTCAGCTAGGCATGTGGCATAAATGTTATATTTCCCATGTTACCTTGCACCTAGGCATGGCCATGTGACTAAGACAAATGACTAATCACCAATGCGATGTGAGCAGAAATGATAAGTACAACTTCTGGTCACATTCTTAAAGGAACTGGCCATGCCCTTATTGGTCACTTTACTCCTTCTTGAGAGCTGGAATGCAGAAATGATGGCAAGAAATGCTGGACTTTATGGACAAGCACAACATTCTAGATTTGGTAGAACAGGAAAAGAGGAGAGACCTGGGCGCCTGACAGCATAGAATGCCAAAGCTCTCTATGTTGCTTACCTGGAGAACAACTTGTGAGGGAGAAACGTCTCTGTCTTGTTTAAGCTATTGTTTTGCCTCTTTATTACATCTGACTCTAATCCTAACCAGGACTGGTCTCCTCCAACTCTAGATCCTATAATTGCAATTTTTTCATAGCAGTTTTTTTATGAACAGGAAATATAGTATGTTTGATAATTGAATAAGTGGATAAGTGAGCAAGAATTACTCTTGTTGGGTGCAGAGGTCATTTGATGCTTCCCCTAAAAGTAGCAAATAGAAATAAAATTTTGTGGTTTACTTTCATTTAATCAAGACTTTTCTCTACTATTTTATACAAATTTCTGCAAAGGAAGAATGATCAATTTTCTCTTGTCTGTAAAGGGAGCTTTTTAAAATGATTAAGTAATCTAATTACCGAACACTTTCTTGTGGGTCATTTATTAAAAACCTCAGAAAGGGCAAGGATTTTAGATATGGTCAGTCATATTGGAAACAGAACCAGGATGAACATGTAAATCAAAAATTTTAAACTACATGTGATGTTTTTATTCCTAATATTTTGTATCTAAGTACAAAAATCCCTGCTCTAGTTATTCCATATATGTGAATTTAAGACATACACAAACACACATACCATGAGGAAATAAAACGTTTCATAACCAGAACTCCAAAGCAAGACTTAAGGATCTAACTGGAAAGCAAAGCAAATCAATCTTGCGTAAGGGAGCTGAGAAAATAAGGAGAACAGGATGCAGTAGGGGAAGAATGGTTAAATTACAAGTGCAGTGCAGCATTTGATTTGACCAAGATGAGATTTGGAACAGTTGTATGATTACAACTGAGTTCTCGAAGACAGAGAAGATTGAGCTGGAAATCATGCCAAGAAGAAATGATTGTCTTCCCTCTGTTGGCAGAAGAAACTCCAGGAGGGAATAAATTTCCCACAAAGCATAACTTGAACAAAACCATCAGTCAAGGTAAATGCAGAGCAAAATCCAAACTCAACAGCTCTATTGAAGCAGACTGGCTCTGCTGCCTTGTTTGGCTATAAGCTACAGCTCCAAGAATTGAGGAAGTATTTTGTATTAACAGTAGAACAGATTGACAGCCCACTTCTCTGTAGGGGAGCTAAACCCTCACATTTTTGTAATGCCATTGTCAAGATGATTATTCATTCATTAATTCAATAAGTATTTACTGAGTAACTACCCTATGCTATGTGCTGTTCTGGAAGGAGGAGATACAGCAGGAAGCAAAACAGTCATGATCATTGTTCTTGTGAAACTTACATTATTGGGAGGAGGGAAGGACAGATAATAAACAAATAAGGAATATGTCAGGTGCCAATAAGTACAATGAAAAAAATTTAGCAGAGCAGAAAAATAAGAACATATTGTAAAGGCACAGTGGGGTTTCATATAAGGTGGTAAGAGAAGACTTACCTAAAAGATAATATTGAAGCAATAACTGCATAAAGATATTTGGGGTAATGATGCATTGGGAAGAGGAAAGACATAGCTCCAAGGCCCTAAAGCTGTAGCATGCCTGCTGTGTTCAGAGAACAGCAAGACGGCCAGAGGATGTGGAGCTGAGTGAAGAAGGTGGAGAAGGAGGAGAGGTGAGAAGTGAAGCCAGATAATTAAGGACGTTGAAGGCTCAGGGTAAGGAATTGGACACCATTCTGATAGGAAAACATTGGATGGCTTTGAACAGAGAAAAAAAACATGATCCCCTTTATTTTCTAGGAGGACTCCTCTGGCTATTGAGTGGAAAATAAAGTAGATGAACAACGGTGGAAACAAGAAGACCAGTTAGGGGCTACCACCACAAGCCAGGTGGGAGGTGACAACAAATGAAGTGGTGGAAATAGGAGTCGAGGAGATGAGCATGGCTGGATTCTCAACAGATTTCCTAAATAAAGCTAACTCTATATTGCATTATGACAGAAAGAAAACTACAAGGTTCCTTCTTGGTCTGAGTACCCAGTAGGTACAAAGTTGCTGTATATTGAGATGGGGATGTTGGTGAGGGAATCATATGTTCAGGTTTAGATTTGTTATGTTTGAGATAGTTATTGGACACCTAGTAGAGACATAAAGCAGATAACCAAATGTCCAATTTTGGAATTTAGAGGAAAGATTAGGACTAGAGAGATAACTTAGGGAATGAGGATTGTGTATCTAGTGGATGAGAACACCTGGGAAGCTAGTACAGATCGAGAAAAGAAGCAGTTTGAAGACGTGAGTTTGAGAGGTCATAATAGTGATGAATGGGCAGAGACTTCTAGTTGCCTTTCCAATACCATTTTACCCTTCTTCCGAATAAAAGAAACTTGATGTTATTGAAAAGCTGCAATGTGGGCTTCCCTGGTGGTGTAGCGGTTAAGAATCCGTCTGCCAATGCAGGGGACATGCGTTCGACCCCTGGTCTGGGAAGATCCCACATGCCGCGGACCAGCTAAGCCCGTGCGCCAGCCACAACTACTGAGCCTGATCTCTAGAGCCCGCGAGCCATAAATACTGAGCCCACGTGCCACAGCTACTGAAGCCCCCTTGCCTAGAGCCCGCGCTCTGCAACAAGAGAAGCCACCGCAACGAGAAGCCCGCACATCACAACAAAGAGTAGCCCCCGCTCAACGCAACTAAAGAAAACCCGTGCAAATCAACGAAGACCCAACGCAGCCAAAAATAAATTTTTAAAAAGCTGCAATGTTCCAAGCTTAAAAAAAAAAAAAAAAACCTACATTTCCTAGAATTTCCTTGCAGAAAAATAGTGTATTAAGGTAACCTTGCAAAGGATGTTGACTCAGCTTGAAAGTGTGCTCTTTTATACTTCCTCTTTCCTTTTCTTTCTGCCTAGAAGTGTTTATGATGACCAGCACTGCAATAGCCATTTTAATTCCATGAGGAAACATGGAGAAGAGAAGCCATGTGCTAGGGAAAATGGGGCAGATAGAAGGAGGCTGGGACACTGATGACACATGAGCCACCTTACCAGCCTGGACTGTCTACCTGTGGCACTCAAGTCACATGAGAGAGAGAAACACATACCTTGTTTAAGCCACTATTTTTCTGAAATATCTTATTAGCAGCCAAACATAAACTTTAACTGATGCAAGGATGGACCAGCAAAGGAGCTTGAGAATTGGTCAAGTGTAGCAGAATAGAAAGAGAGTGGGTCCTAGAGGCTTAGTGTTTTCAAGAGGGAAACTGGTCAGATCCTGCTAATAGGCTTAGTAAAAGGAGGACCAAGAAATGGCCACTGGATTTTGTGACACAGAGGCCATTGGTGAGCTTGACAAGAATGACCTTGTTGAGAAATGATAGCAAAAGTCTGAATAGAGTAGGTTTAAGAAAAAATAAGAGTGGAGGAAGTGGGCAGAGATAACTCTTGGGATTGGCCATAATGGAAGGAAAAAAGTGGGGTATTATGTGGAGGAGGTATGTGGGATTCAGAGACGGTTAATTTTAAGATTACAGAGTTTCAGATGATGACGGGAATGCTACGGTAGAAAGTGAGAAGAGGTGATGCAGGAAAGAAGCAAGACCACCAGTGGAGTGGTGTCCTTGATGAGGTGAGAAGGGTGGACCCATAGCCCAAGCCCATGCTTGGTGATGAGGCTCATTCTCCCTTCTCCCTCTGTTTCAGTTGCTTACTTTTTATATCTCTGATATACAAGCTAAGCACATGCTCACCTCTATCTTTTCAGGACATCCATTGTGCCAACAATTACACCCTAGATCCACAAAGTTTAGCAGACAAAGTGAGACAGAGAAAAATATTAAGAGTCTGAAGTCAGACAGACCCGGGTTTGAATCCCTGCTCTGTGTCCTGAGATGAGTTCTTAACCTCCCCAAGCTTTCTCCTCTTTATAACTCTGCCCGTTGGAGTTGCTGAGAGAAAGAAATGATACATGTGCAAAAGCATATGGTATGTTGTCCTGCAAGGTTAACTATTACAATTATCAATTACTCTCCTTCACATGCATTTTTAACTACGTGCCTTCTAGGCACAGTGCGTAGTGAGGCAGGAGGAAAAGCAGGAAAGAGCATTACTGTCTATGAACACGTGATGTTCCCATGTACCAAAGAGAGTTTTTCATGGTTTCATGATTTTTTCAAGTGATCTGGTCAGATAAAAAAAAAACTTTGGTTCTTTCCCTATTCGATTTTAGAGAAAACTAGAGGGGGGACTTTGCCCTTTTAAATGTTTCATTAAGCAAGATAAGTGCCTGCCCTACACAACCTCTGTAATAACCGCCATGGCACTTGTGATGGGAGAGGAGTCCACCCTACCTGAGCACAGTTGAATTTATGTTCTTTCCCAGGGCAAAGACCCACCTGATACATTCATCACCCAAACCTGTGGCAAGTGATTTTCTCTGCCTTTATCTTGTCACCTCCCAGCCCTGCACCACCGTATGGTCTATTATATGAAAATGATTAACAGATTTTCTGCCATGGGTAAAAAATATATTTTCCACTAGATACAGCAAAGTCCCTGTAACTTTCTCCCAGGAGAATGAGCCTAGAATTGTAAGTGACTCAGTGGGATAGTAGAGGAGAAAGCCATTATGCTGATGGGTCTATAATTTGCGGTTTCTATTGGCATAAAGAAAAATATAGTCAGTTTGCTATTTTTCCTAGACAAAATGGAGGTCAGAGGACTGCATTCAGAAATAATCTTAGACATCAGAGGCCTTGCACATGTGATCTCTCTTTCTGGAATGCCCTCTCTTACCTAGTCACCTAGGTATATTCAACTCTTGCTACAATACTGTGTCACCTGCTGCAAGTAATGAAGACGTCACCTGTACTCTCTCACTTGGCCAAGTGAACAGTCTCCCTGTGACTTCCAAAGCTCCCAGGGCTTATCACTATCAAAGCATTTATCACACTGCATTATAATTTTGCATTTACTTGTCTATTTCACACACACACACACCATATTTCCCTGATGGTTATTTTAATTGCTGAAATTTCAATGCTTAGCACACAGTAAATATTCAGTAAATAGTTGGTGAATTAATCTAAAATTCAAAGTTTCTTTTAAAGTAGAAGCTTAAAATGACACTGTCAATATTCAAGAATTTTCTCAATTGTTAAATACATTTGAAGTAAGTATACTTTATAAAACACACACACACACACACACACACACACGAACACACACCAAAATACACCAAAATGGTACAGTGTCTCTGGGAGGTAGAGTTATGTTCTGTATTTCTTTGATTTTTGTTAAATTTACCTAAAGTTAAACAATAAATATATTACTTTCAAATTTTTTTCAATAATAATAAATTTAAGGTATTTTGTTCTATTTAATGATGATGACAAGCTACTAATTGACTGACCACTAGTAAGATACCTGCTTGGAGACATATTGTCTAGTAACTGTATGGCTTCTTCCAATTTTCTCAACCTTTTGGAGACTCCGTTTCATTCATAAAATATGTGGATTAAATAGATTGTTGTGTGGATTAAATAAAACCACATATATATAAAATGCCTTTTGTAGTATTTGATACATAATAGGTGTTCAATTAAAAATGGTGGTGGATTGGACATACTGCTTTTAGAAATGAAGTTTGTAGTCAGGAAACAAAAATTTCTCATTAGTAAAACTAGAGAAACCACTGTTGTAAACCACCATGATAACTTTAATTTCAAAGTGGAATATAAGGCAGCTTTTGCTTCACAGGTATCTGCACTCACTATCATCAGCTACCTGAGTCCCTGTTCACCCCCCCATTCTCCGTCCCTGCCAGAGCCTGGGAATTATACCAGCAGCCATCCCAGGCCTCTGTGGCTGTATGAGCTCAAGACCCCAACCTAAACCCCCACAACTGACACCTAAAATTATGCAGGCTGTCAGGGCTAGACACTCTGGCTGTGTACTTGCATGCCACCAGCCTGATGCCTATCAGCAGCCTCTACTTCTGTGTGCTCATAGCAAGACCCAGTAGCTACAGGAGTGCATGCTGATAGCCAGGGTCTCCACAGCTGCCAGTGTCCTGCTGTTGACCCTGGCCTTGCTACCTTCTCTGGCCACCACCACTACATGTGTGTTTGCAACCAGCCCTGCTATGACACGTGCATCCGCAGCTGGTCCCTGTAGCCAAGCATGCACACACCACTGGCTCTGACTACTACCGCTGCTTTTCCTTGACCTGCCTTACAAGAAATGCTGAAAGGACTTTTTCAAGCTGAAAGAATGCTAACTATTAATATAAAATCTTATGAATAAACAACACACTGGTAAAGGCAAGTACATAATCAAATTCAGAATACTCTAATACTGTAATATAGAGGTATGTTAATCATTTAACACTAGTATAAAAGTTGAAGGACAAAAGTATTAAAGATAGCTATAACTACAAAAATTTGCTAAAATATACACAATATAAAAAGATGCAAAGAATGACTACAAAAACATAAATATTGATGGGGGAGAATAAAAGTGTAGTGTATGTGATTAAAGTTAAGTTATCAGCTTAAAGTAGACTGTTATATCTATAAGGTGTTTCAAGTAAGCCTCATGGTAAAAAACAAAAAGCTAAACAAAATAGACAACAATACATACACAAGGGACTTCCCGGTGGTTCAGTGGTTAAGACTCCATGCTCCCAATGCAGGGGACCCAGCTTTGATCTCTGGTCAGGGAACTAGATCACTCATGCCACAACTAAGAGCCTGCATGCTGCAGCTAGACCCAGTGCAGCCAAATAAATAAGTAAAAACAATACATACACAAAACAAAATAGACAATAATACATACACAAAAGATAAAGAGAAGGCAATCAAAGTATACCACTGTGGAAAATCATCAACTCACAGAGGAAAACTGCAAGAGAAGAAAAAAAAGAACTACAAAACAACCAGAAAAGTGATTTAACAAGATGGCAAGTCCTTTACTATAAATAACTACTTTAAATGTAAATGGATTAAAGGTTCCAATCAAAAGGCATGGAGTGGCTAAATTGATTTCTTTTAAAGACACAATTATATTGAAAAAGAATGTGTGTGTGTGTGTGTGTAAATCAACTATACTTAAATAAAAAAATAAAATTATGAAAAAAGGACACAATTATTTACTGCTTACAAGAGACTCACTTCAGCTTCAAAGACGTATACAGGCTCAAAGTGAAGAGGCAAACAAAGATATGCCACACAAATGTAAATTAAAAGAGAAGAAGAGTAGCTATACTTATGCCAGAAGAAATTATACTTTAAGTCAAAAACTGTAACAAGAGACAGAGGAGGTCATTATATAATGATAAAGGGATCAATTCCTCAAGAGGATATAACAGCTATAATTATATGCACTCAACATTGCAGCAGCTAAACATAATAAGCAAATACTAACAGATCTGAAGGGAGAAATTGACAACAATACAATAAAAATAGGGAAATTCAATACCCACTTTCAACAATGGATAAATCATGGAGATAGAAAATCAATAAGGAAACATTGGACTTGAACTATGTTTTAGCCCAAATGAACCTAACAGACATACACAAAATATTCCATCCAAAAGCAACAGAGTACATCCTTCTCAAGCACACATGGAACATTCTCCAGGATAGATCATATGTTAGTTGATAAAATGAGTCTTGGCAAAATTTAAAAGACTGAAATTATAACAAGTACTTTTTTCAGAACAAAATAGTTTGAAACCAGAAATCAATAATAGAAAGAAAACTGGAAAACTCACAAATACATGGAAATTAAACAACACACTCCTGAATGACCAATGGGTCAAAAAAGAAATAAAAAAAGAAAGCAAAAAATATATTGAAACAAACACAAATGGAAACACTACATACCAAAACTTAAGTTTTGGAAAGCAGTACTCAGAGGGAAGGTCACAGTAATGAATGTCTACATTAAGAAAAAAGAAAAATCTCAAATAAACAGCCTAACCTTACACATTAAAGAATTAGAAAAACAAGAACAAACTAAGCCCAAAGTTAGCAAAAGGAAGGACATAACAAAAATCAGAGCAGAAATAAATGAAATGGAGATCATAAAAACAATAGAAAAGATCAAGAAATTAAGAGTTGGTTTTTTGAAAAGATAAACAAAATTGACAAATTGCTAGCTAGACTTAACAGGAAAAAAAAGAAATAACTCAAATAAGATTATAAATTAAAGAGGAAACATTACAATTGATATCACAGAAATACCAACAAATTAGACAACTTAGAAGAAATGAATAAATTCCTAGAAATATACAACCTATCAAATCTGATTTATGAAGAAATAGAAAATAGGAACAGAACAAGAACAAGTAAGGATTTTGAATCAGTAATCAAAAACCTCCCAACAAAGAAAAACCCAGGACAAGACGGCTTCACTTGAGAATTCTACCAGACATTAAAAGAGTTAATGCCAATTCTCCTCAAACTCTTCTAGAAAACTGAAGAGGAAGCAACACTCCCAAACTCATTTTACAAAGTTACATTACCCTGACACTAAAGCCAGATAAGGAAACTATGAGAAATGAAAACTACAGGCCAGTATCCCTGATGAACATGGATGCAAAAATTCTAAACAAAATACTAGTAAACTGAATTCATCAGCACATTAAAAGGATCATACACCATGATCAAAAGGGATTTATCCCTGAGATACAAGGATGGTTCAATATATGCAAATCAATAAATGTGATAAAACATGTTAACAAAATGTAAGACAAAAATCATACAATCATCTCCACAGATGCAAAATTCAACATCATTTCTTGATTAAAAAAAAAAACTCTCAACAGATTGAGTATAGAAGGAACATACCTCAACATAATAAGGGCCACATATGACAAACTCACAGCTTACAGCATACTCAAGGGTGAAAGGTTGAAAACTTTCTCTCTAAGAACAAGAACAATACAAGTGTGCCCACTCTTACCATTCCTATTCAACATAGTAGTGGAAGTCCTAGTTAGAGTAATTAGACAAGAAAAAGAAATAAAAGACACCTAATATGGAAAGGAAGAAGTAAAATTGTCTCCATTTGCTGATGACATGACCTTATACATAGAAAATCCCAAAGATTCCACACACAAAAAAAATTTAGATGTAATAAATGAATTCTGTTAAGTTTCAGGATAAGAAAACAACATACAAAAATAAGTTACATTTCTGTACACTAAATGAACTATCTGAAAAAGAAAGAAGACAATCCCATTAAGAATAATAATAAAACAATAAAATAAACAATAAAATACTTAATAAATTTAACCAAGGAAGTGGAAGATCTATATACTGAAAACTATAACATTGATGAAAGAAACTGAAGAAGACACCAATAAATGGAACTATATCTCATGTTATGGATCAGAAGAGTTAATATTGTTAAAATGTTCATACTACCTAAAGCTATCTACAGATTCAAATCGATCTTTATCAAGATTCCAATGACATTTTTCACAGAAATAGACAAAGCAATCCTAAAAAGCAATCTTGAGAAAGAACAAAGCTGAAGGCATTACACTTCCTGATTTCAAACTATATTAAAAATCTACAGTAATTAAAACAATATAGTACTTGCATAAAAACAGGCACAGAACTATGGACCAGAACTGAGAAATAAATAAAATAAAACCTGTAAACAAAACCTGGCATATATGGTCAACTAATATTTGCCAAGGGAGCCAGTAATACTCAATGAGGAAAGGAGAGTCTCTTCAACAAATGGTATTGGGAAAACTAGATACTCACATGTAAAAGAATGAATTTGGACCTCTATATTACACCACTCACAAAAATTAACTCAAAATTGATCAGTGACATAAACATAAGACTTGAAATTGTAAAACTTCTAATAGAAAACACAAAGAAAAATACCCCTGACCTTGGTCTTGGCAATGAGTTTTTTGGATATGACACCAAAAGCACAAGTAACAAAAGCAAAGATAAATCAGTGGGACTACATTAAATGAAAAAGCTTCTGCACAGCAAAAGAAACCATCAACCAAATGAAAAGGCATCCTATAGAATGGGAGAAAAAAAATTTTTTTTTTAATTTTTATTTTATTATGGGGTATATTTGATTAAGGATGTTGTGTTAGTTTCAGGTGTACAGCAAAGTGATTCAGTTATACATATACAAGTATCTATTCTTTTGGAATGGGAGAAAATATTTGCAAACCATGTATCTGATAAGGTGTTAGTATCCAAAATGTATAAGAAACTCATAAACTCAATAGCAAAAAACCAATAATAATTCAATTTTAAAAATGGAGAGGATTTGCATATACATTTTTCCAAAGAAGAAAAAAGTATCCAGTGAGTATATGAAATGGTGCTCAACATTATTTACCATCAGGGAAATGCAAATCAAAGCCACAATGAGATATCTCACATTTTTTAGAGTGGTTTTTATCAAAAAGGCAGGGATGAACCAGGAAACCCTGGTGCAAAATGGTGGGAATTTAAATTGGTACAGCTACTATGGAAAAAATTATGGAGATTCCTCCAAAATTTAAAAATAGAACTACCATATGAACCAGCAATTTCACTTCTGAGTATATATCTGAAGATGAAATCACTATCTTGAAGAGGTATCTGCACTCCCATGTTCATTGCAGCATTATTCACAGTAGCCAAGACATGGAAACAACCTAATACATGTCCATTACTGATTAATAAAGAAAAAATATATATATGCAATGGAATATTATTCAGCCATAAAAAGGAGGAAACCCTGCTATTTGTGACAACATGGGTGGGTCAGAATTGGCCCACGTACTGCCAGTTTTCAATGTCCAATTTAATCTCTACTTAGTTGGAGAGATTTAGGTGAAACTAAACATCCTAACTAAGACCAAACTGGACAAGACTGACTGAAAATGTTCTGTCCCAGGTAGTTTCCTTGCCTCCTTGGTCAAATGCTGTCCACTCCACTTTCCCTGAGACTTCCTTGGACCCCACACAGAGATGCGGCAGCAATAGCTGCGTGCTCTGTTTTAGGAAGGGACTGAGGCATTCACTGCAGCAAATCTTCCTGGTAGCCATAGGAATCCGCAATGCTTTGGGAATGTCATCCTTCATAGTTAAGCAAGGCTTTTCAATAATAGTTACACTTTGGCATCACCTGAAGAGCTTTTAAAAAATTACTATTGCCCCAGGCCCCTTCAGGACCAGTTTAATTAAAATATTTGAGAATAAGGACCTCAGGCTCCAGGAGTTTGATAAAGCTCTACAGCTAATTCTAATGTGCAGCCATGGTTGAGAACTCTTCTATCAAAGCTTCGTAGTACTAGAAATTCCCCCGTTGAAATGCAAAAATTTTGAGCAGAAGTGAAAAGTAAAACAATGACCAGTCATCAACGTCTCTAGAATGAACTAATTTATGAGATGATTTCAAATGTTGAGGCACTGTCCATGAAGATGGGGGTATATAAGAGAGAGGTGCGGTGCTGGTATCAGGGAGCAGTATGAAGTTTTCGTAGGAACATTAGTGTCTAAGCTCACACTTGAGGTTAGCTCACCCACAAGCCAGAAAGCACTGTTTCCCAGGATAAAGGAAGAATTTACCTGCTCATCAACTTTCAACCACACAGAGGGCTGGAATCAAAAGTCAACACCATTGTATAGAAACCCCTTATAAAAACCCTCAATAAAAACAAGGAAAACTTTTTCTTTCTTTAAAATCTTTATTAAATCAAATGAAGCCAGAGTCCCGTGGCTGTGATTTATTGCACTGGGAAAAGCCAGAACAACCAAATGACATATTTTCTTTTACTCCTGGCAAGTAATTAGCCTCTGTATTGCTAACGGGCCTGTCAGCAGCCCTGTCAAGGAGAAAGAAAACTCAGCTACTTAGAAGTGCCAGGCTTTTTGCATTACTCACTTTCCCCTTTGCCCTTAAAGACATAGTCCTTTTTTGCTGGTCAACTGTCTCTGTGTAAGTAAGACAGGGAAAGAAGGATTGGCAGTGGCATCATGGCCATCACTGACCACAAGACTGGAAATGCTGTGCTGGAGGAAAATGAAAGGGCACATTGCCCCACCACGGGCAAATTCTGCATAATAATCACTGATAATACTTGCCATAATTCACCTCTGTTAATCCTTGCAGCTGCCCTGAAAGTTTAGCTCCAGTTTACAGGGGGAAAAGAAAACAGAAGTTTGTGGAGATTAATTCACCCAAGGCCAGGCCGATACTGGGGGGGGCCAGGATTTGAACCCAGGTCTGCCTGCCTCGCCAGGCCATTCTGGTGCCAGAGCATGGTGCCTGAAAGCAAACGAAGGTTAGGTGGCATCTAATACTGTGCCTGGAATGGAGCAGATGCTTCATTGATGTTAGCTGTCTCCTTCCCTCTCTTCTCAGTGATGACAGTTGCTCAAATATCATATATATAAAGATTGAATATATCTGTGATGTTCAATTTTGCCCCCCAGGAGATATTTGGCAATGTCTGGAGACTTTTTTAGTCTTCACATCTAGGATGGGGGGATGCAACTGTCATCTAGTGGGTAGAGGCTCAATATGCCACAGTATACAATATGCCACAGCACACAGGACACAGGACACAGCACACAGCACACAGCACACAGTACACAAGACACAGTACACAGTACACAGCACACAGTACACAGTACACGGGACACAGTACACAGTACACAGTACACAGTGCACAGTACACGGGACACAGTACATAGGACACAGTACACAGCACACAGCACACAGTACACAGCACACAGTACACAAGACACAGTACACAGTACACAGCACACAGCACACAGTACACAGCACACAGTACACAGTACACAGTACACAGGACACAGCACACAGTACACAGTACACAGTACACAGTGCACAGTACACAGTACACAGTACACAGCACACAGTGCACAGTACATGGGACACAGTGCACAGCACACAGCACACAGCACACAGTACACAAGACACAGTACACAGTACACAGCACACAGCACACAGCACACAGTACACAAGACACAGTACACAGCACACAGTACACAGTACACGGGACACAGTACACAGTACACAGCACACAGCACACAGTACACAGTACACAGTACACAGCACACAGTACACAGTACACAGTACACAGCACACAGCACACAGTACACAGCACACAGCACACAGTACACAGTACACAAGACACAGTACACAAGACACAGTACACAGTACACAGCACACAGCACACAGCACACAGTACACAAGACACAGTACACAGTACACAGCACACAGCACACAGTACACAGTACACAGTACACAGCACACAGTACACAGTACACAGTACACGGGACACAGTACACAGCACACAGCACACAGCACACAGTACACAAGACACAGTACACAGTACACAGCACACAGCACACAGTACACAGTACACAGTACACGGGACACAGTACACAGCACACAGCACACAGCACACAGTACACAAGACACAGTACACAGTACACAGCACACAGCGCACAGTACACAGTACAGAGTACACAGCACACAGCACACAGTGCACAGTACACGGGACACAGTACACAGTACACAGTACACAGTGCACAGTACACAGGACACAGGACACAGGACACAGGACACAGCACACAGCACACAGCACACAGCACACAGTACACAAGACACAGTACACAGCACACAGTACACAGTACACGGGACACAGTACACAGTACACAGCACACAGCACACAGTACACAGTACACAGTACACAGCACACAGCACACAGTACACAGCACACAGCACACAGCACACAGTACACAAGACACAGTACACAGTACACAGGACACAGTACACAGCACACAGCACACAGTACACAGGACACAGGACACAGTACACAGTACACAGTACACGGGACACAGTACACAGTACACAGCACACAGTACACAGTACACGGGACACAGTACATAGGACACGGGACACAGTACACGGGACACAGTACACAGCACACAGTACACAGGACACAGTACGCAGTACACAAGACACAGTGCATAGGACACAGTACACAGCACACAGTACACGGGACACAGCACACAGCACACAGTACACAGTACACAAGACACAGTACACGGGACACAGTACACAGGACACAGTACGCAGTACACAAGACACAGTGCATAGGACACAGTACACAGCACACAGTACACGGGACACAGCACACAGTACACAGGACAGTCCCTCCCACAACAGAAACATATATGATACAAAATGCCAAGAGTGCTAAGGATGAGAAACCCTGGAATAAATAAAGTAAATGTATGGCAGTATAAAATAAAATAAAAGAGTATTCATACTCTTCCTCTTTTATTCCCTGATGCAGACGTTCCTCTCACTGTCTAAATGAAAGCAAACTCCCAGACAGAGCCAGTGGCTAGTGCCGGGTTGGAGCGCACAGATTTCCGCTGAGTCCATGGAGCTTGCGTGTGCTAACCATATCTCTTGGGCCCTTTCCCCCTCCAGATACTAGGTTTCTACGGAGTTACTCAATTCTCCCAACCACTGCTCCCAAAGCCCTCCCTTGATAGGTTAAAAAAAACCCAGACCCATTGTGCCAGGGTTCTGGATTCACATGAGTGATATTTGGAAGGCAAAAGGGAGGCAGACATTTTCTTCTGGCTGCAGGGTCATAGAGACGTGGGGTTTACCTTGAGCAGTCAGCAGCCCCGTGGAGTGGAGAGGCAGTTGTGCGGTGGCAGTACCTGGATGGCAGAAGCACTGCTAGTGGCAGCGCCCTGATCCCCCTCCTCCCTCACTGGGGTGGAGGTGGGTGCTCCCCCATTGGGCCAGTGCCGCCACCTTGTCTCAGGAGCTATTCCTGGATGCCAAGCCCAGAGTCGCTCCTCCAGCCTTCCCAACAGTTACACCAGCTTTTGATGCTGGTCCTTGAGCCTATCACCATTTCATGTCAATCCCCTTAATCTTGCCCACTTGCCCATAAAGTCCTTTTATTAAGCTATCTTCAGTTAAACCTTCTGTCTGCCCTTTCTGTTTCCTATCAGTAACCTGGCTGACCCTCCTCCTTGCCATTTCATAATATGCCCTGCATGGGCAAAGTAATCAATATTATTTTTACATATTTTAGCTATTTTTTCATGCACATAGATCCAGAGAAAAGTTGGTGAGTTTATAGAGATGCCTGGCGTGCAAGACCTGAATAATCAAATTTTACTTAGTGCAATAGCCGTAGTAGTAGTAGTAGTAGTAAGTGGTAATAAAAACAATAATAACAATAGCTAAAGTATTAGTGTCTACTATGTGCAAAGAACTATGCCAGACCCTTTATACTCACTGTCTTATTAACTTCACACAACCCTACAGAGTATTTATCTTCCACTGTTTACAGATGAAGAATTGAGTCATAAGTAAAAGCCACATATCTACTAAGTGGCAGAAGCATGATCTGGACCCAGAACTGATAGAAAAGCCATTAATGTTTTCATTATACCTTTTATTTATGTCTTCAGTAGACAGAACTCTTGCAGTGGCAAGTGGCACAAACCCAACTGGATCTTGCTTAAAGGTAGAATGAGGTTATAAAATACTGCAGAAGCTCACAGCATCAAAACAAGTGCTTAACAACCTGGGTTTGGAAATCATGGGATCTAAACATCTGAATCCCCCGCCAGCCCAGTTCCAAATCCAGCTCCATGGAATAAAGCTCAGGTACCCCCCCAGGACTGTGTCTATCTCTTTACATCACTTCTCTGAGACCAGCATCCTCTTCTCTGATAGGCCTTTCCATGCAAGCAGATATATGAGATGAAAAATATGGAACCAGCCAAGCAAATCTAGTGCTCATAGGTCTCTGATTGGTCAGCTGGGTTGCATGTCCACCCTTTAGAAAAATTAGTATAGCCAGAGGGGTAATTCAATTTGGGTAACATCTCGATCCCTGCGGGTGGGAGAGAGGTGATGCTTTGATTGGCAGCTTGCTTGAGAAGCACAGGAATGAAGGGAGACCAAACCAGAAGAAAGGAAAGGGGCACTGAGCAAACAACCACAATAGATGCACATTATGAAGTCCTTGCAAGTCACCTTTGTCAATGCCTGTCTCACTTTGGAGGTTTAAATGGATGATGACTGTCTGAACTCAGATAGTACTTGACCCCTTGAGCCCTTTAATTCTCTACTTTTTCTAAAAACTATACAAGATGAAATGCCTGGTACCACCAAACCGGGGCACAAGCTGGAATGATTAGACCATGAGCATTTTTAGTTCCTGACCTCCCAGTGGATAAATCTCCTAAGTGGCATGTGGCCAAGCACACCAGGGTGATTTCAGTCTAGGCACAGGAAAGCATGTAAAGAATGGAGATTTAATGTCTCAGGGTAGCCTCTAGAAATCCAGCCCAGAGGTAAACTGGGAAGTATAATGAGAAAATAATGCTAACAACAATAGTAGTAGATAACGGTTTGCTCTCATGATGTACCAGAAACTGTTCTATGTACTTTGCATATGTAACTAATTTAATCTCCACAACAATCCTACAAGGTAGATACTATAGTATCATCCCCAGAGCGAGTTTAAGTAACTTGCCCAAAGTAAGTGATCCAAACACAGGCATTCTCCCCCTAGAACTCATACCTTGAAGCACTGCCCTATACCCTATGGTAGAAAATAATCTGAAATCATTAGAGCAAACCTGAACTTGCCTAATCGTTGGATTGCTTTTGTAATTAAGAACTTAGAAAGCAAAAGAAGAGCCCCTTCTCACTTCTCATATATACTCACAGATGTCATCTTACCAATGGAACAATGTCAGTAGTGAGAGGTAGGTGATGGATTTCTTCAACAGGACACACAAAACATATCATCAGGATAACAGCTGGTAAATCTGACTACATAAAAGTTAACACTTTTACATAACAAAAGACATAATAAATAAAGTTAAAAGATAAGTCATAAACCAGAAAAAGCACTGTTAATGTTCAAAGCTAACAAAGGATTAAAATCCTGAATATAAACAACTCCTACAAATTAATAACCCAAGAGAAAAATAGACAAACTATAAAAAGGCATTTCACAGACATATGAAAAGACTGTCAACTTCTTGTGCAGTCAGGAAGATATGAATAAAGCACTGTAGGGGAGCAAAACTTGCCACCCCAAAATGTCTCTTTGGTATGCAAATTATTTCAAACTGAAAACCATCAAGACCCAAAAGACTCAGGAAGAAAATTGATGTTCCTCTGATTGCCTAAAAAATTTAGATAGAGGGCCAGTTCCCCCAATAGAGTTATCACCAGCGAGATCTGCAAGGAATATGGGTGAGGTGTGAGGGAGTAACAGGGCCTAGAGATCAGACTCCACTCTGTGTCCCATTGTCTCTGCCTGGCCCAGCAAATCTTTGTTTACCAAACATTTGCTTTTCCATCTCCATGTAAACTGCCTTCCTCCCCTTTGAAGTCCCAAAGCCCTACCCTCAGCATCCTCTTTAGTCTTTAGCTGAAGATGGCATTTAAGGTGAGGGCTTCACCCATCTTGGCAAGTTACTCAACTCAGTTTTCCTTGGTCTCTCCCATGCTTACATGTTATTAAACCTTGTTTAATTTCTCCTGTTAATCTGTCTCATGTCAATCTAATTCTTAGACCAGCCAGAAGAACCTAGAATGGTAGAGGAAAATTTCTTCCTCTTTGACAGCACCAATGAGAAACCAGATCACACCCATCCAACTGGCAATGAAGCTCAAGGCTCACAAGTCTGGTGTGACAAAGGTGTGGAAGATGGGAGCTTCATATCCTTCTGGTAGGAGGTGAGGTGGTGGGACAAGCACACCTCTGGAGAATAATCTGACAACACCCATCAACCCCACATCCAGGCATCTGTCCTAAAATCACTCACATGTGTGAACAAGGGTATGTCTATCCCCAAGAATGTGGGTAACGCTGAACCGTTAGGTGGCGTTCTGGGGGGGCTCCGAGGAGCTCAGTTCTTTTATGTCTCAGTGAAGAAAGAATTCAGCGAGAGGCAAAGAGGTAGATAAGAAGTGATTTATTAGAGTAGGATGTTTGTGAAGCTTACAAGCGGGCGGGTGAGAGGGTGTTCTGCCCCAAGAACTTAGTGGGCTACATTTTTATAATCAAGGGAAAAGTGGGGAGAGGGAGAAGACCACCTTCTTCCTCATACTTGAGTAGACATCACGCTTCCATCATCAGCCCCTCCTCCAGCTTGGGCAGGGGAGTTTTCTTGTCCCTACATGGTCAAGCCAGGACTGTCATGGCACTATGGAAAAATTATTTTAGGTTTCAGTACAATGAGGGTCTTTCACTTTGAAATGTCACCTTTCCATAAATTGTTGTTTTTCATGCGTGTTGAGAGCATGTCTTAGGGGTCATTAACTTACTGAGCTCACCGGGCAGGATGTGGGTCTCATGCCACCATTGTTTTATTGTTTTGGGACAAGTCTCATGCTTCCGCTGCATGGGTTTTTTTGCTAAGCAGGCCTGCTTGGTTTCGTGGTTAAGCAAACCTGCTTTCTTGAATGATCATTAACTTACAGGGGTCTCCCATACTTTTTTTCTTTACTTAAAATCCCCTAGTGGGATTAACTATTTAATTATCTAATTTGTCCCTTTACTCTGTCCCTATGAATGTGGACAATGTTCGTAATTTTGAGAAATTTCAAACAACGGTACTTTGCAAACCACAGAACAATCATAACTTAATTGAGGCATGTTTCTATAATGGGATATTCCACAGCAGTTCAAAAGAATGAAGGGACACAACATACATCAAAATAGACAGAAATGAAAATATAGCATTGAAAGAAAAAGCAAGTTATACTATGATATGAAGAGTTTATAACAATTTTGTAAATTTTAATTTACATAAACTATATGCAGTGTAAATTTTAATGTACATACCGCATTTACATACAATAATAAATATGTTAGTTTATGTTTATAGAAATAAATAATTTCATTTTTTTAATTTATTTATTTATTTTATTTTTGGCTGTGTTGGGTCTTCGTTTCCGTGCGAGGGCTTTCTCCAGTTGCGGCAAGCGGGGGCCACTCTTCATCGCGGTGCGCGGGCCTCTCACTGTCGCGGCCTCCTTGTTGCGGAGCACAGGCTCCAGACGCGCAGGCTCAGTAGTTGTGGCTCACGGGCCCAGCCGCTCCGCGGCATGTGGGATCTTCCCGGACCGGGGCACGAACCCGTGTCCCCTGCTTTGGCAGGCGGATTCTTAACCACTGAGTCACCAGGGAAGCCCAATAATTTCATTTTTAATTAAAGTAATTATTATATTTAATTTAAGCTTAAAGTTTATGCAGTATATAAATATAATTTTATATAATTATATGTTATATATAAATTATGTTTATATTAAATATAAAACTTAATTCATATACGGTATGAGTTTATGCCTTTTAAGTTTATAATTCTTTATGTGAATATGAATGTATCATAAAAATGTGAAATACATGTAGAATAGTTATATTTGTTGCCATAGTACTTGCCTCTGGGAGAACACGGGAGCCAGAAAGGTTACAGAAGGAACTTTAATTATATTTGTAATGTTTTATTTCTTAAAAAAAAAAAAAAAATCTGTGTGGAAGGTACATGGGTGTTTTGTTATATTTCTATTTGTAATATTTTTTTATTTTTTAAAATTTATCTAACAAAAATATATATAAATGCTTCCAAGTTTCATTCTTCCAAGAGAAGCAAGGGCTGGGCTGATGGTCTGAGGCAGCAAGTGGGTCGTGTCTGGACCTTAGGGCCTGGTGCAGACCTGGCAAAGGGACAGGTCAGCTCATGGACCTGCCTGGTCAGGGATGGAAAGAAGATAACAGAACAATCTCCAACACAACTCCCAGAGGAGACTCAGGGTGCTGGGAGGCCAGGGCACTTCAAAACAACCAGTGCAGAGAGGATCTTTCTGAACAATAGGAGCTAATCCAAAATCCATTTCAATTTGGTTTAGGAAAATATACCCATGCCTTCATCTTAAGGCAGGGATATCTGATGTTCTGAAAAATCACACTGAGGTCAGATTCTGAAGTTGAGAGCTGGTTTAGGAAGAGTTAGCAAGGTGGCTAGTGCCTTGCCCTCTCATTGGGCAGCCTCCCAATTCTAGGCTGAGCTGGTGACCGACAACTCCATCACTCCATCTCTCAAGCAGAAGCACCCCAGGGTTCCTCTAAACTTGGTTCGTGGGCCCTTGAGAAAGTCACTTTTTTCTCTGAATTTCTATTTCCACACGTGTGAAACACAACATGTATACCTACATATGTGTGTATGTATGCCCATACACACACACACACACACACATACATATACACGACCTTTCTCCAGAGCTACTGTCTCTCTGTTTCATACAATTGTGTTAGGATCATTCACATATGGCTCTTGCCAATAATGTTGATAAAGGAATTAGGATGAGCTGAATAATGAGGGTTGAGGAGCAGTGGATGGTCATTCAAATAAATCCATCCACCATAACTGCATAGAGAAAAGTCAGTGTTGATTATGCACAATCATGTAGGAAGGCCCTACCCCTTTCTAGCTTTGAGAGCCTGGACAAGTTATTTCACCACTCAATTTCCTCTTGTGTAAAAACAGATTAATATCATCCACCTTTCGTTGCTGAAGGGAGAAAAAAAATGAGATAATATATGTGAAATCATATATAGAACCCCCCAAACTGTAAGTATTCAATAAGTGATAATGTCTGTGTATTTATGTCTGCATAGGAGTGTTTATCTGTAGGCATTTATGTCTGAATATGGATATTTATCTCTATGTATGGATATCCATTTCTCCAAGCAGTCTTGAGTCAGCCCAAGAATATCCAGGGGAAAAAATAATGATTAGATTTGTCAAGCGAAGTTTTCCAGGCTACTTTTCTGACTCCAGGCAAGCGAGCACTTGGCATGGGTTTCAGTTTTCACAACCACAGCAGTTTCAACATCCCCACCACAACAGTGCCTGGGGATACCTCTTTGTCGGAGTTCCTCTGGTTGACTTTTTTAAATGTCTGGGCCTCCCTGTTATGTTTATAAGATGTTCATGGGTGGTGTGCTTGGAATTGAAAAAGCCCAAGATCACCTATCATTTTGTTCCTGTCCTCATTGGCAACCAGTATATCGCTCCACTGGGTCCTTGAAGTCCCGTGAGCCACGCCCCAGACCCCAGGCCCTCCTTAGCCTGCATCTCCCTGACTCCTACGTCCACTGTTGATCAATAGTATTGATTCATTTGCTTAGGGTTTTCACTTTTACTTCTTAGCATAAAGTAAGTAAAAGTCTTAGTCTGGAGTTGAGCTGTACACTAAAAGTAGCCTTTAAAGTGTTTTCCATAACTCAACTTTATTCTTTTGTTTGACTCCCTAATCTACAAAAATAGCAGAACAATTTCTGTGGGCTGGGAGTTGCCCCTCTTCCAGAGCGTTATTCCATCTGGTTAGCCCTCAGTCTGTAGAATCAGGGAGATGCTGAGTCATATCTTATGCAACCAACTGGCCCCTCAGTTCCAGCCACTCCTGGGCCCCTTGGGTATATAGGGAAAAGTCTATCACCTCTGGATTGGCCTAGTTCCCAGGAAACACTGACTTCCTATGTAAGGCCCCTCTGCTTAGACTCACCATGTGCCCTCCTCTCCCCTGGGTCTTCCTTCCTAACAGAGGACCCACTAGGGAGAGACAGTAAGGGCCCTCTCTGTTCTTGGACCTTGTAAGTCTATCTTGGGTTCTGCCTGACCATCACCCCACCCCCAGGCTATTTCGGAGACCCATCAGCTTCCCATTTCTCATCACCTCTCTCTCTTCTCTCTTCTCTTTTCCCTCAGCCTGGGGTAACATTTTCCAGTCTCAAAATCTGGGAAATACCGGGAAGAAAGACAATTGACTAATATTCTAAAGATTTTATCCCACCCAAAATGTCATGTGTGCCCAGGTCCCAATATACATGAAAGCGGAGGAGAAGGAGGTGGGCTTCTATCAGTCACATGCATTATTGAGTTCACACAGGGTTCCAGGCACTCTGAGGAGCACTGAGGATATAGAGATGAATAGGATAAGGTCCCTGCTCTCCAGACACTCCTAGTCTAGTCGGGGAGGGAGCCAGGAAAACAAATAATCACCATGCAATATGATAAGTGCAATAAAGGGGTACTCATCAGATCAAGGAAGGAGAGTTCAATTCACTGGTGGGCAGGGATGGTGTTTTGGTCAGTTTGGGCTGCTATAACAAAGTCACATAGACTAGGTGGCTTATAAACAACAGAAATTTATTTCTCACAATTCTGAAATTCCAAGATCAGGATGCTAGCATGGTCGGGTTCTGCTGAAGGCCCTCTTCTGGGCTGCAGACTGCCGACTTCTCCTTGTATCCTCACTGGGTGGAGAACAGAGAGAATTCTCTGGGGTCCCTTTTATAAGGTCACTAATCTCATTCATGAGAGCTCCACCCTCATGACTTTGTTATCTCCCAAACCAAATACCATCACACTGGAGACTAAGATTTTAACATTTGAATCTGGGGGGAAACAGACATTCAGTCCATTGCAGATGGTGAGGGTGATTCAGAAAGTCTTTCTGGAATGGATGCTAAAAGGTCCAACTGACCAGAAGCATCCCTTCCTTCTCCTCCCTGCAGACACTGTCAGCCATACCCCTACAATTCCACTGATATTTGCCCACTGGGATTGCTACTTAAGAAGTCTTAAAAGTAAATTCTTGGTGGTAAGGTATTATGTTACCAGGAAAAGTAACACATTTAGCCTACAAATATACTAGGAGGGTTTATTTATGATCAATTATTAATATGACCCATCTTCACCTAGTAGAGACAGGTCCTAATTGAAAAGAAAACAGAAGGAAGTCTTGAGTAGGGGCACTATCTTGGCTTCCCTAGAAGGACAGCCTAAGACAGGGATTCTTATTCAAGTGGTTTATGAAAGAATGCTTCCAGGAGAAGAGAGAGGGAAGCAGGATAAGACAGGGGAACAAGAGCAAGGATGTGGTCTCAGCTGGAGATGAGCTTCAGTGTAATTTAGGATTGGCCCCACCTTGAGGCAAGAAGGGAGGAGAGGATGAGACAGTGGGGGACCACCTCTTTTGAGAAGGCTCCCACTGTCTGGGAAGGAGACAGCAGGGAGTGGTTATCAGCCACACCTCACAGCAGGGGATGAATGCCCATCAGGCATCTGGAATGTACCAACAGCATCCAATACAGCCCAGGGACCAGCAGGGAACCTGGGGTGCCCAGCATCCCCAGGGCACTCAGTAGAAGACTTGAAAGACAAAGAAGAAAATGAGGCCAGAAGAGGAAAGTTCCATCAACCTGGGAGATTCCTCAGGACAGTTCTTGATAAATTGTATTTCTCCTCTGGTAGCCCCCTGAAAGAAGGGAGTATTTCCCCCACCTTGTTCTGCACTTGCCCAACACTCAGCTTAGAAAAGCCCTAGAATCTAGCAATGGGAGGCACCCCAAAGCCCTGATCTGTCTTGCCTCAACTGTGACTGCAAGATCCCAACTCCTCACTCTCCAGGTTGGAAAGGGCTGTCAACAGTCCCTGCATCCACTACTGGTCCCTGACCAGCATGTTCCCCTTTAATCTCTAGCAATGCTAGCACTGCCTGGTGCATGACACTTACACTATAGCTGCACATGTGGGCAGGAGGCGAGATGCTGCCAACCCTCACTTCCAAGTGGTTCTCTGTGTTTTCTCCTCAGCATAGCCAGCCTTGGGGAGCTGCTGAGAAACAGATCAGTAGCCCAGTTCTCAGCCGGAGAGTATCACTGCCATACTGGGGAACTGGCTGCTGCCTTGGCCAAGCTTCAGGGGAAAAAATCAGAAGGAAATGTGAGGATTGGCTCTTCAGGAGTCTGAGGGACTAATAGTATGCAAATGAAAAATAAATCTTTGTATATGTTGTTAAGAATCATGGTTCATAAAATATGCCCCACCCAATGCTGGGATTCCTTTAGCTAAACTAACGTCTTTCCTTCTAAAATCAAATATTAGCCATTTTCCCAATTCAAATAAATTAATAAATAGAATTTTTTCTATTTACATCTTCTTTCCATTATATTCTCTTACAACTCTGTCACCTGTTTGTTTGCTGGTGAACATTTCTAAGCAACAATGCACAAAGCAAGTATCAACTAGCTACGAACAAAAAACTGTGGGAAAACAAGTTATGTCTGGTTCATGCTTAACGAATGTGCAGTCATGGTTCTGATCTTATATTCCATACAGAGAATATTAAAATAATAACTGCCATTTTTAGCCCTACTGTGTGCTAGGCTTTGAGATGCTAGACATTTTAACTCTAGTATTCTCATGTGTAATTTAGACAGCATTACCCCTATTTTACAAATAAATACATAAATGGATAAACTGAGGCACAAAGAGTCTCAAAGTTAATAAAACTTTACATAAAAATTAATTTTGTTGTGATGAGGGCATGTAATAAAGAGGCCTGAACTAGTCTTGAAGGTCAGCTAAGGTGTCCCTGAGTAGGTGATATGTGAGACAAGTTCTAAAAGAGGAGGAAATGGGAGAAGGGGGGTCACAGGAAATTGCATTTGCAAAACCTGTGTTAAAGAGTGCAGCTGCTTTGGAAAACATTCTGGCAGGTCCTCAAAAGGTTAAATGTAGGGTTACCATAGGCAACTCCTTCCTGGAGAAGGAATGAAAACACAGTCAGCTTCTGAATAAACTAGGAAAATTCCAATTCTAAGGAAGGATGGGCAAGTCATGGGGGGAAAATACACAAGGACTAGACTTCCTCTTTTCTCCTCAATTTCCATCCTCCATTGGTGAGTTTAAAACAGTGAATAAAAAAGATGGGCTACCCCAGTTGTTCTCAACCAAGGGCAACATTCCCAGCAGGGGATATCTGGCAACGTCTGGAGCCATTTTTCATTCTCATAATTGGGAGATGGGGTGGTACCTGCCCAGTGGGCACATGGCAGAAACACACTGTCCCAAGTGGAGAATGGTGTCAACTGGACCCCAAATTGAACTACAGGCTTTGAAGCAAGCCTCTTTCTGAAAGATAATTTTATCATTCCTAGTAAGAAATGATAGAAAGACACAGACAGGCAGACAGAGAGTGAGGGAGAGAGAGATGTGAGCAAAAGTACTAGGCAGAGACAATCCCAGCTCAACACCATAAAAACTTTCTAGAAAACTTTCCTTTCCCCACATACATTCCACCCAGGGCTACTTTCATTCTGGGTCTTTCTCTTTTCTAAGTCAAAATTCACCTTCTTGATGTTTTCCTTAGAATGTTAGTGTTTGATGGCACTTGGTAAGCCATGAAGACTGGAGGGAGGTACGCCCCCAATAGCTTCAAGATGTTTGGGGCATAAAAGTAATCCCATGACAGAGATGAGCACTATTATTACACACAAAGGAGGAGGTGGTAGCCTTGGGCTCTGAGCAAACTTGAAGAAAGGTCCAAATGCTTGTGAGCCCTGAGTTTTTCACCCAAAAGTTTATCATCTTTCTGAAATTTCTATCATTAGAGTCAATTTGAGGGTGACAGGTCCTTTAAACTCAATGACAAAGAATCCATGCATTGCATTTTACTCCTCATCCTGTATGCAAGCATAAGAGTAGTCATTATGACTTATATTCAAATTTCTTTCCATGTGACTTTCCTTAATATTCTCTGCTGCCACTTTAGCCACCACCGCTACAGCTCCATTAACTACACCGAGCAGTCCCAACGCAACACCTTGTCCAAACCTCCCCCCTAAAATTACCATTCACATTAAGTGATGATTTGCAACGTCCTTCTCCCTTTTCCTGTTCACAGCTCTGCCAATAGCATTTCTTAATGCAAACAGTAAAAACTGAATTACAAGTGTGATCCAATTTTGCTCTGCATAATTAGTGGATTAGACATCAGAGAAAATCCACTTATTTTCACAGTTCATCCAACTCCCAACCTCCCCCACCCCCCACACACAGAAATAAAGGCTCCAGGAGCACAAAGTGAGAAAGGGTTTCATTTCTAAACAACAATCACAGCTATCAAATTGTTTTTCAGATGACTCCAAGTATGATCCTTTCTCAGTTGGATTTTTTTCCCCTAAGAAAACAAAGCTGGGGATCTGAATAACAACACCTGAGTGAAAAGTATTCATTGAAGCTGCACATTTTTTGCAAGAGATTTTGGAATGAACTCTTGGTAGCTGAAAAACACCAAGCCACTCAGCTTGTCTCAGCTTGGCTTCTGGAGCTGGAAGGTTTGGGTTTAATTCTTGGCTCTGCCAGCTTATAATATTGGGCAGGTTGCTTCACTTTTCTCCATCCTTTTCCTTACCTCTAAAATGGGCAGGGTTCTGAGAGTTAAGTAGGATAATACCTATAAAGTGCTTGGAACAATGTCTGGCACATAGTAAATGTTCAAAACGGTCTGCATTATTCCTCTATGCCTAGAGCCCAGCTGCAGAGAACAGGGACCCTCGGCCTAACCACTCAGCCCACCCTGCATGTTGGGTGGGCATCAGGGCTCAGGACTGTGACAGAGGCCTGGGCCCCACGTTATGCTCATAAACATGTGGTCCATCCACCCAGCACTGCCACAGGCTGCCAAAGATGGATGTTGGAAATGGCTCACCCCAACGTGGCCAAGGCTTAACTAAAGAAACAAATGGAAGATGCTTCTGCCACTGCTCATGAGGTAGGCGCAGAATGGGGGCAGGGAAGGCAGAGAGAGCAGGGAGGGGAAATAGGACTTCTCAGATTTTCTCCTGCATCTTTTCCCTCCTAAATGTCTACACCAGCCACCTGCAGAATAAATTAAAACATCAACAGTTGAGTGGACAAGCACTCCTGTCACCAAAAAGCAATCATGGTTGGGTAGCTCTCCTGTTACCTTAGCATCATAAGTATGACTGCTGTCATATAAGTGCTTTAGGTGCATTTTCCCATCTAATATTCAAGACAACCTTGTGGAGTAAGAGCTAGTATTACTCTGATATTACAAATGAGGAAACTGAGCTCCAGAGAACTTAAGTAATTGCCCAAGGTTGTGCAGTTTGTAACTCACAGAACTGGAACTGAAAACACAAATCTATTGACTCCAGAGCTCATACTCTTCACCACCAGGCCCTGACTCCTTGCAGATTCCCAGAGCTTGGATGGGTGTAAATCCAGGATTTGGAAAGATGGAACTGACTGAGTGATGTGTAGTACCTCTATCAGTTCTGGTTGGAAGAGAGAGAGCTTAATAATAAGACCCACCCAGGTAACAGAGAGGTTTTCTTCTCAGTGAACTGAAGAGTCCCTTTTAAAAATGCCATCATAGGGAACACAATTGCTCAAGATGGCAGAGTAGAGGGATGTGCACTCACCTCTTCCTATGAGAACACCAAAATGACAACTAACTGTTGAACAACCATCGAGAAAAAAACGCTGGAACCTACCGAAAAGGATTCCCTACATCCAAAGACAAAGAAGAAGCCACAACAAAGGGTGCAATCGTCATAATATCAAATCCCATACCCGCTGGGGGGGTGACCCACAAACTGGAAAACAATTATACCACAGAAGTTTTCCCACTGGAGTGAAAGTTCTGAGCCCCACATCAGGCTTTTGAGCCTGGGGGTCTGGCAATGGGAGGAGGAGCCCCCAGAGAATCTGGCTTTGAAGGCCAGCTGGGTTTGATTGCAGGAATTACACAGGACTGGGGGAACAGAAACTCCACCCTTGGAGGGTGTGCACAAGGACCCGTGCACACCAGGACCCAGGGGAAAAAAGCAGTGATCCCATAAGATACTGGGCCAGACCTACCTGCTGGTATTGAAGGGCCTCCTGCAGAGGTGGGGAGCAGCTGTGGTTCACTGCAGGGACAAAGACACTGGCAGCAGCAGTTCTGGGAGTACTCATTGACATGAGCCCTCCCGGAGGCCACCATTAGCCCCACCCAAGAGCCTGTAGGCTCCAGTGCTGGGTCGCCTCAGACCAAACAACCATCAGGGCAGGAACGTAGCTGTACCCATCAGCAGACAAGCAGCTTAAGGTCTTACAGAGCATGGTCCTGTCCATCAGAGGGACAAGAACCAGCTCCACCAAGCACCAGTCCCTTCCACCAGGAAGCCTGCACAAGCCTTTTAGATAGCCTCATCCACCAGAGGGCAGACAACAGAAGCAAGAAGAATTACAATCCTGTAGCCTGCAGAACAAAAACTGCAGTCACAGAAAGTTAGACAAAATGAAATTACAGAGGAATATGTCCTGGATGAAGGAACAGAATAAAACCCCAGAAGAACAGCTAAGTGAAGTGGAGATAGGCAACCTTCCATAAAAAGAATTCAGAAAAATAAGAATGAAGATGATCCAGGATCTTGGAAAAAGAATGGAGGAAAGGATCCAGAAGATGGAAGAAATGTTTAACAAAGACCTAAAAGAACTAAAGAACAAACAGAGATGAATAATAGAATATCTGAAATGAAAAATTCACTAGAAGGAATCAATAGCAGAATAACTGAGGCAGAAGAAAACGAATAAGTGACCTAGAAGACAGAATGGTGGAAATCACTGCCATGGAACAGAATAAAGAAAAAAAGAATGAAAAGAAATGCAGACAGTCTATGAGATCTCTGAGACAACATTAAACACACCAACATTTGCATTATAAGGGTCCCAGAAGGAGAAGAGAGAGACAAAAGACGTGAGAAAATATTTGAAGAGAAAATAGCTGAAAACTTCCCTAACATGGGAAAGGAAACAGTCACCCAAGTCCAGGAAGCACAGAGTCCCAGGCAGGAAAAACCTAAGGAGGAACACACCAAGACACATAGTAATCAAATTGAAAAAAATTAAAGATTTCTCAGCAGAAACTCTTCAGGCCAGAAGGGAGTAGCACAATATATTTAAAGTGATGAAAGGGAAGAACCTACAACCAAGAATATTCTACCCAGAAGGCTCTCATTCAGGTTTGATGGAGAAATCAAAAGCTTTACAAACAAGCAAAAGCTAAGAGAGCTCAGCACCACCAGACCATCTTTGCAATGAATGCTAAAGGAACTTCCCTAAGCAGAAAAGAAAAGGCCGCGACTAGAAATAAGAAAATTACAAATGGAAAAGCTCACCGGTAAAGGCAAACACACAGTAAAAGTAGGAAGTCATCCACACACAAATATGATATCAAAACCAGCAATTGTGAGAAGGGGAGAAAACAAATGCAGGATATTGGAAATGCATTTGAAATTAAAAGACCAGCAACTTAAAAAAATCTTGTTTATATATAGACGGCTATATCAAAACCTCATGGTAACTGCAAACCAAAAATCTACAATAGATACACACAAAGAAAAGGAAAAGAAATTGAAACACAACACTAAAGATAGTTATCAAATCACAAGAGAAGAGAACAAAAAAGGAAGGAAGAAAAAAGACCTACAAAAACAAATCCAAAACTATTAACAAAATGGCAATAAGAACATCCATATCAATAATTACCTTAAACATAAATGGATTAAATGCTCCAACCAAAAGACATAGACTGGCAGAATGAATACAAAAACAATACCTATATATATGCTGTCTACAAGAGACCCACTTCAGACATAGGGACACATACAGATTGAAAGTGAGGGGATGGAAAAAGGTGTTCCATGCAAATGGAAATGAAAAAAAAGTTGGAGTAGCAATACTCATATCAGACAAAATAGACTTTAAAATAAAGACTGTTACAAGAGATAAAGAAGGACATTACATAATGATCAAGGGACCAATCCAAGAAGAAGATATGGCAATTGTAAATATATATGTACCCAACATAGGAGCACCTCAGTATTTAAGGCAAACACTAACAACCATAAAGGGAGAAATGGAGAGTAACACAATAATAGTGGGTGACTTTAATACCCCACTCTCATCAATGAACAGATCATCCAGACAGAAAATCAATAACGAAATATAGGCCTTAAATGACACATTAGACCAGATGGACTTAATTGATTTTATAGAGCATTCCATCCAAAAGCAGTAGAATTCACATTCTACTCAACTGCACATGGAACATTCTCCAGGACTGGCCACAGGCTGGGCCACAAAGCGAGCCTTGGTAAATTTAAGAAAATTGAATCATATCAAGCATCTTTTCTGACCACAATGCAATGAGATTACAAATAAACTACAAGAAAAAAAAAACTGTAAAAAACATGAACACATGGAGGCTAAATAATATGCTACTAAAGAACCAATGGATCACTGAAGAAATCAAAGAGGAAATAAAAAAATACCTAGAGACAAATGAAAATGAGAGCACAATGATCCAAAAGGTATGGGATGCAGCAAAAGCAGTTCTAAGAGGGAAGTTTATAGCAATACAATCTTGCCTCAGGAAACAGGAAAAATCTCAAATAAACAACCTAAACTTACACCTAAAGCAACTAGAGAAAGAAGAATAAACAAAACCCAAAATTAACAGAAGAAAAGAAATCATAAAGATCAGAGCAGAAATAAATAAAATAGAAACAAAGAAAACAATAGAAAAAACTAAATGAAACTAAAAGCTGGTTCTTTGAGAAGATAAACAAAATTGATAAACGTTTAGCCAGACGCATCAAGAAAAAAAGGGAGAGGGCTTACATCAATAAAATTAGAAATGAAAAGGAGACGTTACAATGAAACCACAGAAATACAAAGAATCATAACAGACTACTACAAGCAACTATATGCCAATAAAATGGACAACTTGGAAGAAATGGACAAATTCTAACAAAGGTACAATCTCCCAAGATCAAAGCAGGAAGAAATAGAAAATATGAATAGATCAATCACAGGTACTGAAATTGAAAGTGTGATTTAAAAACTCATAACAGGCGGCGGAGTCAAGATGGCGTACTAGAAGGATGCAGAATTTGCATCTCCTCACAACTGGGGCATCTACCAGGTGGGGGACCATGGACACCTAAGGGGACGGGAGGAACCCCCAGCAACCGGGTAGGATGTGGAGCGTGGTGGGGAAGTGAAGGGGGAGGAGAAGTGGAGGCAGGACAGGACTGGTGCCCCTGAGGGGTGGCTGAGGGAGGGAAGGAGTTCCTACACCCAGCGGGACCCACCCATGGTTAGGGGTTCAGCGGAGACAGGGGAGACCATGGGGGAGACAGTGGGGGGGGCACAAAGGAACCGAAAGGAATGGGGCCAGTGCTTTCCCTGTCCAGTTAGACACCGGGAAGCCTGTTGGGCTCCTGGGCCTAATCCTCTGCCCTCGGAGCCTCCCTCCTGCCATGCAGAGCCCAAGCCCCGTCCCTACAACCCCACCCAGGGCCCCACCTCTACACTCTGAGACCCCCTCTGAGACCCCCTCCAACGTGCTGGGCCTAAACCCCACCTACACACCCTCACTCAGAGCCCTACCGCCAAACTCCGGAACTCCACACTCCAGAGGCCCTCTTTTCAGTGTGCTGCCTCTCCCCTTCCGTGCAGGTCCTAAGCAGAGGCCCCACTCCACACTTGAACGTCGTCCTGCCTAGGCCCCGCCCTATGCTCACACATCACCCGCCCACCTGCCTAAGTTCCACACCCTGCCTAAACTCTGTCCCCATAGCCAAGGCTTTTTTTTTTTCCTTTTTTTCCTCTTTTAGATTAGGGTTCTCTTTTACATTGTTGATTCATTGTTGTTGATTCTTTTATATTTTTATTTTTCTTAATAAATCTTTTATTTTTCTAATTTTATTTTATTCTTTACACTTTGCTAGATCTCTCCTTTTGGCTTGTTGCCCCTCACCACCATTTTTTTTTCTTTTTTCTGTTGTGGTTTTATTTTACCTTGTTGCAGTTGTATCAATTATACTTTTATTTTTCCTAATATATTTTTTATCTTTCTAATTTTATTTTGTTTTTTAGTTTTTGAAAATGTATTACCACTTTTTTCTCTTCTTTCATCTTTTTTTTTTACGGTGCCACAAAGCTTACAGGATCTTGGTTCCCAAGCCAGAGGTTGGGCCCAAGCTCCTATGGTGGGAGTTCCAAGTCCAACCTGCTGGACTAACAGAGAACCTCAGACCCCAGGGAGTATCAATCAGAGTGAGGCCTCCCAGAGGCCCTCATCTCAGGACCAGCTCTATCCAACAGCCTGTAAACTCCAGTGCTGGACGTCTCAGCCCAAACAACCAGTAAGACAGGAATACAGCACCATGCATCAAAAAACAAAAAAAAAAATGAAACGACAAAAAAATGTGTTACAGATGAAGGAGAAAGGAAAAAACTTACCAGACCAAATAAATGAAGATGAAATAAGCAACCTATCTGAAAAACAATTCAGAGTAATGATAGTAAAGATGATCCAAAATCTCAGAAACAGAATGGAGAAAATAAAAGAAAGGTTTAACAAGGACCTAGAAGAATTAAAGAGCACACAAACAGTGGTGAACTACACAATTACTGAAATTAAAAATACTCTAGAAGGAATCAATAACAGAATAATGGAGGCAGAAGAATGGATAAGTGAGCTGGAAGATAAAAGGGTGGGAATAACTATCAGGGAGCAGAATAAAGAAAAAAGAATGAAAAGAATTGAGGACAGTCTCAGAGACCTCTGGGACAACATTAAACGCACCAACATTCAAATTATAGGGGTCCCAGAAGAAGAAGGGAAGAAAAAAGGGTCTGAGAAAATATTTGAAGAGTTTATAGTCAAAAGCTTCCCTAACATGGGACAGGATCGAGTCAATCAAGTCCAGGAAGCACAGAGAGTACCATAAAGGATAAATCCAAAGAGAAACACGCCAAGACAAATATTAATCAAACTATCAAAAATTTAATAGAAAGAAAAAATATTAAAAGCAGCAAGGAAAAAGCAACAAATAACATATAAAAGAATCCCCATAAGGTTAACAGCTGATCTCTCAGCAGAAACCCTGCAAGCCAGAAGGGAGTAGCAGGACATATTTAAAGTGATGAAAGGGAAAAACCTACAACCAAGATGACTCTACCCAGCAAGGATCTCATTCAGATTCGATGGAGAAATTAAAACCTTTACATATAAGCCAAAGTTAAGAGAAATCAGCACCACCAAACCAGCTTCACAACAAATGCTAAAGGAATTTTTCTAGGACAGGAAACACAAGAGAAGGAAAAGACCTACAATACCAAACCCAAAACAATTAAGAAAAAGGTAATAGGAACATACACATTGATAATTACCTTAAATGTAAATGGATTAAATGTTTCAACCAAAAGACATAGATTGGAGAATGGATAAAAAAACAAGACCCATGTATATGCTGTCTACAGAGACCCACTTCAGACCTAGGGACACATACAGACTGAAAGTGAGGGGATGAAAAAATATATTCCATGCAAATGGAAGTCAAAAGAAAGCTGGAGTAGCAATTCTCATATCAGACAAAATAGACTTTAAAATAAAGAGTATTACAAGAGACAAAGAAGGACACTACATAATGATCAAGGGATCAAGCCAGGAAGAATATATAAAAATTGTAAATATTTATGCACCCAACATAGGAGCAACTCAATACATAAGGCAAATGCAAACAGCTATAAAAGGGGAAATCGACAGCAACACAAACATAGTAGGGAACTTTAACACCCCACTTTCACCAATGGACAGATCATCCAAAAGGAAAATAAATAAGGAAACACAACCTTTAAATGACACATTAAACAAGATGGACTTAATTGATATTTATAGGACATTCCATTCAAAAACAACAGAATACACTTTCTTCTCAAGTACTCATGGAACATTCTCAAGGATAGACCATATCGTGGGTCAAAAATCAAGCCTCAGTAAATTTAAGAAAATTGAAATCGCATCCAGTAACTTTTCTGACCACAACGCTATGAGACTAGATATCAATTACAGAAAAAAAACCCATAAAGAATACAAACACATGCAAGATAAACAATACACTAATAAATAACAAAGAGATCACTGAAGAAATCAAAGAGGAAATCAAAAAATACCTAGAAATAAATGGCAATGGAAACACAATGACCCAAAACCTATGGCATGCAGCAAAAGAAGTTTCAAGAGGGAAGTTTATAGCAAAACAATCCTACCACAAGAAACAAGAAAAACCTCAAATAAGCAAGCTAACCTTACACCTAAGGCAATTAGAGAAAGAACAAAAAAGCCCAAAGTTAGCAGAAAGAAAGAAATCATAAAGATCAGATCAGAAATAAATGAAAAAGAAATGAAGGAAACAATAGCAAAGATCAATAAAAGTAAAAGCTGGTTCTCTGAGAAGATAAACAAAATTGATAAAGCATAAGCCACACTCATCCAAAAAAAAGGGAGAAGGCTCAAATCAACAGAATTAGAAATGAAAAAGGAGAAGTAACAACGGACACTGCAGAATTACAAAGCATCATGAGAGATTACTACAAGCAAATATATGCCAATAAAATGGACACCTGGAAGAAATGGACAATTCTTAGAAAAGCACAACCTCTGAGACTGAACCAGGAAGAAATAGAAAATATAAACAGACCAATCACAAGCACTGAAATTGAAACTGTGATTTAAAATCTTCCACCAAACAAAGCCCAGGACCAGATGGCTTCACAGGCGAAACATTTAGAGAAGAGCTAACACCTATCCTTCTGAAACTCTCCCAAAATATAGCAGAAGGAGGAACTCTCCCAAACTCATTCTACGAGGCTACCATCACCCTGATACCAAAACCAGAAAAAGATGTCAGGAAAAAAAAAGAACTACAGGCCAATAGCTCTGATGAACATAGATGCAAAAATCCTCAACAAACTACTAGCAAACAGAATCCAACAGCACATTAAAAGGATCATACAACACGATCAAGTGGGATTTATCCCAGGAATGCAAGGATTCTTCATTATACGGAAATCAATCAATGTGATACACCATATTAACAAATTGAAGGATGAAAACCATATGATCATCTCAATAGATGCAGGAAAAGCTTATGACAAAATTCAACACCTATTTATGATAAAAACTCTCCAGAAAGTGGGCATAAAGGGAACCTACCTCAACATAATAAATGCCATATATGACAAACTCACAGCAAACATCATTCTCAGTGGTTAAAAACTGAAACTATTTCCTCTAAGATCAGGAACAAGACAAGGTTGCCCACTCTCACCACTATTATTCAACACAGTTTTGGAAGTTTTAGCCAAAGCCATCAGAGAAGTAAAAGAAATAAAAGGAATCCAACTCAGAAAAGAAGAAGTAAAGCTGTCACTGTTTGCAGATGACATGATACTATACATAGAGAATCCTAAAGATGCTACCAGAAAACTACTAGAGCTAATCAATGAATTTGGTAAAGTAGCAGGATACAAAATTAATGCACAGAAATCTCTTGCATTCCTATACACTCATGAAGAAAAATCTGAAAGAGAAATGAAGGAAACACTCCCATTTACCATTGTAACAAAAAGAATAAAATACCTAGGAATAAACTTACCTAAGGAGACAAAAGAGCTGTATACAGAAAACTATAAGACACTGATGAAAGAAATTAAAACTGATACAAACAGATGCAGAGATATACCATGTTCTTGGATTGGAAGAATCAACATTGTCAAAATGACTATACTACCCAAAGCAATCTACAGATTCAATGCAATCCCTATCAAACTAACAATGGCATTTTTCACAGAACTACAAAAAAAAATTGCACAGTTTGTATGGAAACACAAAAGACCCTGAATAGCCAAAACAATTTTGAGAGAGAAAAATGGAGCTGGAGGAATCAGGCTCCCAGACTTCAGACTATACTACAAAGTTACAGTAATCAAGACAGTATGGTTCTGGCACCAAAACAGAAATATAGATCAATGGAACAGGATAGAAAGCCCAGAGATAAACCCACGCACATATGGTCACCTTATCTTTGATAAAGGATGCAAGAATATACAATGGAGAAAAGACAGCCTCTTCAATAAGTGGTACTGGGAAAACTGGACAGCTACATGTAAAAGAAGGAAATTAGAACACTTCCTAACACCATATATAAAAATAAACTCAAAATGGATTAAAGACCCAAATGTAAGGCCAGACACTATAAAACTCTTAGAGGAAAACATAGGCCAAACACTCCATGACATAAATCACAGCAAGATCCTTTTTGACCCACCTCCTAGAGAAATGGATGTAAAAACACAAATAAACAAATGGAACCTAATGAAACTTAAAAGCTTTTGGCAGCACAGGAAACCATACACAAGACACAAAGACGACCCTCAGAATGGGAGAAAATATTTGCAAATGAAGCAACTAACAAAGGATTAATCTCCAAAATATACAAGCAGCTCATACAGCTCCATGTCAAAAAGACAAACAACTCAATCCAAACATGGGCAGAAGACCTAAATAGACATTTTTCCAAGAAGATATACAGATGGCCAACAAACACATGAAAGGATGCTCAACATCACTAATCATTAGAGAAATGCAAATCAAAACTACAATGAGGTATCACCTCACACCAGTCAGAATGGCGATCATCAAAAAATCTACAAACAACAAATACTGGAGAGGGTGTGGAGAAAAGGGAACCCTCTTGCACTGTTGGTGCGAATGTAAATTGATACAGCCACTATGGAGAACAGTATGGAGGTTCCTTAAAAAACTAAAAATAGAACTGCCATATGACCCAGCAATCCCACTACTTGGCATATACCCTGAGAAAACCATAATTCAAAAAGAGTCATGTACCACAATGTTCATTGCAGCTCTGTTTACAATAGCCAGGACATGGAAGCAACCTAAGTGTCCATCGACAGATGAATGGATAAAGAAGATGTGGCACATATATACAATGGAATATTACTCAGCCATAAAAAGAAATGAAATTGAGTTATTTGTAGTGAGTTGGATGGACCTAGAGTCTGTCATACAGAGTGAAGTAAGTCAGAAAGAGAAAAACAAATACCATATGCTAACACATATATATGGAATCTAAAAAAAAAAAAAAAAAAAGGTTCTGATGAACCTAGGGACAGGACAGGAATAAAGATGCAGACATAGAGAATGGAGTTGAGGACATGGGGAGGGGGAAGGGTAAGTTGGGACAAACTGAGAGAGTAACACTGACATATATACACTACCGAATGTAAAACAGTTAGCTAGTGGGAAGCAGCTGCATAGCACAGGATGATCAGCTCGGTGCTTTGTGACCACCTAGAGGGGTGGGATAAGGAGGGTGGGAGGGAGACACAAGAGGGAGGCGATATGAGGATATATGTATACATATAGCTGATTCACTTTGTTATACAGCAGAAACTAACACAACACTGTAAAGCAATTATATTCCAATAAAGATGTTTAAATAAATAAATAAATAAATAAATAAATAAATAAATAAATAAATAAAACTCCCAACAAACAAAATTCCAGAACCAGATGGCTTCACAGGATAATTCTATCAAACATTTAGAGAAGAGTTAACATCTATCATTCTGAAACTCTTCCCATAAATTGCAGAGAATGAAATACTCCCAAACTCATTCTATGAGGTCACCATCACCCTGACACCAAAACCAGACAAAGATACCACAAAAAAAGAAAATTATAGGCCAGTATCACTGATGAACATAGACACAAAAATCCTCAACAAAATACTAGCAAACAGAATCCAACAATACATTAAAAGGATTATACATCATGATCAAGTGGGATTTATCCCAGGGATGCAAGGATTTTTCAGTAGCTGAAAATTAATCAGTGTGATACACCACATCAACAAATTGAAGAATAAAAACCATACGATCATCTCAATAGATGCAGTAAAAGCTTTTGACAAAAATTCAACATCTCTTTATAACAAGTCTCCAGAAAGTGAGCATATAGGGAACCTACCTCCACATAATAAAGGTTGTATATGACAAACACACAGAAAACATCATTCTCAAAGGTGAAAAACTGAAAACATTTCCTCTAAGATCAGCAACAAGACAAGGATGTCCACTCTAGCCAGTATTATTCAACATAGTTTTGGAAGTCCTAGCCATGGCAATCAGAGAAGGAAAAGAAATAAAAATAATCCAAACTGGAATAGAAGAAGTAAAACTGTCACTGTTCGCAGATGACATGATATTATACACAGAAAACCCTAAAGATGCTACTAGAAAACTACTAGAGCTCATCAATGAATTTGCTGAAGTTGCAGGATACAAAATCAATACACAGAAATCTCTTGCATTCCTATACACTAACAATGAAAGATCATAAAGAGAAAGTAAGGATACAATCTCATTTATCATCACAACCAAAAGAATAAAATACCTAGGAATAAACCTACATAAGGAGACAAAAGACCTGTACTCAGAAAAATGTAAGATACTGATGAAAGAAATCAAAGATGACACAAAGAGATGGAGAGATATACCATGTTCTTGGATTGGAAGAATCAATATTGTGAAAATGGCTATACTACCCAAAGCAATCTACAGATTCAATGCAATCCCTATCAAATTACCAATGACATTTTTCACAGAATTAGAACAAAAAAATTTACAATTTGTATGGAAACACGAAAGACCCCAAATTGCCAAAGCAATCTTGAGAAAGAAAAACGGAGCTGGAGGAATCAGGCTGCCCAACTTCGGACTATACTACAAAGCTCAGTCATCAAAGCAGTATAGTACTGGCACAAAAACAGAAATATAGATCAATGGAACAGGACAGAAAGCCCAGAAATGAACCCACATACCTATGGTCAATTAATCTATGACAAAGGAGGCAAGACTATACAATGAAGGAAAGACAGTTTCTTCAATAAATGGTGCTGGGAATACTAGAAAGCTAAATACATGTAAAAAAATTAAATTAGAACACTCTTTAACACCACACACAAAAATAAACTCAAAATGGATTAAAGACCTAAATGGAACACCAGATACTATAAAACTTTTAGAGGAAAACATAAGCAGAACACTCTCTGACATAAATTGCAGCAATATCTTTTTTGATCCATCCCCCAGAGTAATGGAAATAAAAACAAAAATAAACAAATGGGACCTAATTAAACTCAAGAGCTTTTGAACAGCAAAGGAAACCATAAACAAAATGAAAAGACAACCCTCAGAATGGGAGAAAATATTTTCAAACGATGTGACCAAAAAAGGATTAATCTCCAAAATTTATAAACAGCTCATGCGGCTCAATACCATAAAACCAACAACCGAATCAAAAAATGGGCAGAAGACCTAAATAAACATTTCTCCATAGAAGATATACAGATGGCCAAGAGGCACATGAAAAGATGTTCAACATAGCTAATTATCAGAGAAATGCAAATCAAAACTCAATGAGATATCACCTCACTCCAGTCAGAATGACCATCATCAAAAAATCTACAAGCAACAAGAGATGGAAAGGGTGTAGAGAAAAGGGAACTCTCCTACAATGTTGGTGGGCATGTAAATTGGTAAATCCACTGTGGAGAACAGTATGGAGATTCCTTAAAAAACTAAAAGTAGAGCTACCACATGATCCAGAAATCCCACTTCTGGGCATATATCCGGAGAAAAACTTGGTTCAAAAGTATACATGCACCCCACTGTTCATTGCAACACTGTTTACAATAGCCAAGACATGGAAACAACCTAAATGTGCATTGACAGATGAATGGATAAAGAAGATGTGGTACATATGTGCAATGGAATATTACTCAGAATGAAATAATGCCATTTGCAGCAACATGGATGGACCTGGAGATTATCATACTAAATGAAGTAAGTCAGACAGAGAAAGACAAAAATCCTGTGATATCGCTTATATGTGGAATCTAAAAAAAAAAAAAAAAAAAAAAATGATACAAATGAACTTAGTTACAAAACAGAAGTAGACTCATAGACTTAGACAACAAACTTTTGGTTACCAGGGCAGAAGGGTAGGGGGAGGGATAGATTGGGAGTTTGGGATTGACATGTACACACTGCTATATTTAGAATAGATAACCAAAAAGGACCTACTGTACAGCACTGAGAACTCTGCTTAATATTCTGTAATAACCTAAATGGGGAAAGATTTGAAAAAGAATAGATGTATATGCATAACTGAATCACTTTGCTGTACATCTGGAAAAAAATTTTTTTAATAAAATAAAATAAGGATAAAAAGAGGAAGAAAAAATGCCATCCTAGAGAAAGGGAAAGGGGGTGGGCCCACATGGGGGTAGGAGATTAAGAGGTACAAACTATTAGGTATAAAATAAGCTACAAGGATATATTGTACAACACAGGGAATATATCCAATGTTTTATAATAGCTATAAATGGAGTATAACCTTTAAAAATTGTGAATCACTATATTGTACACCTATAACTTATATAATATTGTACATCAGCTGTACCTCAATTCAAAAGAAATGCTATCCTTAGATGTCATATCTCAGCTTAAACCTGCCCCTTTTCTGCTGAAATAAGCACAAACAGCCTTGCATTCATTCAGTGTGTTCTTGTTGGCTTCAGCATATAGTAGGCACTCAGAATACAGGTGATGAGGTAAATTTCCAGAATGGAATTTTTTTTCCCATGTAATTATTCACCACAAATGTTCATTGCCCTCACAAGGCACCACATTCAGTGCTGCATGGTTACGAAGACCTAAGACATAATCTCTGACCCCAAGAAGCTTACAGTCCAATGGGGCTCCACGGCAGAATGTTGGACATGAAGGAAAAGACAGATGGGGGGCTCAGAGGAAGATGTAATCAGCCAGTGTAGGAAGGTTCCTAGCAGACTGGATAGAGGAGGTGCCACTTGCCAAGAGCCAGCAAAGTGTCAGACCTCCTGGGAGCTCTGCACACTGGGAGTCAGCCCTTAAAAGCAGTGGGATGCCAACAACAGAAGCCATAGCATGGAAAACAAACAAACAAAGTCTCATAAAGGAGAGCTCTGACACTTGAAAACAGAGATTGGAAGCTATTTAGGGAGAGTTTTGACACATCCAAAGAGACTGACAGAGGTTCCTGGACCTGTCTATGATGTAAATGTAGGACTTCTGGACTTATTTTTGGTTTCTTTGGGTGACTTCCTTACTGGGAAGAGAGTTTTTGTAAATATGAAGTTGATTTTGTAAGAACTTGAGCTTAGAAGTCAGACAGACCTAGGCTCAAATCTGCACTCCTCTACTTACCAGCTGTCTAAACGCTCCATGTCCCAGGCCCTCCCACCTGGGATATGAGGTCATTAAAAAGAATTTAAAAAAACTATGCATGCAAATGCCTAACACTGAGGCTGGCAGAGAGCAAAGGATCAATAAAGGTTACCTCCCCAGGTCTGCTAGTGATTGGTTTCATTTGCACTTCAGCTAGTGAAGAGTTTTTCTCAGAGCTTGGGTTTGAGGCCTTGTAAACAAGGGAGACCTTGAAGGAGTGGACTCTTGAAACCTTTGGTCCATAGGTGACATTCTCCCACCTCCCCAACTCCTACAGGAATGCAGCTAACACTCCCCATGTGAAGCAGAGAGAGGAAAATTTACCCAGAGAAATTAGTTCATGTCAAAAAGTTACCCGGTTTGTTTGAAGAAAACCACATTTTCCCCCTTTTAAACACAGAGAAAAGATCTAACAAAACTTTTTCCAAATGCAATCCGTTCTATTAAGAACATTACTGTTCAAACAATCAAAACAAGATGATTTGACTGATTCTTTTAAATGATTGAGAATCATTTAGGTAGAAGTTGGAAACCTTTTTCTGCAAAGATTAGAGAGTGAATATGTTAGACTTTGAGGATCATAGGGTCTCTGTCACAGTACTCAGCTGTGCCATTGTGGTGTGAAAACAGCCGTGGACAAAACAATGTAAATGAATGAGCTTGGATCTGTTGCAATAAAACTTTATAGACACCGAAATTTGAATTTCATATAATTTTAGGTATCACAAAATATTAATCTTCTATTGATTTTCCCCCAACCATTTTAAAATGTCATTCTTAATTTTCAGGGTTATAAAAAAACAGGCAGGAGACAGGATTTGGTTCATGGTCCCTTGCTTGCTGGCCCTGACTTAGACACTTAGGCCCTCAAAAACAAAAAAAAAAAGGAGCCGGGGGCAAGATGGCGGAAGAGTAAGACGCGGAGATCACCTTCCTTCCCACAGATACAGTAGAAATACACCTACACGTGGAACTGCTCCTACAGAACACCCACTGAACGCTGGCAGAAGACGTCAGACCTCCCAAAAGGCAAGAAAATCCCCACGTACCTGGGTAGGGCAAAAGAAAAAAGAAATAACAGAGACAAAAGAATAGGGACGGGACCTGCACCAGTGGGAGGGAGCCGTGAAGGAGGAAAGGTTTCCACACACTAGGAGCCCCTTCGCGGGCGGAGACTGCGGGTGGCAGAGGGGGGAAGCTTCGGAGCCACGGAGGAGAGCGCAGCCACAGGGGTGCGGAGGGCAAAGCGGAGAGATTCCCGCACAGAGGATCGGCGCCAAGCAGCACTTACCACCCCGAGAGGCTTGTCTGCTCACCCGCCGGGGTGGGCGGGGGCTGGGAGCTGAGGCGGGAGCTGAGGCTCGGGCTTCGGTGCTAGCCGGGAGGGAGTGCGGGAAAAAGACTGCAGCTGCTGAAGAGACAAGAGACTTTTTCTTGCCTCTTTGTTTCACGGCGCGCGAGGAGAGGGGATTCAGAGCGCTGCTTAAACGAACTCCAGAGACGGGCGCGAGCCGCGGCGATCAGCGCGGACCCCAGAGACGGGCATGAGATGCTAAGGCTGCTGCTGCCGCCACCAAAAAGCCTGTGTGCGAGCACAGGTCACTCTCCACGCCCACCCTTCCGGGAGCCGGTGCAGCCCGCCACGGCCAGGCTCCCGTGATCCGGAGACAACTTCCCCGGGGAGAACACACGGCACGCCTCAGGCTGCTGCAACGTCATGCCGGCTTCTGCCTCCGCAGGCTCGCCCCGCCTCCTCCATACCCCTCCCTCCCCCCGGCCTGACTGAGCCAGAGCCCCCGAATCAGCTGCTCCTTTAACCCCGTTCTGTGTGAGCGAAGAACAGACGCCCTCAGGCGACCTACACGCAGAGGCAGGGCCAAACCCAAAGCTGAACCCCGGGAGGTATGCGAACAAAGAAGAGAAAGGGAAATCTCCCCCAGCAGCCTCAGAAGCAGCGGATTAAAGCTCCACAAACAACTTGATGTGCCTGCATCTGTTGAATACCTGAACAGACAACGAATCATCCCAAATTTAGGAGGTGGACTTTGGGAGCAGGATATATTAACTTTTCCCCTTTTCCTTTTTTTGTGAGTGTATATGTGTATGCTTCTGGGTGAGATTTTGTCTGTATAGCTTTGCTCTCACCGTTAGTCCTAGGGTTAGGTCCGTCCGTTTTTTTGTTTTTTTTTTTTTTTACTTAAAAATTTTTTTTCCCTAATAAATGTTTTCTTAATAATTTTTTCCTTATTTTCTATTTTTAAAAAATTTAAAAAAATTTTTTTAATAAGCTTTTTCATATTTTTTATTTTAAAAAATTAAAAAATTTTTTTCTTAATAATTTTTTTCTTATTTTTATTATAAAAAATTAATAAATCTATTTTTAAAAATTAAAAAAATTTTTTTTCTTAATAAATTTATTCTTAATAATTTTTTTCTTATTTTTTATTATAATTGCTTTATTTTATTTTATTTTATCCTCTTTCTTTCTTTCTTTCTATTTTTTTCTCCCTTTTATTCTGAGCCGTGTGGATGAAAGGCTGTTGGTGCTCCAGCCAGGCATCAGGGCTGTGCCTCTGAGGTGGGAGAGCCAATTTCAGGACACTGGTCCACAAGAGACCTCCCAGCTCCACGTAATACCAAATGGCGAAAATCTCTCAGAGATCTCCATCTCAACATCAAGACCCAGCTTCATTCAACGACCAGCAAGCTACAGTGCTGGACACCCTATGCCAAACAACTAGCAAGACAGGAACACAGCCCCATCCATTAACAGAGAGGCTGCCTAAAATCATAATAAGGCCACAGACACCCCAAAACACACCACCAGACGTGGACGAGCCCACCAGAAAGACAAGATCCAGCCTCATTCACCAGAACACAGGCACTAGTTCCCTCCACCAGGAAACCTACACAACCCACTGAACCAACCTTAGCCACTGGGGACAGATACCAAAAACAACGGGAACTACGAACCTGCAGCCTGTGAAAAGGAGACCCCAAACACAGTAAGATAAGCAAAATGAGAAGACAGAAAAACACACAGCAGATGAAGGAGCAGGGTCAAAACACACCAGACCTAACAAATGAAGAGGAAATAGGTAGTCTACCTGAAAAAGAATTCAGAATAATGATAGTAAGGATGATCCAAAATCTTGGAAATAGAATAGACAAAATGCAAGAAACATTTAACAAGGACGTAGAAGAACTAAAGAGGAACCAAGCAACGATGAAAAACACAATAAATGAAATTAAAAATACTCTAGATGGGATCAATAGCAGAATAACTGAGGCAGAAGAACGGATAAGTGACCTGGAAGATAAAATGGTGGAAATAACTACTGCAGAGCAGAATAAAGAAAAAAGAATGAAAAGAACTGAGGACAGTCTCAGAGACCTCTGGGACAACATTAAATGCACCAACATTCGAATTATAGGGGTCCCAGAAGAAGAAGAGAAAAAGAAAGGGACTGAGAAAATATTTGAAGAGATTATAGTTGAAAACTTCCCTAATATGGGAAAGGAAATAGTTAATCAAGTCCTGGAAGCACAGAGAGTCCCATACAGGATAAATCCAAGGAGAAACACACCAAGACACATATTAATCAAACTATCAAAAATTAAATATAAAGAAAACATATTAAAAGCAGCAAGGGAAAAACAACAAATAACACACAAGGGCATCCCCATAAGGTTAACAGCTGATCTTTCAGCAGAAACTCTGCAAGCCAGAAGGGAGTGGCAGGATATACTTAAAGTGATGAAGGAGAAAAACCTACAACCAAGATTACTCTACCCAGCAAGGATCTCATTCAGATTTGATGGAGAAATTAAAACCTTTACAGACAAGCAAAAGCTGAGAGAGTTCAGCACCACCAAACCAGCTTTACAACAAATGCTAAAGGAACTTCTCTACGCAAGAAACACAAGAGAAGGAAAACACCTACAATAACAAACCCAAAACATTTAAGAAAATGGGAATAGGAACATACATATCGATAATTACCTTAAATGTAAATGGATTAAATGCTCCCACCAAAAGACACAGACTGGCTGAATGGATACAAAAACAAGACCCATATATATGCTGTCTACAAGAGACCAACTTCAGACCTAGAGACACATACAGACTGAAAGTGAGGGGATGAAAAAAGATATTCCATGCAAATGGAAATCAAAAGAAAGCTGGAGTAGCAATTCTCATATCAGACAAAATAGACTTTAAAATAAAGATTATTACAAGAGACAAAGAAGGATAGTATATAATGATCAAGGGATCGATCCAAGAGGAAGGTATAACAATTGTAAATATTTATGCACCCAACATAGGAGCACCTCAATACATAAGGCAAATACTAACAGCCATAAAAGGGGAAATTGACAGCAACACAATCATAGTAGGGGACTTTAACACCCCACTTTCACCAATGGACAGATCATCCAAAATGAAAATGAATAAGGAAACACAAGCTTTAAATGATACATTAAACAAGATGGACTTAATTGATATTTATAGGACATTCCACCCAAAAACAACAGAATACACATTTTTCTCAAGTGCTCATGGAACGTTGTCCAGGATAGATCATATCTTGGGTCACAAATCAAGCCTGGGTAAATTTTAAAAAATTGAAATCGTATCAAGTATCTCTTCCGACCACAACGCTATGAGACTAGATATCAATTACAGGAAAAGATCTGTAAAAAATACAAACACATGGAGGCTACACAATACACTACTTAATAACGAAGTGATCACTGAAGAAATCAAAGGGGAAATCAAAAAATACCTAGAAACAAATGACAATGGAGACACGATGACCCAAAACCTATGGGATGCAGCAAAAGCAGTTCTAAGAGGGAAGTTTATAGCAATACAAGCCTACATCAAGAAACAGGAAACATCTCGAATAAACAACCTAACCTTGCACCTAAAGCAATTAGAGAAAGAAGAACAAAAAAACCCCAAAGCTAGAAGGAAAGAAATCATAAAGATCAGATCAGAAATAAATGAAAAAGAAATGAAGGAAACAATAGCAAAAATCAATGAAACTAAAAGCTGGTTCTTTGAGAAGATAAACAAAATTGATAAACCATTAGCCAGACTCATCAAGAGAAAAAGGGAGAAGACTTAAATAATAGAATTAGAAATGAAAAAGGAGAAGTAACCACTGACACTGCAGAAATACAAACGATCATAAGAGATAACTACAAGCAACTCTATGCCAATAAAATGGACAACCTGGAAGAAATGGACAGATTCTTAGAAATGCACAACTTGCCGAGACTGAACCAGGAAGAAATAGAAAATATAAACAGACCAATCACAAGCACTGAAATTGAAACTGTGATTAAAAATCTTCCAACACACAAAAGCCCAGGACCAGATGGCTTCACAGGCGAATTCTATCAAACATTTAGAGAAGAGCTAACACCTATCCTTCTCAAACTCTTCCAAAATATTGCAGAGGGAGGAACACTCCCCAACTCATTCTATGAGGCCACCATCACCCTGATACCAAAACCAGACAAAGATGTCACAAAGAAAGAAAACTACAGGCCAATATCACTGATGAACATAGATGCAAAAATCCTCAACAAAATACTAGCAAACAGAATCCAACAGCACATTAAAAGGATTATACACCATGATCAAGTGGGGTTTATTCCAGGAATGCAAGGATTCTTCAATATATGCAAATCAATCAACGTGATACATCATATTAACAAATTGAAGGAGAAAAACCATATGATCATCTCAATAGATGCAGAGAAAGCTTTCAACAAAATTCAACACCCATTTATGATAAAAGCCCTGCAGAAAGTAGGCATAGAGGGAACTTTCCTCAACATAATAAAGGCCATATATGAAAAACCCACAGCCAACATTGTCCTCAATGGTGAAAAATTGAAACCATTTCCACTAAGATCAGGAACAACACAAGGTTGCCCACTCTCACCACTATTATTCAACATAGTTTTGGAAGTGTTAGCCACAGCAATCAGAGAAGAAAAAGAAATAAAAGGAATCCAAATCGGAAACGAAGAAGTAAAGCTGTCACTGTTTGCAGATGACATGATACTATACATAGAGAATCCTAAAGATGCTACTAGAAAACTACTAGAGCTAATCAATGAATTTGGTAAAGTAGCAGGATACAAAATTAATGCACAGAAATCTCTTGCATTCCTATATACTAATGATGAAAAATCTGAAAGTGAAATTAAGAAAACACTCCCGTTTACCATTGCAACAAAAAGAATAAAGTATCTAGGAATAAACCTACCTAAGGAGACAAAAGACCTGTATGCAGAAAATTATAGGACACTGATGAAAGAAATTAAAGATGATACAAATAGATGGAGAGATATATCATGTTCTTGGATTGGAAGAATCAACATTGTGAAAATGACTCTGCTACCCAAAGCAATCTACAGATTCAATGCAATCCCTATAAAACTACCACTGGCATTTTTCACAGAACTAGAACAAAAAATTTCACAATTTGTATGGAAACACAAAAGACCCCGAATAGCCAAAGCAATCTTGAGAACGAAAAATGGAGCTGGAGGAATCAGGCTCCCTGACTTCAGACTATATTACAAAGCAACAGTAATCAAGACAGTTTGGTACTGGCACCAAAACAGAAATATAGATCAATGGAACAGGATAGAAAGCCCAGAGATAAGCCCATGCACATATGGTCACCTTATCTTTGATAAAGGAGGCAAGCATATACAGTGGAGAAAAGACAGCCTCTTCAATAAGTGGTGCTGGGAAAATTGGACAGGTACATGTAAAAGTATGAAATTAGAACACTCCCTGACACCATACACAAAAATAAACTCAAAATGGATTGAAGACCTAACTGTAAGGCCAGACACTATCAAACTCTTAGAGGAAAACATAGGCAGAACACTCTATGACATAAATCACAGCAAGATCCTTTTTGACCCAGCTCCTAGAGAAATGGAAATAAAAACACAAATAAACAAATGGGACCTAATGAAACTTAAAAGCTTTTGACAGCAAAGGAAACCATAAACAAGACCAAAAGACAACCCTCAGAATGGGAGAAAATATTTGCAAATTAAGCAACTGACAAAGGATTAATCTCCAAGATTTACAAGCAGCTCATGCAGCTCAATAACAAAAAAACAAACAACCCAATCCAAAAATGGGCAGAAGACCTAAATAGACATTTCTCTAAAGACGATATACAGATTGCCAACAGACACATGAAAGAATGCTCAACATCATTAATCATTAGAGAAATGCAAATCAAAACTACAATGAGGTATCATCTCACACCGGTCAGAATGGCCATCATCAAAAAATCTAGAAACAATAAATGCTGGAGAGGGTGTGGAGAAAAGGGAACACTCTTGCACTGTTGGTGGGAATGTAAATTGATACAGCCCCTATGGAGAACAGTATGGAGGTTCCTTAAAAAACTAAAAATAGAACTACCATACGACCCAGCAATCCCACTACTGGGCATATACCCTGAGAAAACCATAATTCAGAAAGAGTCATGTACCAAAATATTCATTGCAGCTCTGTTTACAATAGCCAGGACATGGAAGCAACCTAGGTGTCCATCATCGGATGAATGGATAAAGAAGATGTGGCACATATATACAATGGAATATTACTCAGCCATAAAAAGAAATGAAATGGAGGTATTTGTAATGAGGTGGATGGAGTTAGAGTCTGTCATACAGAGTGAAGTAAGTCAGAAAGAGAAAAAGAAATACAGTATGCTAACACATATATATGGAATCTAAGGGGAAAAAAAAAGGTCATGAAGAACCTAGTGGCAAGATGGGAATAAAGATACAGACCTACTAGAGAATGGACTTGAGGATATGGGGAGGGGGAGGGGTGAGATGTGACAGGGTGAGAGAGTGTCATGGACATATATACACTACCAAATGTAAAATAGATAGCTAGTGGGAAGCAGCTGCATAGCACAGGGAGATCAGCTCGGTGCTTTGTGACCACCTAGAGGGGTGGGATAGGGAGGGTGGGAGGGAGGGAGATGCAAGAGGGAAGAGATTTGGGAACACATGTATATGTATAACTGATTCACTTTGTTATAAAGCAGAAAGTAACACACCATTGTAAAGCAATTATACTTCAATAAAGATGTTTAAAAAAAAACAAAACAAAACAAAACAAAAACAAAAACAAAAATCTTAGGAAATATTTTGTCCAAGCCCCATATGTTATGGTTGAGTATCAGACCCACAGAGGGGAAGTGACTTGTCCAAGATCAGCTGAGGAACATCAATGAATGTCTTTCTCTCTTTCAAACAGTATGAGATCAATGTCAGAAGCTCAATACAAACACTATGGCTAGTCAACGGCAGGCAATTGCTGGCTTAATAATGGAAAAAAAAGAAAAAACACTTTTTCAACTGCTGTTGGTTACGTTCAATGTCAGACAGCCAGTTTAACGGATTCTTCCACCTCCCAGAACTTTTCAGTTTACTCTCTCATTTTACAACTTGGTCATGAGACAGCTGTGTTAAAGATTCTTAGAAGTGAAGTATGATGAGTGATTTTGTGTCACATCAAGGACCAAAATTGTCTTTTCACTGCCTGAATCTTATTAGGAAACATTCTGAAACATTGAAATATGTCTTCAACCTTAGGAAACTATAAAAGACAACACCGTAACTTCACCTTCACACAAACTACACACGGAAATGAAAACTACAAAATGTAAAAGGTGATTTTCTCTTTTGAAAATTGCTTTACATATTTTAATTCTTGTATTTCCCTTAGGGGTTAGATATTTCTGTCACATAGTTATCCAATTAAAATGAAAACTTTCTGCTTTATCCTTTAGGCGAGGACAGCTGCCAGCTGCTAAGTTTTATAAAGTCTTTAATCTTGTCCATAAATATGTAACAAGAATTGGTTGGTACACAAGCTGAAGTAAAGTAAGAAATCAAAGAGAGAATCTTAGAAATAACCTCTGTGTTATGTGAAAGCTGTGTAAAACAAAAGCCGAATGACCAATGTCCTCCTTTTTTTATTAAAATAACCACTAAGATATTTCTGAATATTTTGATCACTCCTTTAGCTTACTTGCCCTCACAAATGCACAAAAATAGGTAGATTACAAAAAGATATTAAATGTGAGTTTCCGTGCCCTTTTCTCCAGGATCCTGCCATTTGTTTCTGAGACAAAATCTCATGTTTCCATGGAAACCCACAATGAGGATCTCTAAGCACTTTAGCAGCATTTGAAAATATAAACACCTCTTTTTCATTCTCATGCACACACACACACACACACACACATCCATACAGACCCACATACATATACCACATACTCACACCTACACAAAGACCACCACCACCACCACCACAATCCTACACATCCTTATCACAATATCCCAAACAGGCTAAAAACCCAGAATTAGCAACTAACCATAAATACACCAAGGATTCATGTCCTCTCTTCTTTGATCTGCTGAAAAGAGAATGCTGCCATTTGCCTTGGCCTGGTCTTTGGACCTCATCCCTTTCCCTCCCATCACCCAATTCCATTTTGCAAGCCTGCAAATCTTTGAGTCATCTTTAAGGTCATCTTCACTTCCACATCCTCCTGGGCAGAGACCCCTCATGAGTTTTCCTCGTTCATTCTCTTTCATGTAGGATCACAGAGCTTTCTAGAGAATGGAGAATTTATGCTACTGGCAGAGATCTTTTAGACCAGAAGGTTTTCCCCCACTTGCCTCTGTAACAGATTTCAGGATCGAGCACTCCTTGCTGGTAAGAAATTCTTCTTTAAACCTAACTGAAATCTCTTAACTGTTCCTTAAACTCACTTGATTGTGTCCTTGCTCCATCCACAGAAGAGAGAAAAATTAGAAGGCAACCACTTCCTTTATATCAGGGTAGATTGGCAGATGAAAGACAAAGATCCAAAAGGAAGGAGGAAAGGCAGGAGGGAGGGAGAAAGAGAGAGAGAGAAAGACATTAATTGATGTTCCTCAGCCTTCCTTACTCAAATTCAGGATTTTCTAACTCTAGACACCCCAGAGAACTCAGACTCCTTGCCGTGGGAGTTACTGTGGCCTTTAAGGTTGCTTCCCTGTAACATCTGCCCATCCTGATTCTGTTCCTTTAAACCAGGCCAACATGCCCACTGCCCTTTCAACACTTCAATCATTCACTCAACAAACACTTAGGGAAGGCCAGCTATGTATCAGGCACTGCTCTAGGCACTAGGCTTATAGCAATGAACAAAGTGACACAAATCCCTGCATACAGACTGCCGTCAGCTTGCTCTACGCTGGCTCTGATTCCATACCTTCTCCAGCCCACCCCTGACTCACGGTTCCGCCACCCATTTATGATCCTGGTCTTCCCCATTCCCCACAGGATGCTAGTATTGATTTCTCACTCTCTTGATTCTAGACTCTTCCACAAGTTGGCTCAGGGCGTCCAAGTGACAATTTTTGCTTTTATACTGTCTCAAACTGAGTCCCCAGACACCCCAGTAACTTGGGCAGACAGTCCTCATCACAAGAGTTTTAAAATTTTTTTTATATGTTGCATTTTCTGTGTGCCAGGAATTAAGTGCCTTACACATATTAATTCATTTAATCCTTTTAACAATAGCTAAAATGAGGTACTGCACCTTAGCCCCATTCCTTGACTGACTGATGAGTAGCGAAGTTGTGACTTGCCCAAAGTCACCCAGCCCAAAAGTGGCAAACCTGGGGTTGTCATCCCGCATTTGAGAACTTGGATTTTCAATTGCTCCAGGCATTCCCGTTACCTTTGGTTATGTTTTGGCATATATTACCTTTTCCCCAAGATCATCTGAAATGTGATCCTTACCATACAAATTATCCACCACTCAGTTTTCCTCTCTCACGTCTCCAATGAAACTTAAGTGGCCCTCACCCGAGGGCATCACCTTGCAGGTACCACTGCTTTCATCACCCAGGCTGATAAAGAGGGAGACATCAAAGATCCGTTTTGTCAAACTGAAAAGAACCAGTGCTCATGCATGCACCCTGCACCTTAGTTCTTCTATTATAAAAGGTGTTTGGATTTTACTATCTCCTCCCATATGGTGCTTCATTATATTGTCCACACGACATCCTCTACCCTTGACATATCTCATCCCTCATGTAATGATGATTACCAGCCTCACTCTCCTCTAACTTCTCTAGGGCAGTTTCCTATGGATCTAGGTTTTGTTTTATTTATCACTTCTCTCTGCCCTTTCTTGCTTTAATTAAATTCAGCCTCAGGACATAGGAAACCAGAGAACTTGTTTTTTCTTCCTTTGGATGAAAGCGATATTGTTTCCTGGCGACAGCGAATATCTCCCCCACCTCCCAGCCTCCCCAAACTCACTAGCTATGTCTCAAACAGCCTTTGTCCTCTGTTTTCCCATTTCTGCTTGAGTGTTTCAAGGTTCAATTTACATTTTCATAGTTTCTGATCCAAAGGAAGGAAATGAATGAGAAGTGGCCTTCATTTTCCCCTCTTTTACCATCAGTTCCTATCATTCTTCCAAAGCACTGAAAAGCAGCTGTTTTCTCATTCAGGACAATCTTCACAGCTCACAAGAAAGGCCCTTCTTGTTATTTACATAAACAGATGGATGGAAAAGAATTCATCTGATGATAACAGCCCTCAGTTACCTGCAGTTTATGAGAAGGACTGGCCAGCAGATCTCAAACCTCAGCAAATGTATGCTCACCCACATGGTATGGTTTGAGGGTTTGCCACAAAATCAGATTCTCCCAATCCTCATTTACAACAATAACAACAAAAATACTGTTCTTAGGATCATATAAAATCACTCACATTTTGGTACAAATGAACATACTGATTTCCTCCAAGACTGAAGTGGCCAGTGATTATATTCAAGACAAAGGCACATCCTTCTCCAATCCATTCTTCTTCCACATGATAGTCAGAATGAGCTTTCTGGAATATTGTGCTACTATTCTGCATAAAAACCCTTCATGGTTATATGTTGTCTTTAGGCTGAAATCCAGGCGCGGTAGCCTGACAATAAAGCCCTGCAGCACCAAACCCCCTCTGCCTCTCAGGCTCAGCTCTCACACACCTGGCATTTCCCACTCTGTGGTCCCACCATCCTGGAACCACATCCCTCTGCTTCGGTGGTCAACCTTGCACGCCTGCTCCCTCTTCACTTGGCTAATTCCTTTTGCCCAACAAGACTCACCCCACGTGTCATCTCCTTCAAGAAGCCCTTTCTGACAGTCTATCCCTAGCCTGCTCTGCACTCTGGGACGACCTCGTACTTCTTTCCATCATGGCTGTAAATGTAATGGTCATTGTCTTCCCTACTTATGATCATCCTATCAGCAAAAAGGATGTTTTTCATTTGTTTCCCTGATGCCTCCTGAAAATAAGGTAGTTCTCTAATAAGTAGATAAACAATGGAATAGAAGATTCAATGAATGAATAAATGAATGAAGGGCAAAAATGGAGTTAGAATCACCCAAAACCATCATCCCAAGGGTCACAATTTTCCTGAGGGTCTCCCCTGATTGGAGGGACCAGAAAGCCCAGCAGGTACGTGGAAGTGTCATATAAATAATGTCCCCAAAGTCGCTGAGTCCAAGAGTCTCAATTTTGCAGCATTGGAGTTATAAAGGGCAGATCTCCAGCATGTTGCCAAGGGAACAAGCTGTTCACTGCCGCTCGGATTGTAAAGGCACTAAGGTGTCATCAAGATCCTACGGCAGAGCCAGCATGGATTGCTGATAGGAACTTCCTCAGCCCTCCTGGAGGCCAAATTGCCAGCAGCCTCCTGGTCAGTCCCTTGAAAGTCTCAATTCCTCCTGGAGGAGAGGGACATGCCAAACCTTGAATCTGCTACCAAGACTTCACTCCCCTGGAGCTAATTCCAAGACTTCACTCCCCTGGAGCTAATTCAAAGTTATCTATGGCAACAGGATACCACCTACAAAACTCAATTTGGCTAAAGATCTAAGCACTTGATTTTAGCCAATACTTTCTGATTCATCATCATCACCATCACCACTAACATCAATATGATTTTTTTAAGTGAACGTAGCACAGGTCTTGAACAAGCATACAAATAACCACATATAGGAAAAGATATTTTTTACAGTTCTGACATTCAGAAGGTTGATATCTTTAATATTTGATTTCTGAAAAGTTTATAAAGAAAACAATAAAACCTTATTTTTGAAAAGGAGGCAGAGAGAAACTTTCACTTCCGGGGAACATACGTTTCCCTAATCCTCCCACTAAGTACAGCTAAAACCCCTGAACTTATAGGTAAAACAAACAAGAAGACTCTGAAAGATGGAGGGAAGAAGGCAGACCAGCTAGGAACCTTGGACCTGAGAAATGACACAGTGGTGAGCTCCCTGGGTTTTCTTTTTGCCCCATATACATACCCCAGACTTGGAGCTTCAGGAGCTGGCAACCTGGAAAGGCCAATGGATGCAGACCCAAAAAAAGATCCCCCAAAAGTCTTCTCTCCCTAAGGAAAGCCTAGCAAGGAGCAGCCTAGCAAGACAGATAACTTTTAGACCATAATGCTCTCCTCCAGCTAAACATCACAGATAAAACTGTGGCCCACTCCACCCATGCCAGCAAAGGCCAGGTGGGGAGCTTAGACATCCATCTTCATTGGTCTGTTAGAAGGTCTCTGAACTCTTCCACCAGGGTGATGGCAGAAAAGGCAGAGTAGGAAGCAGGACAAGCAGTACAGTTGCCTGCAGAAACACGCATGTAATAGGCAGTAATGTGGTCCCCCACCCCCATGTTATGGAGACCATGTGGGAAGGCTGCAATATAACAGCACCAAGTAAGTTACCTACCAGCAGTAACAAGGCACCATGCTGGGGTTCAGAAGACCCCCGGCATTGAGTCAGGACTTCCACCACCACCCAGTGTGAATGAGGCCACCCTGCCCCCGACCATGGAGGCTATGTGGGATTAGTGACAAGGTATCTCTGCCCTCGCAGGCAAGGGTGGGGTAAAGACCTCGTGGTGAGCCAATCCCTTACCCTCACCCAGCAGTAAGGAGGAGCTTCACCACCCTTGGAGGTCAACAGAGTGTATAGGGGACTTGGTGTTCCCACTCCTCCCTGGCAGTAACGAGGGTGGGCTCCCTTCCTCGGATGGAGCGATGCTACAAATGCCAGCTAAAAAAGAAGATCTAACTAAGACCCAGAGTCCATAACATAATACCCCAAATGGTTTTGATCAAAAAGCACTCATCACACAAAGAACTAAGAAAACCTCAGCTAGAATGGCGAAAAAATAGATACCCACACAGAGATGTTAGAATTATCTGACAAGGGTTTTAAATCAGCCATCATATAATGCTTCAATGAACAGTTAAGAACACATTTGAAACAAATGAAAACATAGAAAGACTTAGCAAAGAAACAGAAAATCTCAGCAAAGAAACAGAAGATATAAAGAAGAACCAAATGGAAATTTTAGAATAAGAAAATAGAAAACCTAAATAAAAATCAGTGAATGGACTCAACATCAGAATGTAGAGGACAGAAGAAAGAATTAGTGACCTTGAAGACAGAACAATAGAAATGATATAATCTGAAAAACAGAGAGAAACAAGATGGAAAAAAAAATAAATACACACACACACGCACACAGATGTTCAAGAAACTGAAACAAGGGTTACATGGAATCTCTCTGTCTTATTTCTTATTACTGCATAGACAGTTATCTCAAAATAAAATGTTTAACTAAAAAATAAAAAGAAAGCAGAAAACAGGAAACGCTTTGACTGACAATTCACCAAAGAGCAAATAAATATAGCAATGCCGGGGCTGGTGGGGGGTTGATGTTTAATTTTACTAATCAATGAATTTAAGACAGATTTTTTAAACAAGAAATAAGTTTCCAGCAGTTTCTCCACATAATGGAGAAGAAGTCCCCTGGTAGCAAAACTTTCATTTGGGTGCAATAGGACCTTTTGAGTCTTATATAGCATAATAATTTTGTGGCTAACTTATGTTGTGTGTCTTTGTGTCAGGGACATTATACACTTCACATGGATTATCTCATTTAATCTTCACAGGGATCCTAAGAGGAAAGTACTTAAATAAACCTTCTTTCACAGATGAGGAATTTGAGTCTTAAAGAGATTAAGCAAATTGCACAAGATTACCCAGCTCAGAAATGGTAAAGCCAGGATTCAAAGTCAGGCAGTAAACCCATAGAGGATACTCTCACACCCAGGTTTTAGGAGAAGCTCCCTCCACCTGATAGACAGGTATCTTGGAAGGAATGGATCCGTTTCATGAACAGCCCAAGAGCCTTCTGAGATCACAGTCTTGGCCCCCACTCCCCAGCTCCCAGATTCTAAACTAGCACCTTGGCTGGACCAGGTGTCCATGGCCCTTAAAGTCTGCGGAGAGAAAGGATGCTCAGGGCACCAAAAGGACCTCACCAGAAGGTGGGAGTCATCTAATGGCTCAGGCACTATAGGGTCCCTGAAGCTCACAAGCTAGATCTGGGGTAGCATGGGACAGTGCTATAAGCATGACTCTCACCCCCCAAGCCAGCAAACCTGACACCATGGCTGAGCTTGAACACAGTGAGCGAGTATGTGTGGGGCATGTGGACAAGGGCCTGAATTGCTCAGGGCAAGCCTTCAACAGCCACCCCCTCTGCAGCCTCTGACAGAAGGTACTGATCAGACTCTCCAGTTACCTTAGTCCCAGGCATTCAGAAGTCAGACGAATTCTTCCCTGTGGATTCTCAGATGAGGCAGGGATGGGGATGCTGGCTGCGAGGCCTCAAGAGGGCATATTGTGGTACATGTCTCTTTTTGAATTATGGTTTCCTCAGGGAATATGCCCAGTAGTGGGATTGCTGGGTCATATGGTAGTTCTATTTTTAGTCTTTTAAGGAACCTCCATACTGTTCTCCATAGTGGCTGTATCAATTTACATTCCCACCAACAGTGCAAGAGTGTTCCCTTTTCTCCACACCCTCTCCAGCATTTATTGTTTCTAGATTTTTTGATGATGGCCATTCTGACCGGTGTGAGATGATACCTCATTGTAGTTTTGATTTGCATTTCTCTCATGATTAATGATGTTGAGCATTCTTACAATAGCCAGGACATGGAAGCAACCTAAGTGTCCATCATCAGATGAATGGATAAAGAAGATGTGGCACATATATACAATGGAATATTACTCAGCCATAAAAAGAAATGAAATTGAGATATTTGTAGTGAGGTGGATGGACCTAGAGTCTGTCATACAGAGTGAAGTAAGTCAGAAAGAGAAAAACAAATACCGTATGCTAACACATATATATGGAATCTAAGGAAAAAAAAAAGGTCATGAAGAACCTAGGGGTAAGACGGGAATAAAGACACAGACCTACTAGAGAATGGACTTGAGGATATGGGGAGGGGGAAGGGTAAGCTGGGACAAAGTGAGAGAGAGGCATGGACATATATGCACTACCAAATGTAAAATAGATAGCTAGTGGGAAGCAGCTGCATAGCACAGGGAGATCAGCTCAGTGGTTTGTGACCACTTAGAGGGGTGGGATAGGGAGGGTGGGAGGGAGGGAGATGCAAGAGGGAAGAGATATGGGAACATATGTATATGTATAACTAATTCACTTTGTTATAAAGCAGAAAGTAACACACCATTGTAAAGCAATTATACTCCAATAAAGATGTTAAAAAAAAAAAAAAAAGAGGACATATTGAACTCCCTGCTCATATTGGCTATAAATGCTGAAATCATCCTTTGGGGGTAATTAGAGCAATATAATCACATTTGTACCCCAAATAAGCAAAGCAGGCTGTACAGATTATATTCATTATCCAGGAAACGTATATGGAAATAACAGTGGAGTGTCATTTCCTTTTTCTAAAATAGGCAGTAAAATATGATACTTCATGGCAGTGGAGGGAGTTTGGTAGAAATGGAACTCTGAGACACGGCTGAAGGGACTGTAAATGCATACAAGTTCTCTGGAAAGTGTTTAGCACTGTGTATCCCATCCTCTGTGGGAACAGCAAAGATTTATGGGAAAGATGCTCACTGTGGCATCATCTACGACAGTGAAAACTTACATACAACAAGGGAAAGGTTAAATAAATCAGAAATACCTGTACAGTGGAATAGTATTGGCCACTCAAGTTATGAGAAATATGCTTATTGGTCTAAGCAAATGCTCATAATATAATGTTAAGTGAAATAAAACAAGACATAAAACTTAATATGTAGTGTGATTTCAATTGTATACATGCACAAGGTCAAACCAAGATGGAAATACAACACAACATAAATACCTAGTATCTCTCAGTGGTGGGGTTCAGAATAGCATTTTAATTACTTGTTTTCAAATTTTCCAAATAGTCAAAAATTGACGTGTTCTTTTTATAATGGGAGGAAAACAAAAGAAAAAGAGATGAGTCCTGTTTGTGACCTCTGGGAGGTTACTAATGACGAAGGTAAACACAGGGCAGTAGAATAAGGGCTGAAGCAGATAAATGAGAGAAGAGAGGGTGCCACCATGTATTATGGCCACACATATGCCTTTCTGAGCATTAGAGAGCTGCTGGCAGGAGGAATTGGACGGTTTATGTTTATTATCTGTCACTGTCACTGCCTGAGAAGCAACACCCATAGGGGAGGGTCAGATGGCACCCCGTTTAGGGAAGGGCAAAAAAAAGTAAGGGTCTAAATAATCTGTAAGCCAGAGAGCACCTAGACGCACAAACTTGGGCATAAATGGAGATGAGCGCGCTGTGTCACTGGGAGTTTCTGTTTCCACTCTTTCCTTCCACCTTGAATCTCCTCCAGCAGATGCCTGGGAAAAACCAAACGGCCCAATCCCTCCCCACACACACCACTGCCTCCGGGGATGCTCAGAGCTCTGAGCCTCAGGCCAAATGGCAGCAAGATCAAAGCTGCAGACAGTGTCCAATTCTGCAAGTAACGGCCACAGACGTGAACCCAAGATCCTTGGGCTCAGGAGGGAAAAGCAGCAGTTTGGCTATTCCTAGGAATTTGCAATCTTTCCATTGGGTTAAAACACCCAGTCGCTTGGCAAGGAGAAATCCCCTGCCATCTTTGTATGCAAGTGAGAGAGATTAAAAATGTATCTATGTTTCTAGAAACAGAAGGCCCTAGGGAGCAATGAGTTCAGTTCAGAGAAGCACGCACCCACCTTTTTAAGGTAATTCAACTACAGCCTGAGAGCCAATAACACATTTGGAAGGGACTATCAACAAAGCCTTTGAGAATCCTCTGATGCGAGCCAAGCAGAGTACAACCACAAAACAAGACAGAAGCAAACTGTGTTGATTCCTCTAATGTATGAAGCGCTTTCCGTACATCAATGTAAAAGGAATAGTCCTAAATAAGTTAAATAATTAATTCTTTCCTGAATTTTAAAAGGAAATTGCAGGTCTCTCATAGTTATAAAATAATTTGAAAGAGGGAAACTGTGTATCTTTGGACTGTGACATATGCACATTTTGTTATAATTGTATAAATTTTACAGTTTATCATTGTCTCCTTTCACAGTTACCCAATTTTCATTTCGTCATTATGGGTTTATCCTTTTAGCATCATCCATTCTTTTATCATTCTAGTTAATGTCATTGTATAATCAGCCTGAAATAATTCTCTTTATTTTATTAGTCTTTTTCACCCTATTTTCCTGGCACTGTATTAGTACTTTACATGTGTTATTACATTTAACCTTCAGAGTAACCCTCGGTAGGTAATAACCATATTATTGAAGAAGAAACTTGAGCCTTGAGTAAGTGAAGTGACTCACCCAAAATTGCACAGTCATCAGGGAGAAGAGTTTGGGCTGGTCTGGGGGTTGCCATCTCCAAAGCCATCTTCAAAGCCCTTCATTTACCCATTACCCAACACTGCCCCCACTAGGCTCTACTGGTGACATGGAAGACACACTGAGATCTTCTGAAGATTCATCCTGAAGGACACTTAACCCAGTGTGATGGCCTCAGATAATAATGCTGCCCATTGACTCCAGCTACGAAAATCTTCCAGAACCTACAGTGTCCATAATTACTGAGCTTATCACCACACTATTTGTTGCTCTTACAGGGGAACAGTAGATAATGGAAAACATTTTAGAGGAGGATAAAAAACACACCATTTTAAAAAGGCAAGAATTGTAGTAGCTGTTTCTTCATGGAACATGTTTGTAGAGTATAATCTCTAGTTTTGCTGTTTTTATCGCTGCAGAGAATAAAGGGCATTTAGGAAAATCATTGTTAAATTTTTCTCTGAGCTCTAACTATCAAGCAATTTTGCATTACAATTAATTGATTTTTTTAAAAGACACTGTTTTAAGTGTTTAAGACACTATACAGAAGGCTCATGAACCTTTGGCTCTTGGTAGCCTATCCCATACTAGGAGATTATGTTCTATAATTAGAAGAATGATACATTATTCACGTCATACTCTGTAACATCACTCAAGAAAAGACCTCTCTCCTATTACATATTTCAGATTACTGCTCTGTTTTGGGTGTTTTGTTTTTAATGTAATCAATAGTATCATATGTGATGCTTGTGAAACCATATCTTTGAAAGAGGAAGTGCAGCAAAACAAAAATTTTTTAAAAATCACACATTTTTCTCCACTCTGCTCTTTCAAATCTGCTCTGTGAGACTAATTCTTCTTTATATTAAAAATGTTTTCTCTATTTTTTCTGTCATTCTTATATATTTAAAAAATTCTCGGGCTTCCCTGGTGGCGCAGTGGTTGAGAATCTGCCTGCCAATGCAGGGGACACGGGTTCGAGCCCTGGTCTGGGAAGATCCCACATGCCGCGGAGCAACTAGGCCCGTGAGCCACAATTACTGAGCCTGCGCGTCTGGAGCCTGTGCTCCCAACAAGAGAGGCCGCGATAGTGAGAGGCCCGCGCACCGCGATGAAGAGTGGCCCCCGCTCGCCGCAACTAGAGAAAGCCCTCGCACAGAAACAAAGACCCAACACAGCCATAAATAAATAAATAAACAAATACTTAAAAAAAAAAATTATCTACTTTTAGACTCCCAATCTTTTTTCATAATATAACTATTCAGTCTCAAGCAAGAGTCAAACTCTCATCTGTACTTAGTAGCAAAGCTGCTTCTTCATCCAGGAGGGGGTCAAGGCCACATTCTCCATTTCCCCACCTAGAGCATCTGGCCCTTTCCTCAACTCAAAAAGACATCTCTGCTTCCTCCAGGGGCAGAACGGAGGAGAATTCATGGGCAGGAAAGGATGACCTCCACCTGCGGCAGAGGGTTAAGGCTGATTCTTCCTCTCGGGGCCCTTTTGCACTGGTATTTCAGAGCCCGATGGTTGGTGCCCTCTCCTCCAACTGGCTGCCTGGGGTTGCCTCCTCAGCCCTGCCCCTGCAGCCTTCCCAGACACAGCCTGACTCTCTTAGGTCCTAATGCCCCTACAAGTAGTCGGCTTGAGCAAAGTCCCTCCAGGCCAGCTCTCTTCCACTTGGCTCTTAATTCATCTCATTCATCCTTGTCTCACAAACTCTGGAAGCATAGCCTGCTCCCAAAGCAGCCAGCTCTCCCACTGGCCACAGGATCTCACCTTCAGACTCCCAACTCTGGATCCTACAGTCTCTGTACCTCCTCATGGTCCCCAGATGAAAAGGTCCAGCTCTCTGCACGTTCCCTCTGAAGTCCCTCTCACTAAGTAGAAGTGAAAGGGAAGTGCCCACCTCCCCTTTCCCATCAGGACAAGGAAAAGAACACACTACAACATTTTGACAACTTCCTCAAATAAGTCTTCTCTTGACTTTCCAGCTTCTCCTTACATAGACAGATTAGGCTGCAATAACAAAGTAACCCCCAAATGTCAGTAGCTTAACAAAACTTTATTCCACTCTCAGGAGAAGCCTGCTGAGAATCGGGATGTCTTGTGAGGGCTGTTGCTCATCAGGTGACCCAGGATTCCAGGCAATTTCAGTTTTGTGGCTTAGCCACAACACCAAGACTAGGGAAGTGAGTGCATGTAGAAGCCACACCCACTCTTCTACGATTGGGCCTAAAAGCGACAAGTGTCCCATCCCTTCACAGCCTATTGACCAGAACAGTCCTGTGGCCCCGCCTACCTGCAAGGAGGCCAGGAAATGAAGTGGAGCACAGGAGATATTGGTGAGCATTCCTATCTCAGCCACATCCCCCAACATGGATGAGGGGCTTATGGACTTTAATTTCCTTTGCAAGTCCTTCTTCAACAATAGAGCATCTTGCTTTGTTATATGGGGGGTTTTGGCACCTAATGTCTTGGGTATCAGCCAAAATAAAGATGGAAAGAGTCCCATTAAAACATCCTATTACGCTGTGTTAGCACTTTAAAAGCTTACTGCATACAATGAGGAGAATTAACATGTACTGAGCTTCTACCAGATACCAGGCACTGTTTCACGTTGTTTACATGTGTGACCTCTTTGACCCTCACACGAATGCTGAGTAAGATATAGGTGGTGATTCCCTAGTTCATCACATGAAAGAAGCTGAGTCTCAGAGACTAAATACATTGGCCAAGGTCAGTTCATTAGGGAAAGAGTCAGGCTTTCAGAAACCAGATGTGTATTTCACAACAGCATTCTCTTCCACGTGGTTCACATTTTTTCCATCTCAAGCAAATATACCCAATGCACCAATCCATCCTCTCAGCACCAGACATATTCAGAAAGCTATAACAATGAATGTGAGCTTAATATTAGAATTATTATCAGAATTAATGATCTTCACTGGATTTTAGAAATGTATAAATATCACTAGGCTCCAAGTAATAGAAGGTCTAATAATCATTTCTTGCGTTTCCGTCTAATTGTTTTCAATCTCATCGTGTGCTCATATGAACCATGAATTCCATGGGCATTTGCCTTAGTGATGCCCTCAGACTTATCCATCCTTGGCACATGGAAAAACCTAAGGGGGATGGTAGAGGGAGTGGATGAAAAGTTTGCTGTCCCATGTTTGACCTCTTCCCACTTGCCTACTGTTCTCCCTTCTATCTTGATCTCTGCGAGGTCCATTAGTCAGACATCTACTTCCTGTACACCTAGAATAATGTCAACCTTGAGATATTCCATCCACAAATACCAAAGATTTATGCAATTTATAAGATAGTCACATTATAAATCAAATAAATATGTCACCCCATGATTCCAACCTTCTTCATTCTTGGGAAAACTGGTGTTAATTACCTATGTGCAGGCACATGAGAGTCCCAAGTTGGAGGGAATCTAATGAATTGGACTGAATGTACAGTGTGTGGTTTTGAATGGGTTTTGAATGTGGTTTTGACAGTTCATCCTCAGGAGCATATAGCAATTCAGAGAGTGAGGAAATAGGCTTAATGGGAGTGTCAGCCTTAACTACTGCATTCTATGAGAAAAAAGAAAAAAACCTTTTCAAAGGATTCCCCAATCCTGGGCAATAATCATTGCCTATGGCTCCATACATGCCAGGGTGCTTAAGGAATCAATGGTGTAGAGGGTAGAAAAGACAGAACAAAACAAAAAGAAGAAGAACCACATAAGAATTGAAGTTTCAGGCAATGCTAGATGACCTCTCCAAAAGCTGGCTAAAGACTCCCCACGCAGGCAAGCCTTAGTGTCGGCTGGAGGCCACTTGTGTTTTCCTCCTCTCCTGAGAAAATCCAATTCAGTGCCCAAGTATTTACTGAGCTCTCCTGTGCAATGGCCCAGCACTCTTATTGCAGGGAATACAGACACGAGCGTGACACTAACCTTGTCTGTGGGCGCATTGGGTGGGAGAGGAGGGTAATACACAAAAAAGGCAAAGGCCCAAGGCGAAGGTGGACAAAAGGCCAGTACACAAGACTGGAGTTGAAGGTTACAGACCATTGAAGAGTCCCACTTGACTAGGTACACGTTCACACACTTGTACACAGCTATGTTTGTGCTAGACCCAGCTGATTCACACCATTTATCAGCTCTTTCTCCCTTCCCCGGAAGATGCTGCCTCTAGATACACAGGAGATTACTTTGCAAATCAACAGCAAGTTAGGTGGTAATATCTGATTTTCCACCTATCAGGCATTTTGGTCAATCACTCTTCTACTCTATACTCACAGGTTTTTTTATTGGACCTGTGTTTTTTATTGAACACAGGTTTTTTATTGAATTCCTACCCCAATCTGCATGATTTTCTCATTAAATTTCAGGTTTCAGGCACTTATTTCATTTAACACACCTATCGTGAAGAGAAACCGTCAAGCAGGATTTGTGCTGGATGCTAGAGACAAAAAGGAATATGATACAATCTTTATTCTTCAAGACATCATGCTGTATTGGGGGAGACAGAAGATGCAAATAAAACAAAGAAAACATGTTGTAGGGGGGTCCTTCTTAACCCTTTAGAGCTACCAGTGTACTGGGGATTCTGACCTCTGGAAGAAAACAAAGATCAGAGGCACAGGTTGCAGATGAGGCATGTGGGGAGATGGCAGGCAGGGAAGGGAGCATGCGTAGGAGGCATGGTGGACGTCGCTCGTGGTCAACCCAGCAGACAGTCCTCTCCATCCTCCTGCTTGGGGGCAGAGACGCCTGGATCACAGAGAAAAAAGCAAGCAACCCCACCCACCATCCAGGGTGTGAATCATGATCATTCTAAGTCAGTGGAAAATCCATCTCTCTTGGCCAGAGATTGGTCTTGGGGTGGGCGTAGTTCTGGCCAATGATTCATAAGGGGAAGTCCATCATGGGAGGCCTTCACTTGTAGGATAAAAAGACAGATCTCTGAGAAGAAAGCTTTTTGACACCACTGTTCTTGGGGCAATGCTGTGAGCACATGGTGCCCTGGAGTTGGGGCACCCATCCTGTGGCCACAAAGTATAAACTGAAGAAGAGGCAATGCAAGATGGCAGATCACAAAGATATACAGAGTCTGCATCCCAATTGAAATTGTTGAACCATCGAAAGACCGTGGAACTGCCAACCTATAAGTTGCTTTGTAAGATAACAATGAACATCTTCATAAATCAGGTCAATGTTCACTGAGTGTCTGTAACCTGCAGCCAAAAGCATCCTGACTCAGGTGGGGTAGAAAAAGTCTTATGTACTTCTCACAATAATTCTGTAAGGTGGGAAATACTATTAACTCCATTTTACAGATGAGCAAACTAAGACAGATCATTTAAATCATTGTCTCAAAATCACAAAAATATAAGTAAATGCCCAGATGGAGATTTGATCATGGGCCTAATTCCAAGTTTGTTCTCTTCCCACTATGAAATCTTATTATCACAAAAAAAAGGCATAGTTCGTTACAAAATTATTTGCATAATGACCAGGAGTCAAGAAAATGGATACAAAATTCTATTGAGAAGCAATTTGAATCTATTCTCTCTTAAATTCAACAAAAATTTACTGAGGGTCTGCTCTGGATTAGGCACTGGGTTACAGAACTGTCCTCAGCCAGGCCCCTGCTCATGGTTTCAGAAGAACAACCAACCTTATATTCTGGAACAGCCTTACCTTGAATCAATATGACCTCAGATGTCAGTGGGCAACCACATGATTCAGTCATGCATCTAGAGGCAAAACATCTGGAAAACAGAAAGCTGGAACTCTTCATGAGCATGGAAAGACAGTGGAGTATGAAAAAGTCAACTCATCCTTTGGACAGTCCCCAAAGCCCCCATGTTTGATGTCATGTGGCCCAAACATTAAAATGAGCGGAGACATCCTTCACCTCCTCTTATTTGGCTGTGGTGCTTTGTCTCCCTTTATCACCATCTCCCCCTCCCCCAGCTCAGAGGAGGCAGACCTGCTGTAAACTCACCCTCATGATCTGACCCTATGTCACCCTCGTCGGTGTTGCTGCTGAAGATGCGACCTGAGCTCCCAGATCCTTTTGTGCTGCTGTTGACCCTTCTTCCAAATCTCTTGCAGTCAAGGTGCCAGGGAACTAGGCACTGCCCTGACTGCAGGCTCACAAGCTGCCTGAGTAGCCAGGGATTTAGCTCTTTGACCTCATCGGCAGGGGAGGCGAATCTTCCAACACGAAACAGCAAGAGTCTTATACGTAGCTCCAGGTTTAGTCTATGAGAAATGCTGAAAATAGGTAGAATAATAATAATAGCATGGGCTTCTCTGGTGGCGCAGTGGTTGAGAATCTGCCTGCCAATGCAGGGGACACGGGTTCGAGCCCTGGTCTGGGAAGATCCCACATGCCGCGGAGCAACTGGGCCCGTGAGCCACAACTACTGAGCCTGCGCGTCTGGAGCCTGTGCTCCGCAACAACAGAGGCTGCGATAGTGAGAGGCCCGCGCACCGCGATGAAGAGTGGCCCCCGCTCGCCGCAACTGGAGAAAGCCCTCGCACAGAAACAAAGACCCAACACAGCCAGAAATAATAAATAAATAAATTTATTTTTTAAAATAAATAAATAAATAAATAATAATAATAGCAAATACTTATTAAAAAGTGGCCTTATTATAACTCCATTTTTTTTCCAAGACACCAACCCCCAGAAAAAACATCTGCTTTGTGTCACATTCTCAGAAGTACAGCTTGTTCTTAGTCATTCTCTCTCTCCTCTTGTCTTTCTCTCTTCCCCCTCTCCTTCTATCTCTCAGGTCAGACGAAAGTATTGATGAGTGATCATTTTCAGGGCCAAGAAAAGCCTCCAGGAGAACTCTTCAAGACTTTGACGTGAGGCCTGGCCTGCTCAATATTTTCATCGTTGATTTGAGTATTGGCAACGAAGCATGCTCACCAAATTCTCAACTGAAGCAAAGCATTTAAAGAAGATTCTTTGATGCTGATACCTGTGTTCAAAACTATAAGACAGTCAAATGCCAAGTCCTGTACTTAGCGTCAAACGTCAATTTCCCAAAGGTTAAATGGGCATCTGGCTCAAAGTTGAATCTGAATTTAAAGGTCAGATTTTTGTGTGTGTGTGTTGTATTGTTTCTATTATACATATTTTTTAATTTCACAGACAGTCAGAATTAAAAGGGAACTTCAATGTATCAGCTCTTTATTGGACACCCATGAGGTTCTACTCACTGTACTGTTGTGGTGGTCAGAATAGTGGCCCTAAAGATGCCCACATCCTAATACCCAGAGCTTGTGAATGCAGTATGTTCAATGGCAAGGGAGAATTAAGGTTGCAGATGGAATTAAGTTTGCTATTCAGCCAACCTTAAGATAAAGAGATTGTCCCACATTATCTGGGTGAGACCAATGTACACAAGGTCCTTTGTTTTGTTTTGTTTTTCATTTATTTTTTTTATACAGCAGGTTCTTATTAGTTATCTATTTTATACATATTAGTGTATATGTGGCAATCTGGTGGGCAGAACTCAGTAAAACTTTAATCTGCTTATCTGCTGATGGGTGGGGCTGAGTTCCCTCCCTGTTGGTTGTTTGGCATGAGGCAACCCAACACTGGAGCCTACCCAGGCTCTTTGGTGGGGCTAATGACGGACTCTGGGAGGGCTCAAGCCAAGGAGTACTTCCCAGAACTTCTGCTGCCAGTGTCCTTGTCCTTACGGTGAGTCACAGCTGCCCCCCACCTCTGCAGGAAACCCTCCAACACTAGCAGGTAGGTCTGCTTCAGTCTCCTATGGGGTCACTGTTCCTTGCCCCCGGGTCCTGATGTGCACTATTCTGTGTGCGCCCTCCAAGAGTGGGGTCTCTGTTTCCCCCAGTCTTCTCCAAGTCCTGCAATCAAATCCCACTAGCCTTCAAAGTCTGAATCTCTGGGAATTCCTCCTCCCATTGCCGGACCCCCAGGTTGGGAAGCCTGACATGGGGCTCAGAAACTTCGCTCCAGTGGGTGAACTTCTGTGGTATAATTGTTCTCCAGTTTATGAGTCACACTCCCAGCAGTTATGGGATTTGATTTTATTGTGATTTCACCCCTCCTACCATCTCACTGCAACTTCTCCTTTGTCTTTGGATGTGGGGTATCTTTTTTGGTGAGTTCCAGTGTCTTCCTGTCAATGATTGTTCAGTAGTTAGTTGTGATTCCGGTGGTCTTGCAAGAGGGAGTCCACAAGGTCCTTTAAATGTGGAAGAAGGAGGCAGAAGGTTAGTCTAGGAGGCATTGAAAATGCTGTGCTGCCAGCATTGAAGATAGAAGAAAAGGCCATGAGCCCAGGAATGCAGGCAGCCTCCAGAAACTAGAAAAAGTAAGGAAGCACATCCTCCCACAGAACCCCCAGAAGGAACACAGCCCTACTGTACTTTGATTTTAGCCCAGTAAGACTCATTTTGGACTTCTGACCTCCAGAACTGTAAGATTTAAAAATCTGTGTTGTTTCGAGCCACTAATTTTGTGATAATTTGCTACAGCAGCAAGACAAACTAATACAACTAGGTTTGTTTAATATACATTTACTTTCTTATTTGCTCTTCACTATGGCTGAAACATTTGTCTCCATTTTACAAGTGAGAAAACTGAGGCTCAGAGAGGTTAAATGACTTGCCTAGGGCCATACAGCTATTCAGTGACAGAGTAAAGTTCAAACCTGAGTCTGCCTGACTACAGATTCCAGGATCTTTACTACACTCTGTGCTCCGCGTCAGTGGTTAACACACCGGTGACAGCAGACTACTCGTCCTGAAGTGAATATAGGAAGGAGTAACTTTTTAAAATAAAATTAGAATAGAAAATGAAAAGAAGAAATTAGGAGAGATAAGAAGGGGAGAGGGGAGGAGAGATGAGGGGAGGGAAGGAGAGAGTAGAGTGCACTGCAGTTGCTATGGGTAAATGTTTTCTAAGAAAATTTTAGGTATATTTTAGATGAATGTTTGTGCATGATATAAAATGTATTTCTCACTGTGGTTGAAGTAAAAAAAGTTTGAAAGACACTGCCCTACAACATATCTCTAGAGAGAAAGGGAAAATACAGCCCAGCTCCTACCCTGGGAATACCCATAATCTAAGCAGAGACTCATAAAACAAACCATTGGAATGCAACATAGTATGGGCTGGGTCTGACACAACCTGCCAGAGAATCACAGTTGACACGACAGGTTCACATCATCCTCACTGCCCACTGGGGGTCCACGGAGGCCCTTCAGGAGCTCACACACAACATGTGCAAAACGGAATTCACTATTTGACCACAACACTGCTGCTCCCCCACAGCCTGCCTGCAGTTAACAGCATCTCGACAACCTGCTTGTTCAAAATGGAAACAATATCGTCTTCTGTCCTTTCATCTCTTCTCTCACCAAGACCACTAGACTCTGCTTCCTAAGTCCCCGAATCATCACTTTCTTTCCATCCCTATTGCCACAGCCTTGAGAACCTCCTCTTCTCCCATCTGGACACCTGGGATTCCTCCCAGCCCGTCTCCCTGACCCCAGCCCCTCCCTCTCCAGTCCACAATGCAATCTGCAGCCACGGATCCTACTGTGTCTCCTTCCTCCTTGCTGCCCTGCCTGGCTTCTCCCTTGCAAAGTATTTTGCATGTTCAACATTTGGACCCAAAAGTCTTCCTTTCCAACCACTTCCCTAGTACACAGTCTCTACAGCCTGCCTATACCCAGCTATCTGAAAGTCCCCACATGGACCATCAATTTTCATACCTTGCAAACTTTGTACTTACTGCTTTCTGTCCTGAGAACGATGTTCTTTCCACTTTCGATCTAGGAAAACCCTTGGTCTAGCAAAGCTGGAAAAAACTTTTCTGACTCCCTCAGGCAAAAGAAATCACATCCTCTGCTGAGCCACATGGCTGTGTGAACATATTTCTTTTACAACATTAATCCAAATGTATCCTGTTTCCTTCTCCAGTGCTTCCAGGGCAGCAACCACACCACAGCTATACTTTCACCCCAATTCCTAGCTAGGGACCAGAATGTGGTGGGCCTTTCCAAAGAATAAGTAAACAATGGTTGGAATGGAGCTCCAGACCTTGATATCGGTCTACCTCTTCTGGATTTCCTTCTGGATATCTCCCATGCCCCACAGTCTAACACGTTCAGAAGTAGACTCTGTATTCCCCTCCTAAACCTGACCCAATCCCAGAGGGCGCCACCTCAGTAAATGCAGTCCCCGAGCCAGATATCTGGTCAACCTCCCTGTCACTCTCTCCTTATCTCAGGAATAGGCCAGAATTAATTTACCTCTGAAGCCTATATTTAATGAATTACCTCGTTTTTATTTTCACCATCACCTCCATGTGCCAACCATCATCTCCTGCCCGTTGCTGCTGAAACAGTTTTTTCACTACTCCATCTACATCCATATTTGCCCATCCCACACTCTAATCCGTTCTATTAATGGTAACCAGTGTAATTGAGAGAGAGCTCTGAACATGTCACTGTCCTATGTAACACCCTTCACCCCAAATCTTGAGATGAAGTTCAATTTTTTCAATATTCTTTCTTTCAATATCCTTCCTTCTTTTTTTCTTTCCTTCCTTTCTTTCTTTCCTTTCTTTCTTTCTTTCCTTCCTTCCTCCTTTCTTTCTTTCTTCCTTCCTTCCTTCCTTTCTTTCTTTCTTTTTTTCTTCTTTCCTTCGACAAACCCTTACTCAGTCTAATCCCTGATGACTTCTCCAGGAACTCCTTGCCTATCTGGCCACACCAGCTTTCTCATGGTTGCACCTTACCCCTAAGGGTTCCCATGAAGCTTCCTCTGCTCAGGAGCAGGGATAATTCCATCAGAGAAGACATCATTTTTTCCTCAGCTTCACTGACACTTGACTGATGTCAGTCTACTAGAGTCTAAGCTTGCTAAAGGGAGGAACCATATCTATCTGATTCACCCTTCCCTCCAACCCCAGCTACCAGCCTGGCACACTGTAAGGGCTGACCTAACATTTGATAAATGGAAGAATTTAATCAGTGGAGCTGGCTGTTCTACAGAGCACCAGTTTCCCAAAAAAGTCCCCAAGGCCCTTGCAGGGGCCAGAGGGAGGCAGAGTAGGTGAACTCAGGACCCCATGACCCACTTTGCCCAGAGAAGATCTGCGTGGGTCTGATTTAGATGCTGGGTCTCTGCAGAAGAGTTTATTTTGAAAATAAGCATTCTACTTGTAAGTTGTGTAAGGGTAAATTTTAAAACCAGGAACATGGAGGAAAGGGGTTGATAACAAAGGGAAAGCAAGAGAAAACTTGGAGGGTGATAGACTGGTTTGCATCTTGATTGTGGCAGTAGTTACACAATTGTATGCATTTGTCAAAACTCATAGAATGTGCTGAATTTTGCAGTGTGTAATTTTTTAAAGCAAATAAAAGTAGGAAAGATTTGATTACCTTTGGAAGTTATTTCCAGATTCATAAGAGGAAGGAATTTCATATCATGACAAAAAATGTACGCCATGATGAAACACAGACACACAGAGCTTAGGAGGACCTGGAATTAGATTTTCTGTTCACATCCAAATACAAGGCTCGCCTGAATACAAGGCATGCAGCCATTTTTCCCAATGAAAAGAACAAAAAATTGTTTCAGGCCCTCTTCAATATATCAACCATTGGAGCAAATTACATTGCCAAATGACTATAAAATTTAGTTTATTAAATTGTTACAAATAAATATTTAAAATCACATATTATATACAATAACATATTGATTTAGAAATATTGCTTTTGGGGCTTCCCTGGTGGCTCAGTGGTTAAGAATCTGCCTGCCAATGCAGGGGATATGGGTTTGAGCCCTGGTCCCGGAAGATCCCGCATGTCGCTGAGCAACTAAGCCCGTGAGCCATAACTACTGAGCCTGCGCTCTAGAGCCCGCAAGCCACAACTACTGAAGCCTGCACGCCTAGAGAAGCCACCGCAAGGAGAAGCCCACACACTGCAACGAAGAGTAACCCCCGCTCGGCACAATTAGAGAAAAGCCCGTGCACATCAACGAAGACCCAACACAGCCAAAAATAAATAATAAATAAAATAAATAAATTTAAAAAAAAAAGAAATATTGCTTTCTTTATTCACACATTTTATGAAACAGCTTTCTTGGAACTCTTCACATACACTGCTGACAACAGAATGTCTGCTGTCACCAAAGACATTTTTTGAGCCGCATAACACAAAACATGGTTCATCAAAACACATCATCTTTACTCCCATAATAGTTGTTTAAAATATAGGATTTTGTGACTCCACATGATGTTGTCACTGAGATGATTTTTATTAGTCTTGTAGTTATATTCCTGATTTCCTTAAAGCAAAGCTTCTCAGCTAGAGCACAACTGACATTTGGGCTGGATAATTCTTTGTTGTGGGGACTTGTCCTAAGAGCAGCAGGATGTTTAGCAGCATCCTTGGCCTCTATCCACTAGGTGGCAGTAGCACGCACAACCCCTATCAGTCATGACAGTCAAAAATGGCTCCAAAAATTTCCAAATATCCCCCAGGAGGCAAAATCGTTCCCAGATAAGAACCACTGCCAGAGAGCAAACTCTTACTGTACTGTTGTATTATATTATTTTTTAATTATTTATTTATAACAACCTCAATATTTTGAACTGCAAGGTCAAATACCCAGAAACCATTACTAAATTTTTCAGAAATTCCTTTGCTTCATCTTTTACTGATTCTATTATTTGAATCTTAATGCATTAAAAGTAGCAGCAACTAAAGTATTTAAAGAATCTCCACGCTTATTTGTCTTCCCCAAATAGACATTTGTTGTATTCCCTGTGTAAGAATTCAAATATAAAAGAATTCTTGCTCTTTTGAGGGTTATTCTGGGGAAAACCTCACCTAAGATGCAGGCACACAGGACAACCCAGCCTAATCTCACCTACAACATTCCCACAAGTGAGCATTCAGCTTTTGCTTGAATAATTCAAGTGACAGAAGTCTCATGACTTTAGCAATTCTGATGGAATAGTTACTCAGGTCTCCCTGCCCTGAACTCCTAGGCATCAGGCCAAGTTCTGCCCCTTTGCAACAGGACACCACTTTAAATATCTCAAGACAACAAATGAAGTCTCACTTTAGTCTTTTTTTTTCCAGGCTACAGTTCCCCCGGCTCCCTCAGCTCATAAGACATGCTTTCTCAGTATGACTTTATCCTAGGCCTTGTCACTGGCCTCTGAGAAATGTGGCTTAGAATGAACCTGGTGAGAGTCTGATCAAGACAGAGAGAAGGGGACTTTGATCATCTATGCCCTGGACACTCTGCAGGCCAGAACTGTTCAGCTTTTTGATAAAAAGGTCATACCATTGTATAATACTGAGTTTAGGAACTATAAAAAAAATCACATAAACGCCACACAAGTAACTATTTCATCTTCCATTAAGTAAACCAAAGAAAAATAGTAAATGCTCTTCTGAACCTAATTTTTCCCAATAATGAGAGATGTTTTAGTGAAATTAAAGGGTCACAGGAAAAAAATGACCATGTAATATCTAGAGAGCTCCCATCCTTCTATAAACACAAGGAAAGAGAGATAGAGACAAAGAGAGAGCAAGAGACTAAAAGATGGAGAGAAAATATATCAGCCGCTTATTAGTATTTTCTATATAGTCTTATTTAGGCTTTATTTAGTGGTTCATTGTGACTCTCAGATTCCTTACTTGTGTGGCTGCACAAAACCAATCCTTCTCCACTGGTTTTAGAAGAAAAGTCGCACTGTTGTGACAGTCAGATGCAATGATACTCTGTATCCTTTAGCTATAGAGCATGAAAAATAAATAATAAATAAAGCTTGATTTCTGCTAAACCTTAGAGGAATGACTATCCAGGCCTATTTCTCCTAATGCTTTATCCCAGACAGTGCAGAGTTATATGATTGAGACTCAAAGCCATCCCATAAAAGGATTAGTAACATAAAGGAGCAGGTACAGAAAAAGTGTATTCTATAATGGTGCCCGCCACTAAACTGAAAGATGTCTGATGACAACTTTCCTATCTGGCCTTCCAATTCTCATTCCTCCAAGAGTTAAGGCACCCAATAAATGTGGATTGACTCATGGCCCTTGATATGGATGCTTTGAAGAAGCCATTGCTAGTTTTGGCAACACTGAAACCTAAGCCACATGTGTTTTTGAGGACCTCTCCTCCCAACCACTGATATATCTTTTTCAGGGAAGAAGCCAATGCCCACCAGTTACCTTCTCTGTGGGATGTAATGAAAATGGGCCTTGAGCAACAAACCCTGACCCCTGGATTATTGCCAACCTCCTTTCCTCTTGAAGACTCACCTGACCCGTGGTCCAGCTCCCCCAAGACCAGCTGAACACCTGGATGAAGGTCTTGTTAACACAGGTCAACAGCAGATGTCTCCCGGTTAACTGGCAGCTCCATTTTAGACGGATGCCTACACTCAAAGGAATGACCAATAGAGGCAGTTCAGAGCAGAAGACAGTCCTAGGAAGCAGGCGATTTTGACCTTGTCCTCTACTTTACTCTGGGTAGGTAACCCTCTGCTCTTCAGTGGGAAGCCGAGGGGGAGGACTGTCATTTGTTTGCTTTGGGTTGTGGACTTTTTTAACACTTCACGAGCCCTTTCGTTTAAGGATCTTATTACCTCAGTCATTTCTTCAAGTGCTCAAATTATTGACCACCTCATCTGAACCGGTAGACAAGCCTAATTCTCACATCGGCGGCAGCAGGCAAGGGCCAGAGGCTAAGAACCACCTAATCTGACCATCAGAGTTTTAATTTCCTCCACCGAGAAGCAGGGAAGGCAATGAAGCTGAAAGCAAGACACATGCAGCCTGTAAACAGCCATCCTTCCTGCTCCTGAGCAGAGATCCAACACCAATTTAGTCTTATCTGTCTAGAAAATCATTATTTGAAGACCTGAAAAGGTTAAGAGAGTTCCAGTTTTCACTCCTTGTACTTTCATCTACAGCACGAAGAGAGGAGGGAACCTGACAAGCACGGGGCTAATTTGCTTCCCTCAAGCACCCACAGGGGAAATATTCAGATTGTCTCTACAGGGTCAAATAGAAGTCGGAATTCATGGCACGTTCTGTCCCTCTCTGTGCTGGTAAAATATCAGCCTTCAAGCTAAAATAAAGGTGGTGGGTCTTGGGTGGAGAAGAGTATAAAATGGGAAAAGCCAGCTGGGCCTCTTCCTCAATTATACTAAGGGCAGTTCTTAAGAACCTACTGTGTGCCAAGCATTGCCAGTCACATCCCCCCCAGGGGCTCACAGCTTAGGGAGTGGCAGATAAGCAAACCAAAGCTTATAGAATTTACTGAGGTTTAAAGCAGTCATAGTGAGGCCAATAAAACAGTAGTGTAGATGGAGGGAGTGCACAAATATAGGGAATTACATGGGTAAAAGCACTGAATTCTGAAGCAGCAGAGGATTCAGCTGATGCAGGAAGAAGAACAGCAGGCCATCGGGAGATCCATGGAGAAAACGTACTATGTAAACGGTGACCACATTCATCCAGAAGCGGCCTCTGACCATCCAAAGCTCAGGGTCCAATTTAAAAAGCTAACACATATGTAACAATTAGGATTAGTTAAGGGATCCTTGTATGGTGCTGACCTTAAGCCCAGTAGAAGAGCTCCAGGCAGGGCAGAAAAATCAGAGAAGAAAATCAGGAGTAAAAGCCCTAGGCCTTGAAGAGCAAACATAAAAGGAAAGAAGGGGAGAGAACATGAAAGGCAGAGGAGAAGGATGAATAAAGACACATTAGTGGAAATAAGCAAGACAATTAACAAAGACCTGTCAGGATGCAGACAATGGCTTGTGTTGGGAAAGAGCAGATATTCATATTATGGGGGCCTAAAATGAATAACCACCAGGATTAATATACAAGCAGAATTAGAGTGTCGTATACTCAACTGGATGGCAGAGAGTTCTGAAATCTGTTCCTACTCCTTCCTTTCCTGTCAGACCCAGAGATATTCCATCTTCCCCTCCTCTGTTCTCCCAGGTAAATAAACACTGTGGTGATGGAGAATATCCTCCACACCTTATCTCAGAAAGAGGCCCCTTTTCAGGGGCTGTTATGGCCTCTGAGAAAAAAGGCACAGATGGGAGGAAAAATGAAGCCTTCCTCCACACCCCACCTCCTCCCATTTTATACACAAAGAAGCAGAGGCCCAAAGAGAAACACTAACTAGAGTTTCCAAGACCACACCCTTATCCTTGATAGACAGAGGCATCTTCAAAAAGAATCAAATGTGATAAATGGTAGAGGCAGGAAAAATGTTCACTGTCAGAAATACAAAGAGAAATAAACACAGTTAACCTAATTCTGAAAACAAGTATACAGTTTCACATCATTATGAAATGTGTGGGATCACAGGAACATACAGAAGTTGTCATCTTAGAAAGGAGACAGGACTCAATTTCCTTGGATAGACAAATAAAGGCAGAGAATGGTGACTATAGAGAGATATCAAGAAGTGGCATTGTTCTTCCTTCCTTCCTTAGAAAAAGAACCTCTGACATTTTAGTTGGGCAAATGGCTACCTAGAGAAGATTGCATTCTTCAGACTTACCAAAGCCAGAGGGCTAACTAACTCTTGAGTGAGTTGTAAGGTGATGTGTTGTATGTGATTTCTGGGGTGTGTCCTTAAACAAAGGGATACACCTGTTTTCTTCCTTTTCTTCATCCTCTTTCCTGGAATGTGAATACAATCATTGGATCTCAAGCAGCCATTGTGGCTCATGAAGATGGAAGCCACACCCAAGGTACAGGAGAGCACTAAGCTGGAAGGTATCTGGGTTCCTGAGGATCATGAAAGTAGGGCCCCGGACCTCCCACTTCTTAACTATACATAAGAGAAAATAAATTTTATCCTGTTTGAGCCACTGCTATTTCAGGGGATGTTTCCTTACAAACATGAGGGTAAGGAAGTTAATTGTTTGAGAAGGCTCACCTTGAAAGACTTGTCTTCTTAGCAAAGCAGAAGGTAAGATTATAAGCGGAGAGAAAAGAATGAGGAATAGATGAGGTGAGGGCTTGTGTACGGCAGAATGGGATAAAGGAGGACATAAGAGAGAACCAACAGAATAGAACGAAAAGGAGTCTCCTGCTGAACTGAGGCCCCAGCTGAGAAAGGGGGGCATGGATACTTACTAGACAGACAGTCTCATACCAGTTTTCCATGACAATGCACACCTATGATAACACTGGAAACAGAATATAGACGCTGGGGAGCGGTGTGTGGTTAGTGACGGTCAAAGCAGGCAAAATGAAAGGGTAAGGGAATAAGAAAATCTTGGCTGCCTGTAAAGGTACAGACAAAAGGATAAGAGAACCCAAAGAAAGATAGAAGGAAAAAGAATAGGAAAAAGCTAAGGTTCAGCGTCATGATGAGGGTAAAATCAGATTCAGAGAAAAGAGGAAGATGGGGTGCCAGTAGAATTTTAAAGAATTTGTGGACACACTTTTAAAGCACCATACCCACATCTACCTGTACCCATAAGCTTTAGTGTTTTACTTCTTGCTGATCCTACCTGCCACAGATCATGCCACACATGCACCTTCCATACTGAGAGGCAAGAGGCACAATTCTGCTACAGCAGGTAACCTAGAGTCACCCAGAAAGACTCCACAAAGAGTCAGGGAATCCAAGAGCTGCAAGGGAAAAAAAGCCAATTGCACAGCCATGTTCCCTTACTGCTTAAAATAAATTATAATGAAAGGTGTATTTCATTTCTGCTCCTCCCCTTTCTCAAAAAAAAAAAAAAAAAAAGACCTGATAAGTATTATAGCTAGACAGTAAAACAAAACATGTTGAAATGATTCTGCTAAGAAGTTCAGACAACTTTTGAGTTGGGGCCAGCATAGCACAATGAACTCTAAAGGTTTGAGGCGATCTTTGTTTGTCTGTATGATTGTTTGTTATAGAAGGGGTAAGGAAGCAGAAGAGTGTGTGCCAGAAGGAAAACACAACATTTTGAAAATAACATGTCAGAGCTTTAGGTGGAATGAAGAGATTTAGATTTATTGATAAAGACTAAAGTTTAAAACATTTCCAAACAGGAACATATTTGGCATTTGTTTTCAAATCTCACATTATTTGCAGTTACAACTGAAATGCTGGTAATATTCCCAAGCACGAAGAAATTGATTCTCACACATTTACTTACAGCTTCTGGTAGTTTATGAGTTTCTGGTAAATACAATGTCTGTCTTTTCTCCAACTTTTACACATTCATTTGCCAGTCTAAGAGAAAGATAACCACAGGCTTCATTCCTTCCTTGTGACAGATGTATAAATCAGAAGTCACACAAACATAACGATGCAATGTACACATTCCATAGTGTCTGTGTTCCTGCCATATGTTCATGTAGTGTCTGGTGTTGTGCATAAACAGTTCTGATCAGTTACGTGGAATCCCAATTTTGTTGCAGTGTGATTACATCTGAGCGACTTTGAAAGGTTATTCCCTTCCCATCCCATCTAGGATAATACTCCCATGCCCCTAGATAAGTCCTTGTTGAAAACCTCAGAAGAAAGAAATCCTGCAAACTCTTCTAGTAAACTTTTTTTTAACAATTTACACAGTAAGATTCTTATTTTTGCTATCTTGGAAACTGTTTCCAGGAATGCTGGCATTTAACCTTTCAGCTTCACTAAATGCTTTTGTAATGTAAGTAGATATACTTTAATTTGTCTTTGTGGGCCAGTAAGAAGTCTGCACGTCAGATTGTATTAAAGTAGAGCCCACTTAGAGTTTGATTCAATCAGCTCTCATGCCAAGAGTGCCCCAGAGCAGGTGCTCGATTCTCTGGCACCAGACTCAGAAGTCACAAGTGCCAACGTCATCTTTCGTCGCGACTGCCTCCCTGATGACAGGAAGGTCATTTTGCACCCCCATGTCCCCCTGTCTGTCATTGTCACACAGAAATGGGGAGGCCAATCTTTGATTTTTCCTTGACAGGTGTCTAAGCAAAGAGTGTTTAAAATAGCTCAAAACTAAGAAATGTCCCCTAATTAACTTTTTCTGTGCACACCCTTCCTCCCCCTTCAGTGTGCTTTCAACAGCCAGTACCTGCGTATCTTCTTTGGGAATGCCCTTATCCTACTAGGAGGCCAGCTCCTGGGGTTTACATCCCACCTTCTATAGGGTAACCATTAATCAAAACTGTTCACCAAGGGAGAAGGGAAGCCTAACTCCCTTGCTCCAGGCAAGAAAACACTGAGGTGTAACTTACCTTTCCCTGGGAATCTTCCTGAAGACTTGGCCTGAGATCACATGCTGCCTTGGCTCCCTCCACCTTCCTGTCCTGCTCCCCCAGCCCCTCCCTGGTCTCCATTGGGAGCCCTTCTTGAATAAAGCACTTGTACAGGAATTCTCATTTCTGGGTCTCTTTCTGCAGAACCCGACCTAAGACATAGCCAAATCCATAAAAGCAATCAAACTAACAAAACTTTCAAAAGGAGTTACATCTAGTGGGTACCATCAAGAGTTTCCAAGTTAAGACAGGACTCTGTGCCTTTGATGTCTGAAAGGATAAGGTAGGAGGAGTAATTTAATATTTGTTGAATTACGAGGGGTCTTCTGAAGACCTCTTGTACTTTGACCATCACTGCCAGTGATGTCCAGATGATTGAAATGAGAGAGAAGCAGTTATTTGATATTTGGACTAGGCAAGATGGGTGAGGTTATGCTACACTTACAACCAAGCCCCCACGTCAGCGGCTAACAACAAAAGAAGGTTTATTTCTCCCTCGCACTACACACGACCAATATGGATCGTCAAGGAGCTCTGTTCCGTCTTGGCCTTTATGTCCACATTCACCATGGCAGGGGAAAGCGTATACGGTGAAGCACACGTTGGCCCTCAAAGCTTCTGCCTGTAAGTGACACATATCACTTCTGCTCATATTTCATGGGCTAAGGCAAGTCACAAGTCCATGACCAACAGGAAGTAACAAGGAAGTGAATTCTACTGTGCCTGGAAGGATGAGAAACAAAATATTTGTGAACAACACTCATGATTGGGTCATCAGATCAACCTCCTAAGTATCAACAAGCAGCACCGTGAGAAAAGAGGTGTTGACTGCTTCTAAAAAGTGAGCCAGGCACATGACAACTTTGAGTTACCAGAGTTCCTATGAGATTTACTCATTCAACAAACATCTCTTAATATCTTCTCTAAATAAGGGACTATGCTTAGGCCTGGAGGCAGCAGACCATCATGACACTGGCCACGTGCTCTGGAATTAGAGGGTATGTGTCAGAACCCAGATCCACCACGTACTAGCTGCACCAGGTCAAACAAATTACCTTTCTGACTCAGTTTCATTATCTGAAAAATGGAGACAATAATAGAAGGTATCTTATAGAATTGATGAGGCAATTAGAAATGATAATGCATGCAAATAGCCTATCAATGTAAGCTATTATCTTCATTATTATTCCAAAAATAAATGAGACATGGTACCCACCCTGGAGAAGCTCACTCCTAGTTACAAGACACGGCTTTTCAACTCATGTCAGTTCTGTCTGAAAGATATTTCGTGAGGACCTACTAGGTGCAGGGTGCTGGCTAGACACTGCAGCATAAGAATCAATCAAACCCTGTCCCTGCCCTTAAAAAGTGGAGAGTTTGGTGGGTGAAACAGAAACAGATAATTTCAATATTCTTGAGTGACAAGATGGAGGCTAGGCGAATGCAAAAGAGGAACATTTAGCTAAATCAAGGGTAAACAGGCAGCTTTTTGAGGGAGAACTTTTCCTGGGGTGCATTTCATATGTGTGAAATCAGTTCTGCTTTAACTCGAGGTCAGCAAAGAAAGCTTTCAAGCCCTGCGTCTCCCAGAATGCCTCCCTGCCCGCTCGGTGTTTGGCAGGTATAGCTAATGGCACGAGCGACTCCCAGCCACTCTGCTCTCATCCTCCATGCAGACTCTTAGAGGCCCTCTTCCGCGGGACAGCCAGTCAAAACTCGAGAAGGATACGCAAAGGGCGCATATCTGCCCCCAGTGAAATACTGGGTTCTCCTCACAAAGTGAATTGTGATAAACAAATGAAATGTCTCAAAACAGTCACAGCCTTCATGTCACAGGAGTTCTGTGAGCAATTCCACACAGATCTATGACACTATTTTACCCTTGCTGGGGGATAGATTTTTTAAAATTCTTTTCCATGATTCATCTGCTCTCGGGAACACAAAACCTCCGATTGCATTAAAACGAATATCGGCATCTATCAGTTGTATGAATTTCTTATCTCTTAACCCAGAAAGGCTAACATAAGCTTTCCCTATGACTACAGTCAGATACAATGAAAATAAGATCAACAGGCCAGACACCTCCAAGAGAAATAAGGCATACTTTTCCATATTTAAAAGACCATAGACATATAATATAAATGTGAAGCCAGAGGGCCCTGTTTTTATTTACAATCCACTTGAAAAAGATGGTTTCTATGGCAGCAGGAAATGTCAGGGATTTTTCAAAGGAGCTCTTGAATTTACAAAGATTCACTCACCCCATTAGAAATCTTTCTTCTTCTTTGATGGTACGCCAGAGCTGATGAATTTGGAGTGATTTATACCACGGTGCTTGCTCTGCAGTGTTCCAGAAGACGACACATGGAAGGGGCTTTCGCTTTCTTCTCTACCAGTGGGTTTCTTACCAGGGCATCTGCCTGGAGGTTTGTAGACATCCACTTGGAAAGGAAGGAACAATGGGTAATTAATTCCATTAGACAAGAAACAGTGGGCGTGCATGAGTGAGAGGGTGGAAGCAATCTGCCACTGATGCTTTGAAAGGATGCAGTTTAAGAATTTCCAGTCTCCTGACTGATAGGCTGATCAAATAAACACCTGCATGATTACTCCTGTAATCAAAAGAAGAAAGAAACATTTAATCTATCTTTTCATTACTTGCGGTTGTAAGTAGTGGACTCGGCATCCGTCAGAGACTAGAACTGCTAACATTACTTTCAAATGTGCAGGCCAGGCTCCATTTCAGCAAGCACGTGGTTACCATCACCAAGGGCCCACTAGCTGAGAAACAGCCTCCCAGGAGGTTTTACATCTTGGGTGGCATGGTCTCCACTGTAAGGGAAAGGCAGTTTTGAGGGGGTGAGAGAGGATGCAGACAGGAAAAAAAGAAAGGAACATTCCCAGAAAAATAAATAACAGTGGCAAACAAATGTAGAGGAGGCTGATCCATACAATTGCCAGTCCTGATCTCTCTCCCAAGCCAGACTCACATGTCAAACTGCCCGCTGGACGTCTCCATTTCGATGTCTCTCCAGCAACTCAAGCTCGCCGCCAAACGGAACCTTCAGCCCTCACGCAGCACCGGCTTCTTTTCCTGGGCGTACAGCTCAATAAATGGCACCACCATCCACGTGACCAACAGAGCCGGAAACTGGGCGGTCATCCCAGAGCCCGCCCTCTGCCCTCTCCTACCCCTCACGGTTCCCACGCTCTGCGCTTCCCAGTGGGTCGCAGCCTGCATTGCCACGTCCTGCCTTAGGGGGGGCGCCCTCACCGCGCTCCCCGCCCAGGGTCTTCCGCTTCCATCCGTCGCCACACTGGTGCCAGAGTGCTCTTTCTACAGGCAAATGCAAGCGCGTTTGGGGTTACACCCTTACCTAAAATCCCCAACGGAACCCGTAGCTTTTGGAATAGTTTGAAAGCGTGAACTTAGCGATCAAGACTTGTCACAGTCCAGTCCCGCCTGGCTCTTCTCAGCAGCTACCTCTGCCCGTCTCTACAAACATCATTTCCTCTGCACAGTGACTGCTCCACGTCGCCCCGAACACGCTCTGCCGTTTCGCAGCGGCTGCCTTCCGACAAGCAACAGAAGGGTCAGTGTCCGACTAGGTTGTGCTCAGCTACGGGGGGCGGGTGAGCTCTCTCAGCATCACTGTGACATGACACCCACCGAGACAACTAAGAAGTGGAGTCACTGGGCCTCTGAGACCACAAACTGTGAACGATGGCCACACACACATGGACTTGTTCCGCTCCCTCTCCTCTGGCACCTGCCGTATTTCACTTTGTAACAGTGAATTGAATGGAGCGAGGGTCCATCAGATACCCCGCTGACAGGACAGCCGTGTGTCTAACGTTACAGAGTGAGCTGTGCTGGGAGCTCGGTGCTGGGGGTGAGGGCTCATATCCCCATTCCTTGGTTGAGAAAAGTGCTCCAAAATGTGGAAAAGAAGCAACCTCGGTCCCTTTTCCATAGGAGCAAGTCATCACGTCCTGAGGAGAGAAATCCAACTCTAGACCCAGGCTTCCCGCTGGCCTTCTCTTTCCTCAAATTTAAAAGCTACAGAGAACTGACCTCTGGCTCCATCCGTTCTTGTCCAGGGCCAAATAATCAGAGCTTGGTGAGAGTTACAGAAAGAGAGCTCTGCCCAAGATTCCCTGTTCTAACCAGGGCACCTGCACCAGCAAAGAAAGAAAAACTCTTCCCTCTTTGACGGAGGGATTTCAATATGTAAATATACATACATATATGCGTGTGTGCGCGTGCATACACACACACACACCCACACACACAGTGCTTCTTTGCAGACTTATCTGAATAGAAGAATACTGGAAGCAACCCAGATATGTATCAATAGAGGTAAATATACATACATATACACGTGTGCGCATACACACACACACACACACACACACACACACAATGCTTCTTTGCAGACTTATCTGAATAGAAGAATACTGGAAACAACCCAGATATGTATCAATAGAGGACTCACTAAACCAGCTGTTAAAAAAGAAAAAGAATGAGCTATATATTGATATAGAAACAAATTCAAGTGTTTTCACCAGGTTGCGAAAAGATATATATTTAACTAGATAGAAAAAAGCAAGTTACAGAAGAATAACTCTACCTTTGAGTAAAATGAGGGAGAAAATAAGAATATATGTTGGGTTTTGTTTGAATATGCATAAAGAAACTAAAAACAGTGTAGACCTGGAAGAGATTGGGATGAGACCTGGGTGCTTGAGGGGCAGGAGTAAGAGGGAACTTTCTTTTTACGTCTTTTAAAATATTTTAAACCACATATGCCATAAATGTGTTATCTATTCAAAAATTAAAGTAAGAAAAAATCTTTCCTATTTGTACACCCCTTTACAGTTTAAAAAGCTATTTCACATGTGTCACCTCATTGAATTCTCACAATTCTATGAGTTGTTGTTATTCCCACATTATAGATAAGAGAACTAGTTTTGGAGTCATTAAGTGACCTGGAAACAGGGTCATGAGTAAAGCCATCAAGATGGCCACAGGTGGCCATGGTAATGGACCTTCCCACCAGGCCCTCTGTCTGACAGCATCCAGCAAGGATGCAGCCCAAACCTGGGGGAACTCACTGTGTTTCATCTTGTGAAGGAGTATGCCATTCTCCTCTTTCCACACTGCTACCTGTGATGCCAGAAAAATCTAACCTTGAATTTAAAAAGTTATCCTGCGTTGCAACACAAATACCTCTGAGAGGCATGACACACTTATACTGTGTACAGAGCTTTGGCTTTAAGAGTGGGAAACTGACTCTGTTAACTCATAAGGGTAAATTAAGTGAAACCAGTATAATAACTGGTAGGGTACAAGCAAGAAAAAGCTTGTTTTCCTCTCACTGCTGCCTGCAAACATCCTTGTTCAGGGTTCCCTTCCTCACCCCTGGCAACAACTTGGGCAGATCAGCTCCTGTAGATTTTCTGCTTCTTCCAGTATTGATGAAGTGTCACCTTCAGGCATAAACAGTACAATCCAATTTGCTACCATCAAGGAGGACCATCTCTCATCCCTGTTTGAGCTTCTGTGCACCCACACACAGGGCAGACCCACAAATCTGTAGACAGAATGGGGTAAGGAGGGTGCGCTCTGCAAGAGTCTAGGCTCATTAAAATTATTCCTTGGATATGCACCTTAACTATCTAGGGCCAGCATCCTGTTTTTCTCCATCCTGTATTCCCCTCAGGGTGCACCATCAAGGTGGCTGCAGTGGCTGATGGCTTGATGGTGGGCAACATTCACTTACTGGAATGGCGAACTACATTCTTTGTCCAAAACACCTCCTCTTGGTTGTAAATTTGACCACAGTTTGGAAGGCATTTCATGACCAATTTGTCTTGCATCGTTAGGAAGGCTCATTCCTAAATCAGGCACGGATTCTGCTGATAGGCCGTTCAATGTGCTAATTCTTTGCCCACAGCACGACAGCAGTAGGAAGCTCAGCGAGTCTACGGACCACTGTAAAAGCGGGGTTGGTTACAGAGAGAACCAAGAAAGCTGCAGAGCTCCAAAGAGCAGGAACCTTCTACTCAGCATGAGGACCCTGAGATGAGTTTATCTTGCACACTAAGTCTCCTCAATTAGACAGGAAAAACTCAGGTCTTCTGTCACCCATGGTGGGAGCCAGGCACCTGGCTTTACAGTTGAACAAAGACATGATAGAAGGAGGGGGCGGCAGGTGAATGCTAGGGGCCAAACAGTGGCAAATGTTTACCATCCCTTCCTTAGTAACATCACTGGTAAATCTGTTAATGAGCTTCCTTCCAAAGCAACAACGGTGGAGACTAGCTCCCTCTGCTGGGAATGAGGTGCACTGCAGGCAAAGGTGGTAGAGCCATCCAGCCGAGGCATTTCCCAGGAGAGGCGACCAGGGTGGACCACGGAGGTAAAGGGGATGGAAACCTCAGAAGGGAGACAGTAAAGGGAAGGCAAGTCCCCCAACCTCTGCTGCTCACGCCCAGCTAGTCTAGGCAGAACTCATCCCCTGTAGTTCATCTTTGCAACAATTCAATACAAGGATGTAGATTTCTGACCAGGAAAAAAAAAAAAAAAAAGATGCAACCTTCTTAATTTATTAATTATATTCATACAATAAAAATATTTGTGGCTAATTCTCTCTTCTAGGTAGGGCCATTAACTTTTCACTGTCTCCTGCGAGTCGCCTCTCCTAGTCCTTTGCATAACCATCTAGAAAACCTGAATGATGTATTTTAATATTGCTGTAGGCGCAGATTGAACTTTAAATCACATTATTTAAATATTAATGACATAGCAAGGAAGCAGCCTACTGACAGGTGTTATAAAACTCAGACCAAATAGGACACTAAATCCGCCAGCGCCTTTGAAACTCCCATTAGAGATAATGAGGTACAGGTATGGATTTCCACCCAGTGTCCGGCACTGGTTTGCTCCACATCCAGCCAGAATAAATTAACCGATCATTCTTCCTTCAAAATGCCGTGTAATGACTTGTGCAGCTCCACAGGAGGATAACAGGAAAGCACCTATTTGTTTCTCAGTCTTGGAGTGAATGCCACATTCTTGCAAGAGCCGGATTCCACGCTGCTGGATGAAAGCTGCAGCCTTTCTTCAGGAAAGGCCGAGAACAGACGCTTCGTTCTCTCCATGTCTTCCTCCTAGCTGGCTTGACAGGACTGGGTGCTCCCAAGTCACACTCTAGGTTTCTTGGATCTTTTAGTAGGAAACTGAGGCATCACAGGCTGCAATGACTTACCCTCCTAATACATCCAGTGAACTGAGGGCATCTCAGCTCCCAGGCCAGGGTTTCCTCAACCTCGGTACAATTGTCATTTGCAGCAGGATGATTCTTGGCTGAGAGGGGCTGTCCTGTGCACTGTCGGATATTTATCAGCAAACCTGACCTCTATGCACTAGATACCAGTAGCAATTCCCCAGCTGTAATACTCAAAAATGTCTCCAGACAATCTGTCCCCAGCAGAGAGGCAAAATTGGCCCTGGTTGAGAGCCACTGACATATATTAATTAGATACCTCAGTGTCTTCACGTTGCTCCACAGCTATTCAAAGCCCTCACTTCAGAATCCAACAACCTGGACGATTCACCTGCTGATAAAAGTTGACATATTCTTCATGGTGCTCTAGACCAGAAAAGGGAATTAAAGTTGCAGTGGAATATAAGAGACCAGGAGAAAGACTCTGAGTTAATCACCTTAGATTGAAATAAGAGAAGTCCATGAATTCTAGGGGAATTCTTTCTCTAACCACGCTGGATCTGACATACCACAGTCTTAACACCCAATTAAAATTGAGCCTGACTCTATTTATTCTAGAAATACTTGGTTTTTTGTTTTGTTATTTTCACTTTTATTTTTTTTTAATTTTTAAAATTTTTATTTTATATTGGAGTACAGCTGATTAACAATGTTGTTTTAGTTTCAGGTGTACAGCAAAGTGATTCAGTTATACATATACATGTATCTAGTCTTTTTCAAATTCTTTTCCCATTTAGGTTATTACAGGGTATTGAGTGGAGTTCCCTGTGCTATACAGTAGGTCCTTGTTGGTTATCTATTTTAAATATAGCAGTGTGTACATGTCAATCCCAAGCTCCCAATCTATCCCTCCTCCCACCCACCCCTACGTAACCATAAATCCATTCCTCTAATCTGTGAGTCTGTTTCTGTTTTGTAAATAAGATAATAAATGTTTTTATCATTTTCTTTAGATTCCACATACCATATAAGCGATATCATATGATATTTGTCTTTCTCTCTCTGACTTACTTCACTTATAGAAATAATACTTGTTGATCATGGGACACCATGCAATGAGCCATGGTACAGACAATCTGGTTGTCATATTTTCATATTTGATTTGGTTTGAGTTAGATATTTTCTAATATTTGTAACTGTGCTAGGATATTAATAATATTACTCAAAATAATCCAAAAAGCCATGCAATGGTCCCATTCTTCTGAAGTGTACATCCCGAGAATTTAAGCCTACAAGAAGCTGAGGAGCTGCTGAGAAAAGTACTGAGTGGAGATGCATCACCAATGAACCAACCAGTGACTGAGAACTTGAGCACCCATCTGGGCACTGTGATGCCCGCAGACAGACATCTTTTCATTGATGCTGTTTTTGTGTGTATTCCTGAAGATCTGCTGATGTCTACAGCAAGAAAAATAACTTGCAGGTTTATAATTAGGGTCCAGTTTACAATTTTGGCTAACCCAAGTGGATTTTATGCCAGACACCATTTCATCAAATCACGAATACTTTGATAAACAAAAATGTATGTGAATCTCTCAGAGCACGCTGGAATAGACACGTCTCGAATATCACAGTGGGACCCCTGGTCAATTCAGTATGTTCCTGTGTTGCTTCACACAATCTAACCTCAACCTAGGTCGGTCGTTCTCAAAGGCCACAAGGTAATGCTGATGCAGCTAACCTTTGAGACCCACGGACCTAGAAAATGAGTCTCATGGAGAAATTAAATCAAACCGTAATTCATAAAATTGATCATTTTCCTTACTACTACCAAACTTAATCCAGTTATCTTTGCATGTATTATTACTCACATTATTAACATGCACAATATTGTTTGTAGGTGGATTAGAAAAAGAACAATGCATAATCAACAGAATCCTAGTCTCCTTTTCTCCCTCGAAATTCTTGAACTACATGAGAATCTGGCTGACACCCACCAAATCTAAGAAATTCTGAGCATCTTGGCACCTTCCTCTTTATCCCTCATACATACGCATTATTAGGGAACATATGTTGTTTAATCAAAAGATAACATTACCCTGGATAATGTTCATGAGCACTGGCAAATATTTCACTTACAAGCTGCCATAGTTAATTATCTGGAAAAATATAAATATTCTCATTTGGCCAAATTCCTTGTACCTTCTCCCTCTGTATCTCTTCTGCAAACAGCAGCCCCAGCCAGCTGTCCCACTGCTTTTGCAAACAAAGCTTTTAAAATACAGGCCCACTGGTTTTTAAAAAGTCTGTTTCTAGTTGGCAATGCATCACTGTGAACTAATACGGGAAATAAGGCCAGAGCCCGTCAGGGAGGATGAGAGATTCTGACAGAGGGAGAGAGAACACAGGCTGTCATCAAGTACCAACACCCCAGTAAGGATCGGAGGTTCCGTACAGGTGGGCTCGCAGCCACACTGATGGGGTCAAATCCCAGCCCTACCCCTCAGACCACCTCCTTGAAAAAGGGGGATAATGTCTCCTCACAGAGTTGTTGAGGATTACATGAGCTAATCCAAGTAAAGCTCTTAGCTTAGAGCCTGGCATGTAATAAGTACTCTGTACATTTCAGCTATTTCATTACAGTTTTGTTATAGCCCCAAAAATCATTTCTGAAGTAGCCAACATGATATCATTAGAGAGCTGAGTTGAGCTCATGTGACTTTGTGCATCCCTGTGCCTGGCAGAGAATATGTGTCTGCTCTATCACTCCCTGTCTCTCAAAGAACATTTTGAGCACTCACTATGTGCCAGGCACTGCTCTAAGAGCTTGATATGATTTAAATTATTTAATTTTCACAGTAATGGTGATGATGAAATGAGGCACAGAAGCTAAGCAACTTAACCAAGTTACACAGCTAGTAAGGACTTAAACCCAGTTTGTCACCACAGAGCCCACACCTCACAACTTAGGCTATGCTGTCTCTCTATAAATATCTAAATACTTAGTAAATATTTTTGATCAGGTGAATGAACTCTTAAAATGCAAATACACCTAAGAAAGGCAAAATCAGTCAATAACACCTTAGTGAAAAAAACTTAGCACTAACATCTCAGTACTATAGGCTTAGCAAGTTGAAAATAAAGTCCAAGATAGTTGGACAGTGATCTAGACAAATTTTATTGTGTTTAAAGAGGAAGATGTAAAATACAGAGCTCTTGGGTATATTAGAAGAAACAAAGACTTAGGAGTCAGACTGACCTGAATGAGTTACTTAAAATTTCTGAGCTTCAGTTTCCTCTTTTTTAATGTGGATATAAGGACACCTACCGAGGGGGCTTGTTGTGAATATCAAGTATAGAAACTCCACAGTGTTTTGCATATAACAGCCACTCGATTAATATTGGTCCCCCAAAAAGTATTCTTTCCAAAGAAGGTGACCTTGGATGTGGTGCCACAGTGGTGATCAGAGACATCAGAAGACATGGAGCATCCACCTCCACCACGGGGGTAATAACAGCCAAGAAGGGAGTGAAGGATATCAAAATTGTTCTCTACTTGGGGTCAGCCTTCTGGAGCAATTCGTAGTCTGGATTAATGTACTCCAAGGGCTAAATTCATGGCAGAAGTGGATCTCACTTTCTCAAAACCACATGGGAAAAAGGATGCTTTTTTGAAAAGTAAAGCACTGGATTATGTTATTTAGGGACAAATGACTGGAGCCATAGACAAAAGACATAATTGTTTACAAGTAAAGATTGTCAACAGGAGTTCCTCCATAGAAAGCCATGAAAATCCTTGTCAAAACAGTGTTTTGTTCATTGCTAGTGTAATGTATAGCAGGCCAAGGCAGAAATAAGTCTTGTTAAGATAGAGTCCTAGAGATCGGTTCAAAATGGTGGAGTAGAAGGACATACTCTCACTCCTTCTTTCAAGAACACTGGAATCACAACTAACTGCTGAACAATCATTGACAGGAAGACACTGGAACTCACCAAAAAAGATACCCCACATTCAAAGACAAAGGAGAAGCCACAGTGAGACGGTAGGAGGGGCGCTATCACAATAAAATCAAATCCCATAACTGCTGGGTGGGTGACTCACAAACTGGAGAACACTTATACCACAAAAGTCCACCCACTGGAATGAAGGTTCTGAGCCCCACATCAGGCTTCCCAACCTGGGGGCCTGGCGACGGGAGGAGGAATTCCTAGAGAATCAGACTTTGAAGGCTAGCGGGATTTGATTGCAGGACTTCGGCAGGACTGGGGGGAACAGAGACTCCACTCTTGGAGGGTGCACACAAAGTAGTGTGCACATTAGGACCCAGGGGAAGGAGGAGTGACCCCATAGGAGACTGAACCAGACCCACCTGCTAGGGTTGGGGGGTCTCCTGCAGAGGCAGGGGGCAGCAGTGGCTCACCAAGGGACAAGGACACTGGCAGCAGAAGTTCCGGGAAGTACTCCTTGGCATGAGCCCTCCCAGAGTACGTCATTAGCCCCATAAAAGAGCCTGGGTAGTCTCCAGTGTTGGGTTGTCTCATGCCAAACAACCAACAGGGAGGAAACCCAGCCTCCCCCATCAGCAGACAAGTGGATTAAAGTTTACTGAGCTCTGCCCACCAGAGCAACAGCCAGCTCTACCCTCCACCAGTCCCTCCCATCAGGAAACTTCCACAAGCCTTTAAGATAGCCTCAGCCACCAGACGGCAGACAGCAGAAGCAAGAAGAACTACAATCCTGCAGCCTGTGGAACAAAAACCACATCACAGAAAGATAGACGAGATGAAAATGCAGAGGGCTATGTACCAGATAAACGAACAAAATAAAACCCCAGAAAAACAACTAAATGAAATGGAGATAGGCAATCTTCCAGAAAAAGAATTCAGAATAATGATACTGAAGATGACCCAGGACCTCGGAAAAAGAATGGAGGCAAAGATCGAGAAGATGCAAGAAACGTTTAACAAACACCTAGAAGAATTAAAGAACAAACAAACACAGATGAACAATACAATAACTGAAATGAAAAACACACTAGAAGGAATCAATAGCAGAATAACTGAGGCAGAAGAACAGATAAGTGGTCTGGAAGACAGAATGGTAGAATTCACTGCCACGGAACAGAATAAAGAAAAAAGAATAAAAAGGAATGAAGACAGCCTAAGAGACCTCTGGGACAACATTAAATGCAACAACATTCGCATTATAAGGGTCCCAGAAGGAGAAGAGAGAGAGAAAGGACCCGAGAAAATATTTGAAGAGATTACAGTCGAAAACTTCCCTAACATGGGGAAGGAAATAGCCACCCAAGTCCAGGAAGCACAGAGAGTCCCATACAGGATAAACCCAAGGAGAAACACACCGAGACACATAGTAATCAACTTGGCAAAAATTAAAGACAGAGAAAGATTATTGAAAGCAGCAAGGGAAAAACGATAAATAACATACAAGGGAACTCCCATAAGGTTAACAGCTGATCTCTCAGCAGAAACTCTACAAGCCAGAAGGGAGTGGCATGATATACTTACAGTGATAAAAGGGAAGAACTTACAGCGAAGATTACTCTACCCAGCAAGGATCACAATCAGATTTGATGGAGAAGTCAAAAGCTTTACAGACAAGCAAAAGCTAAGAGAATTCAACACCACCAAACCAGCTCTACAACAAACGCTAAAGGAACTTCTATAAAAGTGGGAAACATAAGAGAAGAAAAGGACCTACAAAAACAAACCCAAAACAATTAAGAAAATGGTAATAGGAACATACATATCAATAATTACCTTAAATGTGAATGGATTAAATGCTCCAACCAAAAGACACAGGCTTGCTGAATGGATACAAAAACAAGGCCCATCTATATGCTGTCTACAAGAGACCCACTTCAGACCTAGGGACACATACAGACTGAAAGTGAGGGGAATGGAAAAAGGTATTCCATGCAAATGGAAATCAAAAGAAAGCTGGAGTAGCAATACTCGTATCAGATAAAATAGACTTTAAAATAAAGAATGTTACAAGAGACAAGGAAGGACACTACGTTAATGATCAAGGGATCAATCCAAGAAGAAGATATAACAATTATAAATATATATGCACCCAACATAGGAGCACCTCAATACATAAGGCAGCTGCTAACAGCTCTAAAAGAGGAAATCGACAGTAACACAATAACAGTGGGAGACTTTAACACCCCACTTACACCAATGGACAGATCATCCAAACAGAAAATTAATAAGGAAACACAAGCTTTAAATGACACAATAGACCAGATAGATTTAATTGATATTTATAGGACATTCCATCCAAAAACAGCAGATTACACTTTCTTCTCAAGTGCACACAGAACATTCTCCAGGATAGATCACATCTTCGGTCACAAAGCAATCCTCAGTAAATTTAAGAAAATTGAAATCATATCAAGCATCTTTTCTGACCACAACGCTATGAGATTAGAAATGAATTACAGGGAAAAAAACGTAAAAAACACAAAAAATGGAGGCTAAACACTACGTTACTAAATAACCAACAGATCACTAAAGAAATCAAAGAGGAAATCAAAAAATACCTAGAGACAAACGACAATGAAAACACGATGATCCAAAACCTATGGGATGCAGCAAAAGAAGTTCTAAGAGGGAAGTTTATAGCTATACAAGCCTACCTCAAGAAACAAGAAAAATCTCAAATAAGCAATCTAACCTTACACCTAAAGGAACTAGAGAAAGAAGAACAAACAAAACCCAAAGTTAGCAGAAGGAAAGAAATCATAAAGATCAGAGCAGAAATAAATGAAATAGAAACAAAGAAAACAATAGCAAAGAGCAATAAAACTAAAGGCTGGTTCTTTGAGAAGATAAACAAAATTGATAAGCCATTAGCGAGACTCATCAAGAAAAAGAGGGAGAGGACTCAAACCAATGAAATCAGAAATGAAAAAGGAGAAGTTACAACAGACACCGCAGAAATACAAAGCATCCTAAGAGACTACTACAAGCAACTCTATGCCAATAAAATGGACAACCTGGAAGAAATGGACAAATTCTTAGAAAGGTATAACCTTCCAAGACTGAACCAGGAAGAACAGACAAATCACAAGTAATGAAGTTGAAACTGTGCTTAAAAATCTTCCAACAATCAAAAGTCCAGGACCAAATGGCTTCACAGGTGAATTCTATCAAACATTTAGAGAAAAGCTAACACCCATCCTTCTCAAACTCTTCCAAAAAATTGCAGAGGAAAGAAAATTCCCAAACTCATTCTATGAGGCCACCATCACCCTGATACCAAAACCAGACAAAGACACTACAAAAAAAGATAATTACAGACCAATATCACCGATGAATATAGATGCAAAAATCCTCAACAAAATACTAGCAAACAGAATCCAACAACACATTAAAAGGTTCATACACCATGATCAAGTGGGATTTATCCCCGACATGCAAGGATTCTTCAATATACGTGAATCAATCAATGTGATACACCACATTAACAAATTGAAGAATAAAAACCATATGATCATCTCAATAGATGCAGAAAAAGCTTTGACAAAACTCAACACCCATTTATAATAAAAACTCTCCAGAAAGTTGGCATAGAGGGAAGCTACTTCAACATATAAAAGGCCATATATGACAAACCCACAGCAAACATCATTCTCGATGGTGAAAAACTGAAAGCACTTCCTCTAAGATCAGGAAGAAGAGAAGGATGTCCACTCTCACCACTATTATTCAACATAGATTTGGAATTCCTAGCCATGGCAATCAGAGAAGAAAAAGATATAAAAGGAATACAAATTGGAAAAGAAGAAAAACTGTCACTGTTTGCAGATGACATGATACTATACATAGAGAATCCTAAAGATGCCACCAGAAAACTACCAGAGCTAATCAATGAATTTGGTAAAGTTGCAGGATACAAAATTAATGCACAGAAATCTCTTGCATTCCTATACACAAATGAAGATAAATCTGAAAGAGAAATTAAGGAAGTAGTCCCATTTACCATTGCAACAAAAAGAATAAAATACCTAGGAATAAACCTACCTAGGGAGACAAAAGACCTGTATGCAGAAAACTATAAGACACTGATGAAAGAAATTAAAGATGATACCAACAGTTGGAGAGATATACCATGTTTTTGGATTGGAAGAATCAGTATTGTGAAAATGACTATACTACCCAAAGCAATCTACAGATTCAGTGCAATCTCTATCAAATTACCAATGGCATTTTTTACAGAACTAGAACAAAAAATCTTAAAATTTGTATGGAGACACAAAAGACCCCGAATAACCAAAGCAGTCTTGAGGGGAAAAAACGGAGCTGGACGAATCAGACTCCCTGACTTCAGACTATACTACAAAGCTACAGTAATCAAGACAGTATGGCACTGGCACAAAAACAGAAATATAGATCAATGGAACACGATAGAAAGCCCAGAGATAAACCCATGCACCTATGGTCACCTAATCTATGACAAAGGAGGCAAGGATATATAATGGAGAAAAGGCAGTCTCTTCAATAAGTGGTGCTGGGAAAACTGGACAGCTACATGTAGAAGAATGAAATTAGAACATTCCCTAACACCATACACAAAAATAAACTCAAAATGGATTAGAGACCTAAATGTAAGACCAGGCACTATAAAACTCTTAGAGGAAAACATAGGAAAAACACTCTTTGACATAAATCACAGCAAGATATATTTTGATCCACCTCCTAGAGTAATGGAAATAAAAACAAAAATAAATAAATGGGACATAATGAAACTTAAAAGCTTTTGCACAGCAAAGGAAACCATAAACAAGATGAAACAACAATGCTCAGAATGGGAGAAAATATTTGCAAATGAATCATCGGACAAAGGATTAATCTCCAAAATATATAAATAGCTCATGCAGCTCAATATTAAAAAAACAAACAACCCAATCCAAAAATGGGCGGAAGACCTAAATAGACATTTCTCCATAGAAGACATACAGATGGCCAAGAAGCACATGAAAAGCTGCTCAACATCACTAATTATTAGAGAAATGCAAATCAAAATGACAATTAGGTATCACCTCACACCATTTAGAATGGGCATCATCAGAAAATCTACAAACAACAAATGCTGGAGAGGGTGTGGAGAAAAGGGAACCCTCTTGCACTGTTGGTGGGAATGTAAATTGATACAGCCACTATGGAGAACAGTATGGAGGTTCCTTAAAGAACTAAAAATAGAATTACCATATGACCCAGCAATCCCACTACTGGGCATATACCCACAGAAAACCATAATTCAAAAAGACATATGCACCCCAATGTTCATGGCAGCACTATTTACAATAGCCAGGTCATGGAAACAACCTAAATGCCCATCGACAGATGAATGGGTAAAGAAGATGTGGTACATATATGCAATGGAATATTACTCAGCCATAAAAAGGAACGAAATTGGGTCATTTGTAGAGACATGGATGCATCTAGAGACTGTCATACAGAGTGAAGTAAGTCAGAAAGAGAAAAACAAATATCGTATATTAACGCATATATGTGGAACCTAGGAAATGGTATAGTTGAACTGGTTTGCAGAACAGAAATTGAGACACAGATGTAGAGAACAAACGTATGGACACCAAAGGGGAAAGCAACAGGGGAGTGGGGGTCGGGGTGGGATGAATTGGGAGATTGGGATTGACATGTATACACTGATGTGTATAAAATGGATGACTAATAAGAAAATAAATAAATAAATAAGTAAACATTTTAAAATAAGGAAAAAAGAAAGAAAGAAAGAAAAAATTTTAAAAAGATAGACTCCTATAGGAAGCTTGCTTATCTGCACTCTAGACACCAAAATCATGACTATGAAAAATCAGGCGAAGACCACCTAATCAAGGCACCTGGATATAGCCACATGTGTAATGCCTAGAGATTTTCATTTATAAATAATATTACAAAGACTACAAAATAATTTGTTGACCAGCTGGACCAACACTCTATAGTGAAAACAAATATAATTTACTATGCCCAAAGATATCTAAGGACCACAAAGAAAAATGGTTCTGATATCCATCTCCATTTCATTCTTACCAAGAAACTAGTAATTATTCTGGGACACAGTAATCACTCAGTAATAAATAGGTGTCAAATATCTAACAATGTGGCTAAAGGAATAATTCTGGTCTGGACTATATTCTTCTTCCAGGTCCTAAGGATCTTTTTGTGTACCAGTGTGATAGTATTAGGAAGTGGGGTCTTTGGGAGGTAATTAGGTTTAGATGAGGTCATGAGGGTGGAGCCCTCATAAATAGGATTAGTGACACAAGAGAGTTTGCTTCCTCCTGCCATGTGAGGACACAACAAGAAGACCACCTACAAGCCATGAAGCAAGTCTTCACCAGACATCTGTCAGTGCCTTGAGCTTGGACTCCCCAGCCCCAGAGTTGTTTAAGCCACCTAGTGCATGGTAATTTGTTGAAGCATCCCGAGCAGACTAAGACACCAAACAATGTCATCAGGAACCAACTCTCAACTCTTCTCTTTGATGACGTCATCCTCAATTTCCACAGGATTGAGCCCGGCATCTTATATTCCCATTGATATAATGTGAAGTCCAGAGGGAGTGAGAGAGAAACTCTGTCTCCCATAATACTATACCCACAATCCCTGAATAGGGCCTTTTTGACGCCAATAGACCTGATTTGGGTCTTGGGCCTATTCCTGAGCCAATCCACAGCCAGGAAGATAGAATGCACTGACTGGCTAACTTGTATCATGTGATCCACCCTGAAGCCTGAAGTAGACTCATTTCCTCGAAGCACATGGGCTGAGAATGGAGAATCAGGGCACACTTGCCTCAAAAAGGGGCATTTATGCTGGGCACAAAAACCACACACTTTCCCTATAATAGTATAAAAATCTCTCAGGCCAGCAGAACATTTCTTTAAAACTTTGGAAATTGCCTGTAATGTACACCGGAGAGTCATTGAGAAAAAAATTATTTGAGGGAACATAATTATGAGAGAAAGTAAAAATATGAAAAGTTAAAATGATATTAGTAACCATACACTAACATTTGAAGTTCATGATGACTTTTTTATGAGGGCCAATGGTAGGTCAATGAAATGACAAAGCTTTTTTATCATCTTAATCATTTTAAGGTCAGGAGGGATTTGGAAGTGAGATTATTGAAGAGGAAAAGTATTGTATGGTGAATTTATCACCCTCACACATTTTATCTCAAGAATACTTGCTCCTGCTATTTGCTGCTGAGAGGCCTTGAGATATTTAGAAGGCGCAGATTCTAAGTAGGCCAGTGAGGGGGCTCCCGAGGAGCAGGCAATATTTGGTCTGCTGGTGAAGGTTTTATCCAGGATCCAGCTGCTACCAAGAGCAATTCCATATACCAACTGTGGAGATAAACAGTAACCCACAGGTCCAGGGTACAGGGAAGCAGCCCCCTCTGCTTCCTGGTAACCCATGCTCAAGACCAGTGGTTTTTACCTCTGCTCACCTAATCAAAAGGTATCTCACTCGGCACCCTTCTAGGTGTACTAGTAATCAGACGCTCTGAAATACCCTTGCAAAAGAAGAATAAAATCTGAAAAAAAAAAAGTATAGAATTAGTAATTCTGCTTTCATTTGTTTGTATCTAGGAATCCCCCACAAAATTATGACCTATTCCTAAATTCTACTTTTCTATGGAAATCATTCTATGCAGAAGAAAGGAAGGGGTAAGCTAGGGATGCACATTCTTGGATTGTTCATCCCGGAGCTTTACATATGTAGGCTTTTTAATTCTCACAACAACCCTGAAATGTAAATTATTATACCCATCTTACAGATGAGGAGAGTAACTTCCCCAGAGACTCAGCCTACAGTGAGCAGTGCTTTGAGCCCAGGGCCATCTAATTTCAAAGTTCAGATTTCCCTTTAGTATATTGCCTCCCAATGTTTTTTTTTTTTTTTCCTATTTACAAATAAGAAGAGAGCCATAGAAATGACTCTAGCTTCTTGGCTTGCTTTCTTTCCAAGCAGAGTAGCTAATATTCTTTTGAATCCATTTCTTCCATTACCAGTGGAAGCAGGACGTCAAAGTACACTTTCAAGAAAGGCTGGTGGAAAAGAAGGCATATGGCAAAGTGGTGAGAGTTGAAGACTCGAGCCACAAAGCCCTTGTGTGGGCTCTGTCCCTTCCTGGCTGTGTGTCTTTGAGCAAGTTATTTAACTCCTCTGTGCTTCACTTTCCTCATCTGTTACATGGAGATAATAATACCTACATCACAGGATTATTGTGAGACATAAATGAGTTATCATATAACGGAACAGTGCCCAGCACATAGTAAGTTCCCAGTAAATGTTAACTTCCATTAATGTTCCTCCTTGTCCTCACTTGGTACAACCCACGAGGCCCTCAGCCTCCCTACAATTATCAACCCTGTAGGAAGAATGTAGTGTTTTTCATGTACTTTAGTTAGTTACTGATTTGTTGGCATTTGTGGACAGCGTGCTCTGCCCGGATGTCTTTTAAGCCCATCTGTTAGCTCAGTGGCTCTCAAATTTGAGTGTAAATCAGAATCATCTGGGGCACATGTGAACCCACAGACTGCTGGGCCCACCCCTAGAATCTCTGATTCTAGGTCTAGAATGAAGCCTGAGACTTTGCATCTCTAACAAGTTCCCAGATGGTACTCTTGGTCCAGGAATGATACTTGGAGACCTCCCGTAAGAGACACATCCTAGCATATAAGGAGTCTGCTTAGCTCCACTAGGGAAGACTTATGATGCAGTGAAGGAATGCATCAAACCAACAGGGGAAAATGACCAAAACCAAATGGACTGCAAGGCTTCTGCCTTCTAAGGAGGGAGCTGGGGAGTGTCATTAACCATATCAGTGAGTCCTAAAATCTCTCTCCTACTCTATTTCCCTTTCAGCAGACACTGGTGGGGAGGGAGAAAGTCTGAGGCCATTGTTCACGGTCCACTGAGCTGCAAACCACTTTTGTGAGCCCTTGGATGTGCAAAGGGACCCGGGGCTGAGCTAAGAGTTTTGGACTTTTTCCTGTTGTTATTCCTTAGTGGGAAGAGGACAGGAGTTGAGGAGGGAAGAGAAATAAACAGGATAAAGGAAGGGAGCAAAAAAAACGAGTGAGAAACGACAAAGAACACGTTGTGAAGCTGGAGCTCGGGTTGGTGAAAATGGTGAAGGGGTTATAAAGAATATTGTCCAATTTTAGGTTGTTTGGATTTTTGTAGTATCAGTTCTATTTTCCCAAATCTTCACTGAAGTCATTTACCACTTCAAGGCCTTGGGGTTTGGGGCACAGGGTTGTAAAGCAAGGAAAGAGGCCAAATTCTGCAGCTCAGATGATGAATTTTGGAACATGACAGCGTGAGCAGGATAGAAACATGCTCTGTGAACTGAATTACTCTGGGAAACAGAGGCTTGAAGCCAGAGGCAACCAGCAGAAATGTAAGCCACCCTCTCCCAGAATCCCTCAAGAGACTGGGAATGACTCCGACTTCCTACTGAATTTGGAAGATCAGAGCCAACTTCATTTGAATCTCAGTGGTCAGGAGACCTCAGCAGACATCTGGCTAATACAAAACTACTCTGAGTAGTTTGTAGGAGTGAGCAGATCTCAGCTTTCTAGGTTAGGAACCACCAGATAGTTGTCAATGTAACCATGAGCCCTCCTTCCTGCATTGCTTTGCACAAGTGGGCTAAGAAACATGGGGGTCCCTAGTTCTGTACACCTTGAGTATCTTTAAGACGACGGCTCATGCCCAAAAGTTTGAGAGTCATCATGCTTTGAGAATGAATATATTTTGTACCTTCCTAGTATGACTCAAAAGCTCTGGGGAAGTGAAGTACAAGTTTTTAAGTATGAGAAAAGAACATTAATTGGTAGGTGGCAGTTAAAAAGTAATGAGTAATCTGTATTGGCTTTCTGCTCTAATTTACATTGTAACCTTTTTCTCCTCCACAATAAAATTCACAAACAACAGAGACATCTGTTTATTGGTCTCCTGTCTCCCATCTGCATTCATTAGGCATCCGGGTGGAGTGGCAGGAACTTCTAACTCTTCTACCCCTCCCCTGACTCAACATCTGATTCCCCTTCCCTTCTTGCACCCAGAGGTGCCCCTTAACAAGCTGTAACTAAAACCACTTTCCATGGGTGTTTTTAAAGTACTAATGGCATACCCTACTTGCAGATGGAATCATCCTGGTGGTGGATGAAAAGCCAAAGAGTTCCTGAAAGTATCCTACAGTGTCTGCCCCCACCCCATTCCAAGTATGCACACTAAGGGGTGTGAAGAAGGGAGCTTTCAGAAAAGCTTTCACACCTGAGATCCAAGGGTATCAGGTGCCCAAGGATGCAAGAGTGGCAGAAGGAGAAATTTTTACAGCATGTACGGTACAATCAAGTCCCATCAGGTACACACTTAAAAAGAACATTATCTTCTTTTGGATGGTTGCTATCACTTCTCTCCACTCCATGGAGGCTGTTTCAACATAGTGCCCTATCATCTCACATTAATGTCAAATTACTGCAGCAATAGGTCCATAAAAGGACTGTGTGAAGTCATGTGACTGAGCTGAAAATTCTAGAAGAAATGCACTCAATTGTGTAGTAATGGAGAAAATGTCTGAAGCTTGGTACTCTTCTCTACTGCTATTTTTTTTTCCTTTTGAAAGTTTAAGAAAAGTTTCCTCTTTTTTCTACCCTCTATCTCAAGATGTAAGGTTTTGGTGGCAGATCCCAGTAGCAAATGCACTTAGTAACAATTGGGTTGTCACAGTCTACTTGTCCCTTCCAGACCCTCGAGCCCTCTAGCTACCTCCACCTCTTCCTAAACAAACTTTGGGCATTTTCTCTAATGCAACCACAGCTGAAATTGAAGAATGCTAAACTTCAGAACAGACACTTTGTACATGCAAAGCTAGAGCTATGTGCAGGCTGCTATAGTTTGGCCCAAAGAGAAGGTTTGATCTAGAAGATGTTAGTGGAGCTCTTTACCCAGAACAGTTCCCCCAATTGCTGCCATCATTCTCCTGGTTGGCTTTACCCAAGGAGGAGATGGTACAGTTGAAAGATCTTGGTATTCAGAGCCAAACAGGCTTCAGTCTCAGTTCTGACTCTGGCTAGCTGCATAGCTGAAGAGCCTTGGTCAGTTCACTCAACCCCTCTGAGACCCAGTTTCCCCTTCATTAAAACGGGAATCATAACATTTACCTCGTAGTATCTGTACTTAGTAAGTACTCAGTAGATTTTTTTTTTTCTTTCATGATCATTGCTGTTGTTGCTGCTGTTGAAATAATGACAGAAGGAAGGGATAGAATCCCAGTAATGAGAAACTATTTCTTGAGAAGTAAGAAAAACACATTCTCACGCAAAGGAAAGAAGCCCCGCCTGGTCTCTGTCAGGCCCAGTGTGTGGCTGAACCACACTGACTCTATTCTGTCAGCTCCAATTTAGGCCCACAGCCCTACCTCCTACCCCCTCCCCTTTCTGCGTGACTGGGCTTTAGCCTACTCACAAGGAATGCACCCAAGCCAGATAAGTTCCCAGTCAACTTTTACCCTTGCATTCCCCTGATAGGAGAACTGGAAGAATGCCTTTTACAGATGCAGATGGTTAATGGTCCTTGAGGAATAATGGTAATGAGACCCCTGGGGGAAGGAAAAAAACCTGGTTCCTGTTGGCACAGATGTGTTTCTCCCTTGGTAGTCAGGTTCTACTTCTAGCTTTGGACCCTTTAAATCCCCTGTACCCCTTTGGGCGGTGTGGAGTGAAGCTGTGAATGCCTCTGAATCATCCTCTGCCCAGTCCTGCCTGTATGGAAGTTACCTGCAATGAAAATCATCATTACACTTTATGGAGTTGTCTGCTTCATTTTTTGGTCTCAAAGTTCCTTCTCAGTTCGGAGGATATTGTTCCATATTCCCACCAAACACCACCCAGATATCCCACTCTGCCCTGCAGAGTTAAGAAATATCTTTAGATAGCCCTGGAAAGGCAGAAAAGCCCTTCCAATTCTGCCCAACCTGAAAATTCCCCAGTCATGTAAAAACGGATAGTGAACTCTTTAAAGGCCACCAAAATATACTTAAAGGCCGATCAGAAAGCCACGCCAATTGAATGCTCACCAGTCAGACTGTCTCAAGACATCTCCTTTTGTTCTATAAAACCTATACAGCCCCTTCAAACCCCTGCTGAAAGGAAAGTGACAGTGCTGCTGTAAGCTTATGAATAAATGGCCTTTGCTAACTGGGTCTCTGGTTTGTTTTTGTCTTTGACAGCAGGGTAACCTATTAATTCGCCACAAGTCATTAATGCCTCTCCCCTGATTTGTTGCCAGAGGGTAAATTTGGAAGGGATGTGTCACAGGACACGTACGCTTACACAGGGTCAGGACTGAGGCAAGAAGGAGAGTGTGGGTTGCTTCCTGCAAGAAGGGGGACCTGGGGCAGCAAACATGCACCAGAGGCAGGCTGGGCTCCTGGGACGAAGAAGCGAATGAAGCTAAATGAGAGAGAGTGTTTTATAAGGAAAGAAACAGAACGCTAAAGACAGATTTTACCAAAGTCACACTTGCTTCCAGTGACTGGCACTAGAGACAGACATTTTTTTTTTTTTCTTTTTACATATATGTATTTTTTCATAAATGGGATTCATATCACACATGTTATTTTAATTATTTACTTTAGGTTCATTTTTCTTCCTTCTGCCTTCTCGAGTGTCCACTTCATTTATTATCATTCTGTTCCTACAATCATGGAGCATTTGAGGCTGTGAATTTGCTTCTGGTGGCAGCTTTGTTCTTTTTTTTTTTTAAGAGAACTGGTTTTAATTTAGAAGAGTGTCTTCAATTATCCACTTATATATATATATATATATATATTTTTTTTTTTTTTTTTACAAAGTAACTTTCTCTACCTTATTTCTTTTTTTTTTCCACACACACACACTGTATTTTATTTTTACAAGAAATGAATAGACTGACACCAAGCATTGTACATGAATGACCACAACAAAAGCAACAATGATTGCAATTACCAAACATGAAACACACTCATACTATGTCATAATATTGACATTCAGTCCAGTAATCCTCCACTGTAACAGCTCCTTTACTTTGCAGTGAAAATTGATTTGTATATTCTTTGCCTCTGAGTCCTTGTGGGATTTTTTTTTTTTTAATTCAAACAGAAAGTCACAAAAATTATACTCATCCTCATCAGTTCACTCAGTCCCATGTAATTAATTTTTTTTTCATCTTGATCTTTTGTTAGCACTTTTATGAGTTCATCAGTTTTCCATTAGAGTTCTGAAAATGCTTATTCATTCAGTTCAGCAGTACAGTCAGTTACCAGAAACCTGTACTTGTCAGAGTCTTTTCCATGAATTTCTTGAGGATGAAACCCTTTTATAGGAACATATTTGCAAAAGCATCAGAGTACACCCAGAACTGTCTGTAAATGACAAAAGACTTAAAAATGACCACGGTTAAAGATCTGATGAAAGTTCATAATAATGCAGTTGACAAGAAAATTAGTTATTTCTGAGATATACATTTTAAAGTAATAACTAGGATTATGACTTATAACACTATACCAGAACATATAAGATTTTTAGAAATTTCATGTAATGTAGAGACAGATTTTATCAGAGTCACACTTGCTTCCAGTGACTGGCACTGGCTTTGGAAATACTGTGATTCTGAGCTAAATGCACCATCTGTTTTCAGGTGTAGCGGATATAAATTTGCTCCATTGGACTTGGGTATAAGTAACATCACATTGCTTTATTTTTTGTTTAGATTTAATTTGGTAAGGTGCCTAATATCATGTAAATTCATACATAAGTCCTAGGAAGGGAGAAATGGCTTACATAGAGCAGAAAATTTGAGGAAGGGATCCATGTTCTTACATCCCTATTGGTTGCTGCTGGAAGAAGAAGAGGAGGAGGAGGAGGAGGAAAAGAAGAAGATGAATTAGACGAAGAAGAAGAAGAAAAAGGGGAAGGGGAAGAGGAAGAGGAAGAAGAAGAAGGAGAAGGAGATGGAGGAGAAGGGGAAAAGGAAGAGGAAGAAGGGGAAGGGGAGGGGGAGGAGGAGAGGGAGGGGGAGAAGGAGGGAGAGAAGGAAACAACAGGCCCAAGGTGGGGCCACTGCCCCCAGTACTGCAAACTAAGACTTAACTGCAGTTCCTGATCAGCAGTAGTGAGGTAACCTTGCTGGAAACAATCCTTTCTTTTCTTTAGCTAATAACCTCCTTCTCCCTCTAGGTTCTATAAAAGCCTTAATTTTGTACAGCTCCTCAGAGCCCCTTTTCTATTTACTAGACGGAATGCTGCCTGACTTGTGACGTGTTGAATAAAGCCAATTAGATCCTAAAATTTACTCAGTTGGATTTTGTTTTTTTAACACCACTAAGATGCTCAGTGCTCAGTTTGGCAAGACCTGTTTAGAAGGTGGAATGTCCCTGGTCTGTACCAAGGTGGGCCTCGGAGATCCTTTGCCAAGACTTCCAAGCACATCCATTTCCCCCCCACCCAACCTTGGCTCTGTGGAGCCACCGTTCCATCCAGGGTACTGTGGACAATCAGGGCCTGGGTCTCTACTTCTCTTGGAGACCACCACCACTCCCAATCTCTCCCTGGTCATAGGAAAGCCATTCACATTTCTGGGGAACAAGAGAGCAAAGCCAGGGCTGCCCCCTCAATTCCCATTAAGAGCCCCTCTGCCCATCATTTCGATGAGCTACCACCAGATAATACCTAGGTAGGGTCACACAGACACCTGGCTACCTTCATATACTGAAGCAAGGGAGAAAACCTCTCTGTCTTTCAAGTTTCCTAAAGTTTACTCATCTAGGGACTTTGTACAAATAAGAAAAAAGTACCCCTTCCTCAAGACACATCACACATCACTGCCATCTGTCAGAATATTTTCCATGTTTTTTAGAACAAGACACTTATTGCCATCTTCCAGGTTTTGTGTAGTAAGTACACAAAGCCACAAGGTATACAACATAATGGAGTCTCCTTAGACAAGGAGCCTTTTTGCAGTGCACAACCTGCACAACTTATAAGTCTAGTTTACAACTGTACATGGAGGCTCTGAAAGCAAACAGCAAAAAGCAGGATGCAAAATAAAACCCAGTACAAGAGGGCAAGGACGCTGAACGTTCTACCTGCTTAGAGAATGCATGCATTCTGTATGGCTTTCACAGTGCCTGTTTCCAAATTTGAATTATGCACCAGGCAGTCTGCTCTGAGATGCATGTATGCAGAATGCAGACCACAGGCCTCCAGTATGAATACGAAAAACAACGGAGCACGTCTTCTCTTAATCTTTAAAAGTATCCAAGTTCTTACCTTATGGGGAGAAAAGATGCCAGAAGCCAGTCATCCAACCGCAAATGCCAGCTTTCCACTTAAGCTGCCTTCATGGCCCAGTGATAAGGAAAACACACCATACATTGTGCTCAGAGAATGGTTCCTACACTGAGTCAACAACAGCTCTAAAAGAACTGCATTTGGCTTCATTCACTGAGTGATCTTTGGCAGAGGGTTAAGGAGCCACGCTCTGTGGCCTGGGATGATAAAAAGACCATTCAAATGCCTGGAGGGGGTGTATAATGAAGCCAAGGTACATTTAATCATACCAGCTTCTGCAGAATTGGAAAAAGGAATCCAGGGAAATAGGCAAGGAGAGCAGACAATATATGTTTGTGCTGTCAACAGACTGAGACCCATAGAGAAAATCTTTTGGTGGATGCCGCATGGTGACAATCCATCTCAGTGAAACAGGGTTATCAGGTCAGTGCCTTTGCCTGCACCGTCATCCCTCCTGTGAGCCAGTGCCTTGCTCACACTCAACATAGCTCACGATGGCCATTTGAGAACTGGAGTGCCATGCATAGTCGCCACTTATACACTGCTTCCCGGCCCTCTCTATGCCTTTATTCTCAGGTGTGCTGACTTGTTGTTCTCCATTCTCATCTTGTTCTTCAGCCTCTACACTTTGCCTGTTTCTCCAGGTACAACCTTGTTTCCTCTAGACATTGACCTTGATAAGCTCAAAATAATCCTCATGCCAAATATTATCTTTGGCATATTTTGGGGTGGTGAAACCCACTCCCCTTCAAGCCATAGACAACTATTAAATTGTTTCAGAGTTTTCTGGCAAGCTTGGATCCTTATATTACTTATATAGAATAAATTCCAAATGGAATTATACACTAAACCCAAACTTTCCTTCCTTCCTCCCTTTCTTCCTTTCTCCCTTCCTTCCTTCCCTCTTTCCCTCCCCTCCCTCATCCTCCCTCTTTCTCCTTCTCTCTTTTTCCCTTTCTTCTCTCTCTTCTTCTTCTCCTCCCCTTTTCCCACCTCACCTCCTTCCTTTTCTCTTTCCTTAAATGGCTCAGTCCTTTTCTCATCTAGACCCCCATTTGCCTCCTTATGAAGTTTTCTCAATTAACCAGTTTGAATAGTCCATTCATTTCTCAACTTCAGTCTTATAACTTAGCTCTTTTAAAGTTTCATTGGTTGACCTTTTTTTTTTTTTTCAAATAAAGCAGAGTCTGTAGAAATCATGACTAAGGAAATAGGTCTTGGAGTCAGATAGCCCAGGTTCAAATCCTGACTCTGCTGTGGTAGACACTGCAGGCTGGATCATCCAATTTCTATTTCCAACATCCTTATCCTTCATCTAACTCTGTTATGGAGGCTATAAATGCTAAAGGCTAAAGCAGCTAGAATTGCCCACAAGATGCTTTTCTTGTAAATGAGCTATTACTTCTTTTTTTTTTTTTAATTTTATTTATTTATTTATTTATTTATGGCTGAGTTGGGTCTTCGTTTCTGTGCGAGGGCTTTCTCTAGTTGCGGCAAGCAGGGGCCACTCTTCATCGCGGTGCACGGGCCTCTCACTATCGTGGCCTCTCTTGCTGCGGAGCACAGGCTCCAGACGCGCAGGCTCAGTAGTTGTGGCTCACGGGCCTAGTTGCTCCGTAGCATGTGGGATCTTCCTAGACCAGGGCTCGAACCCGTGTCCCCTGCATTAGCAGGCAGATTCTCAACCACTGTGCCACCAGGGAAGCCCCAACTTCTTGATATTATTTAAAAATATGGTGGGAGTTAGGTGGGGGAGAGCGTGACTCGTGCCATACGGCATGCTAGGTGCATTATGATTTTCCATTAGAACCATTTCTTCTATTTCCACAGGCTCTCCAGTACAGAATTTGTAATTTTTTTTTTTTTTTTTAGTAAATGTTGCTGAAACCTTATTCCCCATGCAGTAGAATGTGGTATAAGTTGAGGTCCACATATTTCTCCCAGCAAATCCTTGGGATCGAAGAGTCAAAAGGTCTTAGAAGATGATACCCTCAGCCATCTGCCTAGGGCTTTGTGTTGCCTGCTTCCAAGTTGGGGAGGGCAGTCAGGACTGAGCATGACCCATGGTCCCAGAGCAGGCTGGCTGAGCTGGGGAGGCAGGCGGTTTTGGTCAACGGTTCCCTAAAAATTCCACCAGGTTGTTGACAAGTGTCACTGAACATATTCTCTGAGAACACTGATCCTTCAAGACAATGGAAGAGTTTACCTGAAAACTGTATATTGTGGAAAACATGTACTTAAATAAATGTCAGCAACTCTACTTGAAAATATCTTAAACATTCACTGTGCAGATTTATATTGTTAATATCTGACAGGTGATATTTAATGCCATGTCTTTCAGGCATTATTTTTAAAGAACATTTTGGGAACTAGAATTATACAAATACCATTTGCAGATTTCTGACTTGATCAACTCCCCTTCCTAGACCATCTGTAACCGAGCAGGACCCTCTGGGGCCTTCCCAGAACAGACCCCACCCCCATATCCTCTGCTTTAGCTCCTCTCTGAAGTACCAGATAATAGTATCTGATGCACATTTCATGAGTTGTTTTACAGATGCTAAAACCCCCAATGAATGAAAGAAATTAACTACTTGATGACCATGAACGCATAGCCCCCAGACCTACCGGCACCTGAGGATTGATGATGTTGACCCCTGTGACACTACCCTGTTTCCTCACCATCAACCAATCAGAGAACTGTGCACGAGCTGATCACATACCCTGCAACCCCCCTCCCTCACCTGGCATTTAAAATGCTTTGCTGAAACCCATTTGGGACTTTGGGCTTTTAGAGCACTAGCTGCCTGGACTTTTTGCTTGGTGCCTTGCAGCAAACTCACTTTCCTTCACCACAGCCTGGTGTCAGTAGATTGGCTTTGCTGTGCGTGGGTGAGTGGACCCAAGTTTTGTTCAGGAACACATCTTTCATTTTACTGGAATCACCCCTGGGTAAGACTCTTAATGAGACAGGAGGGAAGGGGGCAGGGCACAACCTTTAAAGCAATGACATAACCATAGGACATGACAAAAACTGGTCAGAACCAGCTAGGTCCAAGATGGTGGAAGATTCGATTTCCAGTGGACATTGAGCCTTATTATAGGCTCATTGTAATACATCAGCATGCTAAATGACACACCCACCAGCACCATGACGGTTCTGAGGCTAACCATAAAAGGCAAAAAAGTGGGACGTAGCCCAATTCCTGGAAATCCCTGCCCCTTCCCCCAAATAATTAGAATAATCCTCCTTCTCATTAGCCTATGAAATTATCCAGCCCATAAAAACTAACCACCCATATTTCAGGGCCTCTTGCCTTCTGAGATGGCCCACACTCTGTCTATAAAATGTGTATCTCTCTAAATAAATCCACTTCTTACCTACCACTTTGTGTTTCACTGAATTCTTTCTGCAATGAGACATTAAGAACCTGAGCTTCATTAAGTCCTGAGACCAGGTGTGTGATCTCAGTTAAAAGACTGTGGGTTCAAGTTCCAATCTCAGTTTCGGCCAGGTTCTAATTCTGGCACATAGGTTCAAGTCCCAATCTGAGGTGCACGGTTTCATTAACAGTGGAAGTTTCAGGCAATAGAGCAAGAGAATGAGGAAGAAGTGCCAATTCCTGGATCAGATTTTCTAAATTCCTACTGTTCTACAGCTGTTGGACCATTTGTGGATGAAGCCAACCCTTCTAGAAGTCAGAGTGGACATCTCCTTGGGCTGAGTGTTCATTTTTCCAAAGACATCCACAGAAAAGCCTTCATCTCAATCAACAACAGGAAATTCACATTCTTCGTATGATTAACAAGAAATAAAGATAATAAGAAAGCTGGGTCTCAAACATATTCTGTAAATCAGCAAGCCGGCAGCAAAATCGCTCCGTTGGCAGTGTCGAAAGGGGGAGCTCAAGCAGAGAGCAGCAGGGTAAGGGAAAACAAGAGGGGTTAAAAATCCAATTTCCCATCATCCTGGAAAGTTCCAAAGGGAAATGATTTTGTAAAACAACAAAATATGTATAAAGGAGGAAACTAAATTATTCTTGTCCCACGCAGGTGGTGTTGTCCCACTGACAGTCGAGTGTTCTAACTTGGGAGTGTCTCCTCTCTCACGGGAAGAGGTAGCAGCCCGCCTCTTACTGGAAGTCACTGTGGACAACTTGCCCCCAGAAAAGCCTGCCTTCTTTGTACCTGATCCCAACAAATCTGCAGGCACTGTTGGCTCTCTTTTTGCTGTTTGCTCTCAGGCAAAACTGCCATTGATTTACAAATGCCACTTCCCATACATAGAACAAATGGAAGAGGAGAATTATGCCCCAGAATGTGTGAGAACTGAAAACATCCCTCTTCGTGTTAATGGATGAGACTATAAATGATACAGGATGTCAATGTGTGAGGCTACCTCCTCTACCCCAGGGAGGTAATGACCCTGCAGGTAGAATTCTATGTGACTGGAGGGGAACTGGGAGAATGATTCTCTCGACAGAAGTTCCAGGGGACCTTCAACCAGAGGCACGGGCTTCCAGAACTGAAAACAACAGAACTGAGGAGACTCCAAGTGGGTATCTAACCCTGAAAAGTCCAAGGCCAGTACTGAAGATGGGGCCATGAAGCCAGGATCCAAAATTCATGAGCAGAAAGAAAAAGAACCTGGTTTTATGTTATCAAACATAATTCTCACAACAACCCTGCAAGTTTGTTGTTACTGGTCTCGGGAGGTAAGTGACTTGCTAAATTAACACAGCTATGAGCAGTAGAGCCAGCATTTGAGAGGGGTCTCAACCTTTTCCCTATTAAAAAATAAGACTTACTAAAAGTTTTAAGAGTTTATTTAAGCAAAAATTGATTCAAATTGGACAGTGCCAAACCAGAAGTGGTTAAAAGAGCTCCTCCAACAAGAGCCAGGGGAAAGAGTTATACAGAGAAAGTACAAGAACAAAGAAAGGAAATTATTTGATTGGCTAAAGCTTAAATCCTAGTTGGCTGTTTGTGATTGGTTGTCTTTAGCATTTTGATTTCATAACCTTGAGGCATTTACAAGTTCAGATTTCGGTTTGCCGTTGAAGGGGAGCAAAACTTGCCACCCTAAAATGTCTCTGGCATGCATGTGTGTTATTTCAAGCTGAAAACAATCAAGGCCCAAAAGACTGAGGAAGAAACTTTGACCTCCCCTCTAACTGCTGACAAGAATTTTGACAGACAGCCTGTTCCCCAAATACATCCATCACCAGAGAGATCTGCAAGGAATATGGGCGAGGTTAGGGGGGCGGAACAGGGCCTAGAGATCAAAGTCCACTGTGTGTCCCATTGTCTCTGCCCAGTCTAACAGACCTTTATCTACCAAACATTTGCTATTCCATCTCCTTGTGAATTGCCTTCCTCCCCTTTGAAGTCCCAACCCCCTACCCCCAGCATCCTCTTTTGTCTTTAGCTGAAGATGGTATTTAAGATGAGGGCTTCAGCCATTTTGGCGAGTTACTCATTGTAACATGTATACGTGTTACTAACCTTTGTTTGATCTTCTCCTGTTAATCTGTCTCATGTCAGTTTAAATCTTGGACCAGCCAGAAGACCTAGAGGGGCAGAGGAAAATGTCTTCTTCACTGACAGCACTACAGCAGTAGAGCCACATCTGTCTAATGGCCTCCTTGTTTAATTAATTTAAACCCCCTCCAAGGCAACCATTGCCTAGAACAGTCACTTCCAACTGACTTCTATTTAGTTTTTAAAGTCACATGGGTAGTACATGAGTATGGTCTCTTCCCTGAGTAACAAGAACCCTCAACTATAACAAATAAGCTCCAACTCCTACTTGGCCATTACCCCCAATCCTGTCTTCTGAAGACAACCATTGCTACCCTTTGGCATCTCTGCTTCCAGAGCTTCTCCTTGCATTTACATCCACATATGTGGACCCATGAAACATATAGTACGGTTTCATGGGAGTAACTCTCACCTAAATGGTGTCATAGATTGCTCTGCAGCTCACTTTTTTTACACAACAGTACATCTTTGAGATCTTTCTCTGTTAGAAGACCCAGAACTACCTCATTCGCTTTAGCCACAGCAGTGCGTTTAATAGCATGGCTGTGCCATAACTTACGAAGACATTCCTCTCTGGTTGGGCATTTTAGTTGTGACTGGCTTTTTTTTATGTATCAATCTTGCCATGACATGTGGTGGTGATCCAGGCACATTTTAGAACCTGAGATAGGCCAGACCTCTGAGAATTAGCTCAGAAAGCATCTCAGGAGAGAGGGATGCAAAGCCTGTAACTGAAGCTGAGGCTCTGGAATTTCTGTCTGAAGATCCTCATCCTGCTTTCCCTAGTGGCTACAGATCAAATTTGTTGGAAACTGAGAAGTTACTGTTAAAGCAAGACACAGCCCATCTTCCAGTTTAGGAGGAGACTACAAAGAGAAACACATTTAAAAGCGGAATCAAATCCCTCCCTGGAACCAAAGCAATTAGTCCTTAAAGACTGAGTAATCCGTGCATCCAAAACCCAAACCAACTTGAAAGGTTAATATTGATCAAGTACGGAAATTTCAGCTCTACAAACCAAACAAAGAGGTTTTGAAAGATGCTACTCATTTTAAGTATTTATAATGTTTTTCTTCATTTTAAGCAAATGAGAAAACAGATGAGTTCCCTATCCAATCCATGAAGGTGGAGGGTTACACTGGCTAAGAAAATCCACTGATGTGGACAAATGGAACCTACTACACCAGAAGGAGAGGAAATTCATTTTATTCATCATCTTTACCATTCCAGTTAATCTTGGATTGCATGAAGCTCCAAAAGATTAAGTTGTATTCTGCTGGTTTCCCACCAGCTATGCCTGGGGAACTCCTACAATTCCTTCTTGACTCTGCCCAGCATCCTCTACTGCAAGACTGTCCCTTCCCTCCCAAACTAATTTCAATACCAGCATAAGCAGTGCGTACATATCTAAATATCATAGCACTTCTTGTTTGGCGTTCAAATAAATTACGTGTAAGCTTTTTCAGAGGAGATACTACGGTGTGTGTATTGTGTTCCCCCAATACATAACACAGTTTCTAGCACATAGAAAGTTCTCAATAAACATTTATTGACCTGAAGATCTCTAAGGAAAGAGAGTACTCTTCTCATTCAATAATCGCTAAAGGTTTACAGAAATCGGACACGAGGGGAAAGCAGTAAGTCACTAATTTATTTCATCAATTCACCTCTAACTCCTCAAGGAATTAACTCTAAGAAGTAAAGGTTTTTCTTTCCCTCATTAAATTCAAGTATACTTCCTAAATTCTTCAGAATCTGGGATTTTATATTAAGGGTTCTTGGTTAAATGAATAGATTTTAGAATCAAAGAACTCAACAAAACGTTCTACAGTTAATTGCAGCAGTAAGATCTAATACAGAATTTTTCACCTTTTCTAAAAAGCATCTTTCCATTTCATAGATAAAAGCTCTCAGGTTCCACTCTTGGAGATTCTGTTGTGTCTCCTGCATCAGGTTGAGGAAATGCCTCACGCCTGGGTGAGAATCTCTTGGCTGTCTCAGGAGCTGAGCTGAGGTTCAGAAGACTAGAAACCACTTCCAGTATTTCCTTTATGAAAGTACATGACCTTGGGCATATTTGTCAACTCTTGTGCCTCAGTTTAACCATATGCAAATTGGGAATAATAAATATGTCCTGCCTACCTAATCAGACTGTCAGATTCTATCACTCCTTACACCATGGCCAAGCATCACCTCAGCTGTTGGAGGCTTCCTCAGCACTGCTGCTATACACATTCCCATTAAGAAAAATATTAGATGCAGCTGCAGCGGACTGCATATTCTAAAAATGTCTGCAGCAATATCTCTAGTTTCACATACTCTTCCAGTATGTTGCCACTCCCCCCATTGAGAGCTGGAATCTATTTCCCCTCCCCTTGACCTTGAACAAGTCTTTGTGACAGTTTCCACAAACAGAATGCATGAAAGCAGTGCTGCATAAGATTCCAAGTTAGGTTATAAAGGACATATCTATCCATCCTTTCATCCTTCTATCCACTCATCAATATATTTTATTTTTTGGATGCATTTCAAAGTAAGTTGCAGACATCAATACATAGCATCCCTAAATACTTCAGCATGCATGTTGCTAAGTAGAGCCCAATATTTGTTTGCAGTTCTTTTTTGGCAAAATGTACAGAAAGTGAAATACACAAATCTTACATGCCCAACTGAAGAATTTTATTTCTTTGTTTCAGTCATTGATATTTGAAGTCGTTTGTTACCATAGCATAACCCAGCCTATCCTGGCTGATTCATTCCTTTGAATGTTGTGTTGCCCTGTGATGTCACCACCCCCCCAGACGCCCTAAATCTTCCATTCAGTCTGCCACACACGCGGACTGGAGAGAGGAGATGGTCAAGGAAGTCCCCAGTATAGTGATGTGGTAGCAAAATGGGACAGTGTACGGAGTGGTCGAAACGCAAGTAGAGATTAAGAAGTCTAAACTAGAAGACTGTGGTGTCAGAGGCAACTTGAAGACATGCAAGTATTCCTTCTCCCCCTCCCCACCACCCCCAAGACCACTAGAAAATATTAGAAGGAGACCCTGAGTATCCCCTTATACCCTGGCTGGGGATTTGAGCCAACTTGACTTTGTTGGCCCAGGTGATTACTCCCTCCTCCTTGAACACTTTCTTGGTTTGGCCTCCAGGATCACCCTCTATCCTGGTTTTCCTCTTAGCTTCCTGGTTACTCTTTCTCAGACTCCAGTTTCTCCTCACCTCTAAATGTTGGAGCACCCCAGAGATCAATGTCTGCATCTCTTCTCTTTCCCTTCCATACTTAGCCCCTTACAGATCACATCTAGCTCCATGGCTTTAAATACAATCAATATGATAAAAATTTGCAAATTTACGTTTCCAGCATGGATTTCTCCCCTGAACTCCAGACATCATGATCTGACAGCCAATTTAACTATTGGCTACCATTAAGTCTAATAGGCACCTCAAACTTAACATGTCTAGAATGGAACCTCTGATCATCCCCCCAACTTTCACTCCTCTTGCTGTCTACCCCAACTAGGTCATGTTCATGGCAACTTTGCTCTTCCCATCGCTCAAGCCCAAAATCTTGTAGTCTCTCTCTCTCTCTCTTTTTCTCTATCTCTATCTCTCTCTATCTCTCTCTCTCTACTTATTATGTCGATTCATTATTATCTTTACCTTTAGTATGTATCCAGATTCTGATGACTTCTAGACAATTTTACCACTACTGTCTTAGCCTAAGCTACCTACATCTTTCCCCTGGGTTATGTCAATAGAGTCCCAGTAGGTTTCCCTGATTCTATCTTTGACCTCAACAGTCTATTCTCAACATAGCCTGAGTGATTCAGTTACACATAAGTCAGAACACAGCAAGTTTCTGCTTGCACCTTTCCAATGGTTTCCTATTCACTGAGCTAAAAGTCCCTAACAAGCTACAAAACCCTACCTGATTTGGTCTCCCCTTACCTCCTAACCTCACCTCCTTCTATACTCCCTCTCATTCACTGCTCTCCAAACACATGGGCCTCTTGTCTATTCAAGCACCCTCCTGCCTGCCCTAAATCAAAGGAATGTTCTGCTAACCTAATTAGAAGATGTAGTCTGTCGCAGGCTTGCTCAGAGATCAGTTATGTCCACAAGGATGAGACTAATTTTCTCTTTCTAGTCTGCAGACTTCAATACAGAGGCAACAATCTCCTTTTATGGTCGCAAGGGGAGTTGTCACAGCTCTAAGCCTTGCATCGTCCCACGAGAGTGTCCGAAAGAGAAAGCAAGGGAAGTATTAGCAAAAGGGCTCTAATCTCAAGTGCCTCATCTTGTCAGGGAGGTAAAACTCTTCCAAAGGGCACCAGCAAAGTGCCTCTCATATACCATAGTCCACAGCATACCCACTAGCAGAGAGGAATGTGATTCCTGAGAGCTAAAATAGTGCCTGCCATATCAGTAAACAAAGGCTGTTGCAGCCATCAAGCCACTACATTCCAGCTGCTGGGATGGCGACCTCTGAGGGAACTCAGGATGGAGACAAGCGGGCTGCCCACTGCCAAGCCCATCTAGCAGTCAGCCACTGCAGCCACCCCCATGGTGCACCCTGAGGAGACTCAGGATGAGAAAACACAGGATACTGGCCCCAGATAGCTGAGGTGCATATCAAAAGAATGATTTCAGTGAGCCCAGACTCTTGCATCTTCCCATACATAGAGAAGAACTAAATTCCTTAACTTGAGATATCTGATTTTCTTTAATTAACAGTAATCTTTTGATGTTCCGAATACCTGGTCTTTGTTGCAAAAACTCCGGTATATCCTGATTCCCCCTCCCCCCTTGACTCTTTGGAACAGTTTTCTCAGCGTTATCTGAGATGCTGTGTCCTGAGCCTGAAGTCCTCAGAAAGTCCGCCAAATAAAACATAACTCTCCACTTTTAGGTTGTGCATTTTTTTCAGTCAACATTACCGTGATAGTCACCATCTGTCTCACTGGGGCTGGGCATATTATGGCAACATCAAAGTAGACATTATAGGAGCAAGGAGGAATGGGGCAGCCAGCATCTCCTAGACACCACTGACAGGCCACTAGATTCAGAAAGAGGAACCCTGGACCCAATACTTGCTCTGCCATTAAACTTAACGACATTTATAAGTAATGCCCCCCTCGTAGATCACTGCTTCCTCATCTGCAAAATGAGGAGGCTGAGCTGGACACTGCCTTCCACTTTGAATTTTCTCTTATTCTGTGAACTTCCACGTGTCGTAAAGATCTGAGTCTTCTTATGTGCCATTCCTCATATATGTATACATCTCCTAAAATGATAGAAACGCCAGGATCTTTGATCATCTATTTTAAAAAGAGAAGGGAAATTTTAATGAGAACATTTTGTACTGCTCGTTCCCGGCTGGTCTTTAAGAATAAAGGATCTTTTTCTACCATTACTGACATTTTAAAAACAGCCTTTCAGATTCAGTAATTAGGTCCCAAAATCATTCAGCATAAAACTATGGCTTCCCAACAATTATTCTAGTGAGGAAGTTAGAATGACCTCTCATATCTGTGTTGCTAATGGTAATTCCTAGCCATTATCTTATTACTCAATTTAAATACAAGAAAATGGAAACAATTCTCTCCTTGACACCAGGACCTCTGTCATTAACAGAATATAGGATTGAAGTCTTTATATGACCATATGAGCAGGCTTGGCACCCTGCTCTCTGAGTTTAACTGGTGCTGAGAAGCCATACAACAAATAGTGAGTTCCAAAACCTCCAGTGGAAGGCATAGGGAGATCGATCTATCTATGGAAGATGAGAATGAAAAAAATAGACAGAGAGAACTAAACCATGTGTTTTTACGTATTGCATGAATAAAGGGACAAGTAAATCAATTGCTTTGCCAGAAAGCTCCATTTAGATGTATCTTAGAATCTGCACAAATCAGCCATCTTACTTCCTCACTCCCTCTGCCTTGGGCAATGATTCACCTTGACTATTATCATTTGTCAGCCCTACTTCTTTGATTCTCGTGTTCCTGCAACAGTAATTGCAAAAATGCTTAGAGATAGTAAAACACAATTCAGCCCTCGGCCCTTGCACACAGAGATTCTTTCAGCTGACCTCTTACCAGAGTGGAATGGACATTGATTCAGGTAAGCCCTCTCTCAGCACCTGTTTTCACAGGGTGTGTCAACTTTTTACCCCCAGCCACTGTCTGTTAGGGCCTTTGGGTCCACACTTAATTGGTGACACAAAATGCGCACACCTTAAGCAAGTGTAACATTAAACATGCTGCTGCCTTCTGGTATTTATCAAAAGCTCAGCTTAGAGAAAAAATGATGATGGAGAATGTGTAAAATCTATCCTTCCATCCAGATATCCTAAGGTCCACTCTTGACTTAAGCTAGACCAGCAGGAATTTGTGAACTAAGACTGTCTTTTGCCTTTCTCCCTTTCATGTTCTCACAGGCTTTCACTGACTTGGGCTTTGGTGTGACGCCATCAGTCTACATTGAGAAACACAAGAGACACACCAGTGGAGCCTCAGGTGTCTACACGGAGGAGGGTGAGGACACTGCTGCACTACACAGCGTGCTCATTAGAGAGAATCCCAGAAGGAGTGTTATTCTTGCCATAATATCAGAATGAACTGTGCCTCTCCTTAGGGATGGGTTTGTTTTTATTCTCATGTACTCTGAATAGTACAACCAAGCAAATGTTCCTTTTTCATTTAGTCTCTAGAATACTTACAGAACAATTTGAGGCCCATCTGTTTCAAGAGTAACAGACTGTATAGTCTGTATTTTTGTTTTGCCTTCATTCCTGGCCCCTTTTCATATCTCCACCAGTACATTTCTTTCTTGTTTCTCACCTAATCCTATTTATGGCGTTTTAAAAAATTAAATGTATCCTTATAAATGCTTTAAATCATTTATGGACAATGGAGGGGAAGACTTTTATTCATTTGTTCAGGCAAATTAACATGAAAGTAAATCTTACCAAAGTTTAAGAGGCATTTTAAATGTGGTCCTCCTTCCCAAAACCTCTGGGAGACGTGATAACACACACAAGACATTCTGACGATTTCCTGGTAAGTGGCAACTAACAAGTGCTTCAATCCACAGCGGTTCAAAGGTCTATGAGAAGACTGTGTCTAACAACTGTGCAGAGGGATAACTAATGGCGGGAAGGAATGTGGTTACTGATTACTGGCCCAGAACTGGAAAGATGAGCACCAAAAGCAAATATTGTGTGTTTAAGACTTTTTGCCAAAGCCCGGCCTTAGCATGGTAAAGACCAATGTGTGAAAGACTCCAAAAGTTTGACTGAAGGAATACTGGTAGCACAGAATGCCACATCAGGCCAAAACAGACAGCATGTGATACCCATAACAATTCCACACAACCTTGAACCACCACCTTGGTTGACTAGATCATGCAATTGTCACATGTATAGATTAGGAAGCTTCACTTTTACTCAGAATGAAGAAAGTTTAAGGTTGAAAATGAAAAATAAGAAGAGTTGATCATATCAGCTGCTGTAAAGAAAAATATAGCTTGCAAATTTTTTAAAGGCTAAATCTTTAAATTCCCTGGGCTGAATATTGGGAGATGGGGGGTGGAATCTACAACAGATGTAATTCAATTCTTGCATTATATGTTGCTAAAATGACATTGCCTGATATCAAAAGTTCCTATAAAATAAAAAATCCTCATGAAGAGCATCAGAAATAAAACCCAAGTCCTGAAAAATTGCACCTTCCAGCCCAGCCTCATTCCAAATCAAAATATGTATCTCTTTTATTCATAAAATGATACATATACTTATGAATAAAAGCCCAAAGCTGGGCATTTTGAAATAAGTTATCTAACCTCAGAAAGCAAATAAGATCATTTCCTGTCACACCTCTTCACTCCTAGCAATTACCTGACTGAATTTTAACCTGACTCTAAACAGGGAGGGAGCATCAATTTGCCCTGGCTGAATATTACAGCATCCATATGCATGTTTTCTTCCTTTCTAAAAGTCTATCTCTTAATAAGATTTTTTATTAATTTCCTCAGGCAGATTTCCACTATCAGATATGCTGGTCATGCCTCACAAATGGCCTATGTTTTAGTGGTTACTGGTCATTATGTAAGGAAAGAGGGGAACATCTCCTTCTGTGTGACTCAATGATTTAATAATTATTAATGAGACATTAGGCTTTTGTACATTTCTGACAGATGATTAAGTACACTATAAATGTTTAACATCATTCGTTCTCTGTAGTCTGGAAATGCGATGCCAGATGCCTACCCATGCTTCACACAATCAGAAAAGACAAATTAGATCATGGCAATATGGCAGCATTGTTGATTTTTTCAGTAATATTTACAATCTTCAGGTAAAATGTGAAATGAGAAAAAACATGTATGATGATGGCAGGTCCTTTTAATTGAAAGATTTTCCCCATACTCATTTGGAAGCAATTTATCTTGTAGGAGTGGTGTTGGGATAACTCTTAGGCAAACTTCTTGAGCTGTGTCTTCTTGCATCAGGCCCCAGATGGCCAGAGGAGCCTCATTCTCACCCTTTGACTCAAGGCTCATTTTTGCCAAACCTTGCACACAGGAACTTTGGCCCACAGACCAAAGTTGCATGTCAGAATCACCTTGAATTTTGCTTAATATAGATTCCCAGGCCTCCCCTAGCCCAGTTAAACCAAAATCTCTTGAGGTGGTCACAAGCACTGGTATTTTATTTTTAACTTCAAAATGTTTCTAAAATACAGCCAGGATTTGAGAACCCCTGATATATACAATCTGCTGTGCCATATTTAAAACATGGACCCAAAATTCTTTGACAGGTCTCCCATTAGGAGGAGAGGTCTAGGGTCCCTCCTCTAGAATCTGGGCTCCATGACAACTTGACCAATACATTAAGGCAAAAGTGACACCATGCCAGTTTCCAAGACCAGTCCTTACCAACTGGCAGCTTCTACTTCCTTCCTGTCTCTTAAGACCTCATTCTTGGAATCCAGCTACCATTCTGTGAGGAAGCCCAAGCAGCTGACCCAGAGTCTAGCTGAGCAACCAGACTTCCAGTCATGTGAATGAGCCACCTTGGAAGTGGCTCCTCCAGCCCACAGTAGACCTGCCCCAGATCTCATCACAGAGACGTGCTGTCCCTGCCAAGCCCTGGTCAGACTTCAGATTCTTGGGCAAAATAAATAATCAGTATTTTAAGCCATTAAAGTTGTGGTGGTTTGTTAGGCAATAAATAACTGGAACAACTGCTCCCCCAGATGGTGTCATGGAAAGGGATTTGCTCTTTTAAAAGTTGAATCACAAGCATTAATGGGCTCAATGCCTCAAAAAATGCAGGCTTCCACCTTCTCTTTGGCCAAAATAATGAAATTCCTCTCCCTTCTTAACACACGATATAGCTCCTCCATGAAGCCTTCCCAATCTGCATTAATTCTCTGTAATTTTGTCCAATCATCTCAAGTCTTGTTTACAAAATTAATTAGCACTTTGGTCACATAAAATTATGAACTCAAAATTTTGGATATCAATTTTCATTTGAAAGATACTTTGATGAGAAGATAATAATAGTCTTTGAAGAGCCAAATTCTGGAAAAGGGTACAAAGGCTTAGATGGAATTGATAAAAATCAGATTGAGTAAGTAAAGAATGCAATGATGGATGGAGAAATTACAACGTGAGGGGGTACAGGGGGTTGTTTACATAGTGAGGAGCTAAGTGTCAGCAGTGGGCCTTAGAATATTCACTAGTTGGCTCTGGTTGCCATAAGAAAATACCAGACTTGGCTGGCTTAAACAACAGAAATTTGTTTTCTCGCAGTTCTGGAAGCTGGTAGTCCAAGATCAGGGTGCCAAGGTTTCTGGTGAGACCTCTCTTCTTGGCTTGTAGACAGCTACCTTCTCGCTATATCCACACATGGCCTTTCCTCTGTGCACGCTGAGGGAGAGAGAGCTCTGATGTCTCTTTCTCTTCTTATAAGGACATCATTCCTATCAGATTAGCCCCCAATCCTTATGACCTCATTTAACCTTAATTACTTCCTTAAAGGCCTTATCTCCAAATATAGTCACATTGTAAGTGAAGACTTCAACAAATGAATTGGGCGGGGGGGCAGGGAGAGGGACACAATTTCATCTATAACAAAATGGGAAATCCTTGGAAAAAATGGAGAATTACACCTTCCCTACATGCCCCAGGCTGGGTGGTCATTTTGCCATCACTGTTACTAATAACAATAACAATGACAATCATTATTGATCAAAAACCAAGTACCCAACATTTCACATTATCACATTTGCTCCTCAAAACAACTCTATAAAATAGGTTCTATTTTCTTCATTCTTATAGCTGAGGAAGCTGAACATAAGAAAGTTCAATAGTTTATCCATGACCTCATAGCTGGTAAATATCAGAACACGAATTTGAACACAGGTCTGTGGTCTTCAAAGCCCCTGCTTGCAATGCTAAACCAAGCTACCTATTTCTTTCATCCATTCCTTTGTCCCTTCAAAAATTATTGAGCACCCATTATGATCCAGGTCCTGTGTTTGATCCTAGAGATGCAAAGTCAAGCTGCAGAAAAAAAAGTATTCTGACTCCTGTTAAGACAGTAAGGAAGACTTTATTCAAGGGACTACCACAATTTGGGGTGGGAGGGGAGGGTGCAATAAGGGAGAGAGGTCAGGCTCAACCCTGAATACAACAAGGACAAGGGGGGGTTTACAGCCAAAGAGCACGGTGAAGGTCAGTGGATGAAAAATTATTAAGGTGGATGAAAAATTACTAGGAGGAAACAGGAGGAATAAGGAGAATTCTTGCTAGACCAACTCAACAGTATTCTTGCTGAAGGCAGACAAGGGTGATAAGATATTGAGGGTGAGGGATTTGATTAGATATCAAGGGTAGGGAATTTTTCGATAAACTGACCCAGCAGGAGTTTTGCTTAAATTGGATTAAGTGCGCTAAGGACAGCATCCAAATCAGGATCTAGTCAAGAAGAGGGCTCAGAGGACCCTGACTAAAGTCGGGTCAAGGAGAGAGTCTTTGCTACCCTGCTTGCAAGGAGTTTATAGTTCAATGAAGAGAAAGACAGCAGTCAGCAGTTGCAGTGTGGCAAGATGAATCTGTGGATCTCTTACCACACAAATCAATAGGCTTCCTCCAGTTCTCAGAAATAAGTATTTGCACCTATATACTCTGGTTTTGAAACTGGCAGAGAAAAGTACAGGAGGTGCTGTGTGTGCCCCTGTTGAAGCCAAGCCAGAGATGCCACGACTGTGAGACGCTGCTTCACAGAGGTTAGAAGCACTTGGAAGTGATCTCAACCACGGATCAGGCTCCACTTATTTTTGACACTCAATAGCTTCAAAAAGCAGGTTATCCCTAGAGACCTCCTACACAGGTTTCCTCAGAGCAAATCAGTCGTTTCTCTGTGACACAGTCTTTGGTTTTCCTTCTCATCTGTTTCCTTGGTGCCACTAACCAAATTCCTGACTTGTGCTCAGCCAGCCCGAAAACACAGCATGTTACTGGACCATCCTTGCCTCTTGGTTCAACTTTTATTTTAAAAGCTGGATTCCTTTGCAGGGCAAAAAGAATCTGCCCCTAAATTGATTGGGAGGCTTTAAGAACTCCAGCAGAATTAATGGCCCCGGTTTATCCCAGTTCCCATCGCAGACCTGGATATACTGCCAGATTGACTGGAAATGGCCCGGAATGATTCTGAAGTTGCTCCTAGAGATTGGAGGCACACGGTCGCTTTCTGGGATAGTTTAAGTGCTGACCAGTATTGCCAAGAGGATCCTGAGGGAAGAAGCCTCAAGAGGTTCCTAGGGTCCACGCCTCGCCCTCTCTGCTTCCTTCACCACCAGTTCTTACACTGGCATCTCTTTCAGCCTTCTCTGTGCGAGAGCCTTACCTCTGCCTCTAGCCTCTGGCAAGAGCACAGAAATTATCATTTATTGTTTTCAATTTTTAATATTTGAAAATGCTTTTTTCCCTACACTTTCCAAAACACAGCACTGTTGGAAATATTTTAATGTTCCACATAAAACAAGAAAATTGTAATAATTTGTTCCAAAGATTTTCAGAAAAGAATATAAAACACTGGCATAATTACATAGTCTTTAGCTCAGAGTATTATATTTCTATTATATAGTTATGGACCTGCCTTTTCTTTTATTCCCATTGGATAGAACAGTTTGCTTTAAAACCTTTTTTTAAAAGTTCTGTTTTAAACGTCATAAAATTTATATACTGACAAAACTGTACTGACATTTTCAAACACCGAGGTATTTCCACAAGACGTTTACATCTGGAGCAGCCCGGGGGTATATGTTCTGGTTGATAAAGCATTTAGATGTTTGGGGACGTCAGGTAAAACTCCAGTGAGGAAGGAGCATGAGATAACCTAAAAAAAGAAGTCAGGGGCTTCCCTGGTGGCGCAGTGGTTGAGAGTCTGCCTGCCAGTGCGGGGGACACGGGTTCGAGCCCTGGTCTGGGAGGATCCCACATGCCGCGGAGCAACTAAGCCCGTGAGCCACAGCTACTGAGCCTGCGCGACTGAAACTTGTGCTCGGCAACAAGAGAGACCGCAGCAGCGAGAGGCCAGCGCACCGCGATGAAGAGTGGCCCCCGCTCGCCGCAACTGGAGAAAGCCCTCGCACAGAAACGAAGACCCAACACAGCCAAAAATAAATAAATTAATTAATTAAAAAAAAAAAAGTCAGGATGGGAGACAGTGAGTTTGGGGAAAACCTTCTTTCCTGATGGACAACTAAAACGCCCTGGGGTTCACCCTGGCAAACAGGGTGCGAATGACTGAAACTCTTTTTTTTCCAGAGATGTTAATCAAGAAGTGAGTTCAGGCAGTTGCATAGTCAAACTGCTGAATTCTTTCAGTTGAGTAATATCGCCAGTGCAAGTGGGAAATGTGTTTAGATTTTCTCAGTGATGTAAATAAACCATGTTTAACCTAGTTCTGTTATACTCTATTAGAATAGATAGAAAAGGGGTCTCATGTTCAGTGACCTCATACCTCGTCATGACCTAGAAAAAGTGGTCACGTAGGTAACATACAGAGTGAAGCTTCCTGGGTGTATTATCATTGGATGTAACATAGGCATGAGGGTGGGAGACCAACAAGACATGCCTGATTTGACCCTTAGTCATCTGGTTTAAGACTTTTCTGACCCAGAAATTCTAGGATGGTGGACATACGGACTTCTATGGTATGACAGTTAATTTTATGTGTCAACTTGACCAGGCCACGGGGTGTCCAGATATTTGGTCAAACATTTTTCTAGGTGTATCTGTTTCTGGGTGAGATTAACATTTGAATCAGTAGACTGACTAAAGCAGATTGCCCTCCCCAGTGTGAGCGGGTCCCATCTAATCTGTTGAAGGCTTGAATAGAACAGAAAGGTTAAGTAAGGTAGAATATCTCTCTCCCTATCTTCAAACTGGGACATTAGTCTTCTCCTGACTTTGGACGTGGACTGAAAGTGAAACTCACACCATCGGCACTCCTGGGTCTCAGGCTTGCCTCTGCAGATCTTGGGACCTGTCAGCTTCCATCATTGTGTGTGCCAATCCCTCATAATAAATCTCTTTATATATGTATGTCATTATATGACATACATATATATGTATATAATCATACATCACCTTCTAATGGTTCTGTTTCTCTGCAGAACCCTAATATACTTGGTAACCGCGGGGTGCATAAATCAGGCCCTGCCCCAACAGAGGAATCAAGAGAGAGACAAACAGATGCAGACAGGTACAGAGCAGAGACACACAGAGAGAGGCAGATAGAAAGAAACAGAACAAACACACATGACAGAAAGAAAGCAGGAAGGTATGCACACAGACATACATATGCACAGAAGCACAAAGATAAGAAAAAGGTGAGAAAAAATACAATACCTCAGTATGTTCTCTATGATTCGCTCACAGAGCTTTATTTCTCTATTTCAGGGAGTACATCTGAGGGGGAAACATGCCCCTTATATCTTAACTGCCCCTCTGCCCAGTCAGAACCAGCTGTCAAAGATGCCTGTGAGCCAGCTACCTGAGCGGACTGCACAGCGCCCAGGAGGAGAGGAATGGCTCTGACACTTCCCGGATACTCACATACGAACCTGCGGCCACACCCCAAGCCTAAGACCCTCTGTAGGTGACACCATGTAAAGATGGCTCACTGTAACCGGCAACTCAACGCAGCTGCCCACTGAAGTGTCCTCAGACCTGACCCGCCCTGGACCAGTTAAATCAGATCTCTAGGGCCGAGGCATTGCTGCTTTTTGGAAGCTCCTCAGGGGAACCAGGAGGCAAACAGGTTTGGGTTCTACTGCTTAAGTCCATTCGCCTGGGTTACACAGCTCAAACCTGAGAGCGATGCAAGTAGCCAGGTTCGATGATGTTTGTCACCTGGGCACACGACAGTTATCACTGACATCCCACGAGGTCTACTTTCTGTGCCACTTTCAAAGCTCCAAAGAGCACGGACTAATCCCAATAGCACACTGTCACTCTCTGGTGCCAGGCTAAGTGCTCTACAGATGTTGCCTCATTTACTTCTCACAACACCCTGTGTCATGTAGGTATTACCCCCGTTTTTCAGGTAATGAAACTGAGGTCAGAGCGATAAAATGGTTTGCTAAGGTCAAATAGCTAGTATGTGGCAGAGGCAGGGTTTGCAACCAGATCTTCCACTCTGCTGCACAGAAAACACAGTGATGGGAGGCTTGGGTTTTATTCCTTTCATGTTTCATGCTGTCTTCCACACAGATCGTTCTGAAAACGAAAACCATCATTGCCTTCTGTGCAGAGCACAGGGCCACACACAGCAAGGCACGCGGCGCTTCCGTCTGGGTGATTTTATTCTGGCCACACCAACTGCACAATACGCTGTCACTTACTTCTCCTGGCCTGGGAAAAGACACAATTAGAGCAACAGCCCACCACAAATGAGGGGGTGAAAGAGCTTTAAGCGTCTTCATTGACTTTAATTAAGCTCACCAGAGAAGTAGATCACAGGGGATTCTGCAGAACTTTCTTTAGTTTTATTTATCTTATTCTTAATTCTGATTTAACAAAAAAATAGTTTCCTCAAACCTATTCCACCCGTTTAGGGCTTTCTTTATCTATTAAGAAACAGTGCCATCTACTGATACATTTTCACACTGTTCATATAAACCATGAAACAAATAATCACTGTTGTTTACACCTTAATTATGAATGCTTTCCAAGATGAGGCCCTCCTTTCCAAATGTCTGCTCTGCACTTATAATCATATATATTATTTTCTTTTATAGTGCAAATGACAAATGAGTTTGGAATTACACTAGGACTTTCAACCGTAGGTCTTGAAAAATGGTGCCTCAAATCAAGATTTAATGAGGTGGGGAGCCAGGAGGCCCTGCACGGCAGTGACCACACCTGTTCACCTGAGCCTGCCTGGGAGCTGCATAGCCAACCCAGGAGGACATGAACCCTACATTCCAAAATACCTAGGAATCAATCTAAAAATAAGTGTGTTTGACTGCTACACAGAAAATTAGAAACATTATTAAGAGAAGTCAAAGTATATCTAAATAAATGGAAAGCTATACTATGAATTGGGATACATATTCACAACAGGACTGAAATCTCCCCCAGAAGGAATAAAAATTGGTTCTGGAGGGATGAAAAATCTTACTGTCCTTATCTGTGTGTAAGGCACAGATATACAGTATATCTGTGGCATTAACATTTCATGGAGGTAGGGGGGTAATTAGAGGGAAAAAGTCTAAAAAAGACTCTTTGGAGGAATATTAGGGAAAAAAAGGTTGAGAAGCCTGAATTAGGAGATTCAATATTGTAAATATATCAATTCTTCCAAACTAATTCATAGATTTAATTCACTTCTAATGAAAACTCCTAGAGAGAGAGAGACAGTAAATTGACAAGCTGGTCATAAATGTATATTGAAGGGAAAGGAAGGATGGGCAGTTTACCGTATATCAAGACTCAAGATAGCGCTACAGTAACAAGACAGTGGTACTGGCCCAGGCCAGGCAAAGAGACCACTGTAGACTGGAGAGCCCAGAAACAAATACATGTACTTTTTGACACTTGGTTTACAGAATAGTGGAGAGCGGACTATCTTGTCAACAAATGGTACTTGGATTTCCATAGGAAAGAAATGAAAACTGACCCTTCATAACTTCTGGTGGATCGTAGGTATAAAGACCCCAGACCAGCAGTGTCAGCACCACCCGGGAACTTGATAGAAATGCAAACTCTCCAGCCTCGCCCCAGAGGTGCTCAGCCAGAAAGTGTGGCAGTGGGTCTCAGCCAGCTGGGTTCAGTCAAGCCTTTCAGGTGACTCTGATGCACAGGAAAGTGTGAGGGTCACTGTTTTAGATGCTAAATTAGGGGACTATTTGCATGATCAAGGTAAGAAAAGGCTTCCTAAACAAAACATAACTATAAAGAAAAAGATGGGTAAATAAAAATGCAGACCTTCTGTTCATCAAACGAGACCGCAAAGAAAGTTAAAAGGCAAACTATGCAGTGGAAGAAGAAACTTGCAACACAAAACTGACAAAGTCTTACATCCCGAACATATAAAGAACTATCTATCCGTAAGAAAAAGGCAGACAACCCAAAAGAAAAATGGGCAAGAGACCTGAACAGACATTCATTAGAAGATAACATCCAAATCGCCAGGTACCCAGTAAATTTAGAAATTAGAGAAATAAAGGTTAAAATTACAGTGTAATACGATTACAGACCCATCAGAATAGCTGAAATTAAAGACTGGCAACATCCAAGTGTTGGTTGCTGAGACTATAGAACAGGAGTTGGCAAACTCTCCTTATAAAGTGCCAGATGCTAAAATTTTTAGGCTGTGCAGTCAAGAGATAAAACCAAGGATATATACACATACATGTATGTATATGTGCTGCTTACATACATACATGTTGTATTTTACAATTTTAGTTTTATATATATGTGTGTGTATATGTATATAGTTAAAATTGTAAAATACATATATTCATATATATATATATTTCATGTTTAGCTCTGCCTCATTCTTGGCACTAGATACTCAATGCACAAAATAACAAATGAATCAATTACGTTTAAGAAAATAAGTACCTTTCTCTTTAATTAACTATATTAATTACATAAATAAAATAAATTGTACTTCCTCTAGAGCTGATGTCAGTCTCAGTTTCCACATCTGCAAGAGAATGGCTCATCAGCTTTCACTCCAAATACTTCGATGATGTATTTATTTATTTATTTTTGGTTGCGTTGGGTCTTCATTGCTGCGCATGGACTTTCTCTAGTTGCAGCAAGCGGGGGCTACTATTGTGGTGCACGGGCTTCTCAGTGCGGTGGCTTCTCTTGTTGCGGAACATGGGTTCTAGGCGCGCGGACTCAGTAGTTGTGGCACACGGGCTTAGTTGCTCCGTGGCATGTGGGATCTTCCCAGACGAGGGCTCGAACCCATGTCCCCTGCATTGGCAGGTGGATTCTTAACCACTGTACCACCTGGGAAGCCCCACGATGATGTATTTCTTAAAGACATTTTAAAAATTCCAGGATGATACCTGAAGGCACTTCCGACAAGTGCCTTGCCAAATGTTGTCACCTCTCTATTTGAGCTGTTCTTAGAAGACTGAACCCAGGTATCCATAAACACAACAAAATTCAATAAAGGAGCCACATTCAGTCCTGCCTTATTTATTCAGTGATGTGAGGGAAGGCAACTTTTATGATACATTGAGTTTGTCTCTTTTGCATTTAGTAATTCATCCATTCAACAAATATTTACTTAGAGCTTACCATGCCAAAACTTTTATTTTCACCATTTTAATGCAAATATTTCTGAAATATTTTATATCTTTCTCTGCCTTTTACACAAAGAAGGCTGAGCATAATTTAATCTTTTCTTAATGATTCAGCCTCACCATGGAACCAAACTATACTCTAAACTGTTGGCTTTCAAATACTATACCTTTTAAGCGAGAAGCCTCATTATACAATTCTAACATATGAAGTAGATAAAAAGAAGAGTTGAAGTGAGAAATAGGGGTGTGGCAGAATCCCACCCACTTGGTATTTCTGGGACAACACAGAAAACTAAGACTCCAGGAATCATCATTAGAAACTTCCGGTGCCACATAGTAACACTCTCAAAGGCTGCTGAAAGATAGAAGGCTACTCCTATGCTAAATAATCCTAAATTACGATCCAAAATTTCTGTCGTTTTTTTAAGTTTGAATGTGTTTTATAGTGTCCTTCTCAATGTCAGCAATCGCTTCTTGCTGCCTATCAGCATGGCTCTCTGTATCTGTTCTCCTCCACCCACCCACCCCCAACGTTTGTGGTTTCTGCAGATGAGAAATCAAAGTCACCAATCTTCATAGGAGTGTGGGTAGATCAAGAGTCCAGAGACTAGTAGGACTTGAGAGGCTCTTTCTTGAATAAAAGACATGGGCTTTACATTTTGGACCTTGAGCGATCTATTTTGACAGTCACACATCTGTTTTTCTAATTTCCAGATTGCCAAATATATACTTGAAGATAAGTAACCTTTAATGAAATCATAGCATTCTCTAACACCATATACAAAAATAAACTCAAAATGGATTAAAAATGGAAACGTGGGCTTCCCTGGTGGCGCAGTGGTTGAGAATCTGCCTGCCAATGCAGTGCACACGGGTTCGAGCCCTGGTCTGGGAAGATCCCACATGCCGTGGAGCGGCTGGGCCCGTGAGCCACAACTACTGAGCCTGCGTGTCTGGAGCCTGTCCTCCGCAACAAGGAGGCCACGATAGTGAGAGGCCCGCGCACCGCGATGAAGAGTGGCCCCCACTTGCCGCAACTGGAGAAAGCCCTGGCACAGAAACGAAGACCCAACACAGCCAAAAATAAATAAATAAATAATTTAAAAAAAAAAAAATGGAAACGTAAGACTGGAAACCATAAAACCCCTAGAAGAAAACATAGGCAAAACACTCTTTGACATAAACTGTAGCAGTATTTTTTTAGATCTGTCTCCTAAAGCAAAGGAAATAAAAGCAAAGGAAATAAAAGCAAAAATAAATAAATGGGACCTAATTAAACTTAAAAGCTTTTTCACAGCAAAAGGAAACCATCGAGAAAACAAAGAGACAACTTAATGAATAGGAGAAAATATTCACAAATGATATAACCAATAAGGGGTTAATATCCAAAATATATAAACAGCTCATATAACTCAACATCAAAAAACAAACAACCCAATTAAAAAAATGGGCAGAAGACCTGAATACACATTTTTCCAAGGAAGACATACAGACGGCCAACAGGTACATGAAATCATCAGAAAAATGTAAATTAGAACCAAGATGCATTATCACCTCACACTGTCAGAATGGCTATCATCAAAAAGACCACAAATAACAAGTTTTTGGTGAGGATGTGGAGAAAAAGGAACCCTCATACACTGTTGGTGGGAATGTAAATTGGTGCAGCCACTATGGAAAACAGAATGGAGGTTCCTTAAAAAACTAAAAATAGAACTACCGTATGACCCAGCAATTCCACTCCTGGGTATTTATCTGAAAAAAAAAAAAAAGAAGCACTAATTCAAAAAGACACATGCACCCTAATGTTCATATCAGCATTATTTATAATTGCCAAAATATGGAAGGAACCTAAGTGTCCATCAACAAACGAATATATATATACACATATACATTGGGTTGGCCAAAAAGTTCATTCGGGTTTTTCCATAATGGAAAACCTGAATGAACTTTTTGGCCAATCCAATATATACCACATCTTCTTCATATATATATATATATTCTGTGTATATATATATTCTGTGTGTGTGTGTATATATATATATATATATATATATATATATATAATACAATGGAATATTATTTAGCCATAAAAAAGAATAAAATTTTGCCATTTGCAACAACGTGGATAGACTTGGAGGGTACTATGCTAAATGAAATAAGTGAGACACAGAAAGACAAATACTGTATGACAGGGGTCCCCAGCCACTGGTAGTGGTCTGCGGCCTGGTAGGAACCGGGCCACACAGCAGGAGGTGAGTGGTGGGCAAATGAGCAAAGCTTCGTTTGCTGCTCCCCGTCGCTCCCCATCACTCGCATTACCACCTGAACCATCCTGCCACCCCCATCCATGGAAAATTGTCTTCCATGAAACCAGTCGCTGGTGCCAAAAAGGTTGGGGACTGCTGCTGTATGATATGACTTATGGGACTTCCCTGGTGGTCCAGTGGTAAAGAATCCACCTTCCAATGCAGGGGACGCGGGTTCAATCCCTGGTCGGGGAACTAAGATCCCACATGCCGTGGGGCAACTAAGCCTATGCGCCACAACTACTGAGCTCGTGCGCCTCAACTAGAAAGCCTGCGTGCCACAAACTACAGAGCCCATGCACTCTGGACCCCATGCACCACAACTACAGAGCCCACACATCCTGGAGCCCTCGCACCACAACTAGAGAGAAGCCCGAGCGCCACAACGAGGAGCCCGCGCCTCAATGAAGACCCCGCATGCCACAACTAAGACCCAACGCAGCCAAAAAAAAAAGAGAAAAGAAAGAAAATAAATAAATAAAATAAATAAATATTTTAAAAAACAGATATTACTTATATGTGGAATCTAAAAAGTAAAACAAACTAGTGAATATAACAAAAAAGAAACAGACTCACAGATATAGAGAACAAACTAGTGGTTACCAGTGGGGAGAGGGAAGAGGACAGGGGTAATATGCGGTAGGGGATTATGAGGTACAAACTACTAGGTATAAAATAAATAAGCTACAAGGATATATTGTACAAAACAGGGAATATAGCCAATATTTTATAAGAACTATAAATGGAATATAATCTTTAAAAATTGTGAATCACGATGTTGTAAACCTGAAACTTATATAATATTGTACATCAACCATGCCTCAATAAAAAAAGAAGATAAGTGACCTTTAGTTAAGTAAGGAAATTCTCTACCATCAATTCAATGAGACTGAATTAGCATTGTAGATAATGATTCCATTTTCTCAATTGAGGAATGTTTCTAGAATCTCTAAGAACCATATCTACTAGTAACTTTCAAATGCAAATATTTGGATTGACTCCTGTACATTTAAATTTACTTATATAAAATACTTATCTATAAGAACTGGGGAAGAAATTATTCTCCGCACCACACACGTACATAAACACAAAATCTGTGCCCTTCCTTTAACCCAACAGTCTTGGAGTTCACTGAATGAAAGAAGTTGTTGCCAGAAATAAACTGTTAAATTCATTCTAGGATGATATGCTCACCCCTGGCATTTTGGAGCCCTACTAACGGCAGCTGTCTTAGCAAACTGACATAATTTCTTGGTATTATGAGAGCACTGGGTAAAAGAACGCATCAAATGGATTTATAAGGTTAAAATCTAAAACATACAAGTTGACAAAGAGCAAGCACACCATAAAGGCACACAGACTCAGTTATACCCAATGACCAGTTACAGAAACAAATTCAGTTCAATAACTTAACCCTGAATATATGTTTCTCTACAGGCCTTAAGCATCCTGCAAATTCACCTTCAACTTTATTTCATATCACGAAAACATTTTGTCTATATAGAAACTGTGGAGTTTGAGGAAACAACAGTTTTAATAGAACTGAATGTAGTATCTGATTTCACAAATGTATAAAATCTAAAATGTGAATAATGCCTTAAAGGACATCTCTACTCACCAGATTTGTGATGCTTGAATCTCTCCTTCTGATTCTTGGCAAGTGGTTATCTGTTTATCGTTGAATACAGGGCCAGAGAACTTTCTGGATTAGTTCTATATTTATTCATTTATATTTATAAATTATTCATTATTATTTATATATTTATTACTAGAATATATTCATGTATTATTAAATAGTTGTATTTGGTACAACTTTAATTTTGAATTCGATGTAGGTTTCATTAAAACTATAAAATTCTTTCTAATACTTGAGAATACTCATACTTCAGATACGTAATGCTAAACCTGCAAAAGTCAGTTCAAAACATAAGCAGACTAAACAGATAATCTTTCATTTCTTCACAATAATAAAGCCTTACTTCCTGTATTTCATTTTTAGTGGCATGAATCCCTCCTCCCCAAAGGAGATTATTTAAATAAAAATAGCAATATTTTGAAATGATGCAAAGTCTGCTGATAACTATCTGAATGTGAGAAATATTTCTCTAAAAATTTAAATGGATTGCCCAGATTAATAAAATTACTTTAAGGCTACAAATCATATCCCTTTTGAGCAATTAACAGTTATCTTTCAGGTAACACAATTAAGTATTCATTTGAAAATAATTCAAGGTTCTTGAAATAGATCTAAAGGAAAATTCAGCATAGATCTGATGCAAAGGATGGGGTGTTAAGAAAACTCACCATACACTCAGAACAGACTTTGCAAACCCCCAGTTATTTTAGCTCAGTAAAAAGAGAAAAAAGTTAGCTGTTTTCTTTTTTGCTTCTAATTTAAAAAGAAATAAACCTTTTTTTCTTACCACAGCGAATATCAAATTTACACAAAACCTTAGCTCATCAAATAGAAGCCAAGGTATAAAAGATTATTCAACATTACAGTAAAAAATTGATAAAACGCAGAGTACATCAAAGCTATTTCAGCAGCTGCTGCTACATTCTGGGCGAAAATATCCATGGGAGAAAGCCAAACTTTAAATAGGGTCCAAGGCACCCCTCCAATTTGCACCAGGGATATTTTATCAGCTCTGCTCATTGAAAGAGACTACGGTCCTAGAAATCAGATAGAAACGCTTTCAGGGCCCCCTGGTGGTGATTTATAGACCTCCGGCATCAGATACAAATGACCCTGAATCAAATAAACCAAAGCAGCCAGGGCCCAAGACCAGGTTCTACAAATTAGTATCTCCTCTACATGACGCTTAGCATTTTTGTGTGCATAGTTTGTCTATCTCAGCCAGAGTTGATTCACTCTCTCTACATGTAGCCTACCACAAGAAAAATGTTTTTTCATTCCTCTCAATTTGCTACAACTTAAATAAAAGAATATTTAGTACCTTGACACAAATAACCCTCCCTGTTTCCCTCTTTAGATAATTTTAACAAAAAGCATATTGTACAACACTGTGCTTAAGTGTTGTGCAATACAAACTCATAAATCTGCATGGAATCTACTTATTCTCAGCACTGGCAAATGAATTACTGTCGGCTTAAATCTTTTAAGTGTCAATATGTTGTTAAGAGTGGTGGATTTAACAGGATAGAAAGGAGTATATAACTGATTTTCACCAGGAACTACAACCCAAAAAAAGGAGCTAATCAATGGCCTATAAAGTCTGGAATGCTCTACCTGGCCAGGTGAGGTTGATCCAATAAACCAGTCCTCTAAATCTACCAGAGAGATAGATGGTCCTATTGGTAGAAACAGAATTCACCAAAGAACCTGCACAAGGTGTTCAACACTTGGCCAAATATTATAATCAACTGAGAAATCTTTTATAATGAGGAAGCCAGCCTACTCCCAGAGATTCTGATTTAATTGGTTTGGAGTGAGGTCTGGACGTGAGTACTTTATAAAAGCTCCCCAGGTCACTCTTAAGGACAGTCAGAGCTGAGAACCGCTGCACTATTCCTAGGGGCTCTAAGCTAGGCAGTCAGTCAGGCTGCACCCATGTCTGTCTGTGGCTGAGTCCAGACTACAAAGGGTCACTTCTCTCATTCAAGTTGCAAACAAAATAAAGCATAATCTTACCGCAATTTACATTGAAGTTACATTGTTGGAAAATTCTACATATGTTAAAATCATGCAAAAATACTTTGTATTTCTATGTGAAATGGAGTTCAGTGCCAAGCTCAGATAATTAAACACACAAGTACATATGAAAGTCATATGTGAAGTGAGACAATACCTTGTATAGAAGACTGTCCTGTGAGCTGTGGGCAAACACTCTGTTCCTCTCCCACTAAACGCCTCCAACTATTTTGGGGTACAAACAAAAACGCTCCCACAGATTTCCAAAGAGCCTCCTAGGTGGCAGCACTGCCCCCACAAGAGGCAGGTAATACAGCCTTTGGCTTTAGTACTTACACACGCCGTGTGCACTCATAGAACCCTGTTTTTCCTTTATAATGATACAGCCACATGTAAATATTTGCTTAATGTCTGACACCTTCATACTCAGGGCACCAAGAGAACAGCGACTGTGTCTGCATTTTGCTCACCATTGTGTTCCTAGTGCTTTGCACGGTGCCAGCACACAGTGGGCACTCAATCAATTTTGCTGAATGAATGATTGAACATGATTCCTCTGGTGCTGAGTGCTGACAGAGCAGACAGCTCCATGCATGGCTGTGTACTAGAGTCAGAAAAGGCACTAATGGGAGTCCAGAACAGCCAACAGGACTATTGCCTTGATTATTAGAGTTCATGTGTATGTTTCCTGTTGTCTTAGATCAGGTTGCTATAACAAAATTCCATAGACTAGGTGGCTTATAAACAATGGAAATTTATTTTTTACAGTTCTAGGGGCTGAAAGTCTAAGTCAGGTTGCCAGCATTGTGAGGACCCTCTTCTTGTTGAAGATAGAGGATGTCTCATTGTAGCCTCACATGGCAGAGAGCAAAAAGGAAAGAAAGCTCTCCAGTGACTCTTATGAGGGCACTAATCCCATTCACGAGGGCTCCACCCTCGTGACCTCATCTATTCCCAATGGCCTCCCAAAGGTCCCACCTCCTAAAACCATCACATTGAGGTGGTAGAGCTTCAACATAAGAATTGGGGGATGACACAAGCATTCAGTCCATAACATCTGTTAAATTTAATACATTTTTCCTTAAGAATTATGAAGTTAAGTTTGTACTCTCCAGGCTCATTGGGGTGCAAACATTGCAGAGTTTGACTTTTTTTTTAATTTTTTTAAATTTTTTTAATTTTTTTTTTGAGTTTGACTTTTTAAACTCTTACCCTGTCCTGTCAGATCCCTGTATCTGTTGTGTTGTGAGGTCCCTTAAAAATATTTCAGTTTGATTCTATAACTTTTCATCTTTAGTTATTTAAAAATCTAGCTCTTGAATATGTCAACCTCTTATTCAATTCAAATCTCTCACCTCCCTCTAGAGCAGTCTAGGTGTTCCTCTCCAAAGATCTGAAGAGGAGGAATGAGGCCTTTGTCTGCTATATTCTTCTTCCCTCCTCTTTCTTGTGCTTGTTCCTTGGGTATTACAGTGAGGAGAAGGAAGAGGAAAAAAATGTAGAGCACAAGGGAAAATAACTAACCACGTATACTTTTCTAGCACTTTTAGCTCCATTGCAATGCCTTATCTAAGAAAATTGATGGAAGATAAGCCAATGCAGGGACTAAAGGGTCCACAAAACATAGATGAGATTGATGCTGTAGATGTTCTGGAGAGGTTTACTGCATGGGACAATGAATGGGGCACGCGCCTGACAGGAAGATACTCAGAGGCTGCCACCTAGGGGTCAAGTGGAAGATACGCGTGCATCACAGAAGGACCACCAATGCTTATGGGAACTTCTTAGGGAGTTCCTTGTCCATGGAAACTGCTGGGGCAGTTTGCCTCCCCCTGTGCCGGCATTGTGGTAAGGAGCTAGATAAGGGATGGTGACTAGAAAACTAGGTAGAGTAACCTCCCCATTGCCAATATGTGATTGTTTGCCTAAGAAGAAAGCACTTCCAAGTAACAACAACAACAAAAGGAGAACCAACTCACCATGGAAAATCAAGAAAAGTACAGTAGTACAGTACAACAGCTGGCATCCAGGGGCTGGCATCGAGTGAACAGGCAAGAAGAGTTACTGACTGGAGGAGGGAGAGGAGGTGGGAGATGGTAGAGCTGAAGGATGGTCAGCAATAGGAGACAGAGGGCAAGCTGCAATTTCACTCACGCCTGACGTGAATGGCACAGGTTCTGGTTCCTTGCTAGATTCACTTCTATCTACGCTCTTGAAAAAACGATCCAGTGATGTCTGGATGGTAGCTTTTTTTTCTCGTCACAGATGACACGGTAGCACTGGATTGCATTCTGAACAGCTGCTGCAACCTTCAGGTACCATTCTATGTTTGGGTACTGTGACTCAAAAACTAACAGGGCCTCCTCAGATAAAGAAAATCCCCTTGCCATTTCCTGTGTCGTGAATCTCTTTGGTTCTTCAGTTACTTCTTCTTCCTCTTGTCTCTCTTTGTCCTTTCTCTGGGCCTCCAATTCCGTCAGGTCTTCATTAGTAAGCTCCTCATGTTGCACAGCAAGGAGTTCAGTGAAGTCATCCTCTTGCAAATCTAGCTCCAGCTTCTGGCTAAGGGTCACTAAAGCTGCTGAAGACCTCTTTGGACTCCTCATCCACCTTCTCAAATCCACCAAAATCATGAATAAACTGCAGGCAAAGGTTCTTCCAAACCCTATTCATGGTGATGGCCATAACCTCACGCCAAGCAAAGTCAATGTTTTTTATGGCCTTCTGGATGAGCAACAATACTCCTTCCAAAATGGTTGCAAGGTTGTTCCTGTTTTGTCACTTGCCTTTACTGCCTGACAAAAAAGTATGACATAAATAATATTTCTTGAAAGTCGCTATAACCCCCTGGTCCATAAGTTGGATGAGCAACGTAGTATTTGATAGCAGATGCGCTACTTTGATGTTGGGATGCAAGTCATCCATGAACGGGAGGCGGCCCTGAACATTGTCGAACAGCAAAAGACTGTTGAATGGGACGTCCTTCTCCAAGCAATATTTCTCTACCTCCAGGATAAAGTGGTGGAAAAACCAGTCCTGGAAAATGGTCTGTGTAAACCAGGCTTTGGGGTTACTCTTCCACACAACAGGAAGAGAGCCCTTGGCTATGTTTTTAAGGGCTCTTGGGTTCTCTGAATGATAAACTAAGAGAGGCTTCAGCTTCATATCGCCGAAGCATTGCCACCAAACAACAGAGTTGGCCTATCCTTTGCTGCTTTATAGCCTGGCATCAACTTTTCCTCCTTACTGATGTAACTTTGGTCTGGCATCCTCTTCCAGTACAGTCCTGTCTCATCCACATTAAAAACCTGCTCAGGTAAGCACGTGCCTTCATCAATAATTTCTTGAACTGTTTCAGGAAATTCCCAGGCAGCTACTGTACCTACACTCGCTCCCTCCCACTTACTTTTACCTTGTGAAGGTTGGCTCTAGCCTTGAACTAATGAAACCAGCCATGGTTGGCATTAAAAGATGCACCCTCTGATTCTTTGCCATGTTTCTTTTTCAAGTCTTCATAAAGGCTTTTAGCTTTCTCTTGAATCAGCATTAAGCTGAGGGGGACTTGATGCTGATGCTTATCCTGCAACCACACACTGAGAAGTTTCTCCGTCTCCTCCCTCACTTTTCCACGCTTCTTCGATATTATTGTTGACATCATCGGCACAGCAGACTTCACTTGTTCCACGATCTTGTCCTTGTTCTTTAGAACCGTGCCAATGGTTGAACAATTCATGTTATAAGAACGAGCGATGTCTACCATCTTTTTGCGTTGCTCCACTCTCTATTTTCACTTTTGTTTCCATCCTTATTGCTTGGCGCTTCTTAGCAGTACCAGCTATATCACCGCTGCTTTTACGCTTGCTTCTGGACATCCTGGGCTTGAAATAAAGACACTGTACTACTGTACTCTATACTGTACTGTACAGTGAAGTACATAAAAGCACAACCACTTGTAGCGGATGCACGCACATGACAATGTACGCCAGACATGTGAACTAACTTGCGTGACTGGACATGCGAATTCACGTCCGCATCTTTGAAAGTTCGCAACTTGGAGGTCAGTATGCAGGGGACTTACTGTATATGGCAGTAAGTACGTTCCATACTGAATTTATTACTCGCATGACAGATCACCACCCCCGTTCTACCCTCAATGAATACATCAACTCTATAGGTGACAGTTCTTCTTGTGATTAAATTAATCAGTAAATCTCTCCAGTTTTATCCTTCAAATTTACCCTTGATCCATACTTTTCTTTCCATTTTCCCTGTCATTAATTTATCCAACATAATTTAATTCAATTCACTGAGTGCCTACTATGTGCTAGGCAGAGTTCTGGAACCGAAGGATAGTATCTCTGTCTTTAAGTAACTCACAGGGTACTAGAAAGAAAGATATTCCAGAGAACACATTACCATCCAGGAGCATCAGTAGAAACACAATACACAGGCAGTCCCGAGGAGGGAGTGAGCAGCTCAGCCCATAGGGGTTTGGGGGAGCTCCCCAGAGGGGGGCTGCACTGAAACAGAGTCTTGAAGGATGATGAGAAGGTAGCTGACTGGGGGGGGGGAAACTAAGTGGAGGCAGGGAAGGAGGGGAAGGTGTGCCAATCAATGGAGACTACATGGGGGCATGAAACAAGCACCATGAAATCCCATCACTTTATTCCTGGACTAGCAAAACAGCCACCAGCCAGTCTCAATTCTCTCCCGTATCCAATTCCTCCTGAACATTGCTGACAAAAAAGTCCTCCAAAAGCATAACTTTGGTCATCCCCATTGCCCTTCTCAAGAGCCTATATTGTCATACATCATGCCTAAACTTCAGGCTCTTACTTAAGGACCTTATGATCTGTTTCCACATGTCCTTATCTTCCCTATTACTTACCCAACTGCCCTCAAAAACTTCTAATGACTCTACTCCTTTGCCGACAGGAGGTTCAACCCCACCTTACACCTCTGTTATGCCATTCCACAACCAAATTCTATCCATGCTTAGGACCCAGGTCCTGTGCCACCTGTTCTTGTTCCTCCTTTACCTGCTCCGGCTGCCAAAAATACTGGGCAATTGGCATCACAGACTCAGAATTTTATACAGAAAAAACATTCGCCCCATTTAGTCCATCTTCCCCATCTTTCCGTTGACATTCAAGCAGCAATCCACCCTTACCTTCACCATTCAAGAGGTATTTGTGGGCCATCTATTATATGTACTTCTTCTCAAACTAAATGTTCCCACTAAGCTCATTTTCCCTTTCCCCTTCCTCCTCTCCACCACTGCCCTCCAAGCTTTCTTCTCTTCCTGTATTCTATACAGCACATCTCAAGCTGGCAACTTCAGAAGCATCCTCTACTCTTCCCTCTCTCTTAACTCCCTCATCCAACTGGTCACCCAGTTACGTTAATTCTTTCTCAGAAAATATATTGAAACTCTCTCTGTTCCAGCCCCATGATCTTCATAATGTCCCTACTGAACCATTGCAACACCACGTGATTGATCATCTCACCTCTATTCTCTCCACTGCTGTCAGAGAAGTCTTCTCAAAACAGGGTGTCAAACATTTATTGAGGGCCTACATAAATCCAGGCACTGTTCTGGCATGGGAAGTCTAAATGGGAAGGGAAACATCTTTGACTTCCTCCAAAAGTGTGAGCATGTTGACAGAGGGAGTTTTGGCTAATTTAACTTTATATTGCCAGCATATAGCCAATTACCTGTCACATCATCATGGATTAATAGATACTAGTTTGAAAGAATCAGTGAATGAATGGAAAGTTCTAAATGTCGGTGGTCTCTAAAGATGAATGAAACAACACTCCTGTCTTCAAGAAAGGAAAATTAACTGTGAAGTAAAGACCCAGACAATAGGTGTAATATAGGAAGGTAGTTGGATAAATTGCATGAAATCAGTTGGTGAAGAGTCAGACTTCTCATAGTTCTCACTGTAGTAAAGCAGCTAGGTAGAGGGTTGGGGGGTAGCAGTTGCTTCCCTAAACTCATTCTCTGAAAGTGGCCCATTTTCAAAATTTTTTTAAGGAAATAAGTTGACCTGGTGGTTGTTAAAATTACTATGACAACACTACCCTGGGAATGATAGGGTAAGTAAGCATGGGAGGAGGAGAGATCTTCGGTTGTAAAATAAAGAACCAGTAAAAATGACATGTTAGGAAATAAGATGTAGAACTTACCAGGTTCTGGCTGGTAGCCACTACCCTCATTTATTCACATGGATTATTTAGAAAATGGCAAAAATCCTGGGACAGAAAACAGACATTAGTGGAAAGACTGGTGAAATCTGAATAAATCTGTAATTTAGTTAATAGTAATTTGCCAGTGTTAATGTCTTAATTTTGACAAATGTCTTACAGCTACATGAGCTGTTAACATAAGGGAAAGCTGAGTGGTGGGTACTATCATTGCAAACTTTCTGTAAATCTAAAGTCATGCCAGGACTTCCCTGGTGGTGCAGTGGTTAAGAATCTGCCTGCCAATGCAGGGGACACGGGTTCGAGCTCTGGTCCGGGAAGATCCCACATGCCGCGGAGCAACTAAGCCCACGCGCCACAACTACTGAGCCTGCGCTCTAGAGCCCGCGAGCCACAACTGCTGAACCCGCGAGCCACAACTACTGAAGCCCACGCATCTAGAGCCTGCGCACCGCAACGAAGAGTAGCCCCTGCGCAGCAATGAAGACCCAACGCAGCCATAAATAAATAAATAAATAAATAAATAAATAAAATTTAAAAATAAATAAATAAAGTCATGCCAAATAAAAAGTGTATTAAAGTAAATCCCAATTCTGAACTCTTATTTCCACAAGGTACTGGATGAGCTAAGGTTAGTCTATGATTCTGTCATCAGTGGTCAGACTGGAGGGTTCAGGGGGCAGGTAGTCAAAGGAAGGTGTCTTTTTGAAGTTCTCACTTTCCCCCACCAATCCCTATACCTTTTCAAGCCTCCCTCCCCAAGCCTGGCCCAAGCCCTGGACTCTCCCCTGCATAGCTGCTCTTGTGGTCCTGTACTGTTATTTAATGAAATACTAAGGCTTGTCTTTGCCAGCCTTTTCTCTGGCCTCAGATCTTTGCATGGCTGACTTCGGCTCCACAAAAATACCTCCCACCCTGAGTAGCATGCTGCCCTGGCCTCCTATCCATCTCTATTATATGACATCATCTTGTTTTAATGTCTCTCCAGCATTTAGCTCCATGTAAAGTTACCTTGTTCGCTCACTTATTTAACTGATTAATATCTGTTCTACTGTACTACTGTACAGTAGTACCTCTCTAGGCACTTAGTCCCTCTCTAGGCACTAAGCTCCCTGGAAACAAAGACCTTGTCTGTCTTGTTCACTGATGATTCCCAGGGCCCGAAACAGTACCTGGAACAGAGTAGATTTTTTTAAATAACAAATGAATACACTTAGAGAAAGGTTATATACTCTAGTCCTTAGAACCACTGCAATAATCATGACTTGGAGAATTGTGGCAATGCTCCCTAAAATGCTCTCTCATTTTCATATCTGTCAGTTCATTGAAGAAGACATTTCTCAAGCACCTGCCATCTGCTTAAGGCAATACCGAGAACCAGGGTCAAGCCACATGAAGGGTGCAACACCCCACTTACTTACAGCAATGTAGCACTTTCCTACACACTAAAGGGTGGTTAACCTTATAGAAAATAGCATTTGAAAGTCCCTAGGAAAACATCTCAAGCATCCAAATGCAGTGATTAGAGAGTGAGTCAGTTATTTCTGACAAATTCTAAGGGATTTGTGAAATAGACTGATTTCTTTTCCCAGTGAAGTGAGGCTTTTTTTTTTTTTTTTGAATGAGAAGAAATTTTGCACGGACAAATCTGCTTTTTATTATACAAACACTTGTCTAAGCCTTAAGGATCTCAAATGAAATTGAAAGAATGGTATGGGTAAGGAATATGGTCCATATTAAATTTAAATATTTCTAGTAGGCAGGTAAAAGACATCATCTCCACGCCCTGTTCTGCCTGCCTCTAGCCCAGTGTACATGCACAGTGGGTACTGAATGAAGGACTCCACTCCCAGACTAGGGTGTTGTTCCTGTCATGTGCTTCCCTTCTCACTGCACAGTTTACCATGGTTGTTTTCCATGTAAGTTCTGTAAGCTCCACAAAGGCGAGCCACATCGATCTTACCCACAGTTCTATTCTCAGAGCTTAGCACACACCAATCACATATTCATAGCACAGATATGCTTGGAAAATAATTGGTAAATGAGTTAATAATTGAGAAATGAATATATTCTGGGGAGACAGACATCTGGGATGGGGAACCAAGGCAAAAAGTTCTAAAGACTTTTACAAACATATACTAAATAGATATTAAGATAGGCTCTAGCAGTGAGAGACAAAAGGATTTTCAGAGGCACAGGTTTTTAATTGCCACCTCTCCAAACCTCACAGATATTTTCTGAAGTCCAATCCAGTGATACTCATTTGTTTACCAGACCTGGTCTTGGAAATTCACTCTGTTAAAACTCCTACCCCCAATTTTGAGAGTTGATGCAAGGTTATCACCTCTCATCCCTTTCCTAAAAGTCTAGAAAAAATGGCATCAATAGCCTTATATATGGCTACTGAAAGGTTGCCAATCCCTAAAATTAAGCATTTCCATGTACCTTAAGAAAAGACGGAAGATATTAGTTGTTGCACCTAAGAGTGATGGATGTGAATTTCAAAGTCACAGACCCAATATTCAGGTGTGTAATCATGTGAATATGTAATCATGTGAATATATGTTTATGTATATAGAGAGAGAATTAGATATGTACGTATATTCTGTGCTCTTTCATGTGATAGTCAGGTATGACCACAAGAGGAGACACAGGAGAGGCTCAAGAAAACAAAGTTTATTATACTCACAGGTACTAGAAGGAGGAGGCATGCCACACCATGCAGGGCCACATGGGAAAGCACCAGCATCCCATACAGGCAGAAGCGGCAGGACCAAAGGCAGAGCCTAGGCCACAGCCTTTATTGGAGCTTCCTCAGGAAAAGCAAAGCAAGGCAAAATAAACAGTTTGCAGTTGACTGGTTTAAACAATTTAGGTGGGCTGTAAACTATAGGAGTGGTCCACAGTTGCTTGGTACCTGGCCCTGGGATGATTAAGGCAGAGGAATATTGCCTCTTGGGGTACACGGGCCAGATGGAGGAGGTATGGCTCTGCATTACTTAGTTTGCATATTAAAGGCATGCTCCTGGCTGAGTCTTTTGCTATCTCTAAAAATTGGCTAGTCCCTGGAGGAGCAATCTCTCTCCAGCCAGAGTTTTTTAAGATGTCAAAACTTCACAATATACAAAAGAAATTTTAAATATAGAAAGTACAATGTATACAGACAAATATATAAACTGATATATATCAATTTAAACTGCCATATATATATTTAAACTGAGATGTGTGTATGTATGTATGTGTATCTGTGTGTCTGTGTGTGTGTGTGTCTGTGTGTGTGTCTGTGTGTGTGTCTGTGGGTGTGTGTGTCCGTGCGTGTGTGCCAGTTTAAATTTCTGACTCATCCGTTAACCCACCGAATTAGTAACAACTTAAGCACATCATGGTTTGTCTCAATTTCTAGTCCAATTCAATGTGATTTCTCAGTCAGTTTATTTACATTCTGTTTAAACTCCCTCCCAAGTTTTCTCCCTCTCTCTTCTTCCCTATGATTATGTCTAATCCCTATAAGCTCATGCTCTGCCACTCCAAGTGAACAAATTATTCTAGCTTTCATTAACCCTTCCAATTATCGTTCAGCTCAAATTGATTATTGCCAAGGGGAATTTGAGCCCATTAGGACCAATTTTTAAAGAAAAATGTGAATTTCTACAAGAACTATCCCAAATTTTTAATGTTGGTAACATTTTTTTTTTTTTAATGTACCCTCTTCCACACACACAAAAATGTCTACTGGCCAGCCAGATTGTAATTTCTGTCCTGACTTCTGAAGGGTCTGTGGGTATGAGCTTTGGGGATTATAAACCTTCATTTTTCAAACTGCAGCCAATCCTTTAATAGAGTTGTTAAATCAATTTAAATGCATTCTAATCAGAATATTTAACGGACTCAGAATTTAGGATGGGATGAATGGTATCGAAGGAAAAACATGAAAGTGAAACAGGAGTTAGGGTATTGCTTTGAGAAATGTTATATTTATGTGTGGATTACTGGGTAGCAAGTGACATGGAAAGTGTATTTCTCACTAAGGAGAGCGATCAAACAAGTTTGAAAACACACATATACGAAATTCAGGTACTACTCAACTTACATCGTCCAGGATCCAAAGAGGGTAGGAACATAAGAATGGAGACTCCCTAAGGCCCTCTCCTCGGCCTTGATTTTTCCCACTTCCCCCGGAGAAGCTCAAACTACCAAATGTCCCCAGTGCTCTGCTGGCTCGGGCACAACGGGAAGGAACACAGTGCAGGGCCAGGCCTACGTTCCCCTAGAGGGCGCTGCAGAGAATCCGTTCTCCAAGGGTAAGACGGCGCACGCGCCCGGAAGCATTTCCGCTCCGGACCCACTTCCGCTCCGCCGACCGCGAGCACTCCTGTGACGTATTTCCGGCTGGCTGACCTGAGCTCGTGTGGCCGGAAAGGAAGTAACGTCACCGGGGAGAGCAGAGAAGCCGGGTTGCGGCGCCGCCGTGAATGCGCTTCACCGACAACATGTTTCATTTACCGATGAAACTTTTACGCAGGAAGATCGAGAAGCGGAACCTCAAATTGCGACAGCGAAACCTAAAACTCCAGGGTGAGATGCGCTGAGCTTCGCGGCGGCCTGGGTTGCGGAGGGAGCCAGCACGTGGGCCGTGGCGCCCTGCGGCGGCCGCGGGGCCGAGCGGCGCTGGTGGGGAGGCCCTGCGGCCCCGAGGTAGCGCTGGCAGCGTCCCCGCAGAGCGCGCGTGCTTGCGGAGCGTGGAAAGGCAGCCCGGGGCGGCCTCCCGTCGGGCCCCGCGCAGATGCCGACTCTCCGCGTGGCCCCAGATCGGCCCTTTCTGAGCAGCAGTTTGTCCTTAACAGAGTTCGGGCAGGAGGCCTCTAGAGTTCGTTTCCAGCCTGCCCCACTTCCACCCTTCCTTTCTGACTTCCTCACCACCTCTAGGGTCATCCCCAACCCCCATTTCCAATCAGGCACGTGGGACTTTCTCACCTCCCCCCATCTTGCTTTCACATCATCTACCTCATGTCTCTGTCGCTTCAGAACAAGATGGGTGTCACTCTTCACAGAACATTCCTGATACCCTTGCCTTCCCCTACCCACCTGCCCTCTGTGTCGACTCTTGAACTTCATCATTTTCAGCTCCCAAAGTGTCTTTTTGCACATATCATACGCATGTGCGTAATCTCGTGCCCTGTCTGTCACCCCTAACTTTAGGTTATAAATTGCTTAAGAGCTTCTACGTATTTGCATCCTTAAAGACTTCCGTGAAAAGCATTTTACCTGAATGTCACTTTTCTTTACCTACCTCATTTGCAGTCGTAACTTCCTGACAGTGGGTCAGACATCCTGAAGTTACGTTAACCTTTTTCGGTCCTGTATAATACGGAAGCCCCCTAGGGCAGTGTTGGAGGCATAATGCCTTACACTAGCTGGTTTTCTGCAGAGATTAGTTGAGTGACAGAAATCCTGGAGGAGAGAAGAGGTGTGTGGGTTTTAGGAATAATGTTTTTGAAGTTCCCTTATATTTCCATTTCCTATAGAATAACAAAGCGTCGCTAACTGCTTCTCAGTTAAAGGTAACAAAAGATGGTGCTTCTGCTGTATATAAACAGAAACTTTTGTAAAGACAGTCTTAGACATTTATATATGATAAATATCAAGACAAATAAGTGGTTTCATCAACAAAATTTTCAATTCACTGATGTCTAGGAAAGTATATTTATCAAATACCTAATATTAGAATGTATATTTTGTAAGTAACATTGGCCCCATCTGTTTATTTAACCTCACTGAAGTTTTCCTGTTCCAGACTTTTAACTCTTTACGGACAGAGATGTGGTTTTTGAAGTTAAAAAATCAATGCAGCTTTTCCTTTTTTTTTTTTTTTTTTTTAATTTATTTGTCCTGCAGTAGAATGCTGTAAAATTGGAAGTTGTCTTAATATACATGACAGGGAAGTAAAAACTAAATCATTTCAGTCCCGGAAGCCATGACATTTCTCATTTCGGATACCAGCGTTTCTAAGCAAACCTCTCCTCCTTTGTCACTATGTGTGCTCTGTTTTTAAACAGGGGCCTCAGCTGTGAGCTTGTCAGAAACTCAAAATGGAGATGTGTCTGAAGGAACAGTGGGAGGTGGAAAAATTAAAAAGTCCCTAAAACAGTCTGTGACTGTGGGCTTGTCAGAAACCCAAAATGGAGACATCTCTGAAGAAGCAGTAGTAGGTGGAAAAGTTAAAAAATTCCTGAAACCGTCTACGAATGCAGGCTGGTCAGAAGCCCAAAATGGAGACTTACCTAAAGAAACAGTGGAAAATGTAAAAGTTAAAAAATCCTCCAAGAAATCTACCACACTGACCAGTGGGGAAGCAGCAATGCAGTCTCCCAATTCAGAATCAAAAAAGAAGAAGAAGAAGAAGAAGAAGAGAAAAATAGTGGATGATGCTGGGCCTGGTATGTATTTTCTTTGAACTTAAGCTATTCAGGTTTTCAAGTCATCATGCTGCTTTTCCTCTCTTCTTCTTATGTCCACATGACATGCAAGACTCCTCTGTACTTACTGGCATACGAGAAACTAGCCTGGTAGCTAAAGCAAACGTTGTGGGGGGGTGGGGGCTGCAGTTTAACGTGTCTCAAAATACTGCTCTTCTTTGGCAGTTAACTATCTGAGCTTTTTATGATAAACAGAACGTACTATGATATAGTATTGGGCTGGCCAAAAAGTTCATTCGGGTTTTTCCGTAAGATCTTATGAAAATATTTTAGGTTTACCTGTTTCCAAAGAGAATTATGGAATTACTGACACTAAAGAAATCTGGGCTGGTAGTAGAATCTATCTTCTTGGGTCTTTATGTGTCAAGGACTTTGCATTAGTGATTCTTTTCATTTACGTCTTTTTTGCCCCATTCCTTTTTCCTACAATAAATTCCTACCTTCGAAAGGCAACTTAGTGATAATTTGGATATGCAAAGTGTATAAGATAGCAGTTAGGAAACTTCTGAATAAATGGAACGTTAATTTCCAAGTGAGTAGAATGGCCAGGATTGGGGAGGCAGGGCTATTTTCTTTTGCAAGATTCTTGGATTGAATAAGCTTAGGTGAAAGAATAGGCATTTTAATTGAAATGTGAGCAAGCAGAGATTTCAAGACAGGGTAGAACAGGTGTCAGCAAACTATTCAGCCTTCTGCCTATTTTTGCAAATAAAGCTTAATTGGAACACTGAGATGCCCATTTTTTTACTTGGCCTTTGTGGTGATAGAGACCATATGGCCTGCAAAGCCTAAAATGTTTACAGTCTGGCCCTTTATAGAAATTTGCCAGCACTTGTGTTAGCATATCCTATTCATCTTTTGTCTGAAATAAAGGTTTCAATTAGAAAGACACTTTGAATTCTCCAAACATGCATGGCTGTCTTTTTACTACCTACAGGCTATAATACATTTGTAAGTTATGGGAAATCGTTTAAACAGAAAGTGAAATAAGATAGAGAAAAGCATGAGGATTAGACATTACAGTTTTGATTTAAAGTGATTGTAATCCTATTCTAAAATTATTAGTGCCCTTAGGATTCTTGTTCTGAGTATGCCTAAGGAAGTGATATTATTTCTTCTCTCAAGCATTGAATCACAGGGCTGGGAGTTTAAATCCTATTGGTAACCTTTAAGAACTGTGTTAAGGAAAACAGAAGTAATAAGCCTTGAAGACCAGCTGATAATATCCATGGCCTTTGAACGTGTGGGTCCTGCATTGTTGACCATTTCCCAGAAGGGTGGTAGTAAGGTCCAAGGAAGAGGCCAGTCCTGGGCTACAGAGAGTCCTGAGTTCTGGTTTAGGTCAATTCTGTTCTAAGTAGCATCACTAACTGCCATAAACTTGTAAAAGCCCAGCCTGGTAGCTAACCCATTTGGCCCAGAGTGGACCATTTAAGAGCATGATGGGAGGTAAGACTCGGAAGGTGGTTTAGGGGACTACGTTATGCAAGTTGTGGATGTAGAAATGAAAAGCCAGGAGGCCTTCCCTCTCCTCCGCTCACCACTTACATTCAAGGAGCGGGCCAGTTTCTGTCGCCCAGCTGAGTAGATTGTTGCTGTTGCTTTGTAGTCTGCCTCTAGCACCCTGAAGAGCCTTTTGTGCTTCTGTTGCCCTCTAAAACAAAATTAGCTTTCATAGAAAATTTATGTTTAATGGCATAGGAGGAAAAACCGTGCTTGTTATAAGTTTTTTTAAAAAACGTTAATGACTTGCCCTTGTCTTTTTTTCTCAGTGAAGTTTATAGAACTGGGTGTGATTAACATACTTAAATTGTTTAGTTCAGCTTATAAAAAATTTCTTCCTCACTTAAGATGGTATAATATATAAGTAGTAAGTCAGACAGAGAAAGAAATGTTATATGATATCACATATATGTGGAATCTGAAAAATAGTACAAATGAACTTACAAAACAGAAACAGACTCACGGACAGAAAACAAGCTTACGATTACCAAAGGGGAAGGGGGGGGTGGATGAATTCGGAGTACGGGGTTAACAGATGCATGCTACCATACATAAGACAAAGAACAAGGATTTACTGTATAGCACAGGGAACTGTAGTCAATATAATGAAAAAGAATTTTTAGAAAAGAATGTCAATATATACATATATGTATGTAGAACTGAATCACTTTGCTATATACCTGAAACCAACACAATATTGTAAATCAACTATATTTCAGTAAAAGAATATGTGTTAAGAAGCCTAAAAAATAAAGTTTGTTGGCAAATCTGTGTGTCCCACTGGGTTTTTTAATATAGCCAGATTTTTTAATCAGGAAAAAGAGATTCTTAGCAAATTAAAACTGAAAATATGTTAACCTTTTGAAAATATGCCTTTTTGCATCACACATCTTTTATTTTGTGGTCTCATTTGGTATTCTTATTTTAAGAAAAAAATTTGTGGGGGGTTTGTCCTTTAATCCAAAGATTCCAAAAAAGCAAAAACTGAAGACAAAGGAGACTCTGAAGATGGTGCCCAGGCTCCTGAAGAAACAGAAAACAGTGTGGAGAAGCCAGACAATGAGGACGATGACAGCATGGTGCCCAGCCTGCCCCTGGGACTGACAGGTAGCTTTCAGTGTTTTCCAGATAGATCTTCTCTAAAATGTCATGCCTCCTTGGATTATAGTATTTAAAGGTTCAGTTGTGGCATTTAATTTACCTGGAAAAAATAAGTATTGACAAGAAATGGTTTTATATCTAACTATTGATTTTTATCATCCATGTTGTGTGCCTTAGTTCTTGTTGTTTCTTTCTCTATTTTTCCCTTTTCTTTATTTCTAACACTAAATATTTTGACACGCACACGAATAGCTCTTGGGGTCCTCTGTTCTTTGGTTTGTCACTTTTTAAAGCTCACTCCATGTTGTAGCAGGAAAATCATTGGCCCGGAAGTCTGGAGCCCAGAGGTTCAATACTGGCTCCATTACTAAAAGAGAAGGGTGAAATTAACATTATAGAGGGGCTTGTGCCAGAGTCACCTCCTTGAGCCTCTATTTCTTTACTTGTAAAGTCAAGCGTTTAGGCTAGAATCAGTTGCTCCTAACCAGAAATGTCTAGCAGTTGCTTGGGTTGTTTGGTTTGGGTTTTTTGTTTATTTTAATAAAATAATTGAGGCCCAGCACCCAATCTCCGTAATCAAAATTGCAAAGGTTATGGCAGTGGTTCTCAAACAGGGTAATTTTACCTCCCAGGTAGGGTGACCAGCTCATCCCAGTTTTCCCATTCAAAGTCCTGCGTCCCTTAAACCTCTGTCCCGGGCAAACCATGAGGGTTGGCCGCCAGTATGTGTGGTTGTCAGAACTGGGGGCAGGCTACAGGCATCCAGTAGGTAGAGGTCAGTGATGCTGCAGGACATCCTATAATGCATAGGACAGCCTCTCACAACCAAAAATTATCCATCCCAAAATGTCAGTGGTGTCAAGGTTGCCAAAACTTGGGTTATAGCCAGGGCACGTGTGGGGCGGGGAGCTCCCAGGTGATACTGATGCCTCCCCCTGCTGGAGAACCACAGCACACCTGATCTTTGGGTACAGTCTAACCATCTGTGGCTACATCTGACTCTTCTCAGTTGTCTTGGAGTGAGAGTTACTATTTTGATTGATTTCATATTCAGTTTTTATTACACTGAATGTTTTCACTTTTTATTTCACATTTCTTAAACATTTCATTTCTCTCTGAACTCTCCCCCCGCAAACCACCCCCATCTCTCCCCTCTCCCCTTCCCGCCACCTTGGCATTTTCATTTCATACAAGTCCCTTGACTGTACCACCTCTCCGTCTGTTATTTTGTTACAGTATAGGCTCTGGACTTTACATCACACAGCCATTAGCAGTGGAGAAACTTCAAAAGTATAAGGTTTTTTTCTTGATATTATATAGGAATGGTTGGGGTTTATTCTTTTCTTACTGGAAGAAGCTCTTCTAAGCTTGACACCAACCCAGTAATGTTTTCAATCAGCAAAACTAATTTAGGAAACTGGCAATATTAACTATTAAGAAAAGATAAATTTGCTAATAAACTGTCTTCTCCTTAGGAGCTTTTGAGGATACTTTGTTTGATTCTCTGACTAATCTTGTCAATGAGAACACTCTGAAGGCAATAAAAGAAATGGGCTTTACAAACATGACTGAAATTCAGCATAAAAGTATCAGACCACTTCTGGAAGGCAGGTATGATTAACATTGAGGTTTGGGCATTAGTATCTCTATTTTTAGTGCTAGTAGTTTGGAAAGAAAATACCAGTATGTTCTATTGATCTTGCACCATGTTGGGTAACGTACCCAACCTTCGTTAAAGGCTTTAGCTTATTTACTGATGTTTGGAGAAAATGGTTCACTTCTGTTTTTAACACAATTCTTATTTTTGAGTTAAGTGTTTAACCCACATGATTGATTTCAGTGATAGAGAAGGTGGGGACTTTTTTCTTGTTATGATCTAGCCTCAGTGCCTAAAACATGTGTGATAGTACATGGTACTCGTTGAATGAGTAGACTAAATGTCTCTCTCCTTTTCCTTTTTATTTTTTAGGGATCTTCTAGCAGCTGCAAAAACAGGCAGTGGCAAAACCCTGGCATTTCTCATTCCTGCAGTTGAACTCATTGTTAAGTTAAAGTTCATGCCCAGGAACGGTAGGTCTGTGGTCCCGCTGTTTCTGCCAGTATCTCACTGGAAGTCTGTTGTAGCTGTCGGTGGACTCCTGGTGATAACTATAGTTGGACTTTCACTGTATATCCTGTTTTGCTTTTTAGGAACAGGAGTCCTTATTCTCTCACCTACTAGGGAACTGGCCATGCAGACTTTTGGTGTCCTTAAGGAGCTGATGACACACCATGTTCACACGTATGGGTTAATAATGGGTGGCAGCAACAGATCTGCTGAAGCACAGAAGCTTGCCAATGGGATCAACGTCATTGTGGCCACACCAGGCCGTCTCCTGGACCACATGCAGGTTAGAGAACACTATTGTGTGGTCCCCATCTTTTGTCTGTGTGAAACATAAACTTGACAGCTAACAGTTTTTCTTTGTCCTTTGTCTTGTCAGAATACCCCAGGGTTTATGTATAAAAACCTACAGTGTCTGGTTATTGATGAGGCTGATCGTATCTTGGATGTTGGGTTTGAAGAAGAATTAAAGCAAATTATTAAACTTCTGCCAAGTAAGTAGGTAGCATCTGCATGTGATTTGCCGAGTAGCTGTTGGAAGTAGATGAGAGTTTTTCCTGTATGAAAACTACTAATGTCAGGATTTTAATTTAGCGAGTGAAGTGGTTGTGCCAGTCACCCTCAGATGTAGTTTGCAGCATAAGCATCACTCTCACTAGTGACTTAATGCAGTGGTTTTGCCATTTGAGAGGCTGCCGTGCAGGCTGAACGGTCTTAACATACGTCTCGTTCCCGTCCGTCCCCGCCACCCCATCTCACATCTCCTGGGTAGCCACCGACTTGCTGCCTTCTGTGTTATGTTTGAGTGGTACATACCTTGGTTATAGTACTTGAAACATTATAAACTGCTTATATCTATAAAAACACCATGGTTCAGTGCATTATACAATTAGTTTTTTAATGCTTCATTGAGGTATAATTAACATAATAATCTACATATTTTAAATGTATGCTTTGATACGTTTTTGTCCTGTTTACACCTCGAAACCATCACCACAATCCATACAGTGAACATTTCCATAACCCTCAGAACTTTCTTTGTGCGCCTTTGTAATCCCTCCCTCTCACCGTCCCCTGCTTCCAACAGCTGCCACGCGCATCTCTCTCACAGGTGACTGTGGATCTGCTTTCTGTCGCTGTAGATCGGTTTGCATTTTCCAGGGATTCGTATGAATTCATATGCAGTGTAACTGTCTCTTGTCTGGTTTCTTGTGCTCAGCAAATGCTTCTGTGATTCGTCTGTGCCGTTACACACGCCAGCAGTTCTTTGCTTTATTCCTCAGAGACGTTCCAGTGTATAAATATGCCACAACCTGTTTATCTATTTAACTGTTGATGGACCACCGTGTTGTTAACAGTTTCGGTCTACTACAAATAAAGTTGCTATGAACATCCATCTGCAACTCTTTGTGTGGGCATGTATCTCCTTTTCTGTTGGGTGATTACCTCGGAATGGAGTGGCTGGTGAATGTTTAACTTGTACCAGTTTACATCCCCATCAGCAGTGTATGGATTTCCAGTTCCTCCTGTTAAGTCTTGAAATTAGGTAGTGTTAATCCTCCAACTTTGTTCGTTTTCAAAATTGTTTTGGCTGGTCTTGTCCTTGGCATTTCTATATGAATGTTAGAGTCAGTTTGTTAATCTCCGGGGATCTTGGGGTTGTACTGAATATTGATCATTGGTGGAAGACAATGTTGAGTCTTTCAACACGTGAATGAGGTAGATCTTCGTTTATTAGCTCCCTAATTTCTCTCAGCAGTGTTTCAGAGTTCAGTTTACAGGTTTTTTTCATATCTTTTGTGAGATAAAATTTTTCACTTAATTGTTTTCTTGCCTGATTGAGCTGGCCAGACCTCCAGTATAATCCTGAATGGAACTGGCAAGAGAAGACATCTTTATCTTACTCCTGATCTTAGGTGGGAAAGCATTCAGTCTTTCACCATTAAGTATGATGTTAGCTGTAGATGCTCTAGATGTATATGCCCTATATCAGACTGAGGGTGATCCCTTTTGTTCCTAGTTTGCTAAGATTTTTCTTAAATCAGAAATAAATGTTAAATTCTGACATGTTTTTTCTGTGTCTATTGAAATGATCAGATGTTTTTTCTTTAGTCTGTTAATATGGTAAATTATATTGGTTAATTTTCAACTGTTAACCAACCCTGCATTCCTAGAATAAACCCCACTTGGTCATGATGCATTATCCTTTATATATATTTCTGGATTCACTTTGCTAAAACTTTGTGAAAGGTATGAGTTGGGAAGTAAGCTGTCTTCGATGTCCTGGAGAGTTTATGAAATATTGATAATATTTCTTTCATAAGTGTTTGATAGACTTCAACAGCAGAAGCCATTGGGGGCTGGAGTCTCCTTTACATGAAGATTTTAACTATAATTTCCTTAATAGATACAAGGCTATTCAGGTTTTCTATTTCTTCTTGAGCAAGCTTTAGCAGTTTCTTTTTCAAGGAAACTGTCCATTTCATCTTAGTTGTCAAATGTCTAAAGTTGTCCATGATGTTCCTTTCTTACTATTTATAGTGATAACCATGTCTCTCATTTCTGATAGTTCCACTGAGAGCATTTTTAGTTGTGAAGCAATTCTAAAGGTTCCCTGAAGGATCTGGGTCATGTTTATGTGGGTGTGTTTCAGCCCGCAGACAGACCATGCTCTTTTCTGCCACACAAACTCGAAAAGTTGAAGACCTGGCAAGGATTTCTCTGAAAAAGGAGCCCTTGTATGTTGGTGTTGATGACGATAAAGCTCATGCAACCGTGGACGGTCTCGAGCAGGTACTTTTTGTCAATACCTTCAATTTTAAGGATCGTTGGTGTTTCCTTGCAAGTGTTTGGAGGATCGTCTAGAAAGCAAATGGGTTAATGAACTGAATATATCACTGCCAATTTTAGATGAGTAAAAAACATTTTGCTGTTTAATAATCTTTTGCGCTAAGATGTGAGGTGAGCTAGAAGGCGGAGAGGCTGGTTTCAGGCGCCTCACTGTGGAAATGAGGTGACAGAGATCCAGACTAGGTTGATTAAAAATAGAGCTTAAGGTTGAGTCTTTCGATGAATGATATGTTTCCTGTAACACTTCAGCTTAAAAACCTTTCATTGGTTGTTGAGTTTTTAAAAATATATTCACCTAGCTTTGTTATCATGTTTAGAACAGTGCACTTAAGCTGTGGTTATTTGAGGTCTTGCTGTTAAGGACCTTCTAAAAATGAAACATTGATACACTTTGAGGGTTCCAGTTAATAGAGGTATTGGTACATTATGATTACAAGAACTTAATAACCAGTAGTCTCAGAAATATGGGAAGTATTTAGTATCCAGTGATTGTAGCCAATAAAAGGAATCAAAAGAGTTAAAATTAGTCTTATTTTAGGAATGCATTGTTATAATGAAGGCAGTAATTTTGCTGTAGGTGAGGCATAACAGTGTATATGCTGTATTAATCTGTGCTCTCCATCAGATTATATTAGTTGATGAAGCTGAAAATGTCCGTTTGATTCTTCTGTGTCTGTCCACTTGCACCTCTCCTAGGGATACGTTGTCTGTCCTTCCGAAAAGAGATTCCTCCTCCTCTTTACATTCCTTAAGAAGAACCGGAAGAAGAAACTGATGGTCTTCTTTTCGTCCTGTAAGTCCGTGAAATACCACTATGAGTTGCTGAACTACATCGATTTGCCTGTCTTGGCCATTCATGTAAGTGATTATGATGAATTTATTAAAAACAGGTTACACTTATCAAGTTATATAGATTGTGGGGATTGAGGTATTGCTCTCTCCTTCAAACATAGTTCTAAGTCGTTTGGGCAGTAGTGGGTGACTGGTCCTGTGTGGAGGGAGCTTTGCTGGGGGTGGAGGGGCGGGGACCAGAAAGGAGGAACGGACGCCATCCCTTGAGGAATAGGACAGGTTATGAACTTGAAATAAAGCAGGGTAATAGTTCCACAGTTTGGGGATTCTACATCGAGACCTCCCACAAACAACTTTAAGTTTTCTATTCCAATGGATGTTTTGTTTTGATTCCAGGGAAGGCAGAAACAAAACAAGCGTACGACCACGTTCTTCCAGTTCTGCAATGCAGATTCGGGGATCTTGTTGTGTACAGACGTGGCAGCTAGAGGGCTGGACATTCCTGAAGTGGACTGGATTGTTCAGTATGACCCTCCGGATGACCCCAAGGTTCCCTGAGAAATACCGCATTCCGCAGAATACCCCTCTAGTGTGCACTGACTGCAGGACTTCTCTGATGCTGATAGTGTTCAGGGCTTTTGCAGGACCCAGAGAGGGTGTGTGCTAGGAGATTTGCCAGGTGTCAGTGGGACTTACGTTAGGCATGTTATATGCTTGGAAGGATCTGTTAAGAGCAGTAGATGTCAGAAGGAAATAAAATTTGCTTACAGAGATAGATACCATTCTTTACTATATGTAGTAAAATAAGTTTTATTGGGTATTTCAACAAACAATAGATTATATAAATTATCAGCCAGCATTTAAATATGTTTCCCAAAGCCCTTTTGAAGTTGAAGCACACTTAATAGTCATTTGATTAGATCATACAATTAATGAGAATGTTCTGTCTAGCTTTCCTTGGCCCCGGGCATGGCTGTGTTACCTCTGTGGGGATGCTCCCTGCAGAAGGAATGGGGGACTAGCTTTGGGGAGCATGGTCACGGGCTGTGTGGCGCCACTAGGTGGAGGTGGGGACCGTCTCACACTGCTGTGCTGGCACACTGCCGTCCACTACCGTGCAAGTTCTGGACGTGCAGATCGCCACAGGTTGCCATGGAAACCAGTGTGTTACCTCAGGTTTTCTCTCTCCACCAAAGGAATACATTCATCGTGTGGGCAGAACAGCCAGAGGCCTGAACGGCAGAGGGCATGCCTTGCTCATTTTGCGCCCTGAAGAATTGGGTTTCCTTCGCTACTTGAAGCAATCCAAGGTAAAGCCCTTCACTTGGAAAACCTTAAGCTGGGGACAGGTTCCTCTCGAGAGGAATTGGTTACCGGTGCACATGGCCTCAAGCACCATTTCTCGGTGTGTCCGAGGAGTCCGGCGGCGTTGCCATGCTGTTCGGACAGTTGTTACAGCAGCTTAGCGGATGAGATTTACGTGGTCGCCCCCAGGAACTGTGAGCGGGAGACTGTCCCCGAGGCCCCGTTCCTGAGCTCTGTGTCGCGCAGGGTGCGTCCTGTCCCCAGTGTCCGCTCTCGTCCCCGCAGCCCTGTTTGAAACCGTCTCCACTCCTTGTGAGCGAGCTCCCTCACGCCCGTCATCTCTGCCCCTGCTCCCCTGCTGCAGCCCTTCTCCACGTGTCTGCACCTCGCCCCAAGCCCAGGGAGCCCATTCCCTCCTACCTCTTCCTCTTTCGGGCCCTTCTTCGTTGACTCCGTCCCTCCCTGGCACTTCGCTCTTTACCATCTCAAGTCTCTGACCAAAAAAATAACTTCAACCCTAAACCCGCTCTCCTCTCACTAGGTCCAGCGTGGCTACTGCCTGTCGCCTTTCCTCAGTCTGCCGTTTTGAAAAGTGGGTTATATTTCAACTCCTCTGATTTTGGTCTCCAGTCCGCCCTCATCTGGCTTTGGCCTCTCTGTTGCCAGGTCTTGAGAATGCTTGTCGGGCCTTGTCTTGCCTAACATTTGCCTCTTGACTGGCACAGTGTCGCCTGGTGGATTCTCCTCCCCCCGTTGCCCCCATCGTGGAGCAGTCCCTAGGGATTGCCATCAGCCCTTTGCACTTTTTCTCTAGACGCCTGTTTCCTGGCTCTCAGCCTCTGCTTCCGCTAGCTGCTGTCTCCTCTGGGAGGCCCTGCCCTCCTTCATGTCCCCCCAGCACAGGTGCTCGTCAAGTGGTCTCATCACTTACCTGTCTCCCCGCAAGGCTGCAGGCTCCCTGACAGCAGGGCCCATGACTCGGGCAGCTGTTCTTTTCCCCCAGCATCTAGCACCGGTCTCACACTTTCCCAGTCATCTAATAAGTTACGACTGGTAAGAAATATCCTTCCTGTAGGAGTCTGTGATCATTGTGACTTAGTGTCACAAACCCCAGTCACAGGGCAGTGTGGTGTTGGAGAGAAGGGCTAGTGGTTCTTTCAGCTAGAAGCTTCAAGCTGCTTCATCACGTTGCATCCACAGAGATCTTTATTTAGAGAAAAGGGCTTCAGTGATTCATTGCCCCTGCCAGTTTCTCGCCTTTTCTTTCAAGAGGATTCCATAGCATGATTCATGTGCAATTAGCAGAGGGAAGGTAAGCCTTTCCCATTGGCACTGGGAGACGAGGGAGCAGATGTCTGCCCCATGGGAATTCCACAGGCCTGTTCCCCTTCCGTCTCTTCAGTGCCTGATGAGCTGCATCAGAGCCATCCTGGTTTACTAATCTGCATGCTTTTGTTTTCTAGGTTCCTTTAAGTGAATTTGAGTTTTCCTGGTCCAAAATTTCTGACATTCAGTCTCAGGTATGCAGGGCAGAGGGGGAGGAAGGGTCATCCCAGCACCACCTTCGTAGCGTCTCACTGACACTCTCTGTCCTCCGAGTCTCCCTGTTCATAAAGTGAGAAGTTCGGACCGAGCGATTGTTTCCGTGTCTTGTTGCGCTGGTGACCACATTCCAGAGCTCTTCACCTTGTTTCTGTCCGTATCTTACAAGAATTTTGTCATTATTCTTAACTGCAGCCTGATTTTGCAGATATTACAAAGCTTGGAGCAAGTGTATTGGAACAAATGTTTTATATGACGTGCTTTTTTATTTCATTAAAAGCAATATTTCTTTCTGTTTCAGCTTGAAAAACTGATTGAAAAGAACTACTTCCTTCATAAGTCAGCCCAGGAAGCGTATAAGTCATACATTCGAGCGTATGATTCCCATTCACTGAAACAGATCTTTAATGTTAATAACTTAAACTTGCCTCAGGTTGCTCTGTCGTTTGGTTTCAAGGTGCCTCCTTTTGTTGATTTGAGTATCCTTTTCTTTGTGGTTATGAATTCGTCCAGGCACTAAGGGACAGAAGCTTGACCGGGGGCCTTGGGGCTTAGCACTTGGGTTGGTGTGTCTGCTCTGGCTGAGGCCTGCAGGGCCCAGGCCTTCAGGCTGGTCACTGACCTCTTGTCAGTGCTCACATGGGGTGGGCAGGGGTTAATTGTCAGGGTGGAGACTACAGAAGCGAGACAGTTCATGGCTTTAAAAAAGACAGCAGAATTTGAGTGGCAGACAGCAGGGGGAGTTGCACGTTGCGGGGAGAAGCTCAGAGGGGCGGGGCTTGGCGGTGTGTGGCTTCACTGTACAGGGTACACGGAGGAGCGGGATACCTTGAAGAAGCTGAAGACAAGATGGAACCTCTCAGAGGGCTTTCATCCTCTCAGTCCTTGAAGCATTTCATGCAAGGAAATTGCATGACCAGCGAAAGAAAATAACCTAAGTGCTACTCAAGATAAAAGGCAAAGGGAACACGTCCAGTTGCTTCTGTTATGATATGTAATGTGTGTTTTATTACACATTTTCAACAGAAGAAGCAGCCAGCTGGAGGGAGGTCTGCTCGTTAACACTGTGGTAGTAACTCCCACGGGGACTTGGAGGACCACCTTTGGCCGTCCGCATCGTGGGCATCGAGTCAGTGTCTGCTGTTGTGAACACATGTTGAGTCCCCACGTGACAGGAAGAGCAGCTCCACTCGGTCAGGCACCTCTGAATCAGCTCCCAACAGAGGTGAAAGTCATTTTGTTTTGACACTGGGAGTATTTCTTAATGTGTTCCTACACACTTAGCGATTTACCTCTTCGGCTTCATTGTGTGGAAAAATAATACAAGTATTACACTGGCCTTAAAAATCTATCCTGCTGGTTTTATTCCACAGTCACGTGGCCACTCCTGATTGTCTGGAATGTTGGCGTGTGTTCGTGGCCTGGGGAAGGGTGGTGGGGTCCCTGGGGTACAGCTGGCTGGTTCTTCTGCAGACGGTAGACTGGAGTCCTTGTCTTTGTGTTGCTTGATTTCCTTAACGTCCCCCTTTAGACGTGAACAGCAATGACGGCAAACTTAAAAAAAGGGGCGGCGGCGGTGGCTTTGGCTACCAGAAAGCCAGAAAAGTCGAGAAGTCCAAGATCTTCAAGCACATAAGCAGGAAACCATCTGACGGCAGGCAGTTCTCTCACTGAAGACATGCCTTTGTCCTGAAATGGATTTTTTTTTTTTCTTGCTCTAACAAAGGAATTGTTGCCGTAGGATTTGGGACTCATCTAACAAGAGTATGAATTGATTTGGGGCGCCGGCACTGACATTTCCAGTGGGTCTCCTCTTTGGGGATATAAAACAGTTCAGTATTTCTTGATTGGCCAAGGACAAAGCAAGGGATCTTCTTAGTCTTTGTGATGATAGAATGTTTTTAAGTTTAAATCTTTTTTTTCCCCAAACTGGTTACTGTTGTAGTGTAATTCCTTTGGTACCTTTCCTTCCTGGTGTCTGAAGATGTGTATGGCTTAGGGTGCCGTGTCAGCCTGCCAGACACTGGACAGCTGAAATTATCTCAGTTTATTTTTTTGGTTTTGGTTGTTTCTTGGACCTTTAGTTGTTTCTTGGACCTTACTTCAGTAGTTTTATGACCCCTCCTGAACATGCTGCCACGTAAAAGGGCAGAGAGCTTTGGGAAATACCTAAGAAGCACCTCCGGTTAGAGGCGGCACTGTGTTTTTTATATGTTGGATTTTAAAACAATGATCCGTTCTCCATTTTACCTTTTTAAGGGTAAGAAATACGGGTTGTCATTGTTATTTGAATAAAGTGCCCCAGCAGTCCTGACATGGAGGGTAGGATGGGGATGAGATCTGAGAGTTTTGAGCCTCACTTACAGGTGTAATACTCTGCTGTTCTCCATTTGGTAACTTAGCAGACTTTTTTTTTTTAAGGCACAGAGAATGGTGACACTCCTCAGTCAAACTTGTTTGTTTGAAGTGGTTTGGATTTTGGTGAGCCCTTCCAACTCTTCATAGTACTTAGAAGGCAAAGCATCTTTTTGAGAAAAACTGCCTCTTCCAGATCCATGAAACAAAAGTAGATTCATGGTGAAAATTGAAAATGAACACACGTCAGAATGAGGAACAAAGTCCGTGGTTTAGTCAGGTGGGGTTTTTTGTTGTAGGAACTTTTGATTTCAGGTGTGTTTTGTGTTTTATTTCTAGTGTGTTTTGTAACTACAGAATGGTTATTACATTTTGTAGTTATTTAAAACCAAAGTTGCTAGCATCGTTTTGCTGTTGTACCAGTTCATATTCATAGATTCCTATTAAATCTAAGCATCAAATGTAGAAGAAACAGTCTGGTAAACAGCACTGCAGTAGGAGAAGAATGATACACTGTTCCACACCTGGGCTCGACCACTGTCCCCCTAGCTAGACATGTCCTGGGTTTCAGACCTTGATTGCTGGACTTCTGGCATTTAATAACGGTTTCTTTTTCCAGTAACTATTCTTTTTTGTTTCAGAAATAATCATGTTTCAGAAAGTACACAAAAGCAAAGAGGAGAATATTTAATCACTGAACAGAAGTAAATACTGCCAGTATTTTGATACATAACCCTCCAATGTTTTGTATACATACTTTTTAATTTTTTTTATCAAAGGTGTAGTAAGTCATCCTTACCCACTATTTGTAACCATCTTGTTTCATAACATTATTTTCCTGTGTCATTAAATAATTACATCAACTTTGTATCTCATTTATTACTACGCTTTAACCTTGCCTGGTCTGCCTGGATTTGAGTTGGCTGGGAGTCCTATGTGAAATTGTGCTGGCAGGCTGGTCCAGCCTCAGGACATCCAGACAACCACACTTGACCAACCTGGCCAGGATTCACATGTGAGGGAGCAGTCACTAGAATCAGATACGAGGGCAGGGCAGCACCATCTGCAAGGCTCGTTTGCGCAGAGAGAAGGCCCCGTTAGGTTCCTGTGCTAAGAACACAGCTGCTGGTGGCATGTGTGCGGCCACTGACTTGACAAATGGGATTAAGTGGCGTCAGCCAGGAAGGCCAGGCAGCGTGGACTTGAAGCCAAGCAGATCACTGCCAGCAAGTAGAGACCTTTGGGTCCTCTGGGCTGCACGTGTGTCACTGCTATTTCTAAATTCATTTTGGTCTTAGCTGCCCAGGTTAAAGCTGAATTTGGGATATCCAAAAAAGGATCTTGTTTATTCAAAAATACACAGTGGTGGGACTTCCCTGCTGGCGCAGTGGTTAAGAGTCCGCCTGCCGATGCAGGGGACATGGGTTCGAGCCCTGGGCCGGGAAGATCCCACATGCCGCAGAGCAACTAAGCCCGTGCTCCACAACTACTGAGCCCGCGCGCCTAGAGCCCACGAGCCACAACTACTGAGCCCGAGTGCCATAAGTACTGAAACCCACACACCTAGAGCCCGTGCTCCACAACAAGAGAAGCCACCGCAGTGAGAAGCCCACGCACCACAAAGAAGAGTAGACCCCGCCTGCCGCAACTAGAGAAAGTCTGGGTGCAGCAACGAAGACCCAACGCAGCCAAAAATTTATATTAAGAAAAAAAAAAATCGTAGTGGTTAAAACTGAGTGCTCTGGAACCAGAATGCCTGGGTTCAAATTCCAGCTCTGCCTCTTTTCTGGGCCTGTTAAATGAGCAGAACAAAGAAAGTAATAAAACCTACTTTGTAAGGTGGTAAGAATTGAATGCACTAACATGTAAGATGCTAGGACAGTACGAAGTACCTGTTAGCGGTCTTTATGAATACCTAAATCCTACGCCAAAGGCCTGCTGCCCAGCGGAATCGGGCACAAGGACTCACTGAGAAGCCAGAGCTATCTTGGGCCTTCTGGAGAACAGGCCAAGGATTTCTGACAGCCCAGGTCCCCTGGAATTCTGATCAGACCCAGGTTTTGGGAAGTGCTCCAATCCTGGAGTACCTTAAGGCAACTGTCAAGGTGATTCACGCAGTTTTTAAGGCTGATTTGTATCAGGTGTTTGGTGGAGGGAACAATGACTTTGGATAATGCTAAATGTTCATGAATCAAGAGCCTGCCAGGTGCCAGGAATTGCAGAGGACACAGATGCATGTGGCTGAGCTCCTCTTAGGAGCCTGGTAGGTCTAGAGAATATAGATGTCGTAAGCAATTGTAATATTGTTTTCCAAGTCATGTGACATGCAGATATACAGAGAAATGTCCCAGCTATTTCTAAGCCTGGAAATTCTGCATCCTTGGGTTCGGGTGGACTTCAGCTGATAAAGAGCTGTTGGAACCTTCTCTACCTATGGAAGACAGGCTTCTGTTCTGGGAAGTGGGTTCCCAAATGCCACACAAGAAATGTGCCACACAAGAAACCCCGAGATTTTTTTTTTTTAAGATTTTTCTTGCCCCATGCCCAGGAGATTGTCCATATAGGCCTTTAGCAGGGCAGAGGAATCTGGATGATTCTCAGCACAGCTAGGTGTGGGAACATCCAGTCTAGAGTACAAACACAGTCTCTTGCTAAACCTTGTAATGTTCTCATCCTGTAAAGTAAAATTGCCAGACACAGGAAATGGCGTTAGTGTGTTTAGCCAACCACAAGGCAGGGTGGCCAGAGGAGACACCTAAGACTCAGGCTTTCCAGCAAGAAACAGCTGTGCCTTTGTCTGAATGCCTTACGTGGGAAAGCACAGTGCAGGACAACACAACAACCTTGGCCCCCATTCCTGCCCCAGCCAGCCAAAGCCCTGAGATCCCCCAACAGTGCTCCGTTCAACTGGGATCCAGTTGGTGTTAGCACAGGAGATGTCATTAAGAAAGCCATTCTCCCCTCTAGGACTCAGCAGCTCATCTGTAATTTAAGGCAGGGGGAGGGGAGGGGATGCAAACAAATTTTAACTAGATGACCTCTGTAGTGTACATTTTTGGTTTGTGGGGCTGCCCAGCATCTCATCTCCTTCCTGGGTTCAGAGACCGAGGCATGTTAAGTCCTGGTGTGTGGGCAGGATCACTTCTCACTGGAAAGCAGAAAGCCTCCCCTGTAGTCAGGAGGGCTGTGACCTAGGTGTAACCTGAAGGTATCAGAATGCTGAATCAGGTACTAAAAAAGGAGCAGACGCAAGCGGCGGGTTCCTCCTCCATCTTCCAGAGGCGGCTGCGTCAGGAGCAGAGGTGGCTCCAGCTGTGGCGTGCAGGCAGCAGCAGGACTTAACGCCAGATTGACTGTGGGACGTGACTTTGGCTGTGGTCCTGCCCATTATCGACCTGCCGCTATTTCTGCCTCTTCTCCAAGCCGGGGTCTCCAGCCATCCACTGTCATTTCAATTAATTCCTTTCAGTTTAAATCATTGAGTGGCTCTTCGTTGCTTATAAGAAAGAACCTAAAGAAATAACCTCTAAGGCCCCTCTAACACTCAAGTGACTCTCAGATTTGGTTTCTCTCTCTCCCTCTGTTGGGGGAGGGTAGAAAGTCCAGGTTGCTTCCCACCATCCAGGCTCTCCCCGCGCAGACTCCTGCCTCCTACACAGGGAATATGGCTGATGTGGAGCAAAGCCAGGACTTGAAACATGCAAACATCCTTGAGGCAAGGATGCATCAAAGGAGGAACAAGCGGCAAGTTCACCACCTCCAGGGAAAGATCATGGAGTACTGCTCTGGATCTGGAGGCCTGCGGGGCGGGAGAACGTGGGGCCTTCGCATTTCTCAGAGCCTCGTGTGGAGCATTGGCGCTGGGAACGGACGGGGCTGCCCTCATCGAACCTTCCAGGGCCGCAGCTTCTGGAGTCACAACCTGTGTGAATCCCGATCCCACCACTGACCGTGAGGCTTTGAACAGCGACTTCCCTCTCTGTGCCTCAGTTTCCTCATCCACAGAAAGGGAGGAAGTCACGGCATCCGCAGGATTAAACGCAGTAGAGCAAGGGAAAACTCGAGCAGCGAATGGAGCCGAGTCAGCCCTTGGAAATGACAGCTATTGAAGCTACTACCGAGAACATCAGAAAAGGGATAGGGTGGGTCAGAAACAAAACAATGCTTCCTCGGACTTACCTGCTTTCTCACACCCTCTCCCCACCATCAAAACGTCATGGTTTCGGACGTAGGCCAATAAAGCCCGGGAGGTGTCGTACGCTTTCTGTGATTCCGCATCTCGCCAGCAGGGGGCGCGGCAGCCGAGCGGGAGCGACCGGCGTCTGCGGCTGCGTCTGCGCCCCCGCGGCCCCTCTGCGCAGAATCCTCGGGTTGATTGGTCTTCCTTTTGTTGGCAGAGGAGGGCCCTAGGGGGCTCCTTCCCCCGGCCCCAGGCTAGAGGAAAGGGGGCGGGGCGAGTAGTGGGAGAGCAGGGGTGTCCGCTCGCCAGGCTCCATCCTGCTCAGGGCTGGCGCGGGTGTCCCCAGATGCAGACGGGACACAGAGCCGCTGAGCCCTGACAGAGCGGGCGATGCTGGCCGAGGGCTCAGGAGGCGTGCCCCGTAGCCCTGATGCTCCGGTCAATAGGGCTACCAGGGCGGCTGTGATAGAGGAAAAATTTTAAAGGTCAGAAACCACGTGAGCACTGGGCCTCAACTTTGTTCAGGTAACGTGTGTTTGAGCATCTACTAAGGGTAGAACCCCAGGAGTGTAGGGGCGGTTCTGATTCCATTGTAGAAGCTTACTGTGAGAGGGATATGACATAAATACAGGGACAATGTACTATACAGAGAGAATAACCGTCTCCAAGGGTTAAATGATAGAGAGCAGCTTTGGGAAGGTGTGACGTCAGAGCGGAGTCTTGCAGGAGGCTTTACCTGGAGCAAAGGGGGTGACGGAAGGGAGGAACCAGGTGTCCAGGCAACGATGCGAACAGCCTGAGCAAAGGCAAAAATGAAGCAGCTTGGGTAAAACAAGAACGGCACTGCCTACCTCACTGGCCTGCTGTAAGGCGTCTATGAACCAATACAAGCACTTCAGATATACTGGCTGCTCTTAGCCAAGCAGGACGTGTACTTTAGGAGGCAGTGAGAGATGGGACTAGGAACCGAGGTGGAACTCAGAGAAAGGAGGCTAGAAAGCCAAGCCATGAAGCTTGGACTTTAATTTGGTTCGCAGTGGAAAGAAAGCGGGTGCAATGTCAGGTTGTGCATTAGGATTCACGCTGGCTGATGTTTAGGGTGGAGAGGACCAGGGTGAAACTGGAGGTGGGGAAAGCTGGGAATTAGAGAAGGAAACAAGAGCAGATATGAGACACTGTGATGCTGCAGTCCTCCAGACACGACACTGATGGTTTCGGGGGTGACACTGGGGTGGCTCGAAGAAGACAGTGTGCTGACCACAAAGACGGGGGGGGGGGGTGCGGAGAGGAATGTGGTGCCATTAGCAAATACAAAGAAGCTGAGGTGTCGCCTTGAGCATGTAACCTTAACTCATTAACTCACTTTCCTCCTCTGACTAATGGAAAACCATCCCTGCCTCGCAGGATTGTCGTGAGAATGAAATGAATCAACAAATGCAAAGCAGCTTCTGCATAGCAAGGACTGAACAAGTTTTAACCCCCTCGTCTCCCATCATGAAAATGCTGTCTTGTGTTGCCTTTTAATTATTTCATGTGACAAAGCTTTAGATTCTTGGCCAGTTCATCAGTGTACATACAAGTATTTTCCAAGTCTCCAATTTAATTTTCTTACAGATCATTTTTGTGCTTTGTGCTTACATCTACCTCATTTGGAAATTTTTCTCTCTCTGTTTCTTGATGTCTCTGCATCTAGACCAGTGGTTCTCAACGGAGGTCAGTTTTGTCTCACAGGGGACATTTGACAATGTCTGCAGATGTTTTTGGTCATCATGATTGGGAGGCGGATGCTGCCAGCACTTACCGGGTAGAGGCCAGAGATGCTGCTAAACAATCTTCAGTGCACAGGACAGGCCCTCACAACAGAGAATGATCCAGCCCCAAATGTCAGTGGCATCAAGAATGGAAAACCCTGATCTAGACCCTCCTTGAGGGCATGGCTCTGGGTCTTATTTATCTTTGTACCCCTTGTGTCTAGCACACAGAGTTAAGAGTTTAATAAATAGGGATTGAACAGAAAAGAAATCAGGAAGAGGTGCTGATTTCTGGGGAAGAAGAGGGACTTTGGAGCAAGTCAATGTTGAGAATTCAGCAGGATCTCCAAGGGAAGAGGCAAGGAGGACCAGAAGTCATAAGAGAACTTGCAGCAGGACATGTGGAGTCATTCCGTCACCCATGAGAACTGTACTGAGTAACTACTTTGTATGAGGCGCTGTGCTAGACGCTGCAGCAGCAGAGGGAAGCAACTCCATCCCTACTCATTAGGAACTCGTGGTCCACGGGAGGAGGAGACACTCGGAAGTAAATCCATCATGAGCAGAGCCTCGTGTGAGCCCTGAGGATGGGCCGCTAATGCTGCCTGGGGATTTATGGATGACGCGAGCATTGACCAGAGACAGGAGGGCCCGGGAGAGATCTCTTGGGTAAAGAAGAAGAGCAAGGACTGGAAGATATTCCGGGTGGTGGGAACTGCTCGTGCCAAGCGAAAATGGTGGAAACGCCGGGGGCAGGGCTGTGTGAGAGGATGGTGAGGAGTGATGTGTGGTGGGGAATAGCAGGTGAGCCAGGGCTCTGTATTTGGAGAAGGGTAGGAAGCATTTGCAGGTGGACACAAAGACAGAGGGCGGCGAAGAGTCCTGTACAGCAGCTACACGGTGTCCTGTGTAATGAGCACTGATTTCCTGTTAAATAAAAGGGTTCTTGAACTGCCACCTTGCCTAGGTCAAGAGCCGCTGTAGTGTCCTGGGAAGGTAATGCTGTTTGCTTTTTTAGGATAGAAGAGACTTAAACATATCCTTGGGCAAAGGAGCGAGAAGTTGAAGATGGAAAAGAGAAAGTCACGGTAGTCGAAGAAGCAAAGCCTCAGAGAAGGCCGGCAGGTGAGTAATTGATTTAAATAGGATACTTTCCTGTTTGATGTCTTCCCCACTCTAAGTAAAACTTAAGAAGTGTCTGTTTCCTAATAGCATCCCTGAGCATCCTTGGCTTTGACATTCTAGCTCCCCTGGCACCAGAGCCTGGAGGTTTTCAGCTCAATAGGAACCCAGGTGAAAAGACCAGGTTCTGGTTAGAGCAGGAGTACCTCGGATATGTTGGGATCTGTGGCAGCCAAAATAATGCCCCCCCCAATAATGCCCATGTCCTAATCCCCAGAAACCATGAATACACTACCTTACGTGACAAAAGGGACTTTGTGGATGTGATTAAGTGATAATCTTGAGATGGAAGGATATCTTCGATTGCCCAAATGGGCTCACTGTTATCACAGGGGTCCTTATAAGAGAAAGGCAAGAGGGTCAGACTCAAAGAAGGTGATGTGACAACAGGAGCAGAGATCAGAGAGTCAGGGAGAGATTTGAAGATACTACCTGGCCAGCTTTGAAGACAGAGGAAGGGCTGTGAGTCAAGGAATGCAGGCAGATGCTAGAAGCTGGAAAAGCAAGGAAACATTCTCCTTGGAGCCTCCAAAGCCTCTGCTGACACTTTGACTTTAGTTCAGGGAGGCCCACTTTGGACTTCCGATTATTGTAAGATAATAAATTTGTGTTGCTTTACACCACTAAGTGTGTGGTAATTCATTACAGCAGCCGTAGGAAACTAATATAGCGCCTTTCCCCCATTTCGAGTTGAAAGACTTCTTTGTACCTGTGCACATTTCCCGGGATCCTTGGCAACCATTTGGAAGACACAGGCTGTAAAACACTGGACTTCTGCATTCAGCCTTGGAACAACTTTCACAGCTGTGGAAACTGGAGTTTAAATCTTAATAGAACTCCACAGGAATTTAAGACGCTTTAAAACAAGCTATCTTTTGACCCCAAATTAGACATCTGGCAGTCTCATTACAGACTCTTCTGCGAACCCCAGTGTGGCAAGGAATTAAATTCACCAACATTCTCTGCTTCAGAGAAGTGTCCCCTGCGAACGCCAGCTGGATTGAACCCTTCCGCATCTGTGATGGACAGAGTGCCACAATGTACTCAATACCTACATGTTTGTTTCCCTTAACTCTTTCAGGTGCCTTTGGGGAATAAGCGGTGCTGGAATGGTTGGAGTACTCAGTTTTTTAGTCCACCTTCATTTCCCTCAACTCTAAGTAACAGCTTTACATGCCGGAATAGGTTACCATAGCAATATTTTCTAAGCAATAGATGATGGGCTGAATTGCACTATTGAAGAAGCTCAAGAGAAAATATGAGTAACAACCTGGGGAAGTCCAGCGTGCTACAGAGCCTCGAGGCTGTTAAAACAAGGGGCTCAGTGGATTCCCTAGTGATCGATCAGAAAGGTGCGACCCCCAGGTCATATAGAATGCAGTGTTGGCAGCTATGGATCACCCTCAGAGCGCCCACCTCCTCATCTCCAAGTGACCCATCCATGAAGCTCAAATGACAAAAGACAAATTAAACAGGTTGGGGGGAGGAATCTTTGAAATTCATATCAAAAAGGGGTACTTGACAAAGCTCTCCTACAGGGCTCCTAGGAAGATGGTGGTCACCCTGACGGAATAAGTTTTTGATTTTTCTGAATCCCCACATAAAAACAGAGCAGCCAGAGAGCAAAACAAAAAAGCCACAGACAATAATTACAACAAAAAGTAGGTTACAGAGTGTCCCGTTGAATCCCAAAACACAGGTGGGTGGGACAAAGCAGCAAACAGCCACAGACCTGCTGGTTATTGGCAAAGTGCAGGAGGAAACAGTGGGAAATAATGCAGCAGCTGATGGATCTAAGAACAGGAGAAGCCCAAAAAGAACAAACAGGGGGCCAATTTGAGACCAGCAGCTGAAACTGGAGGTTTTCCCACTCTATCGTGAGTGAGGGCAAGGTTGGAACGGCTGGAGGAGTCCAATCCCTTTGAACCCTTTTTTGGTAGCTCTAATGAGATATATTATTATACCATTCATGTACCATACAATTCACCCACTGAAAGTTTTTTTCACATATTCAGGGAGTTGTGCAACCATCACCACAATCAATTTTAGAACATTTCCACCGCCTCGAAAAGAAAGCCTGTACCCATTAGCAGCCCCTACCCCCTGCCTCCAGCCACTGGCAGCCGCTAATCTACGCTCTGTTTTTATAAATATGCCTATTCTGTATCTTTCACATAAATGGAATCATACAATATGAAGCCTTTTGTGCCTGGCTTCTTTCACTTAGCATGTTTTCAAGATTTATCCATGCTGTCACGTGAACTAGTACTTCATCCCTTTTTATGGCCAAATAATAATCCATTGTATGAATATACCACATTTTATTTAAACATTTGTCCATTGACAGGCATTTGGATTATTTCTGTTTGGGGGTGTTATAAACAATGCTACTATGAACATTTGTGTACAAGTTTTTGTGCGGACACATATTTTCACTTCGCTTGGGAACATACCTAGGAGTGGAATTGTTGGGCCAAATAGTAACTCATGTTTAATTTTTTTGAGGAACTGCCAGGCTGTTTTCCAAAGTGTCTGCACCATTTACATTTTTAACAGCAGTGTATGAAGGTTCTAATTTCTCACATCCTCAGTGACACTGGTTATTGTCTGACTGTGGCTTGTAGCCATCCTAGTAAGTGTGAAGTGATATCTCACTGTGGTTTTGATTTTCATTTCTCTGATAACTAATGATGTCATGAAGACTTTCCTCCATGTTGTCTTCTAAGAATTTTACAGTTGCAGCTCTTACATTTTGGTCTTTGATCTATTTTAGTTAATTTCTGTATATGGTGTGAGGTAAGGGTCTAACATAATTTCTTTACGTGTGGATATCCAGTTGTCCCAGCACCATTTTTTAAAGAGGATTTTCTTTCCCACATTGAATGGTCCTGGCATCAATGTCAAAATCAACTGGCCATGAATATATGGGGTTATTTTTGGACTCTCTATTCCAGAGGTCTATTGTGTCTGTCTTTATGCCGGCACCACACTATTTTGATTACTGTGACTTTGTAGTAACTTTTGAATTTGGGAATTATGAGTCCTACAACTTTGCTCTTCTTTTACACAACTGTTTTGGCTATTGGGGGTCCCTTGAGACTCTGTATAAATTTTAGGATCAGGTTTTTTATTCTGCAAGAAGGCCATTGTGATTTTGATAGGGATTACATTGAATCTATAGATCACGTTGGGGAGTATTTCAGTCTTAACAATATTGTCTTCCAATGCATGAACATAGGATGTCTTCCTGTTTCTTGAAGTCTTTTAAAATTTCTTTCAGCAATATTTTGTAGTTTTAATTTACAAGTCCTGAACCTCTTTGGTTGATTTTATTCCTAAGTATTTTATTCTTTTTACTGATATTGTAAATGAAATTGTTTTTAATTGCCTTTTTGGGTTAGTCACTGCTTGTGTATGGAAATATTCATTTTTGCATTTTGATCTTATAGCCTGCAACTTTGATGAATTTGTTTATTAGCTCTAGCAGTTTTTTGTGGAATCTTTAGGGTTTTCTTCATATAACATCATGTCACCTGTGACATGTCTTAGTACCTTCTTTCCAATTTGGATGCCTTTTATTTCTTTTCTTGCCTAATTGCTGTGGCTATAAACATGGTGAACAGAAGTGATGAAAGTGGGTATCCTTGTCTTGTTCTTAATCTTAGCTTTCAGACTTTCACTACTGAACATGATATTAGCTATAGGTTTTTCATTTATATCCTTTATTATGTTGAGAAAGTTCCCTTCTACTCCGAGTTTATCTAGTGCTTTATCTTCAAAGGGTGAAAGATTCCGCAAATGCTTTTTCACATGCAGGCATAATTTTTAAAGATTTGGAAACAATACCCAAAGATTACCTTATACTTTTCCTCTATTTCATGTTCAAAACATATAAGGAAAAGAAAGAAAAGAGAGTTTTATTTTCCTTTGTGATTGACTGCCATTAGCCCTTCTCAAAGTCATTAATGAAAATAATGGCTAGTATTTGGCTGGGGAAGTTTTTAAAGAAAGACATTCTGAGGATTTCAGAATTTGTCATGAAGTCAATCATGGCAGGGTAAGGGGTGGGTCTGGTTGTAGCTACTTCCATAGTCCTGTATCATTTCACCCTCAATAAAGAACACTCTGATACTGGGAGTTTCATATCTTGCCAACAGAATATAAATGTTACTCAAAAGAGACAGCAAGGACTATCAGCTCTTTTGACTAGATGAGTTCAACTGTCAAATTGCTCAGGAAACAGAAGAATCTCCACTGGACCGTACAGGCATAACACTAGAGACTTGACAAAGAAAAACAGAGAAAGAAAATCCTCCAGGACAAGATCATCTAGGAAGTGAAAAGCAATTTGAATGGAGAGCTTTGTAACACAAAATGTGAGCTCTTTTAAGGCAGCTTAAGTCCAGTGTATCTATTTCTAAAAGGCTTACAATAAAAATCAATATAGAGCTAGGTTATTAAAATTGTTGCAAAGTAAGAAAAAAGAAATATGCAAAAATAATTTCTACAATTAAGAATGAAATATGAACCACAATGATATACCACTTCACATCTACTAGGATGTCTATAGTTTTAAAAATGGAAAATAACAAGTGTTGGTGAGGCCGTAGAGAAATTGTAACTCTCACACATTGCTGGTAGAATGTAAAATGGTGCAGCTGCTGTGGAAAACAGTGGGGTGGCTCCCCAGTAAGTTAAACATAGAGTTACCATGTGACCCAGCAATTCCACTCCTAGGTACATACCCAAAGGAATCAAAAACATGGACTCAGTTACTTGCATGCCTATGTTCGTCACAGCATTATTCACAATAGCCAAAAGGTAGAAACAACCCAAGTGCCCATCAACAGGTACATGGTTAAACAAAATGTGGTTTGTACACTTCAGTCCAATATTATTCAGCCATAAAAAGGAATGAGATGTTGATACATGCTACACATTGTTCCTGCCCAGATGCCAAGCTCCCTTCACACGCCACTTGCATCAGTGGAATTTTCACCCACCTGCTTTCCTTCCTCCAATTTAGTCTCAATGCTAACCCGTCATAAAAACTGCTGACAAAATATCAATAATACTCCTAAACACACAAACCCAGGAGGGGGAAATCGTGGCAGTACACGCCCTGGTACCTCTCTCAAACTCCCTACATTATGTGCCAACATCCCAGGAGGGGGAAAGTGTAATTGCAATGGAACAGTCAAAGGTTGATAAAACAGCTACACATGTAGTGAAATTTGGATCCAGGTTGTCATTTACAACCAAGTAAAAAATAGTGGATTTTTGTTAAAATAAGTAAAATTAGGAGTGATTTTCAATAACTGGCATCAAGTATTACTATGAAATCTCTGCCCACCTGGCCCTAACAATGAATCAGTGTCACCAATACCCAGATAAGCTTCCTCGTGTCCTCATCTGCTCCAATATGCCTAGTTGCTCCTCACCGCTGTGGGTATTGGATGTCACAGCCTGGCTGTCAAAGTTCTTCCAAATCTAATATTTAACCACAATCTAGCGTACCCTATATCTAGCTCCCTCCCACCCCCCAGCAAATAGCGTCTGCTTTGCCTTCCTAAAACTCCTGTTTCACAAACTAGGGATGTTCAGTCTCAAATTGCTTGAGTGATTCCCTCTGTCAAAAGCATCCTGTGTTGTTCTTTCTTCTTTTCAGATCCTACCCATCAAGAAGTCCCAACACTTACAACACCTCCTCCAGGAAGCCCCCCTCACTATTTTCACCCCATTGAAGTTTTCCTGTGAATGTGTTTTTTGAATGGTAACTTAACGACACTTCGTTAGGCATCATCTTGTATTGCTCTCAAACTATTTAATGTGCACTTCCTCATCCATCAAATTGTGTCTTCGGTATCCTACCTCATCACAGCTGTTGCAGGTGGAATTCCCTAGGACACAGATGCTGGGATGGAGATTAGTGTGCAGGAAGTTTATTGGGGTGTGGCTCAGGGGAAAACATCACCTTCAGGGGCTGAGGGAGAAGCTGAGCTGGGACACAGTCACCAAAAATTCACAGCTAAGCCCACTGGGGGCTCTGAAGCTGAGATGATCCTTCTGAGTCTCAAGTTCGAAAGGGGCGCTGAGACTTTATACTCTGTGTTGGTCATGGCTGAGCGGTCCTGGGAGGGGCTGCGACCTGGGCCAGGGACTCCCTTCAGCAGAGGCAATTCCAGAATAAGCCGGGGGTGGAGGGCTCTCTGTGGCAGCTCCCCCAGCTGCCAGGGGATCAAGTCCTTTGATCCTAAAGGGGGAGCTGGTTGTCAACTCTGAGGGCTTAAAAGGAAGTGAGGAAAGAAAGGGGGAGATGGAAAAGAGGGAAGAAGGGGAGGGGTCCATCATGTTACCCTGGGTCTTGTTTGGAGCGGGATGTGACAAGGTAGTCACTCCCTTATTAGGGCAACAAGCTGCAAGGAGACAAGGGGACGGCCATGCAGAGCAGTGGTGTCCTGACCAAGGGGCTCTGCTGACCGCTGGTTGAGCTGGGATTTGCACCCACGCGTGTCAGGCTCCAGGGTCCCCCTTCATTGACCTCTCAGTTGGCAAACTGAGCCTCTGGTCACGTCATTGTTTGGGAAGTATCTGGAGATGTTGAAGGAAAAGTGGGCTCAAAACCAAGGAAGAGAATTTTGAAAGTCCTCTGCTTTCTCTGTAATCCTTAGAGACTGAAAGAAAAATTTCATAGAAGGAAAATAATTCCGTGCACAATAAAGCTATTTTTTTTTTAAGGTAAAAGTTAAGTTTGCCTGAAGTAAAGAGTATCCAGAGACCAGACTTTCTGTAAAGCCCAAAAAGGAATTCAAACTTTTGGAGATAAAAGAGTGTGCCTGGAATGTGTTGGAATCTGAAATTATAACCGTCAAAGAAAGTCCACGGCACAGGCATGATAATGATTCCCTCTTACAACCCGCAGAAAATCAAATTCCAGGAAAGAGAAAGATCAAAACGACAGAGGCAGGGAGGAGAAGCGGAGGCAGAGGTGAGCCCAACTGGCATGACCTGGGCGACTTGAAGGTATTACTCCCGCTTCCAACTTCTGAAGCTCATTTAGCGGCCAGTTATCACAGCAGGGAAATAGGAACCACGGAGGCCTTTCCTGCAGCTCAAGAATCTGAATTCATCTCAGAACACCCTCCCTCCCCCCAGGAGGAATGAAAGTCCAAGGCTTCTAGAAATCATAATACCTTCTGCCCCCAAGGATCTTGGGCCAAACTGGGGTTTTCATCCAAGAGTGTGAGGCAGGACAGTGAGTGAGGAATTTTTCCTCGAATCCGTACTTAAATCCATGCCTTTTTCAAAATATTTAATGCTTTTCTCTAACACCTTATAGTTAAAATTCACCAACAAGCAACAGATTGGTAGGATATTTCTTTATGGCTCTCTGTATTCATCCTATAAATCTATACATTAAATATACCAAGTATCATCTGGTCTTGATCGATTTTTCTAATCTGTACTTCTCTCAGTGAGGTGTTTCCTAATTGACCTCTCCAAATTAAGAGACTTAGAGATCTTGGATTTATTCTGTTTTCTAAGCACTTCTCTCTTTTTCTCCTCTGGAGTTAGAAATTGCAACTATTGGTCATTCTAAGACTGATGTTTCAGTTACAGGATCTGGGGCTAAATCAACAGCTCAGATAGGGTTCAGGGTGCAAATTAGCCTGCAGGGGGAATGTGGATAATTCCAGATCTCATTACAGCCGTGCTTTCCAATTTTGCCTTCCTGTGAAGTGCTTAAAATGCGGAAAAAGTCCACTGAGACACCCCTTCTCTTCCATGCACCCCCTCGTCTTCTTTATTCTGTTTCTAACCCCTTCTGATGCTGGGAAGCAACATGTGGGAAGATGAGCCAGAGGTAATTAGACTGGCTAATTCCCTGACTGGTGGGAAGAGACCACTGAGCGTGGAAAACACTGAACTAGGCAGAGCCCTCAGTTCAATGGAGCTACCCTGGGATGTAACCTATTGATGCAGGGTCTTGGCGGCTCTTGGATAGGCTTTATTATCATCATTGACATTGGAGAACTTTCAGCTGTAGGCCAAGAGTCTTTGCTAGAGGTCTTTGCTTTAGTAAGAATGGAGGGATTTTCAAGGGTTGAGGTTTGAATGCATGGAAAAAAAATTACCTTTGGTCATGGAAAAGAAAGTAGCTGGGGAGAAAAATGGAACCCATCTGCTAATTCAAACTCCAAGAGTTGTAGGAGGAACAATTACTCTAAGGCACTATCTCTCCCACATTCCTGCAAACAAATTGGCCTCAACACCCACACCGTGGAAAACCAAACGCCAATCACGCCTGGATGTTTCCTTGAACGTGTTTTCTCTTCCCCGTCACCACCTGATCATTAACGTTACTTTGCTAGTGAGTTGCAGATGAGCTCGTTGCTTATCTGGAAAAATTATTTTTGCCCACTTTTATTCTAAAGCAAAGTCACAGGAGTGGGGAGGCTGGGACCAACACCACACCCAGATCAATTCCTTCCTGTGTGTGAGGTGAGAAAAAGACCACCTTCTTCCACTCCAGATAGAACACAAATCTCTGGGTGGCTGAGGACTAATTATAGTCATTCATAGCGTAGGAGAGGAATATGCTTTAATTGTTAAATTTCAATGTAAATCATAATTGAGGAAATGTGGCTAAAAATCGTTTTATAAAGGCAGATGACACTATGACATATGTTAATGTATAGAGGATGCGTTTCTAGATTTATTTCTAACTATAGATACAAAGGGGTACCTGCCTGAGGCTAGTCCTTGTGCTTTTTAAAACCTTGATAAAGACAAGCAGTGGGTGTGAGGAGGAGAGGTGGCTATTTTAAAGTCACAGGCAGCTATTGCTTTCTCTGGAGGTGGACACCTGAATTTCACCTTTGCCGGCAGGCAGTTCCTTTGAGCATTTTGGTTATGCCAAGGCAGGGGTGCAGTCCTTTCTGGAATAGAGATGCTCAGGAACCACAAGGAGGGAAACTGGTCCGCACAGCTCCATAAAAGGGCATGTTCACTGGGTGTGAAATACGGGTCACATTTCCTTTAGGGGAAAAAAATTCCTCCAAATGTGGATTTAGACCATACTGTCCTTAAAATTTCTTTGTTCTTGTGTGTGTGTGTGTGTGCGTGTGTGCACGTTCATGCAGAAGCATTCTTGTTCAGGAATTTAACCGTCTGTATTAGGAGCAAAAAGGAGCTGGGATGGTAGCCGGAAGGATGCAGTGACATGTCTTCATTTCACACTTGCTTTGTAAAGCTTCACACCAGGCGTCAATGCAGATTAAATAACTCTGCTGTCAGGGAAGGTACCTCTTTGGGTTTTGCTATTGTCTAGGTGAGGGGAGCGACTAAGGAAAGGCCTTAGGAGGAACATTTGTTTCTGATGGGACCTTCTAAGGGCCAGACACCCCAGAAATGGGCTGGGCTGTGAGGACTGAGGGGTTGAGGCTGGCACTCCAGACGAGTGAGAACTCCTCAGGGGCCCACCCTTGGAGGGACCTTATCACCTACAATATGGTGATTTGGAACAGCCATATCCAGCCCCCAGTGCTGTTGTCTGATTCCTGAGGAGCTAAGGCAGGGGCCATGCCAATGTGGAGGAACTTTCTCTGGGAAGCCGTAGGAAGGGAAACTAGTAGGACTAAGCCTTCTGCGGTCAAGCAGGACATTTGAGAGGGGAGAGGCCAGCCAGAGAGACATGTCTGAAATACCTAAGTCAGTGGTTCTCAACTTCAGGGGCTTTGACCCCCAGGAAACATCCAGCAGTTTCTGGAGACGTTTTTCGTTGTCACCCCTGGGGAGGTGCTGCTGGCATCTAGTGGGTGGAGTCAAAGATGCGGCTAAACATCCTACAGCAACAGACTTCTCCCACAGCAAGACTATCTAGCCCAAAATGTCAACAGTGCTTAGGTTGAGGAACTCTGACCTAGATGGACATAGTAAATGCGCTTAGATGTTCATATGCAAATATACTAAAAGTTCTGTCTCAAAGGTACTAGTAATGTTGGTTTTAAAAGAAAAGGTTGTCTGGCCAAAAACAAGACAACGAGATGTGTTTATTGAGGGTCTAGTGTGTGTTCGGTTTTGTTATGTGTTCTGGGGTCCCAGAAACCAACAGGACAAACATCTTGTCCTCATGGAATTTATATTCTAGTTGGGAGGGCAGGCCCCTAAGAATCGGATACACTTCAGATCATAATTATGCTATCAGCTCTTGTGAATTAACACATTGAATTCTCCCAACAACCCGTAGTGAAACATGTGCTACTATAATAACCTCATTTAAAAAGACACTGAGGCCTTAGACCGTAAGTACCTTGTCCAGGGTCCCACCACTGACAGCGAGTCCCAATCTTGACAGCATTTAAAATTGCTCTTACTGTCAAACAGACTTTAGAGCTTCACTAGCTATATGATTTTGGTACCATAATTTAATTTCTCTTGCTTCTTCCTTTATGTGTAGAATGGAGATAATAAAAGTATCACAGAAGGTTTTTGTGAAAATTAAGTGTGTCGAGTGATAGAAAGCGCTTGCACAGAGGGTTAATAAGTAGTGTAAGGAAAGTGGAAAGTAGAGAGAGAATAGCTGAAAACCTGCTTTAGACCAGTGGTCCTCAAAGTGTGGACCCAGAGCAGCTACATCTGGGAGCTCATTAGAAATGCAGACTCTTGGTCCCCAGCTCAGGCCTAACTCTGGGGCTGGGCCCCAGCCATCTGGGTTTAATACACTCTCTGGGTGACTCTGATGCACGTTGAGGTTTGAGAACTAATGCATGAGACCAGTCTGAGGCGGTGGTGTTTGGGCTGTGATACGGGGGTGCTTCTCCACTAGAGCCTAACTTCCTCCCCAACTACAAACTTTTTTTTTTTTCAGTTTTTTTTGAAACTCTGTATTTCCTCCCTTCTCTTTTGCTGTTTCTTTACTTTTGCTTGCCTTCGTGCTTAACCCATCCCTTCTCCTCACCTTCCACGACCAGATATCTTCCCTGATACCCTTCCACACCCTCAACTGCTCTCTACCTTCAGTTAGCTGGTTCTTGGCTCTCTTCATTCATTCATTCATTCACTCACTCACTCATTCATTCACTTATTCATTCACTCACTCATTCGCTCATTCATTCATTCACTCACTTATTTTTTCATTCATTCATTCATTCACTCATTCATTCATTCATGCATGCATGCTCGCTGAGCCACACCCGGCACTGTGTAGATGCTGGGAGGAAGGGCAGGGAGTGACCCAGCCATAACCTCAGGGATCCTGCTGCCTTCCATGGGAGAGGCAGAAACCTGCCCTGTCCCAGGACTGGCCTCAGGGCCCAGCCAGAGCAAGAGCACTGCTGAGGCTGGGGGTGGGGCAGAGGTGGGGACCAGGACCAGCTCCTCAAAGGAGGTGACACTTACACTTGGTCTGAGACGATGAACAAATAGGAAAAGAGCCCGATAAAATAACATTAAAAATCATCTGGGAGAACACAAGGGCAATAATATCAAAGAACAAATGCTTTTTCAATAACAGCAGAAGAAGGTAATAATGGGAGATGCATGGAAACACTAAAGAGAAATAGCGGGATCAGCTGACTAAAGATGATTGAAATGTTCTACCTCTGTTTTCTTTAAAAGCAAAACCTGACAAACCAGACGGCAATGAACTGCTGTTCAGTCAATGTCAGGCACTTCCTGATTATTCTCTGCCGGTGCCTTGGGTTTGTTGTTGTTTTTGTTCTTCTTTTGCCTCCAAACCTTTGCTCACCCTCTTCCCCCAGCCGGCTCTTCCTCCCTCCTCCTTCACCTCCGTCAGGGAAAGTCCTCCATCTTTTAATGTCCAGGTCAAAGGGCCTCCCCCTCTGCTCCTTCCCATGGGAGGTGACTCCTCTCCCCCAGCAAGATCAGACACCTTTGTTTCTACTTCTAATCAGCGGTTGGCACATTTTGCTGCATTCCGGTCACGCAACAGATGGATGAAAGGGCTTCGGGCCAGGACAGCATCTCACCTGCATCTGTACCACCTCAATGTCTTGCCCTCAACAGTCAGGGCTGGGCTTCGCTGCAGACGATCACACACGGCCTGGGGATGAGAAGGCCGATCACCATCTCCTGCTGCACCACACACAACGACTCCAGAGGAATCAAGGAGTTGAATTCCCAAATCCATCCATAAACTTGAGAAACAGAAATAAAGGGCAGCAAAGCAACTTACAATTGCAAAGTAAATTGCAGACATTGGTGGAGACAAGATCAATGAGTCCTATTATATAAAACAAATAAATTATTCAACAAAATGTAATACAATTATAAATGTGAACACAGGAATGGCACAAAAAAGTACGTGACAACAACACAGACGAAAATCTGCTCTATAATTACACTGAAATTGATCAATAGTCATAAGGTCGGTACCCAGATTCCTGTATAAAGTAGTTAAAAGGAGATGAACAGTTTCTACACAAGAATATATAGACAATAAATCACCATGTGGAAAAATCATGGCTTTTTTTAGCCATTGAAGAAATGCAAATTAAAACAATTAAAATAGGGCTTCCCTGGTGGCGCAGTGGTTGAGAATCTGCCTGCCGATGCAGGGGACATGGGTTCGAACCCTGGTCTGGGAAGATCCCACATGCCGCGGAGCAACTAGGCCCGTGAGCCACAATTACTGAGCCTGCGCGTCTGGAGCCTGTGTTCTGCAACAAGAGAGGCCGCGATAATGAGAGGCCCGCGCACCGCGATGAAGAGTGGCCCCCACTTGCCGCAACTAGAGAAAGCCCTCGCACAGAAACGAAGACCCAACACAGCCATAAAGAAAGAAAGAAAGAAAGAAATAAAATTAAAAAAAAAAAAAAACAATTAAAATAGATCATTATACACCAATTAAACTTTTTTTCTAATAAAAAAAATTGATTTTGTCAACGCTGTCAGTCTCTCTCTTGTTTCTCCAAAGCCAGGGCCAACACAACAGTGAATCCAATAAATCTCTCTAAGGTAAAGTTTGAAAATATGTAAAAAGAACAATCACACAGTTCCTACAATTCAACTCAGTTACTAGATTTGGGAGAAAATGTGTCAAGGAAATAATCTCAAAGGGGCGAAAGAATTTTGCTAATTGTAATTTAAAAATCAGCAAACCAAAAAGGCCTGGCAAGTACTGTGCAGGGCCTGGGAGTTTACCTGGCTTGCAAGCTAACAAGCTACCCTGTAACTGTTTCCTAGATGCTGTCAGAAGACAGGAGACCCCCAGGTCACAGACAGAGGACTTTATTCCTCTGGGGAAAAGCCGTAGCCAGAGCTCCAGGTTCATGTATGCCGGCTCCCCACGTTTCCCAAGTCCCATGGGGGTTACGGAAAGGGCCTGGGCTAGATCCTGCACAGGCAGGGGTCTCTATTACAGGAGAGGAACACTGAGTTTGGGAGGCTCACCACGGCTATAGTAATGGAAGCAAGCTTGCCTTTTGCCCAGGGGGAGAGGTTACTTCATCCTTTAAGGTGGCTTGCTGCACACACAACTCTGAGAAATGGCCTAGATAATGAGGAGTCAGGGCCTTGTAGCCTTGGCCTGCCCTACATGAATGTGCAGGGGGGGCTCGGGGCTCCTGGATCACCTCTCCCAATAGTGACTCATTTACTCATTCAACATATCCATTCAAATTTATTGTCACCTTCTATATGTCTTGCACTGAAATACAGTTGACCCTTGAACTGTGCAGGTCCACTTATACCCAGATTTTTTTCTTCTATAAATACCTACTACAGTACCGCGTGATCCGCAGTTGGTTGAATCAGCGGATGCGGAATCACAGATAGGAGGGGCTGACTGTAAAGTTATAGGTAGATTTTCCACAGCGCGGCACCCCTAATCCTCGGCATCGCTCGAGGGTCAACTGTAGAGGTTAAAGATACAGCGGTGAATAAATTTCCTGCCTGAGAAGAGCTTGTATAGTAGGGGAGGCAGGTATCCAAAAGGAATTAAATAACATGATGGCACTCTGTGAACTGTTGTGAAGACAAAGTGGAGGAGTGGGCTAGAGCTGTCTTTAGACAGAGCGATGGACTATAGATCCGATGGTCAGGGAAGGCCTGAGATGCTGACACTGGACCAGAGATCAGAAGGAAGTGAATAAGCCACACGCCTACCTGAGGGAAGAGCATCCCAGGCACACCCCAAAGCCCTGAGAATGGGACGTGCTTGTCACCTTCGAGGAACGGGAGGCCGCGCAGCTTAGGTGTGGTGAACAGGGGAGAGTGGTCTGAGATGAGAGTAGAAAAGCCCAAAACGACTTGTAATGGAGACAATATGATTTTCTAAAACGACAAACAGACTTTTTACATAAAACAATTTATACAGAAGAAGTCAATGAAAACCATCAGACTGAAGCCCCCGTCCAGTGAATGGAGGGCCACTTGGTGTCATGGACAAATGGCAGATGGGGGTCGGAAGAGCTAAGCCCCCCCCCCATCAGTCACCAGGCAACAAACCTCTCGTTGTTTCTCCATCTGCAAATAGGAAAAATGCCTAAAAAGCTTGCGGGTACGATCAAGTGAAATAAAATGTGTGAATGTATTTTGTAGTTACAAATATTTGAGAGAGTAAAACTGTAATAACTCGATCTGCATCAAACGTCACAAGAGAATGGAATCTAAGCTCTGAACTAGAAGTTAAAAATAGTAGCAATTGTCATCATTTATTGAACACTTAGTCAACTATGAAACCATACTTTTACAATAATCTCCTGACAGGTGTTAATTATCCTCATTTCTAAAATGAGGAAACTGAGTCTCAGAAAGCTTAAGTTGCTCAAAGTCTCTCACCTAATACATGGAACAATATAAAAAGTGTAACTATGAAGAGAGGATATAGCAACACGAAAAATGTTAAGAGAAATCTGGAAAATAAAAAATTGACTTTAGGCATGAAAAATGTATGTGGATAGAAGCAAAGACGGGAAAATACAAGCATGTCCTGCATCCGACTGGGGCAAGATGAATGCTTTTACATTTTTGATATTCTTTGCTCTCGTTACAATGTTTGCCCAATACAATAGGGAGAAAATTCTTGTGAAACTATTTCAAATGCTAGTCACCATTTCCTTCTAAAGGATGGTCTTTGTCATGTCAATTTTCATCCCAAATCCAGCTTTTTCCACCATCAAGTGCAAACCCTGCTCCTTGGCATTTGCACTCTGCATGTCCATCTCCTGGTGGCTCTGGCCCAGCCACTCACACTCTGGCCAGGTCCCACCCTCCATTCATCTCATCCAACATCTAAATGCCTTCCTGACAGTTCAGTAAACTAAGGGCTTCTCCGACCACAGCTCCCCCCATCTCTGTGATCCTTGAACAGCCCATCATTTCTGAGATTTTTTGTCAACCACTTGACACGCCTGCGAGTCCAAGTATTCTTATCTTGACTCCTTTGCCTGTTGCTCCTTATGCCCCAGGAGTGAGTCTGGGTGTGTAAGCAAGACCAGTCCCACACAGGATGCAGAAGGCAAGAGTCCCCACTCTGTGAATGGACGAGGAAGGGAGAGTAAGGAGGACATTCTCTGTGTCCCTCCTGCAGGGTCCAGATCCCCAAGGATTGCCCCAGATGCCAGGGGTGGGATGCTCAGAGGACCAGGGAAGAAACACTTCCCCCCGCTGCAGCCTAGGGAACCTTTCCAGAAAGAGCCTCTTCTGGGCGCCCTGCTCAGCCGGAGGCTGTTCCCGGGGTGTTAGTAAGAAGCCAGTGAATGACCGCCAGTCCGGCTGCCCTGACAAGAGAAGGGGCGGTTTGGGCTCTGTGTTCTTTAGGTTTCTAGTCTACTCCCAGGCACAGAAGTATTGCAGCTTTAGGCCGATTTAATTATGACTGAACTATTTTTTAAAGTGTAAGAGACTGAAAATGGGGGCTGGCCGGCGGGTTAGGGGAATTTCACTTCTCACTGGTTTCCACCTTTGCCCAGGGGTCCACAAAATATAAGCCGATCCTCACCCTGGATGTGAAAAACTGGAAAACATACACTCGGGTCAGGAACTTCCGCAAAGGGAGGGCGGGGTGGGAATGCGAGTAGGGATGTGATGGGACGGGTTAGCGATGGCGAGGAGGTGGCGAACCCTCCCGCGCAGAGCCGCTGCCAGACTGCCTAGAAGCCGCCTTCTTTCTGCACAGAGCCAGAGAGGGAACTTCTCAAGGCAGCCGGAAGCCTCGCCGGGCCGAGGTGCGGCAGGCAGGATGGAGCCGGGTTGAGGAGCTTCCCATTTGACATACCCAGCACCTGAGTCTCTTAGTTCACCTAGGATGGGGATCGAGGAAACCAGAATCTCTCGGTCCGGGAGAGGGCCGGTCCCTCTGTTTCCGGATGTCAAACTGTGCCCCAGGCTGGTCCCAGGGATCCGCGAAGGTGGCGGCCACGGGATTCCTCGGCGACTGTGAACCTTCTCCGCGGACTCCCGCGTTACGGTTCTCTCCGCGCGGCGGGGGCGGGGAGACTCGCGGGACGGCCTGAAGGCCCGGCTCCAGTCGGCGGGCTCTCCGGACCACCCGCCCCCGCGCACCCCGGGCGCAGTTCTGCTCCAGGGGCCGCCGGCTCGTGGGGGAGTCCACTCTCCAAGCCCGCCCTGCGCGCGGACACCGCGTGCTCTCGGATTCCCAGCCCTACGACAGCCCGCTGCCCCCGGGACGGCGAGGAGAGGCGGGAAGGACCGGCGCGCCCGGCGGAGCTGGACTCCTGAGGGGTCCCACTCTTTTTTTTTTTCCTCCACTGGAAAAGAGGTCCACGAGGGCTCCAAGCAGAGGCGCCAAAGGAGGGCTGCGGCACAATGAGGGACCGTGGTAGGACGAACTGGACCCCTCTCTGCCCTCCCGGGCACACGGGGCCCCCCTCCGACGCCCGCGCCCTCCCTGTCCACGCTGAGCGCCAGGGGCGCGTGCCTCCCCGCCGAGGAGCCGGGATCCCGCGCGCCGCGCGCCATGGAAGCAGCTAACCTCTTCGGTGGCCTCCACCGGGGTCGCCCTTCGCCTGGGACCCGAAGCCTAGAGCAGCAGCCCAAGCCCCGGCGGGGTCGTCCAGTTGACCCCAGGCGGCGCCGCCCTGCCTGGTCGAGAGCCGCCCTTCTCTGTCTTCACGGCGCTGGTGGTGACGCAGCTGGTGCTGCTGGTCGCGGCCACTTTCCTGTGGAACCTGCTGGTCTTGGTCACCATCCTGCGCGTCCGCGCCCTCCACCGTGTGCCGCATAACGTGGTGGCCTCGACGGCCGTGTCGGACGTGCTCGTGGCAGCGCTGGTGATGCCCCTGAGCCTAGTGAGCGAGCCGGGCCGGGCGACGGTGGCGGCTGGGCCGGAGCTTGTGCCACGTGTGGATCTCCTTCGACGTGCTGCGCTGCCCCGCCAGCATCTGGAACGTGGCGGCCATCGCCCTGGCCCGATACTGGACCATCACGCGCCACCTGCCGTACACGCCGCGCACCCGCCGCCGAGCCTCGGTGCTCCTGATCGCGCTCACCTGGGCCCTCTCCGCGCTCATCGCCCTCGCGCCGCTGCTCTTCGGCTGGGGCGAGGCGAACGACGCTCGGCTCCAGCGCTACTAGGTGAGCCAGGAACCCTCCTACGCCGTCTTCTCCACCTGTGGCGCCTTCTACCTGCCTCTGGGCGTGGTGCTATCTGTCTACTGGAAGATATACAAGGCGGCCAAGTTTCGCGTCGGTCGCCGCCGCAGGGCTGTGCTGCTGTTGCCCGCCACCGTGCAGGTGAGGCGCGGGTTGAGCAATGGAGATTTGGGGAAGCGGGTCGCTGCGGGAGGAGGAAGCTTGGCGAAAGGGAGAGCTGGCGGTGAAAGTTTGCGCACTTGGCGCACGCGCGGAAAGGTTGACCCCCAGCGCAGCCGGAGCGGCCGGGGAGTTTGCCATCTGCTCTCCTGCAGCGCACACCGAGGGGCGCATCACCTGCGCCTGGCGCGCACGCGAAGGGTCCGCCACCTGCGTAGCTGGTGCGCGCGGGAGAAGGGGTTCCAGCACGTGCACACTGGGGCTGGAGCTGGAGCCGGCACCGCTGCACCACGCGGCTGAAGGGGGCGACAGCGGCAGCGTTGCTCGGTAGCGGTGAGGGCACGTCTGATTTCGCTGCGCCCTCTGTTGCTTTTGCCCTGGAGCTATTGTGTCCGTGCGAGTCTTCCGCCGCCAACTTCCTAGTCCCGGCTAGACCAAGCGCGACTGCAGGGGGCTGGGAATACGTCCTGCAGATGAGCGAATTCCTGTGACCGTTCGCCCCTTATTTAATGTCTCCACTGCGCCCTCGTCCACACCCTGCTGTCCAGAGACGATTCCCCAACCCTATCGGCCAGCTCCCTGCCAAGGCGGAAGTGAGGATAAAAATGAATCCAAGTGTCACTTTGCTTTCACTGTCCCAACCTCAGCGCTATCTTTCAGTGACTTTGGAACGAGATAGAACCGTGGGTTGAAATCCCAGCTGGGGACATTGGGGCAGTTGCTTAGTCTCTGTGGGCTTTGTTTCCTCAACTTTGAATAAGTGAATTCCTACTTCATAGGGCTGTTGGTTTACGTGAGATGAAGCATGCGAGGCACCTAGCACAGTGCCTGGCAAACGGGGAATGGGGGGCAGAGCTGGCTGGAGGAAGGAGATCCACAGCGCGTTGCCTGGCAATCTACAATGGGCCCGCGCATAAGCCTGGAAAAGAATGAGATGGAGGAACCTGCATTTGGCAGAACTTCTCTCCATTGTATTTAGAGTCGAGGCTTTCTGCCTTTTGGCCAGACCCTAACAGATGACAGTTCCCTCGTCACCCTGGAAGCCCCAAACTCTCCTTTTGAGTGAATGGGGGTTTCAGGCTCTCAGTTCTAGAGAATAACAGGACTTATTGCCCCTTTCCTAATACAATATGTGGACCAGGGAAAGGGGGCATGAGGGGGGAAGGAAGGAGACGGGGTAAGTTCTTCTGTTGTTAGTTTTGTTCTACTTTTGAAAGTTAACTCCGATACTTAGGTTATTCAAACGTGTGTATTTTTAAAAGCAGGCGTCTCGCCAACCCGCACGCCCTTCATTAAATGGCAGAGGAGTTTTGTAGGATAAAATAGGAATGTCAACTGGAAAGTGTTGGTAGGGGAGAGCTTTATTCAGAATTAACGATGTCCTTTGAAAGGTCCCTTGGAAATCCTGGGGTGGTCATCGCTTTTCTCTCTGCTGGCCGAGGTAGGGCTGGCTTTTACTGGCTACATCAATCCAGTGCGCACCCAGAGAAATCATGGTGAAACGGATGCCAGAAAGGCTTGCCAAGCCTGAGTTGAGTGTTCATTTTTGACAGAACCCATTCAGGCAGGTGATACAAAGCAGATGTGCCTGGTCGGGAGCCTGGCCAATGGGGAGGCCACTGGCAGGGAGAAAGAGCTCTAGGAGGCGGGGCAGCATGGTGCCCTGATTTAGCCACCTGCTGGCGCCACCTGCTGGGGCGAGCCCCTTCCACACCTTGTGCTGCAGTCTCTGCTCTAGGACACAGCATTGGTCTAAGTCAGGCTAAGAGTCCTGACTCATATGATGCTGAGATACATCTACAGATGAGATGGGGTTCAAGAACACCCTGCTTCTTTAGGCTCCAGCAAGCTGTCACTCAAACTCCTGGGTAATGTTGCTGAGTCAGCATTTGCAAGCTTGCTGCCCACAGGACACCCAGACAGAAATTTAAAATAATGTGCCGGGAGTACTCTCTCCATGCGTTCCCCAACCTGCTTTTGTCTGCCCTCCGGGGAAATAAGTCAAGTTGCATTTAGGTCCTGCAAAGTGTCTTTACTGCTTTCTGTGGGTGATGGAAGCACTTAGGAAGGCAGAAGGCCTCTAGTCATGAGGCTATGCACACCCTTCATCTTTTTTCAGGATTCTGTGGCTAGGTCCCAACACTAAAATAGTATCAGAAAGGGATCTGCAACACTGCCTCGATTTTTTAAAGTAGAGAAGGAAAGCAATGCTGACTGAGTTCCCTCTTTCAGGCACTGTGCCACTTTACCTACATCCTCCTATTTAATCCTCAGGGTCCAGACAAATTGGCACTACAGTCTCTGTTCGTCAGGATAAGCTAAGATATGCTGCGTAACATAGAACCCTCAGACTAACGGTTTATCTCACTCTCACTCAAAGTTCAGTGTGGGTCTGCCGGCCCTCCTCCTGCTCAGCTCTCCTCCAGGCGGTAACTCATGGATCCAGGCCCCTTGTCATCCTTTAGCTATGCTGTCCTGAACACGTGGCTTCCAAGGTTGCTGTGGAAGGGGAAGCAAGACCTGGAGATACAGCAACTTTTACCTGCCTTACCCTGAAGTGGCCCTTCGGGTCACAGTCCGTTGGCCAGACACGGTGAAAACTTGGGGAGCCTCTGGCTATTTGGTGAACACTAACGGTCTTCGCCACACAGCTCTCATTTTACAGATGATCAAACTCAAGTGCCATAAAGTGAGTTCATCCACGACCACACAGTTATGGGGTGGAAAAGCTGAAGTTTGTCCCGGATCTAAAAGTCACTGTTCTTTTTCACCCCTTTTTCAGTATGCCATGCTCTCTCCAGGAACTTAACTTCTGAGCACTGTCACAAGCATCTCACAAGCATCTAGACCTGCATGGGAGAGAGGCAGTCATATCCCAGTCAAGGTGGGTCATGGGGATGTCAACTAAAAAAAAAAGCACAACCTAAAAGATGAGAATTATGTTTTATTCAGTGGACTTTCTGAGGACTTAAGCCCAAAGACAGCCTCTCAGGTCGCTCTGAGGGACGGCTCCGAAGAGGTAAGGAAGCAGCCAGGATATATAGAGAAAGCAAGTAGTCGGAACTTCAAAAGATTACTGTTAATTAAAGAAAACCTGATATCTTAAGTTTGTTTTTGTTTTTTTATAAATTTATTCATGTATGTATCCATCTTTGGCCATGTTGTGTCCTCGTTGCTGCGCACAGGCCTTCTCTAGTTGCGGCGAGCGGGGGCCACCTTTTGCCACGGTGCACAGGCTTCTCATTGTGGTGGCGGAGCACGGGCTCTAGGCGCATGGGCTTCAGCAGTTGTGGCACACAGGCTCAGTAGTTGTGGCTCGCGGGCTCTAGAGCGCAGGTCCTGCAGCTGTGGCGCATGGGCCTAGTTGCTCCGCGGCATGTGGGATCTTCCCGGACCAGGGTTCGAACCCGTGTCCCCTGCCTTGGCAGGCGATTCCTAACCACTGGGCCACCAGGGAAGCCCCAGATATCTTAAGTTAATGAATTTAGCGCTTGTCTATATATGGGAAGATGCAAGAGTCTGGGCTCATTGAAATCATCCCTTTGATTTGCACCTTAGCTATCTGGGGCCTGTATCCTGCTTTTCTTTATCCTGAATCCCCTCAGGGTGCACAGTTCCATGGCTGATGGCTTGAGGGCCGCAATATCCTCTGTTTACTGATATGGCAGGTGACATTTTTCATGCACAGGGAGCAGGATCTCAAAACTATGCCCGTGAATACCTTTCCAGGAGAGCTGAACACAGTTGAGCACAGAGGTACTGCCAGCTTCTCTTGGGAGACGGGATTAATTCCCACCTGCATCCTTTTTTTCAGCCTCATAGACTGCGCACGACACATAGAGTATATTCTGCCCTCACCACGCACCTCCCATGGGTTATGACTGTTTCCTTCTGCCCTGTGCCTTTTACTGCTTAGAAGAAGAAACAAACAAAGCCAATAGAGATGATTTGTTTGGCTTTTAAAATGCGACATCGAACATTTTGTTCTTTTTAATTATCTGATATCTGTGCACAAGTTGATACTGGGGCCATTTTATTCATTAGGCACGGTGAGTACACTACCGAGAGCCAGCATACTTATAGGGGCCTGTGGAAATAGTTTAATTTTAATTTCTTTTAGAGGAAAAAATGAATATAATTGTTAATGAATATGTAATAATGAGCCCAGGCTCGATTATATCAGTCTTTATAATAATATGGTCATAAAATATAATTTTTAATATTTTTTAATGGAGGAAGGACCCACAGAGGCAAGGATGCCTCGGGCTCGTGCAGGTTATAATGTGGCCCTGGTTGATACCCTTCACTCATTCACTCAATCAATAAACATGTGTTGGGAGACAGTGTACCCAGTGATTAAGAGCATGGGATTTAGAAGCAAGGAGACCTGGATTTCAATTCTTTTTGTGCCACTTATTAGCACTTCAGCCAAGTGAGTTCATCTCCATCTGCATTTCCCTGTAGGTAAAATGGAAATATTGCCATCTGCCTCTTAAAATTCTTGTGAAGAGTAGATGAGATAATAGTGTATATGGAGTAACTAAAATAGTAAACCCTAAATGATAGCTGCTGTACTATCTTCATTATTAGTTTTTGAAATTCTTCTTACAAATTATAAGTAATAAACTATTATTTTATACCTCTTACCATTATAGGTGGGTTTGTTATTTATTTCTTAACAATTAGTGCAAAGCTCAGTGTCTTAAGACAACAAACACATATGAACTCACAGTTTCCATGGGGCAGGCATTGGGAATGGCTTAGCTGGGCGGTTCTGGCACAAGGTCTCTTGTGGTTGTAGCTGTGGCTTGTTTGCATGTCTGTTAGCAGGACGTCTCCACAATGCTGCTTGAGTGTCATCACAACATGGCCGCTGGCTTCCCCTAGTCTGAGACAGTGAAGCAAGGAGGAGACTGCAGTCAGTGCCTTTTATGATCTGGTCTCAGAAGTTATATTCCATCACTTCCCTTATATTCTATTCCTTAGAAGTGAGTCACTAACTCCAGTCCATACTCAAAGGAGGGGGAATTAGGCTCCACCTTTGGGAAACGTGTCAATGAACCCGTGGACGTATTTTAAAACCCCTTCAAAAGGACACGCAGATGGGTTCAAGGTTACTTGGCTGACTTGTAGTGACCTATGCATCAGACAGTGTAGTAGCCTTTGAGGTTTCATAGAAGTGGTCTCTGCTCTCAAGGGATTAATTTTAGTAAGCCACAATTACAGAATTAATAATAAATTCTTATAGGTGCTTTTCTAGAAGTCTGTCCAGAGGGCAGTGATCCCAAAAGACTGATAGTGTACGGGAAAGCACTTTGGAACCTGTGAAGGTCAAAATAAATTTGTAGTATTGCGCTATAGCGTTTACGATGACTTGGATCTGAATTTTAGATAATGTTATATTACAAAATATTTGTCTCTCCAACCCAGCTCTCCACATTAGTAGATTTGTGTTGTGAGCATACAGTATATAAGCCCTAAGTGACCTGAAATCTGTACAGAGCCCTTGACGTTTTTCCCACTTTTCCAATGTTTAGTTGTCATCTGTTCCTCTCCAAAGACCAGCGGCTGCTGGGCTTGTGTACAGAACCACGTGTGGGACCTGGCTTCAGTCAGAGCTCAGATATGGGAAGAGGATGGTGGAAAATCATCACCCTTGTTCTGATTCCATCTATTAAAAGAAATATGACTGAAACACATTCCCATGCCAGACTGCAAGGTTATCTTAACTTTAGAAAAGTAAATGGTATTAATCAAATTGTATCAGTGGTAACAATACATCTGGCTTATGGTTTGATTCTTTTAAGATTGGCACTGAGAGTTTCCAGAACTACTTGGGTGGATGAAGGAGCGTTTTCTCTATAGTGTTAGAAACATCCCTGGCTTTCCCGTCTCTATAAACTTCTCCCTTGTTCTCTTACATCATTGTGCTCATTCTGTCTCTTTACATCTGCTTCCGTTTCTCTTTTCTCTGATTGGACTGTTGGGGAAGAGTGGAAAGGGCAGGGGAAACGAAGGGGGATGTAGATGGGCATGGTGCAGGGATCATGTGTTTTCACCAATGACCTTTAAATCCGTGTAGTTGTTGGAGAAGACTGAGCTTCTCAGTGGAAGAATGAGATCCAAGCTCCATGGTTATTAACCCTTTGGTAAGTCACAGAATTCGTTGAAGATTGAACAAACCTTTGGACTTGCTGTCCAGAAAGTCATGTAGGCACTTGCTTGCCCAGCGTGCCTAGGACACTCCCTGAAGCCCATCTCTGGCGAGTGACGCTCAGCCTTTCCTCCTACTGGCTCTCCCAAGGGATGGAACCCCCAGTGCAGCAGGAACTGGACCTCTGTGAGGCAGGGCCATGGTGGTCAGGGGAGCCATAGCCCCCTAAGAAGGCAGGTCAGAACACTGAGGCTGGACAATGCGTGGGCAAAAGGCAAAATCTCCCCTCTCTCCATTACACCCTCCTTCTGTGCAGAGACTCTCTGGTCTGGGAGTCTAGGCACCTCAGGGTAAGAGCTCTTGCCTCAACAGACAACCTTCCATTGGCCTCCACCCATAAAGGGGGGTGACTAGATCAGATGACATAAGAGCAGAAATAAATGTCATGTAACTTTAATTAACACACTTGATTACAATTTCCCCTTCTCAGCATTAACTCCAGTGGTGCCTTAGCCATTCCAGGGTGACTAACAGCCCCGCCAAATCCATGTTTTCCAAATATAAGAATGATAGTAATTGTACTTTATGTTATCATCATACCCAAAAGTTTAGCAAAACTGAACTCTGTGGTATATATAATTACACTCAAGGGAAAATTAATATTTTTCAAGCCCAGCAGTGCTCTGCTTTTATTTTTTTACAAGAAAATATCCTTAATTTATTTTCTGGCTTCTTTTGCACAAGAGAAGCAGCTGAGAAGATTTCCTGGTCTAGTTTGTCAGATAAGCTAGACAGCTCCTGTTTACTGTGAGGGGCTATTTTGGTTAGTTACCTCTTCAAGATGCCTTTAGAAATGCAGCTTGGAGCTTGGTTATCTCAGTACACCTTGGGCAGAGAGAATGGAGCTCTGGATATTCCAACTCCTGACCCTCAGAGCTCTGGTTAGAAATGGGGGATTCCAGTGACAATCCAGATTGCCTTCAACCAAAATCGGAAACGTCTCAGTGCCCTCTGCCTTCTGCCCTCTGCCCTCTCTCAGATGTTGCAGGGCTTGATTAGTCACTAGGGTTAGTGTGTCTCCTCACACCAGCCTTGTGAAGAGCCTCACTGTACTGGGTGCCTGACCATGCGTCACAATGCAAACTGGTTGGTCCCAGAAGTGATTAGTAACCTTCCTTCTTTCTGCTTTCCTTTTCTAGTTCTCATTAGGTTGTTCATCTGACAACATTAGAGGTTTACATATGTGGCAGCTGGAATTTTTGTTTTTTTAATTGGGGGGGAAGGGACAAGGGGACATGAAGCTGACATTTCTGAGGTCCTGCCATGTACTACTGTCTCACTGTCATCCTTCAGGAAGCCCACCATATAGATAAGGTTCTTCGTGGTTGGAGATGTGGAAATGGGGGCTCCGATTGGAGTCCTACCTAATCACTAACTTGCTCTGAGCCTTGGTTTCCTCATTCCTTCTTTACTGGCTGCTGTTATAACTGAGTAAAAGATGGTGTGTGGAACCACATGGCAAGTACTAAACGACTCTCAGGAACTGTGAAGGTCTGAGATTTTAGCCTGTTTGCAAGCAAACAAGTCGGCCTACCCTAGTTTACTGGACCCTGGCAGAAGGCAGGAGACCCCCAGATCAGAGTCAAAGGCCTTTATTACTCATGGTACACAGGGAGCACAGGCTTCATGTGTGCATCCGTTCCCCTTTCCTTCAAAGTTCCATGGGAGTCACATGGAGTGGCCCACTGGATTGGCATCACAAATAGTAGAGAAACTCCCAGATTAGGGAACTCAAGTCTGTATTGACCAGGGTTGGCCAATAAGTAAACCTGCCCTTTGCTCTTAGGAAACATGAATCTTTTATGATGGGTTGCAAGTAAACCTGCCTTCTTTTCTACTGGGAGACACTATCTCTATCTTCCAAGGCTGTTTGCTCTTCAAACATCCTTGACAAGCTAGTCCAAAACAAGGGCTGTCAGTGTCTTTGCTAGCAAAATGTGCAGAAATGCAAGAGACTTAGAGTTTTCTCCCCCAAATATCTATTTATTCAGTTAAGTGTTTATTGAGATTTTACTGTAGGGTATATATTACAAGGTGCTGGGGACTTTTCAGTGGACGGGACACACGAGGTCCCTGCCCTCCTGGAGTGTTGATCATGACACAATATTCAGAATGATGATTCAGAATCCATGCCCTGATATCAGAGTGCTTATGGGAATGGTGGGACAGAATATTTGAAATTGGGACTTGATGGGGAATTCCGGTATGTAGTCCCTATATCCACAGTAGGTGATTAATAAATCTCTGAGAATATATTGTCTGGCTGATTTGGTCCTTAATTAATTTTAGGTGGAAAAGCCTCAGACTCTATGGAGATGTTTAGGTGAACGCATCTTTTAGGTCATGTCCCCTTCCCCTCCCCTTCCCTTCCCTGGCAGAAAGAAACCATACAGGCCTGGAACCAAACAGACTGGGCAGGCACCTTGGTTCTGCTTTGCCCTGCTTGTGTGGCCTTGGCCATGACATCTGATGTCTCCAAATTTCTGTGTGTCCAGAGCACCTGTCCTTTTACAGCAGGACCAAAAAGTGTCAGGTGCTACTGGTTGTGTGCCTTCAGCAGTCCATATTTTTGCCTTCAGATTAGTGGATTCTAAGCCAGCGTCAGAGGCTTGTTAAACCTGAATGGTCAGTTTTCCCACAGGTGTACAGAGGAAAGTCAGGGCGAAGAGGCTGAGGAGACACCCAACCAAAGAGGAAAGACAGAGAAGCTCAGGGATGGCCCCAGAGCTGGTTGCTAGAGCCCCTAGACATTTCCTAGGAAGCCGTAGATGTCCATTCTGAAAGCATCCCAAGCACAAATGTGATCCTAAGATAGGGTCTGTGTTTTCTCAACTGTAAAATGGAGATAATCCCTCGAAGGATTGGTGTGAGGATGAATCAAAGTCATTCGTTACAAGTGTTTAGCATAGTCTCTGTTTTACAGTGGCTTTTCTGGGGTTGTTCTTAGTGTCTTTTGGTTTACTGTTGGATATTACATTTCAAATGAAAAAAGCCAACCTTGTCAGTCTCCTAGCAAACCAGGGGGACTGCCTGTTCTTCCTACTGCCTTTTCTGTTTCTCTTCCCCCAGGATCCCTTTGAACTGAACTGATCCCATGTCTTTACTTCTGTAGCATAACAAGGATTTGGAATTGCATTAACCCAGGGAGGAACTCAAGTGCCTCAGCGGAGAAATGACTGGGAAAGTGCCCATTGATGAGCTGAGTGGGAGAAAGACAAACATCACCTGACACTTCCTCTTGTGCTCTGATACTATTTTTCCCTCTGGAAAACGGACTGCTACGATTCACGGGGTGATTTCAGGGTGACACATTTTATCCCCCAGGCTTCCTTTGGTGGATGATGGTGGTCTACTATGAGGGAATTGGTCAGTGTTATCTCTTCTAAAGGGGAGAGGTGACCTGCAACTCCCACCTGTCTTGGGGGGACCGGAAACCTTGGGACGGCTCATTAAAGAAGGGGTGCCCGCTGGCCCCCAGAGGGTGTGTGTTTGCCAAGACAGGCCTTTGTAAGGGGCAGGGGGATGGAGAGGAGGGAAGTGCTGGTTGGTCTCCACCAGAGACCTTTTCCTTCTCTCTCTCCAAGTGGCGGCAGGAAGATGCTGGGTTTACACTAACAAAGGAAAGGACTCAACTTTGTCCATATTGCCATGATCTGTTTCAGGCTGACCTAGTGATTTTCTGAATAAATAGAGATGAGGGTGGGGGGAAGTAGCAGAGACCAAGAATTTGAAGGTAGAGCTGAGGATGAGGAGCCCCAGGTTTGCCAGGTCGGACCACGTGGTCGCCTTCTTGGCTCCCACCGTCCTGCCCCAGGCGAGAGGAGACAGGGCACTTCCCTCTGTGGACACTGTGAAGTGCCCCGTGGTTGGGTGGCTCTCCTGATGCCTGCTTCCAGTTGTGTCTGGGAGGGAAACTAGATGCAATCCTTGTCTGGGAGCCTCTTGCCTCTGAGTTTTCTCCAGCCTCATGACTGGCAGCATTCCGGGAAGGAAGAGAACTGCAGGTGCAGACCATGCTGTTGAAATGTCAACTTAGCAGCTGTTTCCTGGGCACCTGTCAGGTGCCAGGTGGTGTTGCCAGGCAGGTGCCATACAAGGAAGACCCAGGCCTGCCCTTGTTCAGCTTGGCCCAGAGGGGTGCCACATATAACACCCATGATCACACACATTGCTACAAAGGAGGGGAACATGATACCAAATCACAGGGAGATGTGATTGAGTTTAGAGGGGTGCTGACTGAAAAAAAAAAGCACAACATGGGAGTTGTGACTTAAGTTTTATTTGGGGCAAAATGAGGACTATAGCCCGGGAGACAGCATTTCAGATAGCTCTGAGAAACTGCTCCAAAGAGGCAGGGGGGAAGGGCAGTATATATGTGATTTTGGTGAAGGGGGAGTACATGCAATCAAGCACATATTTTTTTGCAGAAGGTTTCTGCTAGTCACGAGGAGCAGCTGTCACCATGAAGGATTTTGGTGCTTTTCTATAAATGAGGCAATGCAAGAATTGGGCTCATAAAATCCTCTCCTGAAAGTATCTAACTATCTGAAGACCTGTTCTGCCAGTTTTTCCCAGAGCAAAGAGGGCCTCATTCCTGCCCTCCACCCTGAACGCCTTTCAGGGGGTGTTGAAGGTCAGCCGCTGCAGCGGCTCATGATTTAATCCTTGTAGAGGTAGATGGCAAGTGCCAGTTTGTAGTTGATAGGGCCAGGCAGGCCGCTCTGAGAGGGCTGGTGGCCTTTAAGCTGAGACTCATCAAAGAATGGGGGTCCAATGGAATATTACTCAGCCATAAAAAGAAACGAAATTGAGTTATTTGTAGTGAGGTGGATGGACCTAGAGCCTGTCATACCGAGTGAAGTAAGTCAGAAAGAGAAAAACAAATACCGTATGCTAACACATATATATGGAATCTAAGAGAAAAAAAAAAAGGTCATGAAGAACCTAGGGGCAAGACGGGAATAAAGACACAGACCTACTAGAGAACGGACTTGAGGATATGGGGAGGGGGAAGGGTAAGCTGGGATGAAGTGAGAGAGTAGCATGGACATATATACACTACCAGATGTCAGATAGCTAGTGGGAAGCAGCCGCATAGCACAGGGAGATCAGCTCGGTGTTTTGTGACCACCTAGAAGGGTGGGATAGGGTGGGAGGGAGGGAGACACAAGAAGGAAGAGATATGGGGACATATGTATATGTATAACTGATTCACTTTGTTATGAAGCAGAAACTAACACACCATTGTAAAGCAATTATACTCCAATAAAGATGTTAAAAAAAAAAAAAAGAATGGGGGTGAGAGGGTGGAGAGTGTGCCTGAGGCTCCTTAAATGGTAGCTAATTATCACCACAAAGGCATTCACAGCTTGTTTATTTTAAGCTAAGCAATGCAAAATTATCTCCCAATTTAAAGTGAATCCCTTTAGCACAGGAGCATATAATTTCTTGCAGTACTGACGTTTACAGGCTGCCTCTCCCGGGAACTTTGTGAGGGAGGGACAGGCCTGGGTTTGTTCTCTCCGAGGCCCTAGTCCCAGCCCCGCCCGCCTCCACGAGTATTGAATGGTGAATGCTGTGCACCCAACGCGTTCCCAGTTCCCGACCATGGGGACTTGGTCGCCCAGCTTCCCAGGTCGGAGAATGCCTCGGCCAGCGGGGCTGGGGCTCAAGCCAGGGTGTGACACCAAGGCGCCAGCTCTTAACTGTCTCCCCGTCCCCTGCTTTTTAGATCATATTATTTGACATTGTAGGGACCACCACTCTCACTCCCTGAAGAGCCTTCAGAATTTATTTTAACCTATGGTTTCAAGGACTTTTTCGCCTAATATTTACTGATGGAGTATGGGATCAATGCATCTTGAGTGAGGCTGGAGGGGAGGGGTCGGCCAAGGTTGGAGTGGCCTCATGTCACTGTACCATCCAATGATACGTTTTATTTTTGAATTCCACGTTTCCTTTGTTCCCAGGTGAAGGAGGCCCCTCACGAGGCTGAGATGGTGTTCACGGGGGTGGCCTTTCAGATGAACAGAGCCTCGTGGCGGAAGCATGAGGAGAAGCGGGCAGCCGTGATGGTGGGCGTTCTCATCGGCGTGTTCGTGCTGTGCTGCAGCCCCTTCTTCCTGACGGAGTTCATCAGCCCCCTCTGTGCCTGCAGCCTGCCCCGCATCTGGAAAAGCGTATTCCTGTGGCTTGGCTACTCCAACTCTTTCTTCAATCCCCTGATTTACACGGCATTGAACAAGAACTACAACAATGCCTTCAGGAAACTTCTCACCAAGCAGAGATAAACCCAGGGCTTGGAGAGACACGCAGGTAGGGTCGTGGGGAGGGAACTGGGATCTCTCCCCTTCACCCGAGATCTGGGTGGGAGCCTTCCCCACAGCTGAGTATTAATGACGTTTGGGAACCACACCACTTGGGCCTGGACTATAGGAGCAGCAGTGCCAAAGGTTCTCCAGGAAAACAGCAAATGGGTGGCAAGCGTGCAGCTATGTCCTCTTGCCGTGTATGTGGCAGACATTGCTAATTGATCTCGGCACATCTCCCCACTGAGGAGGAACTTGGCCTCAGAATCCTCTTCAGACAGCACATCAGGCGGTTACTGCAAATTGGCTAGAATTCATACAAGAGTCAAAGCCGATTTGCCCTTCCTTTATCTAATTAGCATATTCCTCAGCACAGGGCCCCAGTGGCCTGTTTGGTGGCCCACTCAGGAGCCTGTCTTCTTTGTGAGACAGCCCTCCCCTCACCCTTATCCACCCAATTCAACTTATCTTTCCCAAATTCCAAGGCAGTGTATCCCAATTTGGGTGACAAGGATCATCTGAACTTTTGTTTTCTACAAAAATTGTCCAGTTCAACCCGTATCTACTGAATCAGACTTGTAAAGAAGAGGTCTGGTAATTTACATTTTATTAAGTTCTCTAGAGGATCTTTTTTTTTCATCAGTGAGAGACACTGCTGGATGCTTAGGCTGCTCTTTAGAGCAATTAAATTGGCATTTCTGGGGGGTAAGATCCAGGCAGTAGTGCTTTTTAAAGCTCCCTGGGTGATTCCACTGTGCAGCCAGCACTGGGAACCCCTGGTGAGGCCCTTCCTCTGCTTCTGTGCAAGGGAGAGCAGCTGTGAGAAATGTTTCCATTACTTCACCATTCTGACTTGTAGACGTAATAAAGTACTTCTGAAGCATTCATTTCTGGGTTCAGAATCATTCACATGTGATTGGTCACACACACAGATACATGTTCATATGTACATACACTCACGTGTACGTCACTGCGATGGGGAAAATGTCTGTTGTGAAACGAAAACTCAAACACCACCACCAACCCCTCCCCCCCAAAACTGCCACAGTGAATCTTGGCCTTCCTGAAAATATTAAATGTGGCCCAGGTATGGAGGAATCCAAGGGCCTTGATGAGGGGGGTGCCTGGACTAAGTCATCTTGGCCAGAGTCTACCTGATTTTGGAGGTGGCTGGCTGCCTATTGATTAGGTGTTTTAATTTACATGAAACAGTTCACCCCACCATTGGCTCACTTGATGTCTGAGGTATGCAGACCATCTTTCAACTTAGACTATAGAGTATCTGTACTTTGGAGTTTATCAGAATATAGGTCCACTGGGCCTTTTCCAAAATCTTTGGGATAGAATCTTTTTTTAAGTTTTAGAAATGCAATATGGTATGTAATCCATAGATTAATTAATACCCCTAGCTGGTCTGGGCCAGCAGCCTCTAATCAAACACATGGGTACTTCTGCAGTAAAATGCATGAATATTTACACTGTGAGAAAAGAACTAAAAATAACCTCACACTGGGTCAGATCAGATTTTATCATCAAATGAGTTAGAAACAGCCTTTGTTTCCTGAGCTTTCTGTGCTCTGCTATTGAGGACCCGTATAACCTCAAGCCATCTGAAGTCCCAAACTTGCTCAGCCCTGCTGAGAGGAGGGATTCTGCAGGGAGTCTGGGAAGAGTACGTGGTCCAACCATTCCTTTGTTGCTAGAGGACGGGACATCACACAGTGCTTAGCATGGCCCCTAGGACAGCCTTCTTGGAGTCGTGTTTTGGAAATATGTTCTTCTCTTTCATTGAAGGTGCTTCAAGAAGTAGTCTTATGAAACTTATCAATGCCTTTCACATAAAGCTGTAGTTGAAGTCATCTGATTACACTCTTTGTGAAGGCATGTTTTCTTATGATAATGGGAACTTTTAATTGACCATGTTTCCGTTTTTATTCTGATCAGGAGGCAGAACCAAATTTATGGCTTAACTTTGGAATCTATGTAGGAAGGGGTAACCTACTTGTGTTTGATGTTCCTAGCCAGTCTATAATCCCAATTCTTATTTAGGTTCTCCCTATTCTAGCGTTTTATGTCTTATTTATACTTTACCATCATATTCTGTGTATTTCCTACAGGCTGCCTCAAATCCTCTGTGAACTGAGACAGGGAAGAAAGGACCAGGAGATGACCGACAAGCTGGATGCAGTGGAAAAGGTGGGCACATCATTACTGATCAAATGGCGTCCTCAGACATCGTCACTGGTGGGTTTTAAGGGCTATAGCTCAAGCTTGGGGCTAGTGAGGATTTTCCCCTCTTGGGTGAAAGATGCTAGGTGGTGTTAATGGTCTTCTCCCCATCCCTCCCCTCATAAAACACACAACCAGGAATACATTTAACGGTACTCTTTATTGAGCACCCACCGCGTGCAGCTGCTATACTAGGTTTCATATACAAATACTCATTTAATCCTACGTCTATCCTACAAGGTAGGTACTGTCCTCATTTAATCATGTTCCAAGAGGGTGAGAAGCTTGCCTGTGGTCACACAGCACATGGTAGAACAGTACCCGGACTCAAGTCTGCCTGAATCCAAACACGGGAAAGTGAAGGGAACACAACAGAAATCTGACTGGACTCCATGTTTCAACGTTGGCTTGCATTTCGCAGCACGGGACCCACACCTGGTGTGGTGGCCCCGCTTGCATTGTTCTGGTTGGATTTCAGGCAGGAGCCTTAGAGGAAGAGTCTAGGTATGGTTGGGGGGTGGGGAGAGGAATGCATGTTTTTGGTTTACTCTCACTATTGGATAGGATGCTTTATCACTGTGTTCATTTGGCCTGGGCTTTGACTTAATGCAGGATCATTATGGAAGCATCCCAGGCAGAAGGAATCATTTATGTTGAGTTCTTCTTCAAAGGGAGTTGTTGGCCGGCTAACTTGATGGCAATTTCTGTTGGACCTTTCAGAGTTGAACTTTTTCTTCAGTTAGTGAGGCCTTCCCTGACTACTCGCTATAATTACAAAATGCTCAGTTTCTGAGACAGATCAGTTGATGATTAACTTTATGTAAGGATGTACTTGTAATTCCTTTCAATACAGAGTATCAGAAATAGAAATCTATAGACAAACTAATGGATTTACAATAAACATTGCAGGAACTCCCTTAAGCCTAATGTCTCTGTTCTGCCTCAAATCTCTCTGCCTGTAGGACATGAGGGAGAGAGGGTTGGGAGGCTGTTAAGAGGAATTAATCTCTTCCTTGCCAGAATTTATTTGCTGATTATCACTAAAGGGTCTTCATGTCCAAATCCAATTCCATAAAGTTCCAGGCCTGTAGGGTGGGTGTGGTTAACCTAATAGTTTCATTTTGTAAATTTAGTCCTGCATAAAGTATGCTACTTTTCTCCCCTTTATCGCAGCCTCCATGTTTCTTCAGGCGTACCTGAAGGGAATCTGGATTCTGCTCACGACCGCTGTCCTCTGTGAGCATCTCTTCCACATGTGGGTACCAGCCCCGGAAGCCCTCTCTTCTGGCCCCTGACCTTCTCCCTCCACACTGAAGCTGGATGATATAGAGAAGTGTCTTTTAAACTCCAGGTCACAACTTGTCATGAAATCAGTTGGTGATCGTCTCAGACAGCTACGTTCTCAGTGTCTGTACACCATCACTACAGAATCTGGGTGGCGCAGAACCACAAGCCCTCACTCCCTGCTAAGGTGTCTGTGAGTTGCTGGGATTTCACTGATCCAGGCTGGGCTCTTCTGGGCTCAGCTTCAAGCTGTGGGTTGGTCTCCATGTGTCTCTGCACCTTCTCGGGCCAGCAGGGTAAGTTCTTTTCCAGAGGGATGTGCGAGGGGACAAGCCCGGCGCACAGCACATGCTCAAACCTTTGCTCCTATCAAGGCTGCTAATAACCCACAGACCAGACCGAGCCCAAAGTCAAGGGTGGGGAAGCATATTCCATCTGCCAGGGTGCCATGACAAACGTGTCCGCTCTGGGGAGTGAAGAATGCAATCCAATAATTCAATGCTTAGCATTTTCCAAAAGTTACGTAGGACAGGAAAAACATCAGAGTGTAGTGTGGAAAGGGTAAGCACTGTCTCATAAAACCCCTTCCAGGCATGTTTCCGCTGGATTATCAGTCACTGCTTAGCCAGACTCCCCACTTCTGTCCTTGGCCCCCCTGCAGTCCATAGTCAGCACAGCCGCCAGAGGGGTCTCTACTGAAATCTCAAAACCCTCCAGTGGTTTCCCACGCAGGACCCCTTCCTGCTCCTCGGACTCACCTGCTGGGCCTGCTCCTACCTACACCTTGACACTTGCTACTCCCTCTGCCTGGAATTCTCTTCACACGGTATCTATCTACGTGATTCATCCCTTCACTAGTAGTGAGGTTTTGTTTATTAATATTTATTTAATGCTAAGAACACAGATATCCTAAAGAAGGGGCCGACAATTAAAGAACAGTCTTATTTTTTTTTCTAAATAGGATTTTCATAATTAAAACACTAGTGATTCAAACCTCTAAAACAGAAAAGCACACAAATCTAGAAAAATGCACAACATATTTTCCCTCTTACTGGAATTAATCTGACAACACCTAAATATTATCTTTAAGAAAGAGCAATATTAAAATTGTGCAAAGAGACAGTACCCATAGCTTTTAAACCATGAAACCAGTACCTGGCTTGTAATCAAATGAAAGCATGTAAAACAGTCTGCAGTTTATAGAATTCAAAGAAAATCAGGGTGACTAAAAAGTGAAAGAAAGGCAATTAGGCACAGGAGATACTCTGTACAGCAGGATGCTCCCATGAGCATCTACTTGTCTACTGCAAGCTTGGATGAAACCAGGAGGCTCTGAATGCCGAGAATCACTGGTCAGACGGATAAAATGTGGCATCTATGATAGGCAGCAAATTATCTGGCTGTCTGGTAAAATTTCCAGAATATAAACTGAGGTAGTTTTCAGTAAAGAATGCATAGTAGTATCCCCTGCCTACGCATTATAAAATTGCAGCCGTCACCACCAAACCACACACTTTGCTGGTTTGCTTAGTCAGCACACTGAAGCAAAATGCGATAGCGTACGTGTTACCTGTTTGTACACTTTCCCCTCAGGAGTGTACCTCTAGGAAAACAGGTTCCTTTGCCTGCTCGGGTCTATTTCCAGGGCCTGACCCAGAGCAGAAACTCAAATATTTGTTGGTTGAATGAATGAGTGAACAGGGATTTATCTTTTCTCATGGAATAAGAAATAAGGAGGCAAGCGGTCCCCACGTTGGTTCGGAAGCTCGTCGTGCCTTCAGGGAGCCAGGCTCTTTCCAGCCTTTCACTCAGGGTGCCGGCTGTCCTTTCTGATGGTCTGGAAATGGCGAAGGCTGCTCCAGCGCCCTGCTCTTCCCCAGCCACCTGCTGGAACAGAAGCTCTTCTCTGCATCTCGTGCTGATCAGCAGGAAGGAGGTCTCCTCCGTATTGGCCGTAACTGGGTTAGACACCCAATTATGTGCCTGTCTGTGGACCAATTCTTGGCAAACAGAAATAGAATTCTCATGACTCTTTTAGGACAGCTGTCGCGATTCCTCTCCTGGGGCTGGACACACTGCCGCCCAGAGCTGGACAAAATTGGTTCTGCTGGCCAGGAGAGGGATCACCCACACCAGGTTTCCACAGAGGACAGGCGCAACTCCCCCGGGCCATGACTCAGCGGTCCCATCTCCATCTTTTAAAGCCCGAAAGCCAGAGGAACACGGGTTGTGCTGTGATCCTCACGAGACGGAGGCAACCGTACAGCAGCCCTGGTCTGTTCCCGGGATGCAGCCACTTCACCGTCCCCCCGACCGCGTCCCCCTCACTGCCACCCAAACCCACTCACGTAATCAGAGCAGAGCCACTCTCACTGCTTCGTCTCCCCGGAGCTGTTCCTCCAGAAGAGGAGGGCGCCCGCTTCGCTTCTCTATTTCCCCCAAGACCCAAGACAAGGAGATTAACTACTTCGGGCTCAAGGACTTTCAATTCCTAAAGAAAGCAGATGTAGTGAACAAGAATCTGATGTCCTGTTTCTATTGTTTAGAATAGTAAACAAAGTTAAAATTTAAAAACTTTATTTTTTGAATAGATAATACATGTACATGGTACAAAATTCAAAAGGTACAAAAGGTACAGAGTGAAAAGTCCCCCCCCAGCCCTCTTCCCAGAGGCACCCAAGGCTGTCAGGTTCCCGTGGATCCCTTCAGAGGCACTCTATCTGTACACACACACGTACGGACATGCACAGTCACAGGCATTTTTCTCCATCCCCTTCCATTTTTTTTTTTTAGAAACAAACACTACTAAGCCAAGAGCCTCTTTTCCCCCACGTAACCATGCATTTTAGGGATCATTCCATGGCAGTATATACAGAGTGGCTTAATATTCCATTGTATGGATTTGCCACAATTTATTTAACCATTGCCCTATGTTGGTGGTAGTTTCCAACTTTTTACTATTACAAATAATGCTGCAATGAAAATCCTTGTATATAGGAAAAATCCTTAGAAGTAGCATAGCTGGCCCGAAAGATTTGTGCATTTGCACTTTTGATAGAAACTGTCAGACTACCCTCCATGGGGATGTACCGCTCATACTTCTGTATCCAGAATGCTGTATCCCGGGGCTGCTTCCCACTTCTTGGTTTCACGTGGCTCAGTCATTTCAACCAGACAAGTTACCTTTATGCATGGCTTACTTTGAGCCAAAACATACTCATGACCCTATCACTGACAGTAATGTGCTTCCTTTCTTCCCCCTTCCCCCCATCCACATGGGGAGAAGATACTTCTGTAAAACATAATTCCTTTGAAAGGCCTGAAACCTCTGACACCTTTCTCATCCCAACCATCAAGGTTAGAGTGTAACAAAGACTCTGGGATCCTCTAAAGCTGCTGAATAAAATTGCCTCCTTGTTCTCAAGCTAAGCATAAAATAGATGAAAGGTTCAATCTAAACTTTGCTAATACGGGGATGCATAGCTGCAATCTGGAGAAGCTGTTTTATCCAGCCAGAATTTCCTGATCATCCACTCTAGCCAGATGCCGAGGAGACCACGGGGAACAATACAGGCGAGGTGCCTGCATTTGCTGCTCTTAGACACCAGAGGGGAGGGCAGGCAACACACGTCACAAAAGACTACATAAGAGTCCAGCAGTGACGTGTGCCATCAAGACAGCACAGGGGAGAGGGCAGTGTGTGGTCAGGGCTGCAGGCTGACACTGAGGGGTCTGTATGAGCAGTGGGGGGTCTGGGAAAGCCCTTGCCCACGATCTGGGAGGGAGGGCGGTCCAGGCAGAGGCAAAGCAGGTGTGAGCCTGGCACTTTTGAGGAACTGACGTAAGGCTGACGCGGAGAACCCGTCGTGGTCCCCACGCTGTCAAAGAGGCTGCAGACCAGCCACCAAATCTCCCCTAATGTTTTTACACATTTATTGTGAGAACAGGGGAGACCATAACATTATTTTTTAGTAGCATTTTCAGCCTATCACCATGTGCTGTGAGAGGGAATGCTGTGGGCTGGCGGAAAAGGACCAAGAGAGGGCCTGGGGACTCTGAAGATGCATCACACAAGGCCCCTCTCCCGGCCAGTGCCCAGCCACCCGGACAGACAGCGGGCCCTCACCCTACGGGGGCTCTTCACCGTCCGGCTCTGCAGCAAGTCGTGCTTTCCTTGAGGCCAACGCTGGCCATGAGCGACTCATAAAGTACCTCCTTCCTCAGGGTGTGTTCTAAGCCAGGGATCCCCGACTCCTGGGGCGGTAGTGGCCCAAGGCCTGTTAGGAACAGGGCCGCACACAGGAGGTGAGCGGCGGGCGGGCGGGCGGAGCTTCCTCTACTGTTCCGCATCACTCCCCATAGCTCGCATCACAGCCTGAACCATCCTCCCGCCGCCTTCTGTGGAAAAACTGTCTTCCACGAAACCGGGCCCTGGTGCCAAAAAGGTTGGGGACCGCCCACTAACTGCAGCTCAGGCTCCGCCTAGTAACTGTCAGCACGTGCTGCTAAGAGGTCCACTTCCCTCTCACACTGGTCACCCGTCACCTGCAGAGAGGGCGACACAAGGCCGTGCCGAGGCGACAGAGATCAGGGTGGCACAGGTTTGCAGGCCACAGCTGACGACCCAAAGCGCCCTCAGGCAGGGCTGCTCTGGTCACTACAGACACGATCGGGGCTGTCAGCCTGACAGCCTGAGGCCTTCCCCATCCCCTGCGCCTGGTTTCAGGAGGCCCAGGAGCTGCGGGGTTCGTCAGGGAGCGGATCCTCAGCCTGGGAAAGGCCTCCTGTCTTCTGGCCCCGCTGCCGGCCCAGTGGACACTGGTAGGACCCGGCTCTCCACAGAACATGGGCAATGAACCCACACCCAATTAAAACTATACCCTGCAGACTCTAAGAGAGCTCAGGCCTGACGAGCTTGGGCTGTGCCCTCCCTGTTAAAAAGGGAGACAGGCCCCTGGCTTGTAATCTCAGCGCCTCCCTCGGGTGTGATTAGCTGAGCCCAGTGAGCCAGGAGCCGGAACCCAGGCCAAGGACAGCAACAAATACGTCCCCAGACGCCTCGTGATCGTCTGGCATGTCCTGCTCACAGCAGCTCTGATTTCCGTTTAAACCAAAGCAGCCCCGTGTACTCCCTGAGGTGCAAGTGGGATGGAGGGGAGCCCCAGCCCAGAGGCTCCCCGAGCATCCCAGGGCACCTGCCATCAGCAAGCTTACTGCTCTGAGCAGGGACAACGGACCGCTCCCTGGGGAATCCCTGTTCCTCCCGAAGCACAGGTTTCCTAAAAGTAACTTATTTTTTAGCTCGAGAAAAGCCTGTGGGCTTAGCAGAACAGCCAGCCATACTCTGCGGGCACACGGAAGGACACAATCCTGGGAGGGCCCCCGGAAGGGCTTCTGAAATGATAGGGCCTCGGGGCATCTCCTCAGCCTCTGAGGCCTAACTGTAAAGCACGTTTGATGTCCTCATTACTCACAAGGGCACCGTCCGCCCTGTGGCTTATCTGTGGCAAACAGAATTCTCAAGATGGGCTTCTGTAGTTTAATTCAAAATGTGCTCAAGGAACAGAAGTTGATTTATTATCTGTCTTAGGCCTTGTAGATTAAAAATGGGAAAAGATATCTAATGATACCTCCCTACACCAAAACCAAACCAAACGAAACTCTTTAGAAACAGCCCAAAGTAAACGCCCCTACTTTTAGAAGAATTACCGGTTGCTTTGGATTAGTCGTGCCCTACCTTCCCCGATCATCTAGAAGGAGGACCACCACAACCTCCGATATTACCTGTTCCTCCTCCCTACCACCTGTGGCTAATACACGAATAATCCAATTACTCAAAAGTTGTTAGTTAGGGAGTGGGCCTATGAGCTTCTCAACAAGATAACCAAGATGTTTCTCTGAACCCAAAACGGTTTCCAGTCAAACTGTCTCCTTCCCCTGCCCTCGGGGCACCACCTGCTCTTTGGCAGTCACTTGCTTCAACTTCATCGAGTCCTTTCAGAACCCACAAATGACCGGGCTCAGGGCACGTGAGAAGCGCACGGCCCAGGCACAGTGCCCTTATCACTGGGCACCGGGTGCAGCCTCCTCACGGGGTGGGCCTCGCTGCCAGGACACAGAAGCCAAGGGCTGCTAATCCAGCAAGAGGCTGTTTAAGTCTGTACGCATCAGCCCTGCTTAACGTATGCATCAGGGAACTAAAAATGAGCGCGGTGTCCCCGTGGCTGCACTGAGCGCCCTACTTGCATGTTTCAGCTTTTATGTTTTATGGCCCAAACCTGCTGACTGGGACGTGTGCAAGGCGCGTGTGGAATGACGTGCAAGCCTCGTGCTGGGTTCACTGACCCCAAGCTGCCAGATTCCCCAGGGCTGGGTCAGGAGGAGTTCTGTCTGGATGGACTGCTCCTTCCGGAGGAGAAACTTGAGCCCTCCACCTTCCCTTCAAGGCCCTGCAAAGGCGGGTCCCAGCCCACCTTTCCAGACTGGTCTCTAAAGCCTCCTGCAGAGACTGGCCGCTCACTCCTCTCCCCACAAGCATGGCTTGCACTCTCCCCACACCCTCTTCAGTTTTAATCACAGCCAAACTTTATCCAAAATGGCCTTCCCACCAATCTCTGCTATTACGTTGCCGTTTCCCCTTCAGATCCAGCCCAGCCCCAGCCGGCTCCATGAAGCCCTCGGGATCTCCGCCCACCTCGCTGCTCTTCCTGCTGGGACGCCCTCTGGCACCTGCTCACGGCTGGTCCCTCCACCACTTACACACTGGCCTGGACGGCAGTGCCTGGTGGGAGAGCCCATCTCCGGGCCCAGCCCTGACCTGTGCAAGCGGAGGGCATGTGATGTGCTCTTAGCGACAGGGAGGCACAGGACCATCCACAGGTAGGCTGGGACTCACAGGAGAAGAGGGCGAGGTGAGGTGTCATTCTTACTTACGTGTCCTCAAGCTGAGGCCCTTGTTTTCGATTTTTGGTGGGATGAACTTGAGCGGAGCGTGAGGGTGAAGCCAGGGCAGGTGCTGAGCTTTCTTTCTAGTTGCTACACCATTAAGCCTGCTGGCTGGCACCCGAGGGGACGGGAACAAAAGGCACCACGGGCAAGTGAATGGCCCAGGTGAGCAACACTCACCTGGGCTGGTCATTCAGCTAAAAGCCTTGTTTATTAGGGAAAAAAAATCCCGGAGGTCAAGCTCTGGGGCCACTCGCCGGGAGCCTGGCTGCAGGGTCTGTGCCACCCTGCTCTCTCCCTCAGTGCCTCCGTCTCAGCGGCTGCTCAATTAACAGTACTTTATTCAGAGTCCAGACAAACACGGTACCTTCATATGTGCAATGTCACTGGAGAAACAAGAGCTGGATCGACACAGAGAACAAATACTGCCCACACTTCCTCACCGGAGGACGGGCGTCATCCCGGCCACAACGGTTGCACCATCTAATTCCATCGACGACAATGGAAGCAAACAGGAGAAAGGAAATGTCCAGGGTGTCGAGATCATCACACCTGCATCTTTGCTGCAGCGTTCACAACCATTTCACCATCTTGTAGTTGACACACGGCATTTAGAAAAAGACATCAGTGACGTACGATGCCATCTGGGAATTTTCAGGAGGCCTTGGCTTTCACCTTGGACAGCAGCACCTCGTTCTTGCGGCCCTCCTGGAGGGGAAGCAGAGAGAGACAGAGCAGAGAGGTGGGGGCCGCGTCAGCACCCGCATGAGGCTCAGATGGCCTCGCCATCCTTTCCCATCCCGCAGGGAGCCCTGCGGACCATGGAGCGGCCTCCTTGCACGCTGCCACCGGCATGGCAGAGCTTCCTGGCCACACGCTGACCTTCAAGGCCCCAATGGCTACAAAGACGACTGGTTTCTGGCCTGTCAGACTGAGGATAGGAGAGGATTAGGCACCGTCGTTCCAAAAGACTTCAAGACGCCTCTAAGATCCCAAGGGACAGAAGCAGGAAGCAGACACTTAAGTGCCGATCTCGGACCCCTCCAGCGAGGAAGGGGGAAAGTCCTCGGAGACCACGGCCTAAGGAGGTATAAGAGGCAGCCCCAGTCCACACAGCAGGCAGAGCACGTAGAAAAGCTCCTACCCCAGCAAGAGTGAAGGTTAAGGATACCCTTGGCTTTACAAGAGAAACCCACAGAAGACAGAGGGAGAGAGACGCGTCAAGGGACACCTCCCCCTCAAAGTGAGCTGAAGGAAAGCCATCACTGTGTGTGCTGAGGGGTCACTGGGGCCCTCCCCCGCATGGGGAGTCTGGCGTCCAGGGTGCAAGGCCACCGCTGCATCGTTTTGTATCCCCTTCTTCCAAAGCTTATCACTGTGTGTCCTCCTTCCCCCTTGTTCGTGGTGGCCTTGACAGCTCAGGGTACCTCCATCTGCTAGCACACCATCTCCGCCCCTTCCCCCGGCCACGTCACAAGGAGCCCTGTTTAGAGTGAGAGGTGAATGCCGTAGGGGGAAGGGCCTGGAGGGGTCGAGCCCGAGGGTGCAGGCCTGGCCGTGTGGCTAGGCCTCCAGTTGCCATGTGATGGCCCCAAGTTAGCTCAGAGGATCTTGAAAAAAAAATTTAAGATTTGGGAATGCTAACCTGTGGTTGTTAATTTTAAATTTTTGCCAAGTAAAATGATAAAAAAAAAAAGGAATGCATACTGTCACTATCATTTTATAAGAGAGAACAATTTTAACATCAAAAAACAAGAGGACATGCAATTTTTTAAAAAGGTGAGTCCTTTAAGTGAAATACACTTAGCTATCTGAGGAACATATTACATTCCCCCTACCCCCTTTTTTCCAACTTGTTTTGGACTGAAGAACACTGAGGCCAGCACCTGGTCCAGTCTGGGGTCTTCTCGGGCTCTGAGGGCCCCACCCTCAGCCTCTGACTGAGAGTAACTGTGCCGAGGAGGCGGGAACGTGGAAACCTCAATCTTAACACATCTGAGGGAAACTTTCCTTCAGAGATCACCCCAAGCCTTCAGCCTGAGAGCCCGCAGTGCGACCATGAGCTTTTCTACTTCACTTGCATTTGCTCTGCTTCTGACGGCTTATACTTATCCTCCTCAACTCATCTGCTTTCTGCTCCTGCTGTCAAAGGGCAGTGCTGGCGTTCACGCAACACGTGAAATGTAATTCTCCTCTGGGCCTCTTCTCTTTGCGCGTTATTTGGGAAGAAAGAGCTCTGATGGGGAGCAGCGGGTCCCTATCTGTTCCCTGTCAGCTCCAACTCCTGCCGGCCACAGGGGCTCCCAGGCCCGGAGCACCTCGCCTGGCCACTCTGCCCAAGGCCAGGTCCTTCTCGTTGGAGAGAGGCCTTCCCTGACCACACCCTCTACATTAGTCCCCGCCAAGGCAATGGCTGGAAGTACTTCTTATTTGTTACTACTTGTTGATGAGGGTCTGTCTCCTAGCTTGCTATCTGTCTCCCCGACCACAACGCAAGCTCCCGGACACAGGGACCCAGTCTGTTTTACGACCTGATGTATCTATCCCAGGGCCGTGGCAGGAGCTGGAAGAACATTTGTTGAAAGGACGAGAGCACCTGAAATGCCTACGGTTGTGGTTCTCAAAAGTTAAGTTACAAAAAAGGGAAGGAGAAGTAGAGAAGAAAAAGACAAGGAAGGGAGAGGGAAGAGCCTTAAAACAGGTAAGGACCAAATTACTGGTATGGAAAGATTGTATTTTTTATTCCACTGACCACACCCCAGGATACAACTACCTTTAGCCGCCCCCTGTATTTTCAGCAATCTCTAAATTCACTAAAACCACATGCATTTACATTAGAAAGGGGGAAAAAATTCCTGAAAATAAAGCTGATGAGACAGATCTTGGCAAGCAACAGAATGAAGTGTCCTTTCTGGAAATTTTCTTAAGAAAAGGGCACGTTTCCTTCTGGAATGATGGAGAATAATCCTGCCCAAATGCAGGGAGAAAAGACAGGGGCAAACAAAATTCATCTGCGTGTGGGTGTGACAGGTGCCAGACACAGGCTAGATGCTTTCCTCTCTCGTCTGACCCAACAGGGATGAGGTCCCTCCCCACCTGCACAGCTGGCGAATGGCAGGATCTGAACGCAAGCCTGCCGCACTCAAATTCACTCTCCTCCCATGTGGCTTCTCAAGGTCCCTCCCCAGTCTAAGATTGGGAGGAGGGAAAATGCTAGACCTGAACCCATAACAAACACTGCTTCCAGGTGGGCTGATGATGCCATTTTACTTGTGAGTTTAATGTGGTTACTGAGTGTTAGGAAATTGAAGTGACGTTTCTTAGAATGTTCAGTTAGAGCCTCAAGATGGGCCACAGAACAACGCATTCGTGATGCACGCTTTACTGTCACATCCACTGCCAACTTGTTATCTCCCATTTCAGACCAGTGGAAAAACAAAGCAATGCTCTGGTTTGCAAAGGCTCATCTGGGGGTGAACACAAATCTCGCCCAGCCTTACATGCCAGCCCAGCCCTCCTCTTACCTCCTTGAACTCTTTCACAGTCTTAAAGTACAGCCTCTGTTTTTCTAACAGTTCCAAGTACTGGTCGTTCAACTGGTCTCTTCTCATTTTGTTCTCTTGCTTCTTCTTCTCCATCTGTTGAAACATTTTGGGAAACGGTGATAAAAGGCATGTTCTGACCAAGGGCGGCTGGCAACGTCCAAAAGGTAACGATTACTAACACTTTCATGGATTTCCTTCCAGTAGTTTCCTTCTATGCATCATTTTTGAGGTTGGTTTATTTATTTGCATAATATTGCACAGAGACTCTATAATTTTTCAGCAATTCTCCTATCACTGGGCATTAACTGTTTCACTTACAGTAAGTCCCCTATATACGAACCTTCAAGTTGTGAACTTTCAAAGATGAGAACGTGCATTTGCGTGTCCAATCACGTAAGTTAGTTCACGTGTCTGGCGTACGCTGTCATGTGTGTGCATCCTCTACAAGTGGTTGTGCTTTTGTGTACTTTACTGTACAGTACTGGATAGAGTACAGTAGTGCAGTATCTTTATTTCAAGTCCAGGATGTCCGGAAGCAAGTGTAAAAGCAGCGGAAATACAAACTTTTTTTGTGTTTGTTTTTTATATATTATTTGCGTGAAAAGCATTATAACCTACTACAGTACAGTACTGTATAACTGATTGTGTTAGTTGGGTACCTAGGCCAACTCTGTTGGACTTAAGAACAAATTGGACTTACGAATGCGCTCTCGGAACGGAATTCGTTTGTAGGGGACTTACTGTAATGAGTTTTTGTGTGTGTGAATGTAAACAATTTCACAAGAAACAGGCAGGCAGTTCCCTCTTTATTGAGTAACTCTTCCACGGACACCTAGTCTGTTACTCGCACTCACTGCTCGCCTGTTCCGTGTACACCCTGCACCTGACAGTTCCGGGGAAACCTGAGCTCTGGGGTACACACACCCCCCTGCCACCTCGATCTGAGCAGGACCCATCATGACACCCAGATACGGAGGGCTATGATTTTGTTTCTTTTAAATAAACACAACAAAAGACATCCATCCAAATGAGCACTGCTCTGCAGAGCAGACTTACTCCATTCAAGTGCCAGTCAATATTCAAACCCTACCTGGAACCCTTGTTGAGAACTGCTTTTGGAGTCAACAGAATGAACTCACTTAAAACAGACAGTTCTTGGGTGCCTGCTACAGGTCAGGTGCTGCTGTCAGCCACCAGCAGCACAGACACGAGAGGAGAGAGCCCTCCGTGCCCCAGGACCTGACCATCCTTCTGGTGCCCGGCCACCTCGCGGGCACACGGGCACAAGGGCTGCCTCCTTCGCTGGCCAGCACTGAGGTGCCTTCGCCATGAAGCCTGGGGGAGGACGGAGAGAATGAAGGGGTCGGGCCCATTTCTTTCCCCAGGAATGCATCAGATAGTAAACAAAGGGGAAAAACCCCCAGTAACTTCCGGTTGTTCTTTACTATGAACAAGAGCATCTCCCTGAGGACAAGCATGGCGGCTGGAAAGGCCCCCGCACTGAGGCTGGGTGGTTACAGGCCTGCGGTTGGCCAGGCTCTCTGCCCCCCACTTCCCTCGCACCCCAGATCACCAAGAAGGGACTCCACTCCCTCCTGCAAGAGAGCCTGTCCGCCCTGGGTAAGGGTCCACGCACGGGGACAGGTGCTGCCTCAACTTTGCCCTCATTTTTGACGTTGAATAGTCTTGTCACCAGTGACACATTTTTTCTTTTTTTTTTTTTTTTTTTGCTCTTTTGACATGATTTTATTGACGTCCTTAATAGGAAGATGAATATTTTGCTACAGGGAAAAGGATATGGCGAGCTTTTGCCCGCAGTTCATCTCTGGTGAGATGGGATTACAGGCAGCTTGAATGAGTGCATTTTTAGGACAGGTCCTACAGGCAATCCTTCATGTGTTTACACTCTGGTTGCCCTCATTGGACCACTTTGCCCCAGGATTGTGAGAGGAGATGCCCTAAGTCCCCAGAAGGTTTCACTGCCATGCCCGAGGACCAGGTGTGTGATACGTTTTAAAAACACGACCAAAAGCAAGAGACATTGGAAGCACTAGTTAGGATTTGTCTGGCTATGGTAGTGGGAGGCTGCGGCTGCGTGTCCAGCTTCCAGACCGTCAGCAAGTCTTCTTTCCTACTGACAGAGTGCGCCCGTGCAGAGCCACAGAGCGTGGAAATCCCCACGCTGCGCCCCGTCTGGATGATTCTCTGCAAAGCTATCTCTGGAGCACCCACACCCCTCTTCAGTTCCTCTTTTTTCTATTCTGACTTCTGAGGCTCAATATCCTCTCACTTTAGCAGAGTTCAGCAATTACTTGCACTTTTTACAGGGGGTTCCTGGAAACTAAAATGCTCTTAAGATGCTAAGGAATGAATCCCTAACGGTAGAATGTCAGGAACCAAAGATCCAGTGAGGATGTGATTCTGGGCAAGAGAGAAGGCCTGCTGGTGAAAGTCAGTTTCCTCATCTGTGCAATGGGGGGAACCCCACTCACTTAAGAGGGCTTTTAGGAGGATTAGCACTGTGCTTGGCACCTGGTAGGTGTTCAGTCCACAGAGCTGTTGCTAAGAGCAGCCCGTGAACAACCAGTGCAGGCAGCCCGTGGAGCTGGCCTGCCCACTGCAGGGTCAGAGGTCTGGTGGGACCCCTTGCAGAGACACTGAAGATGTGTCTTCAGAATTGAGAGCACGTTCCCAGGACAAACAGAAGAGGCCTGCTTTCCCCAGGGCCTTCTCCACCACCAGTGTGAAACCCTGGCTGCATTACAGAAAGGAAACCATCTGACCTTCATTCGATTTTGCTTAATTCCTTCTACGATCTGTTCCATCTGACGTAAAAACTGGTCCCGGGAAGCAGGGGAGGCCATGGCTCTGAAAGGAAGACCAGCAGAGGTATGACCAGCAAACAGGACTCTCAGAAAAGGGGAGGCGCCGAGGAGTCAGCCCTGTGCCCAGAAAATGCCCCAAGACGCAAGCAGGCCTTTGCAAGGCAGGATGGACCCGTGGGGCCCCCGAGATTCCAGGCAGCCAAAGATTCTAAGCTCCGAGGAAGGCATGAAAACTAGCCTGGTCTTGTAACTGAATAGTAATCTTCTTTTCCCACTCTCCCTATAGTTTTCTTACTAATACATATTTTCTTAAATAAAATAAAACGTGACTAAAATTAACAATTTTTTTTTTTAAATTTTGAATGATGGCAGGCTCTGCTTAAGAAATGAATTTCGCTTAGTTTTTAAAAATCTGCAGATTTAGAGGCACTGCTCAAGATTGAGAGACATCTTCTGAGGTTTTCCTAAAACCAGGCTGGGAAACCTGGTCCTGTTTCCAGGAATAGCAGCTAAAGCAGTGATGTCCTAAAACATGCCCCTTCACCTCCAGTTCTGCAGAGGAAATGACACCAGAAGGATCAGAGCACACAGATACAAGAATGAGAATTCTCCCAAAGGACAGGCTGAGAGGAAGCAGATTCGCCACAAAAACACTCAAACCTCAGCGTCTCTCAGTGATCAGGGGATAAAGACGCAGGCACCATTTTTAGAAAGGTCACAAGGTTGTTAAGTCGCTAACTGAATCTGAGTATTAAATGGGGCTGTGAGGATTTTTGTTTGTTTTTAGTTAGAAATGAAACTTAAAGTCTAGAGCTTGTTATCCATTAAGATCTTAGTTGCTGGTCACCTGCCAGGGGACAGCAGAGACCTGTGCTGGAAGGAGAGGAAGCCTGATGGACGGAGAGCCAGCCTGGGGCTGCCCGGATGGCGGGCAGGCCAATGGCCATGCTTGAGGGCTGGTATGATTTGGGTACAGAGGGGCCTTGCCATCCAACTTTTGGAGAACATATTTATACCTGAACAAAGTAGTTTAGAATATGCACATGACTTAAAAGCCAAAATCTACCACAAGATTTGAAAAGTATTTAAAAATATCATATAGATTATTTCATTATTTAAATTTTATTTTATCTTATTTTATTTTTTGGCTGCGCCACGCGGCTTGTGGGATCTTAGTTCCCCGACCAGGGACTGAAGCTGGGCCCTCGGCAGTGAAGGCGCAGAGTCCTAACCACTGGACCGCCAGGGAATTCCCTCGTTATCTAAATTTTAAAGCATCTCTATGTGCTCAAAAACAAATGTTATTAATCTAATCCTAGCAGGACAAAAGTAATCTATGAAGAAATCATAGTAGTTAGGCATACTCAAATTACTTGAAAGTTCACCTTTTCCCTAAGCTACTCCTTGGTGTTTTTAAAATTCACTGTATCATTAAGTTTTTGCAAGAACTCAAGCTCTGCGTAAACCAAGGCACATCCGCACGTAGCAGCAGGGGTGAAAGTGTAAGAATCCCACCCTGGGCACTGAGCCTTGCTCGATCAGGCAGAGGTGAGGCAACAAAAGCGCAGGGCACAGGAGCTACTGATGGGAGGAGGACCGAGAGCACTTACTGTGAGAAGTTCTCATGAACTGAGTTCAGCAGGCTAATCTGGGGAGGAAAGAAGAACAAAAACAACAAGCAAAGGCTGAAAGATGCCTGGGCTAACCCCAGCCACTGCAAGCTCGTCACGTGTCTCTGGAGGCTGATGCTGAGATGAACGCACCTTGTTCGCACAGATGAAAGTAACATGAAAAAAAAAGAGCAACGTGTTCTCACCTCCAGAGTTTCCCCGGAGCATCTAGCTTCCCACAGCCATGACCACAGGAATGACGGAACCCAAATCCCAGCTGGGAAGCCTAAGCCAACACTAGGGCTCTTAGGGCTGCACCACAGCCCTTTTAATCTCACCAAACACTGCCCTTTATTCTCAGGGCCATCAGCTTAGCAGAGGGTCAGTGGGCACGGAGGGTGACAACACTGTGCCCGTTCTACTCCTTCCCACAAAGTCTCTGCCAATGCGGCCAGCTGCCGGGCGGCTCTGGGAGCCTCCACGGGGGTGCGCCATTCAGGGCCCCTCTCCCCTGGAAATGCCATAGCCCGCACCTAGGACCCTCTATCTGTCCTGATCATCATCCAGGGCAGGCCTCTGAGTCTGGAGTCTAGAAACCTAGGTCCTCTTTCTGGCTCTGTCACTGACTCGGCTTGTGAGCTCAGGACTGGGCATTTACTATACTTGGACTCAGGTTCACACTCTGTAAAACGGAGATGATATTCTTGGCCTTGTGACTCCACAGGCATGTTGAAAGCTAAAATATCACAGGTATAAATAGACTTGAGATAAAACGTACAGTTTATCCAAATGCAAACTTCTAACTGCATTAGTATGGCCTGGAATTAAATAGCCCCACCCCCCTGCATATTCCTCGTTTTTACAAGAATGCAACAACTTTAAACACTGCTGATGAAGGAAGGTCAGTGGGGTTCGAGGTTTCCTCAGAAGGGGCTGCCCGTCTTCCCTCACCAGGCGGGAAGACCCCAAGGCTAGGGTGTGCAGCAGAGCTACCCCAGGGCTGACATAAATCCCCCCATCATCTATTCGAACGTTTATCAGATGCCTGTTCTGTGCCCATCACTGTGTACAGCCCTGGATACAGAGAAAACAGAACCCAACCCCCCCTCAAGGACTGCCTCTCAAAGGAGAGACATTGATCTGGTTTGACTGACAACAGGCAGTCAAAGACAGTACTCACTGATGCCTCCATTTAGGTCCAGGTAAAAGACACATCTGTAATATTGTTCTTAGTAAAGTGGTAATTAGTGCAGGTTGCAGGATGATGATAAAATAAAAATAGGTTCTGTCACCCTCAAGGGGAGGGGGAGGCAGGAGCTAATACGTATCACCACGTGCGAGGGACTTCACAGGCATTGCCTCGTTCTGTCTCCATCACTGCAGGAGTTCTCCCTGTTTTACAGGCGAGGAAGATAAGGCCGCACTAACACCCAAACCCGTGTGAGTCCAGAGTGCCTGCTGGAGCCACTACACTGCGCTGCCGCTGGGAAGACAGCGCTGCTTTTTCCTAGACACAGCTGCACACCTGCCCCAATCGTCTGCCTTCCATCGAGGGCCCTGACCACCAGCGGATCTGGCCTGAGTCACAGTAACATGGAGGGGCAGCCCCGGTCACCCCTTCCACTCCTGCTTTCGTTCTCACCATTCTTTTAGTTCACGCCTCTGTCTGCCGCTGATGATTCAACCGCCACCTCCCCCTGTCAACTCTGACAGCCCACCCTCCCCATTTCCTTTAGCTGGTTCTTTCCTTCCTCCAAAACTCAAACTACAGTTTCACCAACTCCAGGCCCTCCTCCGTATGCACCTCTCGAGCTTCCAGGATGTTTCTTTTTATGACGTCGTCCCTCACGAGGCACCATACAACTGCTGCCCACCCTGCGCAGTGGGAGCCCCGACGAACCCGCACTTTCTGACTCTGGACCCGGCACTGGGCACACGACAGGTGTTCCTCCCACTTCGGCCGAAGGCATCGCGACACCAGGTCCGTGTGAACTTCCCGGGCTGACAGCACGGGTAGCTGCTCATCTGATTATGCTGCTTCTTTCTATAAAGCCTCTTACCTCTTTTTCCAAGTAAACCTTTTTGTCATCCAGGGTATTATACAGAGTGAAGAACTGCTTGGTTTCTTTGTGCACTGCTGAAACTGCAAATGCAAAGAAATCAGCACGTGAGTGAGAAAACGTATCGAAACAATCCTGCGTACCCTCTCCCCGCGGAGGCACTGCAGGACTCGGACCTGCCAGCGCTGGCTCTCACTCGCCGCACACAGGCCGGTGTAGGGCTGCCGCAGGCTGACGGCACGCGCGTGGCAGCCACGACGGGCCCGCCAAGGCGAGGAGCCAGCGGAAGCTCCCTGTCAGCGTGCGGGGCGCGGGTTTCTCCGAAGCCCTCCCGGTGAGGGGTCCCGGGAGGAAGGCGGAGGGATGAAGCAGCCCCAAGCCAGCTCTTCCTGCCTGCGTGGCTCCCTCCCTTCCCAGGCTCCTCAGCAGCAGGAGCCACAGCCGGCTCACGTTCGTAAAGCCCGTGCTTAGGGAGAAAGATTTAACTTAAGGCAGGAACTATTTTCTGCTGAGAAACTGCCGTCGTTGACACCTGCCCCTGGTCATCTGAGTCAAATGTGAGGACCACATGAATCTTCAGGGTGCTGGGGTAAGACGCGAAAGGAAGCGTGCGTCTGGACGCATGTTCTGAGCAGGGACGGTGCTCCGGCTTGAAGCTGGAAGGATGGCTGAGACGCCAACATCTCAAGGGAAAATCTGGGGTATATTCTGAAAGAAGACTTGGAGTTTTCCAAGCGGGAACTGCAGGGCACTGGCCTCCTGGGCCTGGGACCAGCTCACAGGGGTGAGGGACACAGGGACTGGCAGGGGGGTCAGCTGGCCCAGACGAGGCAGGATTGAGGATTCTGAAGACTGTCCATCCAGTTATGGGGAGCTATTAAATATCAAGGCTTTTAAAGCAAGAGTGTAAAATGATCAAATTGTGTGTGAGAAAGATCCCTCAGGCAAGAGTGCAGACAAGGGGTTAGACTCTGGGCAGTGATGAGAAGGTGGCTACAGCAGAGAAGACAGGGGCTGTCTAAGTGGGCTTGACAGCGATCCCAGTGACCGAGGGGAAAGACGGGGAGGGAGGCAAATTCAGCCTTGTGTGTGTTGAGTTTGGGGTACCCGGGAGACAAGCAAGAGTGGGAGCCCAAGGAAGGGGTGATGGTCCAGGATCTGTTTACAGAGGATGTGAGCTGGGCCTCGAAGGATTTTGTCTAACAGAGTGAAGACGGGGTCCCAGGCGCAGGTTAACAGGAGTCAAGGCCTAGGATGTCAAAGTGCATGGTGTGTTCAGAGGCAGCGTGTGGACTGAGGAGGCCAGAGTGGGGACTGAGGGCAGGAATCGGGACCTTCAGGCAGGCCACTTAGACGGGGGAGGATCCTGGGCAGAATGAGGAGAGAGGCTTTCTTCAGCGGGTCTAGGAAGCGCCTGAGGATTTGCCACTGGAGAGAAGTGATGTGACTGGACGGGTGGATGACGGGCTCAGAAGGGGCTGCAGACCGGCTAATGCTCACTGGGCTGAGCTAGGATGCCAGGGAGGACAGATATGGCAGCAGCATGCGCTCACTGATTTAGGCCGAGGGAGACCCAGTCCTGCATCCCTGGATGAACATGATGCTGTTAAAGGCAAGGACCACACGAGCAAGAAGGTTTGCAGAGGAGAAGAACAATGAGAGATGCCGGGGTCACGAGGTTCCGTGTGACGTTGGAAAGTGGAGCCCGATGACTTGACAGGGATGAGGGTGGGCTAGAAGCATCGCTCTCAGAGCTCAATCAGCGTAAGTATCTGTCCAGGGAGAGGGCAGTCAGAGCTCCATGGTGTTTCTCCTGGGCTTCTGGGCTACATGAAATGAGTAGGCCTGACGATGAGCTGGGGGCCCTCCCAGGGGTGGCTTTCATGGACGGCACCACCACGCTGAAGTGGGACAGAGCCCCTCGCCTCCTGCCCCTCCCAGGGTCAGCCTCGGGAGCTTGTGTGTGGTCGATGCACCTACTCTGGCGGTAGAGTTCGATAAATCTCTTCTGATACTGTATTAGCTCGGCTCTGCTGGGCACTTCGTCAATCCTGCGATGCAAAATTGCTATTTCTCGGTTTCTTCGAGCCTAGATGCAAAAGGGAGGGGGAGACAACACTGTTTGGTGAAAGGCCTTACGTGCCCTCTGGGGAGCCAAAACACTGCCGCCACCCACCGTGTGCCCACACACCCGCCCTGGAATGCAGGCACCCGACGCGGCTGCGGCCTGAGGCGCGCGTCTCAGACCCTGACTCCCCCGGCAACACAGGGAGAAGGCGTCAAAATAATGGATCGGAGGGAGGATTCTGAACGGGAGGGCATGTGTGGATGGTGTGGCCAGCCAGCCCACCAGGCCCCCAAGGACTCCAGAGCAGCTGATTCCCAGTGTCAGGCAGGGACCAGGAAACAGAAGTGCTTCCCAGATGACAAGGGATGCTGCCCTGCTGCCTCCATGCAAATCCCAAATCCCTTAGCATGTTTGAAAAGCTCCTACAGTTTCCTCCTAAAGCAGCTTTCTGGCACTTTCCCCCTCCTGTGAAACGAACTGGGCTCTTCTAGCTGAACTGCCCCAGGTGCATCCGGGGAGGCAGGGCTCTGCGTGGCACAGGGGAGACCTCGGGCTCCGAGGCGGGCGGCTTCCCCGAGGGGCAGCGCTGAAGAGGGCCACCCAGCTCCCACCACAGGTTCACGGCCTCCCCGTCCTCCCCCTCTCCTGGCCCACTTTATCACAGTGGCAGACGGGGACCTCTAATTCATTAGGGTGCAAAAACCCCTCCAGGCGCAAAACCCACTATCAACTCTCGTGATCAAACCAAAATAGTGCCTGCTGCTCCGGCTAGAGTAGAGGGAAAGATGCACCTCTCCCCGTGGCCAAGGCTACACCTCCCACGGGTGCTCAGGCTCTGGCTCCTATACTTTCTCAGGAATCCAAAGATAAAATCATGCACTCTTTTCACTGTATCTTTAACCTCTCCTTTTCTACTGACTTCTTCTCATCGGCATTTAAACATGTTCAAGCCCCTCACCCTTAGAAAGGCTCTTCCTTAAACCCTGATCACCTTTCAGCTTCCATCTGTCTCCTCCCTTTAACAGCACAACTTCCCGAGAGCAACGTGCCCCACTGGCTCTGACCCCTCCACTCCCCTCGGTCACCCTTCAACCCACTGCCGCTGGCTGCTCCCAACACCCACTGCCACCGCTCTCGCCAAGGTCACCGCAGACCTTCTCTCTGCACCTATGGCAATTCTCAGCTTCCAGCTTTCCTGACTTCTGGCAACACTGACCCTTCTCTCCACTGGGCTCTCTGCTCAGCTGCCACGAGACCTCAGGCTCCCGTTTTCCCTGGGCCTCCGGCTGCCCGCTTGGTCTCAACCCTCATTGGTGGAGTCCTTCTTTCCCTCTTCTCAGCCTGTATTTTCACATCCTAGGTTATCACCTATACAGCGCTGACCCCCAGATCTCCAGCCCAGACTATTTCTACTTGGGTGAGTACCCCAACCTTTAAAAGCCCTAAACAGATCTCATTAACACTTCTATTCACACTCCCATCCCCTTCAGCCCTATCCTTTCTCCTTTAGGCTTTTTCTCAATGAATAACACAAGGATCCACGCTGGTGCCCAAGTCAGAAATTCCCCTACCATCCTCGACTCTACTTTTTCTCTAACCCATCCCAAGTTCCATGGATACAGCTGCTCAGCCTCTCACCTACCAGTTTATTTCTGTCCATTTTCACTGACCCAGCCCTGGCTCAGGCTTCAGCAGGCTTAGGTTCCTACTGCACCTTCCCTCTAGCCAGTATGTATGACTGACCCCCAGGTCTCCAGCCTGCAGTATGCAATTCGCATATAAATCCCCTTGTACTTTGATGTATATGGACATATCTTGGTTCTCAAACAGCTAGCCAGCTCCCAGAAGATAGAGCATCCCATTTACTATTCCTGGGATCTAATGCAACACTGAACACATAGTAAGCACACAGTCAAAAAGTTTCCAAGTATGCAGCTGTACTGTCCTGATTTTATTTAATTCTGTGTCTCTTTAAGATTGGTACAGTGTCTTTGTATCAGGACAAATTTGACTCCCCGGATTTTAGCCAAACAACTCAGCAAAATAAGCACGGGCCAGAGAAAGGAGAAAGAGGGTCCCATTGGCCCCTGCAGCCCCTTGGCCACTCCCCCCAGAACCTGGCCTTCCTTTCCCAGAGAACAGAGAGAAGGCCCGGGCCAAAGTGCAACACAAGTTAACTCCTGGCTTTTGAATGTGCATGAGCCAGACCCTGGCAATGTAAAAGATTCTATAATGTAATTTTGATCTATGTGAATTTAGAGCCAACTTTAAAACTCCCCATATTTGATGGCCTTCTCACAAACCCCTAAGGTTATCTATCAATTAAGACAGCTAAAGTGGGCACTTAATTTTAGGGGAAAGGTACTAGACAAGAACACAATATTTTTAAATCTACCTTATCCTCCCCCCGACTTTTTTTTAAACAGCTATGAGATATAATTCACAGGCCATACATTTCACCCAAAGTATACAATTCAATGGTTTTTAGTATACTCACAGAGTCGTACGACCATCACCGCTACCTAAAACTGCAGAACTTTTTCATCACCCCAAAAGAAACCCGTACCAATCAGCAGTCACTCCCATGTCTCCCGACCCCTTACCCCCACCATTAGGCAGCATTAATTTACTTTGTCTCTACAGATTTGCCTCTTCTGGACATTTAACAATTTTTTGTAGTTTGCAGAGTACAAGTTTTACAATTCTTTTGTTAAATATATTCCTAAGTGCTCTGTTCTACTGTAAATAAAATTTTCTTAATTAAAAAAAAAAAAGTACTGGACAAGAACATTAGACCTCTAATCTTGGCTCTGGCACCTTCCAGCTGCTTGTACTTCACAGATGTGAGTCAATTTCTTCATATAGAAAATGAGGCTAATAGCTACTTTCCACCCATCTCAAATCAAACGAGATGATGGTGAAATAACATACCAATGTGAGGTGTTACAACCAACATAATCCACTGAGCTGCACTCCAGATAGAAGAGCAAACAGCAGCTTTCCCGAGTCTCTCCAGCTCTTAGATGCTGAGACTTTCTACTTCTGCTATAGGCACACAAGCCTAGTTAAAGGCATTTATTGGCTCTTGTTTTCACTCACCTGTAGTAAACGGATCTTGTAAAGCTTCTCTTTCTCCATATTATACCGTCTGTCTAGGTCTTCCTGAAATTGGAAAAAAACACAATTGTCTGGGAATAGGAAATTTTCATTTTTTGATGAAATCTTTTGAAGTTGAACAGTTTTTATATATCTCCCTCATCCTGAGGCTCCAAATTTCTTTTTTCAAATGGCCAAGTTCAGGGTCGGGTCCTAAGTCCTGTGAGACCCTTGACACTCTTTCACATCACTTTATAACAACTCTTCCTTCTTCCGGGACCCAGGCTGCATCCAGGGTTCTTAAGTGAAGTATCCCCCAAGTCCACATGCCCTTTCCTCCCACACCAAAAAAAATCCATGAGGAGGAGGAGACAACCGTTATTTAAAAGCCTGTCGTTCTATGTCTCTGTGTTTGGAGATGATGATGGCTTGCTTCCTATGTTTGTTTAGACCTGCACCCTCCAATATGATAGCCACCAGCCACAAGCGGCTATTTAAATTTACATTAACTAAAACTTAAAAATATTCAGTTTCTCAACTTCCCTAGCCACGTTTCAAGTGCTCAGTAGCCACATGTAGCTAGTGGCTACCATATTGGACAGCATAGATAGAGAACATTTCCACCACTGCAGAAAGGCCCTTTGGACAGAGCTGAATTAAAAGAGAGAAACTAGCCCCTCACTGAACCCAATGGGGTAAAAGACATGGCTGGATGGTTTGCTGAACTGGGGAAAGCTACAATAGTGTCAGAGATGCCCCTTCCCCCCTGTGTGCGTGCACGCGCGCACACACACACACACACACACACACACACACCCCAGCTCCTCCATGGGGAGGAGCTGCAGGCAAACCTCAATAGCCTTCACCATGGGAGTCCCGAAGCTCACTCTCTAGGAGCCTCTGAGGGCACGAAGGGAAGAGAAACCCTAAAGGAGGAGAATGTGAGAGGCTTTCCTGTTTCTCTCTTCCTTCTCCTCTTCCTTTTCTATTCCTTTCTCCTAGAAGCACCTGTTTAACAGGGGTCCGCAAACTATAGCCCAGCAGCTAAATCCTACAGCCCTCGGGTCAAATTCGCCTCTGTGCCTAGTTTTGTAAATAAAGTTTTACTGGAATGTAGCCATGTCCTCTCTCTTATCTATAGACTACGACGACCACAGCGGAGCTGGCCCACAAAGCTGACAGTATTTACTACCCAGCCCTTTACAGGCTGCTGACCCTGGAACACAGTCCCCCCAGAGAGAGCTCTCTCCCTGTGCACTGCTCGCCCCTCGGAGCCTGGGCTGTGACGGGCACGTGTGGACCACACAGGCCTGTCCCCTTCCCGGCTCAGATGCCAGGGTGGGGACGGCATGCCTTGTGCCAGGTGCCCACCATCAGGGCCGTCCCCGGGAGGTCCTGCTCCACCCAAGGGGCGGATGCGTGAGATGGAGCCACGCCCCGAGAGCCGGAAGACAAGGAGGTGGCCGCAGACAGGATGAAAAGACGAGTGAGAAGCTGCCACACCTGCAGAGGACAGCGGTGGTCCTGAGAATGGGCAGGTACTTACGTTGTGCGTCATCGCAGGGGTTAGGGCACCATGCTGCTCTCCCCCGGAGAGGGTCTGCAATGAGGAAAAGTAAAAAAAAAAAAAAGAAAAAAAATGTTTCTGAGGAAAGGGATGGGACAGAAAAGCTGAGGGTCCAGATGTAGGAAGGGGGCGGGTGGGCAGACCACGTCTGAACAGGGCGCAGCCTGCACACGAGCCCCAGATTTTAAATTGTTCTTAAATGCCTCTCAGCCACACACTAACAAGCTAAACTCTGTCTTTGAATGTGAGTCAATCCCTCTAACAAGCTGTGACTGCTAAGAAGAGAAATGCCGTCCTGAAAGTCTGTGATTTGTGCAAACCCAGAGGCTGGCTGAGCTCATGTGAGCCTCCGAGCTCAAAGTCTTAGAAACAACTGGAAAGGCTGGATGTGGGTGGGTGGTCCCAGGACACCACCCACTGCACGGCCACACTCTGCTATCCCCGTGCCAGTCCTCACGGCTGTGGCTGGAGTGGCTCAACCCATCACGATAGGGAGGTGGCACCTCTGAGGCCCATTTCCCTGCTGAGCAGGGCAGAGTGCCACACAGCCCTGGTGGAAAGCATCTGGACTCATGCTGGCTGCTTGGACAAGTCCCCTCCCCTCTCTGAGCCCCAAATTCCCCATTTCCCCAAGAGAGAGGGCGCAGTCGATGGGGTCCAAAGCCACACCCAGCTCTCACATCTTAAGCACAGGGAGTCTCAGCAAATAAGCCTTGAAAGGAGTGTGAGAAGGGACAAACCACAGCGATCCCTACAATCTCATTTGGTGAGAGAAACAGACTTATTTTTCTGCCCTTGTCCACACTAGCTCCTTGGAAGATCAAGGCCTCTGTTCCGAGAGCCAGTGGGCCGTGTTCCTGAGCCCGGAATGCTCCCGTGCTGCCAGAGCCCTGACCTCACATCCCGTGCTGCTCTCTGCTGCCTTCCTGTGTCCCCGGGCAGGAGTGCAGGGTGAAATGAGCAAACTGGCACAGAATTTACAGGCAAATGGGACGAGTGGGAACAGAGCTCAGGGAGCTCCTGCAAACACCCTGTCCCTAACAGAGGGGGCAGCCGGGCTTGTGACCCGTTAATTCTTATCTGGAGTTGCTGCTGGCCACACCCATGGACGCTTTAACCCATAGAAGGAAGACAAAGGACAGGGACAAATATCTAAGAAAACTACTTGAGAAATGTGTGTTCAGAGGACCAGGCTGAGGAAAAGTCTGGTCTTTTTCCGCACCAGACTCTTCCCTGTTGAGTCCTCTAGAAATCCTTTCATGGTGGAAGTCACACAGTCCCCAGCAGACTGGAGCACTCCTCCACAGCCCGTACCTTTTCATCTCTTCCTGGAGCCCTCTCAGCCTTCAGGGTTTCAATTTCCTGCTGCAGCCGTGCCATCTCCTCCTTTAAAAGTAATATGAACATTTGTAAGATTTGGACAGGCTAGTAATCGGAGGTAATTATTTACCTTGATCTAGAGTCTTTTTTTCACATTTCGTGAGTTTATGTGGAGACAGGAAGTCCATTAGGCAGTAGCTCCCCAGACCCCTGATTTTCAGCCTGGGAAGGTTAACTCAGGAGGATACAGGCAGCTGTACCTCAGTCAGAAGGCACCTTTCTTCCTAAAGGGCAGGCGAGGCTCGCAGTAACCCCTGGGACACGGAATGAATGAGTGGCTTAGAGCCCGGTCCAAGCCTCCTTCTCGGTGCCAACCCTTCTCCACCTTTCCTGGGACCTTGCGGCCCGGAGCCCTGCCTCACCAAGGCACTCCTCCCCTGCCACCCGGCCCTGCGCAAGTCAGACCAGCTTCCGGATGCCTCTGGCGCCACGGCGGCCTCTCCCCCTGGACTCACACACGACTCAACTCCCTTTTCCTGCCTCCCACGTGGTCACCTGAGCACGTGCCCGCTACCGGACCACGAGGTCTCACGTGGCAGAACACGGAACACACAGACACGCCAGGTCTTCAGGGCGGCCCTGGTCTCCTAAGATGCTATGCCTTTCGCACTTTGTAAGACTTTTCTTTTCAGTACATTTGTAAATTAGGAAACATCGTTTGTTAGACTGTGCTCCCAGTCCGGGGGTTTGGCACACCTAAGTCATTTGCGGTGTCCTCGGAGGGCACCTACCGTAGTCCTCTACTCCTCTCACACACTGCCGCGTGCCCGCCTGGTGAGCCTGCTTTTCCGACCGCACCTGGACAGGACCCTCGGCAGCACAAGGGAGGGAAAGCAGGAGATTTTACAAGAATCTCGGTTAACGTCTGCCGACACCGAGCAACACTTACTCGACAATGTGCTTTAAACTCCTGTTCCTGACTTTTCAGATTTTCATTCATGGCTACAAGGGCTCTCAAGTTCTGCAGGATGCTGAAAAGAAAAGACCAAAAAATGACTGACTTGCAACAAACTATTATGATTTTATGAATCACAGGGAAAACCAAGACCCCAGATAAAAAGGGATTTCTTTCTTAATTTCCTTGTCTCTCCCAAGAGTGTCTAATGGGCTTCCCACAAATGGTTATGACTGCCCTTTAACTGACATTATTATTCATTTATAAGCCGAGCCCATCAGGCCACATCCAAACAAACACTAGAGAATTCAGCATTAAAATGTCAGCTGCAGAAACAACAAGGAGTTCCAAGATTACTGTATATTTTTAATGACACTAATTCCTTAACAGACTCAGAGCACAGACAGTATCGTAATTTTAATTCCCATTTTTCATTTCCCTTCTGAAAGGAAACGAGTTGCTTAAGGTCATTAAAAGCACTAATTTGAAATTTAAAATGTCAAGTATCTAATAGTACTTCGCTCCACATCATGAAAAGAGGGTTTCTAATCATAAAGCCAAGTAATCTGTAGGTATTTCATTGCTAAAAATATCCACCAAACCCAGAACTGCTCAATCTGTCCCTGAAGCATTTTATTATTTCATGATTTCACTCAAGTGAGTGACACTTGGGAGATTTCACCACCCAAACAGTTTGGTGCTAAAACGGTCAAATGTAAGTGATTATATTTAATTTAAATTGTCTAAATACAATTAATTGAAAAACAAAACAAAATACAAAAACCCAGCAGCTGTGTCTTGGTCAAAAAAGACTGTACCTTCACTCCGAAAGGACAGGGCTAAAATGTGTGCTGTTAAAACCTGGTAACAATGGTTGATTCTAAGGGAGGGGGGTAAGGGCGGGAGGAGACTTTTTGGCGCATGTCCTTTTGAACCTTGAATGTATTACTTAGTTTTTAAAACAGAAAAAACAAAGCAAAACGCAAAACGAGCTGCTCCTGACCCCAGGGGGAACTGGGGGTTAGAGGAGGCCAACTCAGCACCCCCTGGGCAACAGGCACGCCCCAGACCAGCGGAGAAGTAACTGAGCGGCACGGGGCCAGCAGCAGTGACCCCCGGCTCGTCAGCCCTGTGCTCAAACCACCAGATACCTTCACGGAGAAAATCAGCACATGCTGAAACCTCTTACCCTGGATCAGCTTTGGCTTCTACCTTCTCAAGGGCGGCCTGTTCTTTGTCCAGTTTCTCACCATAACTCTTGAGCTGCGAGAGACAAGGAGGCACGTTGGTGGGACAGGAGATGTCCCCTCCTTCCCGGCTCACACCTGCACCCCTTTCCTGACAGCCCACTGGATTTGGCTGTATGTTGAGAAAATAGGTGGACGAGAGGAAGAGGATGGGGGTGGAGGGACAGCATGGAGAGGTCAAAACCAGACCCTTCTTGACACATTCTGTTGGTAAATGAGACCTTAAAGGCAATACCTATAAATCACAGCAGCAAATGGGTGGAAAGCCAAAAGTAATGCTGACAGCAGGTGCCTTTCAGTAGGAAGAGGTAAATAATAACAGTGGCTGTGAGAGACAGACCTGGGTTTCAATTTCAGGATACCACTATCATGGCTGCTTGACAGGGGCAGGGTTAAATCTCCCATCTTGAAAAATTCCACTTTCTTTTTCTGAGTCAGACAGTTGGGGATTTTAAAAAAGAAATTTTAAAGAAACTCAGATTTTAATTTTTAAGGTGTGCAGATCTATCACACAATAGAATACTAAGCTGCTATTAAAAAAAGAAAGAATAAACAGCTCTTTTATGATGCTCTCTAACATCTACTGTTGGTTGAAGAAAACAACATATAAAACCATGATTCCAATGTGCTTGCAAAGTGTATAAAGGAATGTATACGTTGGATGTACACAGGTATAAAAGAACCTACATGTTATTTGTATATGCATGAAAATTTTCTGAAAAGAGTCACAAGAAACTGGTTATCCTCTGGAGAGAGTAGCTGAATGCTTGGGTTACAGGGGGACACCCTTCATACTTTTTGAATTTGGAACCATGTGAATGGGTTACCTATTAAAAAAAAACAAGTTAAAGAAGTTCTAAGAGCTCTAGCTGAAAATGGAAGACCAAACACAAGCTGCAGCAAGCTCCTCTTGCCTCAAGTCCTAAAAGTCCAGGCGATTCTGTTGGATACAGGAGTTGGGTACCTCGGGGACAAGGAAGATGGCAGCAGAGAGGAAGGGCCTGCGGAGGACTGCCGTGTGGGCCCAGAGGATGCAGGCAGGCCCGGGGTGCAGGGCTGGGGTCTGCATCACGACGAGCCAGCGGGCTACGCAGTGAAGCCTGGCTCCCTTAACCCAAGAGCTGGCGCATGGGTCCCAGAGGCAGGGCAGCCCCCAGAGAGCTGGCAACACTCGGCAGCAGAGACGGTGCCCCAGCCCCGAACATCAGGTACCACTGGCTGATCCCACCAAACAGTGGGACCCACCCTTCCAGAATAGTCACTGCATAAAATGGACACAGAACCCACACAATTGGTAACAGAAAATTTCAGAATCAACAGTAAGCACACCATGAAGAATTATCAAACATTTGAAGAAAGATATAATCATAAAAAATGTATCAATTCAACAAATGAATTCTGATCTGAAGGAATAGTTTATAGATCAAGAAAAACTTCAGACACAGTTACTGCCCTCAGAGAGGCAGGAGAGGATACTGCGTATTTAAAACAGAATGAACCTCTCACGTACAAAATCAAAGCTGTGATTGCTGAAATTGAAAGCGCACAGGCTAGAACCTGGGGGCCTCCGCTAACGCAGGGGCCTGCGGCAGCCCCCATCCCCCAGCCACACGTCAGGGCTCCCATCTGTCCTCTACCTTCCGTGCTCTGCTTCACTTTTCCTAAGTTTACTGGGAAGGCAGATCTTCCCTGTTTTCCAGTGCTACCAGGTTACCCTGCAAGGCAGGTTTTGCTGAAAAGGTAAAACCTGGGCACACTGGCAGGAAAGGGCTCAGCGTGCCCATTCCGCCCAGTCCTCGCCTTGAACAGATAAGAAGACTGAGGCCCAAAGGCAAAGTTCATTACTACTGATTCAGGTTCACAGTGTTCAGTATTCTGACCAAATCCGTCTTCTATATAAGTTGTTCAGCCCTAGGTTTTGGATAGCCTCCCATGTTTCTAGATGGGAATCAGTGTGACTGCCCTCCTAGACAGCAAGCTCGCTAAGAGGTCACTGGTGCCAGACTGTTAGCAGTGGAATCCGAACGGCCCCTCGGCTTTAGTTTCTCCAGCTGCAGAACAGGGATATCAACGGTGTGCTGCCAGGGCTGTTATGAAGATTCAATGACTAATACAAATGATGTGCCCAGAGCACACCCAGCACACTGTAATGTTAGCTGCTACTGGTATGTGAGGACAGGAAGACTATCTCCTATTATTGACTTAACTCATACCTTCCTCCTTTCTAGCACGTGTACGGGGCTCAAAAAATATTTGATTTAGTGTTTAATACCAAAAGTGACTTGATAGCCATTCTGGATTTATATCCTAAGACATGTAAGTGTTTTGGGAAATTGATATCAAGATGTTTTGCCTTTCATCTCTTCCAGATTGTTATAGAAAGATGGATCCACGACTTGGCAAACTTCAAGCTGGGGACTGTGTAGCATGAAAAGTAAGACAGCCGCAGGGATTCCACCCCAGGAGTCTGCCATCTAACCCAGAAGGAATGGAGTCACAGAATAGTGTAAAGAAAGCTGATGTGTCCAAATGCAACACAGGCATCTTTAGAAAGAATTTTTTGAAAAATTCCTCTAATTGTCATCCTTGCGTCTGCCCTTTTCAAACATTCTGACAATAATTGAAGCCACCAGTCCAGCTCAGAATTACAAAGCTTTGTCGGGTTTATAGCAAAGCAGTGAACTAAGTGCTGCATACTGCTAGAGAAGTGACAATTTTAAATGGGCAAATTTCATGTGAAATTAAAAAAAAAAAAATAGGGACTGCCTTGGCTTCAGAGATGCCTTTGAAGGCCAGTCCCGCTTCCACGTGGTCCAGAAGGCACTAGGTGGGGCCCTCGCGGCAAGGCCCTTGTGAAGTACAGCTGTAGCCCGAGCACCAAAATCACAGTGGGGAGCGCTCTTCAGACCTGGGTGAGGATTAGCTTTCCGTGGAAACAGGGACAGAAGTAAAAAGAACTAAACTCCTCGCGTGACAGAGCTGGTATCACCAGTTTGTTTTCCTCGCCTGGCTTCCGAGGCAGTCGCAAGCGGGAGGTAAGTATGCTGTGATGCTGACGGAGGACGGCACGGTTGCCATCTGGGTCAGGACACGGACCACGGGGTCAAACAGACCCACAGCCCCTCTTCCATTCCGCCTAGGAGATCACCGGCAATTGTGAACAACAAATTACACCCTCTGTAGTCGTGTCATCTCACAAAAAGAAACCTTCTCACTCTCAAGGAATCCAGTGTTCTGGAGCAGGGGCCCTTTACCGTGAATGACCCACCGTGTTCTTCAAAGAGGCCGCCCTGCCTGTCAGGCCCACTGTCCTCAGGAAGCTTCCCTGACCCTTGCAGCCCATGGCGATCTCTCCCGCCCAGACTCTGATGGCTTAGAACACGGCAGTGTGGATAAACTGATGGCTCGAGTCATGCACTACCGTGTGACTGTCCTTTGTCCCCAGATGGACCTGAGCCCTGAGGAGGGGATGGTGACCCCTCCACACGGAATGATGATGCAGGCATCCCATCAGCAGTGCAGGTCAAACGACTACCAGCAAGACCCATGGAGGAAGGAAACCTGCTCACCTCTGTCAGGGTTTTCTTTTTTTCCTCGTATCTGGCTTGTAGGTCGGAATGACTTGCCTGCAGCTGTAAATGAAAGATAAAAGACATCTGTTCTCATTTGATCTTCACAATGGCACAGATATGGGAGGTATCCGCATTTCACAGATGAGGAAAGGGAAGCCCAGAAAGATTTAAACTAAACAAATATGGACGTTTTTGACTCAATTAGCACCAACTACATGTCAGGTGATATACTAGGTTTTCTGCGTAAATCATAACAGTGAATCCTTACTAAATTCAATGGACGAAGACATTATCCTTATTTAACAGACGAGGAAATAAAGACTCAGAGGGGTTAAGTTACTTTACTAAAGTTTCGTAGCTGATAACTGATAAGGCCTGGGTTCAAATTCAGGTCTGACTTCTTTGTATGGCTACAATCACTTCAGTTAACAAACTTGCCCGTTCACAGGCTACAAACTGCATTGCTGCACTCGAGAATCTAGCATAGAATTTGACTGGATGGCAAACAATGCCAGATAGAAGAAAGGATTCAGGACTTCAACATGAAGAGAAACAAAATGAACTACCTTTACTGCTCCAAGTTATACAATTGTAAATTTATATCTCAAAAATGTCATTTCCCTTTTCCTTACAAAAAAGGTATATCTTTTTTTTTTTTTTAATTAATTAATTAATTAATTTAATTTTGGCTGTGTTGGGTCTTCGTTTCTGTGCGAGGCATTTCTCTAGTTGTGGCAAGCGGGGGCCACTCTTCATCGCGGTGCGCGGGCCTCTCACTATCGCGGCCTCTCTTGTTGCAGAGCACAGGCTCCAGACGCGCAGGCTCAGTAATTGTGGCTCACGGGCCTAGTTGCTCCGCGGCATGTGGGATCTTCCCGGACCAGGGCTCGAACCTGTGTCCCCTGCGTTGGCAGGCGGATTCTTAACCACTGTGCCACCAGGGAAGTCCCTGAATGAGTTAATTTTGAAAAGCACTTTGTAATTACTCTAAAAAAACCTCCTTAGTAGACATTACTATTACTGACAGAGAGATATCTGTGATAAAATAAGTGAAAAACAAACTCAATTTTTATAACCAGACAACCCCCTCTCCCCAGGTGAATGAGCATATATAAGAGCTTGCAAAGCCTAGGAAACAGTGGGTTGCTCTAGGGAACGGGACTGGGCGAGAGTACAAGGGGATTCCCATTTTTAACTTCACACAGTTCTATACTATTTTGTTTATTTACAGTGAGCTTGTATTATCCCTATAATTTAAATTTAATGAGCTGAAGCATTTAAATTTATAAAGACAGAAGAAAATGATGTATTTGTCTAGAGCATGTCTCCTCATCACTACCTTCAGACCCCTGAAAGCAGAGATCGTCACTTGTTCTTCTTTCACCACCACGGCCTCGTTCAGTGCCCAGCACAGCGGTGCTCAGCTAATCTTTGTGAATTGATAAACGCTCTTCTTGCCCTGTGATCTTCTTCTAGAACAGAGGTTGGCAAATATTCTCTGTAAAGGGCCAGACAGTCAATACTTTAGGCTCTGTAGGTCTCAGTTCCGCTACTGGAGCTTGAAAGCAGCCACAGAACATATGTAAACAAATGAGTGTGCATGTATTCCAATAAAACTATTTACAAAAACAGGTGGCGGCTGGACTGCCCGAGGGCCTGCGAGTGTCGACCCCTGTTCTGGAATCTCCTTTTGACCATTCTGACATGGAGATCTTAACTCCTTCCCCAGTTTCTCGCTTCTTGAAGAATGGTTTTATTTTACTTGAGCAAAATTATGAAAAGAAAACACTCACCTCTTCCAGTTGTTTGGTCTTCTGCAGAATCTGCTTGTTCAAGGAAATCACTTTATGACGATGTAGTTGGGAGGTTCCTAATTTTTCTGGACTTTCTTCAGCTGACAGCTCAGACTGCTGTGGGAAACAGACGGAAGCCCCAAAGGATTTAATGAGCCCGCCCCAGGGCATTGAGACAGCCCTGTCCCTGCTCAGTCCGGGCAGAACACTACCGGGCAGCCGGTCACAACCAAGCCAGCGGGGCCCCGGGGTCCAGTGCAAAACCCAATTCAGAGAAGAAGATTTTGACCCAGAGACCAAAAGCCCTATCAAGAGAGTCTACATTCCTGGCAGTGAACAGCATGTGCAGAAGCACAGGGATATATAACTGCGGTTAGGTTGATATCACATAAGCAATAGGTTCTCATCAAAGGGTCTCAAATAGAGGAATAACATGGTCATCTTAGTATCTTCATTAAGACCATTCTGCAGTTATCAAGAATGATGGGGGCTTCCCTGGTGGTGCAGTGGTTGAGAATCTGCCTGCCAATGCAGGGGACGCGGGTTCGAGCCCTGGTCTGGGAAGATCCCACATGCCGCGGAGCAACTAGGCCCGTGAGCCACAACTACTGAGCCTGTGCTCTGCAACAAGAGAGGCCGCGATAGTGAGAGGCCCGCGCACCGTGATGAAGAGTGGCCCCCGCTTGCCGCAACTAGAGAAAGCCCTCGCACAGAAACGAAGACCCAACACAGCCATAAATAAATAAATAAATAAATAAATTAAAAAAAAAAGAATGATGAATTGATTCACTTTCATCAAAGTATTATAAATATATGGTTAAAAAGTTTAACCATTTGGAAGCACTTACAATGAAAAGAAACAGTCTCTCTCTCACCTTATTCTCCCCATCCACGGGCCCATTTCTTATTTCTATTCCTCTGGTGTTCACAGAGGATAGATTTGAGAGGGGTGAGAGTTGCTGGGAGAGGCCAGGAGGAAGGTCCTGAAATTGTGTAAATGAGGAGGGGATGGAGAAGAAGGGCTGGACAGGACGTAGAGACTGTCAGGACGGGAGGTGAGGAAGGGAGAGATTTCTGGTTGGGGTGATGAGGTGAACGCAGCAACATTACCAACAAACCATGCAAAGAAGGGGGCAGCTCAGTGCAGATACTGAAAACAAACACTTGCCTCAAGACCCCAGAGAGGGAAGTCCCAGGAACAAGAAAAAAGAAGTTTGACCCTATTCCAATAGGCATCTTTAAAACACTTCTTGGGTGATCACAGAATAGACAGCTTCATTGACCAGCCAAGGAACACCCATTATACCCACATTGCCTTCTTTACTGGAAGTACCCCAATTCCAAGCTAATCACTGATTTTAAGCCCAAGCACAACGAAACTGTATGAATATCTGATTTTCCCTGCATGTTTTAACAGTGATCATGAGCTTCAAAGTTTTGGAAGATTTACCTCTGGTGGAAAGAAACAGAAAAGTGAGGAGAAGAAACTGGATGGTACAGTCACCACTTACCTTGGTTAAGGATTTCTCTGAATAAGTCAGAGGCACTATTAATAGAGGATAAGTTTTTTGCTGCTTAATGACTCTGGAGGTGGGAGTCAACCAGCAGGATATGGCTGCATAAAATGGCAGGAAACATCACTTTCTATCTTGTGAGCTGCTAGGCCATAAAGGAGAACTAGGCATTACAAAATAGCTAGGCTTGAGACCTGGGATCTTTGGAGAATGTCAACTAACACACTCCAGCTTATCTGAATTTCTTCAAATTGGAGTTAACTTTTAAAATGCAATTAACTTTGGGCACATCAAGATATTTACAACCTGTAGTCAAGGGAAGGAGAACTGTTCCTGAAAATTATTCGAGAGCATAAAAAAAGGGGGAAAAGGAAAGAGCACTCCCTCTTGATTTTCAAATCACTTGTCAGAAACATAATTATAATTAACTGATTATATCTCCTCCACTTTGACTACATCATCCTGAACTATGTTATCAATTTGGCCACTTTTGTCTGTTATATTTTAGTAGCTTTCTTCTTATAGTTCATTTCAGATTTGGGTTTTAACATCCAGCTTAGATTCCTTGATACTGATTTCCAAAATGTCACTGGCATATCCTCAGAGCGTTCTGCTTTACTAGCAGAATTACATAAACCTTCCATCTCATGATTTATTGATGTTTGAAATGGAATTAATTCCCCAATCATAGGAACTACCCCACGTGGTATGTCTCTATGTTTGATGTCAGGATTATCTTGAGTGCCCTGACCTCCTCTGGCTGTCTCTCTGGCTTTGGATCAGGTCAAGCTGTGGGCAAGCAGGCTCCAGGGGATCCACGTCTCGGTCACCTCCCGGTGAGACCTCCTCCGGTCTGTGGGGGTGAGGGGTAGGCACATACTCATTCAGTGCTGTCCTGCACCTTTGGCATGAGTTGGATGATGTCTCCAACTCTTGGCATGCCTTCCTGCTGAGAAACTGCTTTCACGGCCAAGGTCCCAAAAGAATGAAAACTGCATTTCCCACCCAGCTTCCACACCCTCTTATCAGTGTACCTGGCAACACGCACAGCTTTGTTTAAGACTATGACCTTTGACTTCACTTCCAAGAACCCTTCTTGCAGGAAAACCAGTAGCTAGCTTGCAACCTGGAAAGAGGACTTCCAGGCTAGCTGGCTATTCCTCCCCACTACCTCTGCCTCTCTCTCAATTTAAATTTTTAGCCACATGGTCCCTTAAGATCCTTTCAGGGGGTCTTTGAGGTCAAAATCTTTTTTGTAATGATACTAGGATATGATTTTCTTTCACTCATTCTCTCATGATTGTACGGTGAAATTTTCCAGCTGTTATATGACATGTGACGGTATCACTGCTCTGATGTTAATATGTAATGCATTTATCATTGTTATTTGTCAATGAACTAATATGTAAGTTTTTAGGACCTCCTCAGTAATTTTTAAGGGTTCTTATAGGGTCCTGAAACTAAAAATTTTAAGAACCATTACTTTAAGGGGCTGGCTCTCTTGGGAATCTACTCACTGACTGGGGCAGCCTCATTACCCTGACTCCAGCCAATGCAGTGGGCCCGCCCACGATACTGAGAGGGGAAGCGCTTTCTGATTCCACCCTCACTAGACAGCTGCTTCAACCAGCCAGAGAGAAAATACTTGTAGTGCACCGAAAGGATGCTCATGTCTCCATACAAACTTACTATTCCATCTCTGTTATGACAGTGTATGTCCCAAGCAAACATGGGGGCTTTCAAAATCCTTTCTCTTGCTGCTAGGTAGCAATTCTCATTGCTCTGTGCAGCCCCTTAAACTTGCATCTGCAAAGCACTAATGTACATGTCAGGCTATTAAGTGCCATTTCCACATCTGACATTTCTCCAGTGCAATTATAATGAATAATATGCACATGAACAGGCCCACAGTACATATAAATTTGTGAATTCCTCCATTTGCCTGAGTCTAGAGATGGTGCTATGCAAACTGCTTTATTTAATGGGAAGTTATTTTTGTAACAGAAAAAAATCATTTATTCCAGAGCTGAAACTGAAGAGAGTTCTTAACCTAGTCAACGGAAAACTGATTGCTCTATATTTCAAACACACTTTTTATTAAGTAACTGAAACTTTTCATTTCTTTCAAATACCCTCCTCAAAGCCAAAAGAACTAGACCGATGAAGGCAGAAACAGGTCTTTGAAACAGTATGGCTCATCTGACATTCTGTTCACTGACAGTCACAGTGGGAAGAAAACTAAAGATCACCAAGTTGGATCCTAAAGGATGAAACAAAGTTGGACAGATGGAGAAAGGAGAACGGGCTTTACAGTCAATCCTGGACAGAAAAAAATTAAGCCCCTGGGGTATATTAACTGATTTTTACTTGAAAAGCCCAACATCTCTCAAAGAATGCCAACCATCTATAAATATTCCTTTGTGTTTACATTAGAGCAGGGGCTAAAGTGCCAATCTAATTTTGTTCAACAATTTCAGATTAAGAACGTGCTTTCAAAACCACAGCGTGGATTAAGATGACTTCTAGTGCAGATTCAATGTTTTCTAATAACTGACAGATGTTTGCAATTTCTGTTCTTAGGGGAACCAGATATAAATGTCACTCGATAATATTAGTCCAGTTCAAAATAGTAAATTCCTAAGAGAAACAAAAAAATGATTACTTTAGCTAAAACTATATACTTTCATAATGAAAGAGACCCAAAAGGTTATCTACATATCAACCTTCCTAATACAGGAATCTCTCCTATGTCATCCCTCTCCCATTCCCCCACTAAAATATGGCTACTAAGCTGTCAATAATAAAAGATCCTTATCTCATGAGGGTGCCACAAGTTCTCCATACTGAATAGATGAACTTCAGTTTCTGGACCTTGACAAACCCTCCCACTGAAAACAAGTAAACAGACAATATAAAATATTTATTTTTTTAATCTTAAAGAAAAAAAATCTATGCACTAGCAAGAATGTAAGAAATCCTAAAAGGCCAAAAAGTTAGTAAAAGTGGGAATCCAAGAGGTAGGTGTACCCATGGAGGTTGGCTTTTTTCTTGAGAGTACTTGCCAAAACCAGTTGATCTCAGGCTTTGATTTTTACAATTCAACAACTGCTTTGCATAATCCTTGACACAGATGTAGGAGGAAAAAAAAATCTGCAATGAGATTCTGTGACAACAGATTTGCCCTCATGCAGTTCTATAATCTAAATTCACACACTACCTGGATGGTCCAAAAAACCTACAAGTCAAGACTATGTGTACAATGGGCCTGAGCTGGGGTGTGCCCAAATGCGTGTCAGAGCAAAAGAAAATCCTCTCTGGAAGAACAGAGCTTCAACTCTAGGTCTCAAAGAATTTCTACAGATAAATTTCCAAGCAGTATGAACTGACAGTCAAAAATCAAAAGCACACATGAAGTCAAAGCATCATGAGAAAAAGCTGGCAGAAACGAACAGCAGAAACGGACCTGCAAACTCACACACACATACCCATTCCTCCCAGAAGCCACAGAGATAAAGTGTAATCACTCTCGTGTAACAGTCCAACTTTTCTAACCAAGAAGCATCCACAGCTCTGTCTTCTCTCCTTTTCATAATAAGATGTCGGCTCCTTTCACCATCTTGGCTATCCCCTGGACATACCCTAGCTCATAATCCTTTACGAGCATTCCCAATGCAATCTGAGCACTGCAGACAGGAAGGGGTCATTCACTTTCCCTGATCTACACTCTGCTCCCATTAATGAAACCAGATACATAAATGTGCTTTTCAATATTCTTGACTCCCACTAACGAAGTCCCATGAATTTCAAAGACCCATATTCATGTAAACTTGCTGAGTCCAATGCACAGCTCTGGGTCCCAAGGTGAGCAATATAGTCTATCTGCCCAGAATGCAGCTAATATTTAGGAGGTGTGAACAAAATCCAAAACCTCCCACTTTTACCCCATGAACTAATGTCAGGTCGGACGGCATCCTCATCAAATCCTTAACTGGTATGACTGATTTTTCTGAAATAAAATAGTTCACTCTTACCTTCCTTAAAAAATGAATTTATTTGTTTGGGCTTAACATTTCAGTCTAAGATATTTTTGAATGTTGATTCTATTCTCCAATCTATTAGCCACCTTTTCTATTCTAGCTTTAAATGACGTTTAAATCTGACGAAGCTAATTCCTATGTCTTTATCCAAACTGATAAAGACCCTGAAAGGTATAGTTATGCTGTGTGACTTGAGACAATCCCCCCAGGTCAACAACTCATTAGCTAGTATCATTCTCTTTGCTGTTAGTTTCTGTGTTACATAACTCAGAATTTAGGAAATCTTGGAGCAGTTTGGAGACACAAACATATTAGCATATTCTCTCCAGATATACAGGGTTCCTTCATCTCCAAATTCTGATTGTTTTAAATCTCTCTCCCCACCTTCCTTTGTTTCATCAGCTAACCTTTACTGGGGCACAGTGATAGGCACTGGAAACGTGGGAAAAGACACAGCTCTCACGGTCTAGTCAGGTAACACCCGCTCATCCATAAAGGTGCTGTACCCGCCACATTCTCCCCAAGCCTCCATCGTGACAGAGCAAGAGAGAGTTCTGAAAGCTCTTCTCGTTCCTTCTTCTTCCTCCCTTCCTTTTTTCCTTCCTTCAGCAGATGTTTATGAAAACCCCATTACGTTAGGCACAGGGCATGTACAATGCACCCAGCCCTGGCTGACAGCACACATTCTAGTCCTGGGAGACAGGCAGAGACAAATGAAATAGTGCCTCGTGAGCAGTGCTACGAAGGAGACGACAAGGAGCTGACCCACACTTCAGAGAAAAGCCTTGGGAAGGAGAGGCACCCGTAACTACGGGCGAGTATTATTATGTGCCAGGCAACAGGAACACAGAGATGAAAGATGAAATCTTGGCCCTCCAGAAGTTTACAGATCTGGAATATGACCTGTCTAACATCTGTGACCTTAAGTGAAAAAATGAAGCCTAGAAGGAAGGGGCTTAAAAATCCTCCCCGACCTCGCGACCCCCCCCCGAATCCCAACCTGGGTTTTTCTATCTGCGGCCACAGTAGAAGGGCCCTGAGAGGGCACCTCCTCCCCTGTACCGCACTTCTTCCCCAACCCTATGTGCTAATGCTGCTAGAAGAAAAGTTTTTCGGGTGGAGTCAGGTGATGAGATTAGAATCATTCATACCTAAGCTTATTAGAAATCACACTGGTTCCAGCTCAGCTCAGGACAGATTCTCTAACGAAAGTCAGGGTCTCCTAGTTGCTAAGCACCCCCATGACCTTCTGATGCAGGCAAGGTCCCTGTGCTGGATAGGAAAGTTTCCAAAACCTATTGAGAAAACAGAATTTCCTCCACAAATAAGTCCCCTGATGACCCCAAATGCATCTCACCTTAAAATAAGATCAAGATGTTGACAGTCTTCTGGCTAGGATGTTACACTCTGGAGAGCTGGATGAGAATATTTTAATGTGGCATTTTCCAGTGATATGAAGAGCCACTCACATACCCCAAACAGAAAATCCCCCCGTTTTTAGTAGCTTAGGTGTGACTGTGTGTGAGTGCTTGGGCTGCGTCAGTTTCTTTTTTACTTATTTCTGTGGCCAGTTCCCAACAGGACCCGGCCTCTTCACTCCACTCAGCCCAAGTGGGCAGTCAGACAGTGGGAGAGTCTAAAGAGGCCTGGTCACTGCAAAGCCTGGGAGGCAGACACTAAAGATGGCCAAGGAGGCCGTCACTGCTGCCCCCCTGAGGACACTCCACCCTGCCACAGAGACAGGTTTCAAAGTCAGACAGTCCTGTATGCAAACCTGGAACTTATTAGCTACACGGTAGCAGACAAGCTACTTAACCCCTCTGATGATCATCCCATCTGCAAAACAGATATAATAGCACACGCTTACGTACTGAGCACCAACACTGCCAGGCGCTTGGTGAGGCTCCGAGGTTACAGAGGAGAGTAAAGTGTGGCCCACGTACACATAAACAGGTAGCTTCAATTGCATGTGAGTAAGTATCAACATAATGATGCAGGAAGGCAGAGGATTACAAGCAAGGAGGCAGCATGCTCTTCTGAAAATTAAATAAGATAGTGGTACAAAAAGTACCCGGAACGGAGCTCGATCAAGATGGTGGAGTAGAAGTGGAACTCACCTCTCCCATGAACACATCCAAAACACACCTACAGGCGGAACAGTTCTCACTGAAAACTAACTGGAAACTGGCAGAAAGACTCCTGTACAACCAAGGCTGTAAGAAAGATCCACACGGAATCGGGCAGGAAGGGAAGAAAAGCAATCAGGTCGGGTCCCCTGGGAAGGGACTCAGAGGAAAAGGGAGATTACATGGGCGGAGATCCACCCTGGGGAGTGAGCAGTTCAAGCTGTATGTTGGGCTCCCCGTTCCCGGGGTCCAGCACCGGGAAGACGAGCCCCTCGAGCTGACTGGAGCGCCAGTGGGACGGACAAACAGGAGGGCTGTGGGAAGCCTGCACTCCGCTCGTGAGAAGCATGTCTGCGGTGGCTTGCTCTCAGGGCAGGGTGGAGGGCGGACGGAGGGCTGCTCCAGTGGCTGCCTCGTTTCCCACCCCGGCATGTGCCCCAGCCTGAGACACATGAACACCCTAGCCCGGCTTACTTCACATCGCAGCTCCACAGTGGACTGAGGGCCGTCACGACGGGGGAGAGAGCTCGGCCACTGCTGGCACTCGCTCAGCCAGCACATCAGAAGCAGCCCTGCTCTCTGACGGCACCTGGACTCCACAGCCCCCACCCCGATAGAGACCGAGAGCCCACATGGGCCCCATCTGCCTGCGGCATGGCTCCACAACAGGGCGGGGGAGGCAGAGGCTGGGGGCAGGGGCTGGCTGTGAGGGACAGAGAAGACGTGGCCCCGAGGCTGCGTCGGAGCAGGGTGGGAGCAGCCACTGCGGTGCTTGCACAGGCGGCTCAGGGAAGCAGCCCTGACCTCTGTCTGTGGCTAGGTCGCCACAGCCCGCGCCCCATCATGAGCTGAGAGCCCACACAGGCCCCTCTCGCTCCAGCACTGCTCCCCCGTCTGGGGCAAGGGTCCCAGTGCTGAGAAACGGGAGAGCACACACTTAAAGGGAACAGAGCCGGCTTGGAGCCAACCCTCAGGGCTTCTGCTACAGCAACTGCGGATCTGACCCTGCCCCTGATAGGGCAGTAACGGCCACAGAGCAGAGGGGAAGCCTGAGCTCACAGCTGGCTCCAGCTTTAGCCCCTCCATCTATAGCTCCACCTTCTACCAAGGTGAGAGCTGCCAGCACACCCTGAGGAAAGATGTGACTTGCTTTGAGGTCAAATCCAGCTCTCCCACCAAAGGCAGAAGGCAAATGTAGTCTGTATAGGGACACTCCCACATAAGGACACCCTTCAGGACTGTAACAGATAACTACTGTTTCATGTAAGTTCATAGAGGCAGAGAAAGTTAAGCAAAATGAGAAGGCAGAGGAACTGGTCTCAACTGAAAGAGCAAGAGAAACCCCTGAAAAAATAAATAATGAAATAGAAGTAAACAAATTACCAGATAAAGAATTCAAAGCATTAGTAATAAGAATGCTAACTGAATTAGGGAAAAGAATAGATGAACACAGTGAGAATTTTAACAAGGAACTAGAAAATATAAAAAAGAACCAGTCAGAAGTGAAAAATACAATAACAAATGAAAAACACTATAAGGAATTAAGAGCAGACTAAGTGATACAGAAGGACGCATAAGTGATCTGGAAGATAGAATTATGGAAGTCACCCACTTAGAACAGCAAAAAGAAAAAACCAAATATGAAAAAATGAGGACAGTTTAAAAGATCTCTGAGATAACACCAGGCATTACCAACATTCACATTGTAGGGGTTCCAGTAGGAGAAGGGAGCCAAAAATATATTTGATGAAATTATGGTTGAATAATTCCCAAACCTGAAGAAGGAAACAGATATTAAGGTATAGGAAGCCACAGAGGGGCCCAACCAAGATGAACTCAATCAGACCCATGCCAAGACATATCATAATTAAAATGGCAAAAGTTAAAAATAAAGAGAATTCTAAAGGCAGCAAGAGAAAAACAGAGTCATATACAAGGCTATCAGCTGATTTTTCTGCAGAAACTTTGCAGGATAGAGGGAGTGGCATGATATACTCAAAATGCTGAGAGGGAAAAACCTGCAACCCAGGATACTCTACCCAACAAGTTTATCATTTAGAATTGAAGGAGAAACAAAGAACTCCTCAGATAAGCAAAAACTAAGAGAGTTCATCAATGCTAAACCTACCCTAAATGAAATGTTAAGGGGTCTTCTCTAAGTGGAAAAGAAAAGGCTATAACAAGAAGTAAGAATCTATAGAAAAGGAAAAATCCAACTAGGAAAACGCCCTGTGAGGGCTGAGGATCAACCACTTAAATAAGCTAGTATGAAGATTAAAGACAAAAAACTGGAAAAGCAACTATGACTACAATAAATGGTGAAGGGATAGACCTGAAGCTGTAAAATGTGACATCAAAACCACAAAACATGGGGGAGGGGAGTAAAAAACTGTAGAGCTTTTAAAATGTGTTTGGACTTAAATGACTATCAGTTTACAACAAGTATCAATAGATACAGTTATAAGCCAAGATATATGAACCCCATGGTAACCACAAATCAAAAACCGGCAATAGATACACAAAAACTAGAAGGAAACACAAGCATACTACTAAAGAACCACAAGGGAAGAAACAAGAAGAAGAAGAAATGAACAGAGAAGAACTATAAAAACAATAGGAAAACAAGTAATAAAACAGAAATAAGTATATACCTATCAATAATTTAAATGTCCATGGACTAAATGTTCCAATCAAAAGACATAGGGTAGGTGACTGGATTAAAAAAAAAAAAAAAGACCCATTTATATACTGCTTACAAGAGACTCACTTCAGAGCTAAAGACATATACAGACTGAAAATGAGGGGATGGAAAAAGATATTTTATGCAAATGGAAATGACAAGAAAGTAGGTGTAACAATACTCGTATCAGACAAAATAGACTTTAAAATAAAGTCTATAACAAAAGACAAAGAAGGGCACTATATAATGATAAAGGGATCAATACAAGGAGAGGATATATTACTTGTTACCATATATGCATGCACCCAATACAGGAGCACCAAAAAGTATAAAGCAAATATTAACAGACATAAATGAAGAAATTGACAATAATACAATAATAGTAGGGGACTTTAGCACCCCACTTACATCAATGGACAGATCACCCAGAGAGAAAATGAATAAGGCAACAGTGGTCTTAAATGATACAATCGACCAGTTGGATTTAATAGATACCTACAGGACACTCCATTTCAAAACAGCAGAATACACGTTCTTTTCAAGTACACATGGAAAGCTCTCCAGGACAGATCACATGCTAGGCCACAAAATAAGTCCCAACAACTTTAAGAGGACAGAAATTATATCAAGCATTTTTTCCCAACCACAACAGTATGAAACTAGAAATCAATTACAGTAAGAAAAATAGGAAAAGCACAAACACGTGGAGACTAAACAACATGCTACTAAAAAACCAATAATAAAATCAAAGAGAAAATCAGAAAATACCTCAAGACAAATGAAAATGGAAACACAACTTTAAAAAATCTATGGGACGCAGCAAAAGCAGCTCTAAAAGGGAAGCTTATAGTGATACAGGCCTTCTAGAAGAAACAAGAAAAACCTCAAATAAACAACCTAACCTAACATCTAGAGAAATTAGAGAAAGAAGAACAAAGTCTAAAGTCAGCAGAAGGAAGGAAATAATAAAGATAAGAGAGGAAATAAATAGAGACCAAAAGAACAATGGAAAAAAATTCATGAAACTAACAGCTGTCTTTTTTTTTGAAAAGATAAACAAAATTGATAAAGCTTTAGCCAGGTTCACCAAGAAGAAAAAAGAAAGAGGACCCAAATAAACAAAACAAGAAATGAAAGAGAAGAAATAACAGATGATGCCACAGATATACAAAAATCATAAGAGAATGCTATGAACAGTTCTATGCCAACAAATTGGACAACTTAGAAGAAACAGACGTCTAAGTTTCTAGAAACATACAGCCTGCCAAAACTGAGTCAAGAATAAACAGATAATTTGACAGATTACTAGATGTGAAACAGAATAAAAAAAACTCCCTGCAAAGAAAAGTCCAGGACCTGATGGCTTCACTGGGAAATTCTACCAAACATACAAAGAACTTATACCTATCCTTCCCAAACTATTCCGAAAAACTCCCAAATTCATTCTATGAGGCCATCATTACCCAGATACCAAAGCCAGACAAAGACACTACAAAAGAAGAAAATTACAAGCCAGTATCTTTGATAAATGTAGATGCAAAAATCCTCAATGAAACATTAGGAAACTGAATCCAACAACACATACAAAGAATCATACACCATGCTCAAGTGGGATTTATTCCAGGATTTCAAGGATGGTCCAACATTTGCAAATCAGTCAATGTTATATACCACATTAACAAAAGGAAAGATAAAAACCACATGATCATAGATGCAGAGAAAGCATTTGACAGAATTCAACATCCATTCATGATTAAAACTCTCAAAGTGGGTATAAAGGGAATATATCTCAACATAATAAAGGCCATTTATGATAAACCCACAGCTAACATCATACTCAATGAGAAAAAGCTGAAAGCCTTTCCCCTAAAATCAGGAACAAGAGAAGAATGTCCACTCTTACCAATTCTATTTAACATAGTATTGGAAGTCCTAACCACAGCAATCAGACAAGAAACGAAGGAAGAAAGAAAGAAAGGAAGAAGGAAGGAAGGAAGAAAAAAGAAAGAAAGCAAGACATCCAATTGGAAGGGAAGATGTAAAACCGTTACTATTTGCAGATGACATGGCACTATATAAAGAAAATCCTAAAGTCTCCACCAAAAAAACTATTAGAACTAATAAATGAATTCAGTAAGGTTGCAGGATACAAGATTAATATACAGAAATCTGTTGCATTTCTATATACTTATAATGAACTCTCAGAAAGAGAAAGTTAAAAAAAAAATCCCATTTAAAATTGTGTCAAAAAAAAAAATACCTAGGAATAAACTTAACCAAGGAGGTGAAAGAACTATATTCTGAAAATTATAAAACACTGATAAAGGAAATTGAAGATAATTCAAAGAAATGGAAAGATATCTTGTGCTCTTGGATTGGAAGAATTAATATTATTAAAATGGCCATACTACCCAAAGCAATCTACAGATTAATGCAATCCCTATCAAAATACCCATGACACTTTCCACAGAGCTAGAACAAATAATCCTAAAATTTATATGGAACCATAAAAGATTCCAAAGTGCTAAAACACTCTCGAGAAAAATGAACAAAGCTGGAGGTATCATGCTCCCTAACTTCAGACTATGCTACAAAGCTACAGAAATCAAAAACAGCATGGTTCTGGTACAAAAACAGACACGTAGATCAACGCGACAGAACAGAAAGCCCAGAAATAAATCCACACACCTATGATCAATTCATCTACGACAAAGGAGGCAAGAACATACAATGGAGAAAAGACAGTCTCTTCAACAAGTGATGCTGGGAAAACTGGACAGCTACATGTAAAAGAATAAGAATAGAACATTTCCCAACACCATATGCAAAAACAAACTCGAAATGAATTAAAGACCTAAATGTGAGACCTGAAACCGTGAAACTCCTGGAAGAGAAAATAGGCAGAACACTCTGTGACATAAATCGTAGCAATATTTTTTTGGATCTGTCTCCTAAGGCAAAAAAAATAAAAGCAAAAATAAACAAATGGGACCTAATTACACTTAAAAGCTTTTGCATAGCAAAGGAAACCACTGACAAAATGAAAAGACAACTGTTGGAATGGGAGAAAATATGTGCAAGTGATATTACCGATAAGGGGTTAGTATTCAAAATACGAAACAGCTCATACAACTCAATATCAAAAAACCAAACAACCCAATTAAAAAGTTGGCAGAAGATCTGAACAGACATTTTCCAAAGAAGACATACAGATGGCTAACAGGCAAACGAAAAGATGTTCAACATCGTTAATTATTAGAAAAATGCAAATCAAAACCACAATGAGCTATCACACATCTGTCAGAATGGCTATCATCAAAAAGTCTACAAATAACACATTTCGGTGAGGATGTGGAGAAAAGGGAACACTTGTACACTACTAATGGGAATGTAAATTGATACAGCCACTATGGAAAACAGTATGGAGGTTCCTCAAAAGCCTAAAAATAGAACTACCATATAACCAGTAATTCCACTCATAGGTATATATCCAAAAAAACCGAAAATGCTAATTCAAAAAGATATATGCACCCCAATGTTCACAGCAGCATTATTTATACAATAGCCAAGATGTGGAAGCAACCTGAGTGTCCATCAACAGATGAATGAAGAAGATGTGGTGTATATACACACACACACACCCCCCACACACACACAATGGAATATTACTCAGCCATAAAAAATGAAATTCTGCCACCTGCAAAAACGTGGATGGACCTAGAGAGTATTATGCTCAGTGAAATAAGACAGGAAGACAAATACTGTATGTTATCACTTATATATAGAATCTAAAAAAAAACAAATGCACAGATATGGAAAACAAACTAGTGGTTACCAGTAGGGAGAGGGGTTGGGGGAGGGACAAGATAGGGGTATGGGATTAAGAGATACAAAGTACTACGTATAAGATAAATAAGCAACAAGGACACATTGTACAGCACAGGGAAATACAGCCATTATTTTGTAATAACTTTAAACAGAGTATAGTCTATAAAATACTGAATCACTATGCTGTACACCCGAAAGTAATGTAATGTTGTAAATCAACTATACTTTAATAAAAAAAAATTTTTTTTAAGTACCTGGCACTGAGAAGGCACTCAGGGTAGATTCTTCTGATTCCCCAAGACAGATCTGTGCCTCTAGATGTACAAAATGTTTTCAGATCCTGTCTCAGGGAGATGTTGACCAAGAATGGTTTAGTTGCAGATGAGTCAAAATGGTGTACAGTTGATTAACATGTGGCATTGAGGAGACTCCCTTCCTGCCTTTCTAGGCACCCTGCACCTTCCCTGGCCCAGCCTTGCCTGGCTCAGCTTCCTTTCCTTCCTTCTGGGATAGTAGAGTGGAAGTATTTTGGGGACAGTCAAGCTTTTAGTTTTCTGCAAATCGCCGTACTAGATTCTTCTTCCCTGTAAAAATGAATGCTACGATGCAGTGAGCGTGTTGGATAGTAACACCACGAAGCACAGTGGCGCCTCACCAAGTACATTCTGGGAAGAGTGTCACCCTCTGGAAACAAAGGGAGATGGTGCTCCCCGGCTGGAGCCTGCTGACACTCATGAATTATATATCTGGAAGCTTATTCACATTCCTCTTCCCTGCTTTACAGGAACCATATTAAATTGAGTTATGTATCTCAGGGACTTGCTCTGAGAAACACTGATTACGTACCATGTTACACTGTTGTAAGAACCTGTGAACTTTACAAACGAAAGAGAAGCCTGCACATCTTTTTTACTTCATTTTTATCTCTCAATGCCTGTCGACTTTCCAACCACTCGCACCAGGCAGGCTGTTTGATTCATTCCCTAGTCACAAAATCACTTTCACACTTTCATCCTCCCGAAATTATCGTGTCCCTTTTCTTCACCAAGCAAAAATCCATCCTGATCTCAGCCTAATTTGGGTTTCTTTCAAGTGCCACCAAAGGCTTTCCTCCTGAGCATTCCTCAATCCCATCTCTACTTTCAAGGGTTTCATTACTGAGGCCAGGAAGGTAGGGGCATGGGTTTTTAGATGAATTGCCAGTGCCCTGTTTCAGCCCAATTTATGACAGTAAGATTAAAAACAAATACGCTGTGGTGGGCAACCCTAACGGAGCCCCACAGTCTCTGCAAACGCGGTGGGATGCATGTACATAATTATGTCACATAAAACTGTAATGTCTGTCTTGTGGGGAGGTGCTTCCTTTGCTGGCTTTGATGAAATAAGCGATGTTGGGGAGGCCCATCTGGCAAGGAACTGAGGGTAGCCTCCAGCTGACAGCCAGAACTGCTGACCTCAGCCAAAGGGTGTCAAGGAACTGAATGCTGCCAACAACCATGTGAACTTGGAAGTGGATCCTTCTCCAGTCAAGCCTCAGAGGAGACTGCAGGCCAGGTCAGCACCTTCACTGTAATCTTGTAAGAATCTGAAACAAAGGACCCTGCCACGCTGTGCCAACCACCGACCCACAGCAAGTGCAGTAATAAACTATGTTATTTTAGGCCACCGCATTTGTGTAATATTCCTGTGCAGCAATACATAACTAAATTCAGAGAAAGAGAAAAGCAGCCCCTGACATCTGAGAGCTAATCTGGTACTCTCAGCAAGGCCTTGATGTTGCTGGGAGCTGGCCTGCACGCATACGAGGCTTCGGTGTTGAATATAAATAATTCCAGAGAACAGCGACATCAGACCACCACAAGGACCGACCACTCTGTAATCATGTTTGTACACGGACAAAACCCTGAACATTGTTCAAATCCCCTCAATGATCAAACATCCCCCTGTACCAGCTAACACGGGCATACAGCTTTAACCTTGATTCACTTCCCTCGTCTCACAGATTTCTTTAGATTCCATTCACTGAATTGCCCCTCCTTAAGGCATACAACACAGAGCAAAGCTCTACTTTCTTGAACCTTCCCCCAAATCCCCTAAAACAAGTCTGAATCCCGTAAGTCTTTCCTAATGCCTCCTTATTGAGATGCTGTATGATTCCCCATTGGTGTGTGGTCTCCCTCACTGCAACCAGCAATAAACCCAACTTGTTCAACTATGGGTATGTTCCTAGTGGTCTCTGGCTGGAGAACATTGACAAGACTACAGCAAACAAATAAAGCAAATAACAAAAACAAAAAAAGCAAACATGATTTTACCATGGAACTTGCATAAAAATAGAAGTATAAACCAATACAGCAAGAAAATACATAGTTTAAATTAGATCTAAAATACAAAAATATAACAAAGTATCTCCAAATGAGTATAAAGAAATTATTTGATAAATGATATTAAGTGGATAGGAGCAGGAAAACTAGGCTGGATGTACATTTAGACTAAATAAAAATGAACTCTACATAGGTTAAAGGATTAAACATAATAAAAAATGAGCTGAAATGTAATGAATTATTTTATCAGATCCATGTAAAAACTATTTTGAAGACTAGAAACATGGAAAATGTTTAGAATTTGATGTGACCAAAAAAAAAAAAAAAAGCAGATTGTAAAAGTGCAAATAAAGCCTGGCTGTAACGTGCCAGGAACTGTTTTAGGCATTTTGTTCACATTTCATTTAATCTTCACAACGCCATGCCAGGAAAGCTGTATTATTCCCATTTTATAGATGGAGATACTAGAGCAAAGAAGTTAAATAAACTGCCCAAGGTCACAGAGCTGGGAAGTTGAGGAGACAGACATGAACCAAGAAAGGACTCCAATGCTGTGTTTGTAACTACACTGTTCTACCTCTTTTAGACACACAGGATGATTGCAACTAGGTGTTACCATGGTTAACTGGGGACAAACACTGGATTAAATATGCAAACGTGAAATAACTGTGATACAGGAACAGGATTAAAGGCAATTTAATTTTAAAAGCTCTCGTCTTTAATGCTATATATTTAATGCAAACAACACAGACAATCAAGCAATGAACTGGTGAACTCCAATTCTCCACGAGAAGTTTTAATTATATACGTCCTTGGAAACAGACCTGTCCAAAACTACTATTTCACTCTTTTCTGGAAGAACAGAACAGATGTGGAGAATCAAGAATACGGAATGCAGCCATCAGATCACTGTACAAGGGTGAGGTAGGGAACGCTCAGGGGACAGAGACCCAGCAGGAATTGCTGAGCTGATGGGGAAGACAGGTAAGCTTCAAGACTCGCGAGCAAGGACAGGTAAACTAAGGAGGGTCTGCCTACTTGCGTCCCCTCTTATAGTCTGAGCTCCTACCTGCTTGCAGTGGGCAAGTATGAAGATAAAAATCAGAGTCCCTGTAGGGACCGCAGTGAGTGCCCCATCCATTTGTCTTTTTGTAAAAACTGGATTCAGCAATGCTATGTGGCAACCTAAGGGCAGGCACAGACTCACCCTCTTGCCATCCAGGTGTGTGTGCTGACTGCACACCAAGATAACTTCTTCTTAGGGCAGTGAATTAATCACTCTTTCCACAACTATGTCTTCAAGTCTTTTGATTTTACTGGTACTTTTAGGATGACCTAAATCTTTTTCCGGTCAAATCTCAGATGACACTTTGACAACTGTCACCTCTTCTAGGTGGAAAATTAAAATACAGGATACTCTGGATTCTATGAAAGTTGGATTAGAAAACCCATGTTAAGAAGCATTGATTTGGAGGGTGGGGAAAACAACAGAACTCCATTCCCCAGACATTCTATGCCATTTTTAAAAAGCTGGTTCATAACATTACATGAATTTATGTGTACAACATTTTATTTTGACTTCTGAAAGTGTGTTCACCAACAAAAGTTGTTTCCATCCGTCACCGTACTGTTGACTCCCTTTACCCATTTCGCCCTCCCTCCGCCTTCCTCCCCTCTGGTAAGCACTACTCTGTACCGTTTTACTCAGTCTTGCTCAGAAGGCCCCTCACTTGGCGGGAGATGACCACCTGCTGTGTTTACAGCAGATTATAACTACCAGATTACAGGTGGCACCTGTTCCTCAACTACATCATCTGTGCAACTGCTTCAGAAGAATATTGCTCAGAGGGTCAGGGCAGAGCTAATTTGTCATCAAGGCTTTTGAGACAGGGAAGGCAAAGCTGGATGCTTCAACAGACATCAGCGTTTTAGTGGGGCAGCCTGAGTAGGGCTGGGGAAGGAAGGATGTGAAACAATGTCCTGTAAATCTGATTTTACCGATACTACATTTCAGCCAGACCAGAATCAGTTATGTGCAAAATGATTAATCACTGTCTCCCTGAAATATTCAAGGTCCTGCTGCCTATTCTTAGGATGGAAAAAAATCTAACGCTGAAATATGACTTTCAGGCTTTTGTTCATTCTATACCCTTTTAATAAAGCAGAACACAAAATTTTGCCTTGGGCTTGGCTGACTTATGGGGTTTATCTCCTAAGTGGCAAAGTTTCATCCCTCAGCCCCATCACCAAACTGAGCCCAAGTTATAAGAAGCCTGGTAGAGAAGGAAAAATGCAGGTGCTGTACCTAACACATCCATTTATCAGATGCAATAATTGCTCTGAGAGACAGGTTTTCTCTTTATATTTATAGAAAAATAGGCACTGCAGAAGAAAATGAATTCAGCTAACGGCAGTTGCGGATGGCTCTGCACGGTGTGTTTTGGACAAACGTGGCTGATGAATTACAACTTGCCTCCCTCACTGCTGGGAGGGGGGAGGGAAGCAGGAGAAGTCCCTGGGGCATCATCTGAGGCAAAGGCTCCAGCTGGGTCCCCACATACCTTCTCTGCATACTCAGACACAATCTGCTTGATCTCGGCAGAGCAGAGGCCCACGATCTGGCCCACGGAGCTGGCGGTCAGACGGCTCTGCAATCACAGGGGGGGTGTGTTCTCAAGGCCGTGCACTGTCTTTCACACCACTGGAAACCCTGAACACTATTAAAGTAAAACAGATAATATTCCCAGGGGAAAAAATAATTTGGCTTTTGCTCATGTGTTCGGAAACACGGAAGGGAGAAAACAAGCTTCAGGGCAAAGGTTAAGTCACCTCCCCCCTCCTGAGTCACTCAGCAGACTATGTTAGATTCTCCTCGGACTCTGGGTATCCTGGAAAATCATTCCAGGGTTTTTACTGCTGAGGATCACTAAAAAGAGCCTGAAGGGAACTTGGCAGGCATAGGACTCAGAGGAAAAAAGGACAAATGGGAGAGGAAAAGGGATCTCAGAATTCCTGAACTATCTCTTGACTGCCACAGGCCCCTCCTGCCCTAAAAAGGAATTCTCCTTTCAAGGCACTTGGTTAAACCTTTTACACAGGTCATGAGCTCTGGGAAGAGTGAATATAAATTTAGGACCCTATCATCTACCTAGATGGTGTAGGAGGGAAACAAGGGCTCCTTTGGCATGGGATGCCACATGCAGTTATGGAGAGGCAGGGCTGAACCACAGCTGTCCTGCAGAGGCCCTGTGATGCCATCCCAGCTGGGACATCCTGTCTTCACATGGGTCCTTCAAATCTCCCTCCTAGAGGTTCCCATGGACGGCAACACCGTGCATGTATAAATGGTTTCCAAAAGAAAGATCCCAAGGAAACGGGAAGCAGGGTGCTGAAACGAGAGGGCCCTGAAGGTGGACACTCGGAAGAGGCCCCCTCATAGCAGAGCCGGGGTGGTGCCAAGTCTCCACCTCCACACCACGCCCACTCACATGACCACGCTTGCCTCACCTCCTCACGTGCCATGGCAGTCATCTTGGTCATCAGGGACTGAATACGCTGCTAAAAGAAGAACGGGGAGAGGTAGCAGTGAGCAGGTCTGACCACACAAGACTTAAGCAGGGTGTCGAAACAGGTCTTCGCAGTGGAATCCAAGGGCTATTTCAGCCGGTCTCGTTTTATGGTGAGCCTCATGAGAGGTGATGAAAGGAAGCTGAAAAGGGCGCGAAAGGCCAGCCAGCAGCAGCTGGCTGTGGGAGGCAGCTGGCCATCCTGGAAAGCTGCGGATGAAAGCGAGATTTCCCCCAAAGACTTAGGCGGAAACCTCAGGGGCTACATGGACCACTCACCTCTTCAGCAGCCTGAAGCTCGTCTTCCTCGTGGGCGTCGGCTTTCTCTGCAGCTGACAGCCCTGCGGGAAGTGCCATTTTCTTGTCCTCGGCCTGGAAGGGAAGATGGGAAAACAGCTGAGCACTGCAGTTGGAGATTCAGTAGAGAAAGGACAACACTGCAAAGGAGCATGAGTCTGTGAAAGAAAACACACAGATCTGGACAAGTCACCCAGTCCCTGGGAAAGAAAGCGAGATCCAGAGACCGGGGCTTCCACTACAACCACAGACCGAGCAGCTGCAGCCTCGGGTCTCGCCCAGTGCCCACCTCCATTTCTGAACTGCTCGCCGGCGCAATTCCTATCGGGTCATACACCTTTGCCAGACTTATCCTTACACTTTGCTTGGGTCTTCCCCTACTTTAATTCCTGCCAAGAGCAGATCACTGCCTTAAGATCACTGCCTGTTTTTCAGCAGAGACCCATTAGTGGGATATGAAAGTAATTTAGCAGGTACGATTGGCACCTAAATAAACTAAATAAAAATAACAGAACACAACACATCCAAGTGCGTGGTAGTACAGGTAGTAAAGGGTTATGTACCGCTTTGTGAAACTTTTGTTTTTGGGGTTGTATCTGCAGGTGTGTGTAGTGTGAGTGTGTGTGTGTGTGTGTATACTGAACCATGATGAAAAACAGAATTCTTACTGCCAAGAGTGGTCAGCAAAGTTTGAAAACCACTGGTCTGAAGGACAAGACTCTAAACTGCTTGCCCTGGTGCTCAAGCTCCAGGCCGTGGATGCAGCTCAAGCTCTAAAGGTACCGCACCACACTCAGGACACCTGGAGTAACGGCTGCTCCCCAAACCTGGGCTGCAAGTCTAGGGTTCTTGGTTTTAGCTCCATCTTTGCCATTCACCAGCTGGCAACCTCAGGCTTGCCTTCTCTGGATACTGGGGTCTTCTAGGGTTGAACGAGAGGACTGCCCTCAGACACCCTTCTGGGACCATCCCAGTTCTGAGATGCATTTCTATAACAAGGCTATGACTGACCCTGGGGCATGGCCTGAGCACCTGCATATATCTACAGGGGATAAGACTTCCAGTTCAAATGTGCCATCTCACATGAGAATGATAAGGCAAGGCCAATGCGAATAATATTTCATGGGTGTCTCATGATTTTTCCAATCATAACCAAATTTCCTTATTTCAGAATATAGTCATATACATAGACATTTTTTTCAGACTTAAAATTACATATTACACATACACATCAAGTTCTTATACACTAGATGCCACATGACACTCAGAACCAGAAAAAAAACCTTGCTTTGGAGGAAATGGCTGTTTGGTTGAGTGAAAACACAAATGTGGAAGAAATAATAAGAAAACCAAAAAAGAAGATGTCATAATGAATGCATAAATGATTGTTAATGATAATAATAATAATGATGATAGTTAATGCTTAGTAGATGTGCACTATGGGTTGGATTATTCTACATCCTTTATATTTTAATCTTCACAACAATGCTGTGAGGTAGTGCAGTTTCTGCCATTTTACAGATGCTGTGAACTAAGGCACAACAAAGTATACTGACCAAAGTCACACAGTGAAGGGGAGGAGCTAGGATTTGAAACCAGCCAGTCTGGCTTTAGAACATATGCTCCAAGTCACCGTCAGTGCCCTCCAAGGACCGAGACAATGACTGCAGAAAGAAGAGGGAGCCCGGGGTCAGGGAAGGCTTCCCGGAAGGACTGAGGAATGGGGGATCTGGACAGAGGAGGGGTGGCAGGAGAACAGCAGGGGGAGTGGTGTCTCATTCAAGAAAATCTGGGGGTCAGGAGGGGAATGAGGAAAGAGGTTTTACTAGATCTCAAGCTGTGGACTCTACTTTTTAAGAGGCCACTGGCCACTTTAGTTAGCATGTTATTATTGAAAAGGCAGTGGATAAGAGGACAGGTTTTGATGTCACACAGATCTGGGTTCAGATTCTTATTATGGCACGTTAGGAGCTGTGTGATCTTAGACCAATCACTGAGCCTCTCTGAACCTCAGCTTTCTGCCCTGAAAAACAGAAATAAGTATCCTCCTCATAGAGTTGTTCAGAGGAATAAGTGAAAAAATACATGTAGAGCCCTGAACAAAGGGCCTGAACACAGGAACGGTCTGGCACTATAAGATTTATATGCCTGCCTTGCTGCTGACAATTAAGAATCATGAATGAATACTGATACATACAAAAAAAATACATGAATGAAGAGAAATCCTTGAGACTCTTTCATGAACTTATAAAACCCCATCTTGACTTTCCGTTTTTTCCACACCAGGCTGTCTTAGTACAGGGCCAGCCTGTAACACATGCTGTGCTCTCTCTCACTGCCAGCAGCCTGCTCACACCTGTGTCGGGCCTCTCTCATCAGATGAGGAGTGCTCAGGGCTCTGGGAGTGGACTTCATCTCTACAGTTGTAGAGTTATTGCAGGCCATCTGTTTGACCCTGGTGTCATGACTTCCAATCACCCTTCACTTCCAGCCCCACGATGAGGTGCTGCCTCAGCTCCCCGGCCTGCAGGGGCAACAGACCAGGGATGCCACGAGGCAGATTCAGGGGCCAAAGGCAGCTGGCACATCCCCGCTGCCCGGGGTTGCCCAGGGACCAGAGCCCTGCTGTCCCACCCCTGCCGGGAGCCTGTCCGTGTCAGACGGAGGCAAAGGGGAGGAGCACTTGCATCTCTCAAACATTCTTTCCCATTAGACAAGCTTTTCTTACCTTTTCTGCTTTGCTCTGGCGGCTAAATCCATACCTCCTGCAAGCCACAAAAGAGGGGAGTTCAATTACTATTAAAAAAATAAATTTGATCACATGCATTTTAGTTGGATTTTTATATGAAAAGCACCAAAGAGAATTTAGGCTATTTGGTGACTGGAGAACATGTTTCAAGTGCCTAAACCAAAAACATATTCCACTGTTTTCGAATAAAGGGCCCGCCATTCTATTTGCCATATAAATACTATAAATGGGAACTCCTCCTGCAGAGTGCAACGTTCTCTTTAAGTGCGATTATTACTCTTTGAATCGGGAACTGGATTTCAGATCCACGGTTTACACTAAAAGCCTTAAAAATATCTGTATGATATGTGAATGTGTTTGCTCAAGCTAAACATGCTCTCTAATGACTACTTTCATAACCTCATGTCCAGCCCATTTTTTATTCTCAAACATAATCCAAGCATGACGCCAATAATGTTGTGTGCTCACTTCACGCAAGTTTAAATTCAAAGACGCTCACAAATGCACTTTAGTTTAAATTAGCTTTTCAGGTTCTAATTAATATCTATTTTTTAAAGCAATGCAAAAACCATTCGACCTAGAACAAAACACCCAAACTCACTTACCTTTAAATAGTTTTTAATGAAATAAAATCACATGCAACCATTTAAAAAAAACAAATTAAGGGCTCCTGCTCTTCCCTCACTCACACCTCACCCTGCTTGCTGGGTCATGTGCTGGCCTCTGACCTGGTCTCGGGCCTCCATGCCCCCTCTTCCCTCCCCATCCCTTATTCAACCTCCCGCTGGCCTGGTCCACATCTGTCACTGGCAGGGAACACATGCCCTTGTGGGCACTGTCACTAGGGCCTCCCTTCCACAGCCCCGCCTAACAACCGCTGAGCCTCACCGCCAGCAGGTCACTTTCCCCACTCCTGGGCATCGGCCCCTGAGCAGAGCTCTGCACACACTGTGCTATTCTCCTGGCTCCTCCTACTTTCCTATTCACTCCTCACACCTCAGCTCTAAAGCCACCTCTTCTTTGAAGCATTCCCAGACTTTGCTTTGGATGGTTTTAGTCATTTCCAAAAGTCAGTTCCACTTTCAATCTGAAAATCTCAATCTGGGACCAGTGCTTTGCCTGCCATGTGATGAGCGTGAAGGGAAACACACACTTGGGCACAGGATTTCTTAGAACTTTGCTGACAAATCACAGGCTTAGTTTACAGTTGAGTCTGGTATACAAGGTGGGCTGGGAAGTAGAAAGTCAGGACAACGGGTTTAGCTAGAGTCTTCACTCTGGTGCCAGCAAACTGTGTGACATGGGGGAAATTGCTTCACCTCTCTGAGCTTTGTACCACTGATATGGGATTGCAAACATGATCCCAAGCCCTGTTTAAACAGCGTCCATAGGATTTCTATAAATTACCACTGACGGTACGGGAGGGCCGGAAGGAGATACAAACTACAGGCTGGGTAGTTTGGGTTGGAAACTTTTCAATTGCTCAAACATTCTGCCCTGGCTGATCCATCCCTGTGCCTGTACGTGTTCCCCCTACTTCCTGGACAGAAATCATGTCCAACTGCCTGTTTGCCTGTCTGCATCCTTCTCCAAGAAAATGGAGAAATCAAGAAGCCAAAAGTATCACCCGACCTTGCAATAGGTTGTCTTATAACTGGAGAGACCAAAAGTCACTGCTGGTTACACTGTGTCCATCCTCTAGGCACAGATCTACAGGCCCAAAGTGCAGCAGACCAAAGTTATGTTTTGAGTATCCACCCATATCCTGTACAGGACCTTATGGCAGATTCTGTGAACTGGCTTAGTCAACATCTAGCATCTTTCTATACTGTGGAGGCAGGAGAAAAAACAACTCTATTTTCCACACTCTCTTGCACCTGGGGTTCTGAATACTACTTAGGTTCCATCAATGAGATGCATTTGCTGGAGTTTTCAATGTGTAGCAGTTAGAGAAGGAGACAGCAAAAGCACAAAGGATTCACTGCACTGGTGCGGATCACAGTAGAAGTAACCTGGTTCTGGGGCCAGAAGCTGTCACGGTGGTTTTCTGATTTTGGCAAAGTGGGTGGTTTCTTTGTCAGCAGCTGCAGTACCAGCTTCCCAACTCCACAGGCTGTTCACTAGCTTCCTGATGATGGAGGCGGAAGCAGCATCCTAGGCAGCCCAGATCTAATGTGACACTTGGGAAGTGACCCTGCTCAGCCTACGTCACATCTCTTAACTCCTCCCATCCACCCCTGCAATCAATCCTTTCTGCTGAAACTAGTGGGAAGGTTTTGTGTCCTGAACCAGGGAGCACTGACCAACAGAGGGTCTCTCTGAAGTTTCCCACTCCTAGAAGTGTCCTTGCACCCTGGGTATTCTTTTGTTTCCCAGGCCTTCAGTCTGTGGAGACCTTCAGGGCAGAAGACATACCCTCAGGCAGACGGGCCTTATCTAAGGCCCAGGAACTTTACAGATTTCCAAATAAAGCAGTAAACAGCTAAATCTGAGTAATTCAATTCCCAGGTCCCAGCTACTTCTCCTTAAAGACAGAGGCTCTGGGAAGACTTTTCTGACCACCCAAAACTAGGTTAGGCCCACACAGATATGCACTTCTGTGTTGACACCCACGGGGTACGATAATTATGTGTTATGTGCAATCTGTCTGTTGAGCCCTGGAGGGGAGGAAATTTGCTTCATTCACTTTTTTTTCTTTACATTTTTTAAGTTGAGGTATAATTCATGTAACATAAAATTCACCATTTTAAAATGTATACTTCAGTGGTTTTTAGTGTATTCACTATTTTGTGCAACCACCACTACTGTCTAATTCTAGAATAGTTCCATCACCCAAAGAGCTCCACAACCTAATATATATAAATAGCAGTTAGTCCAATTTTCCCCTATCCCCTTCCCCTGGCAACCACTAATCTACTTTCTGTCTCTGTGGATTTGCCTATTCTGAACATTTCATATAAATGGAATCATACAACACGTGGCCTTTTGTGCCTGGATTCTTTCACTTAGCATGCTTTCAAAGTTCATCAATATTATAGCATGAATCAGTACTTAATGCCTTTTCATGACTAAATAGTATCCCATTGTATGAAAAAACCACATTTTGTCTGTCCATTCAGCAGCTGATGGACATCTGGTTTGTTTCCACTTTTTGGTGACTGTGAATAGTGCTGCTATGAATATTCACTTTTGTATCCCCAGCGTCTAGTGCAGTGACTGGCACATAGTACGTAGTTAATGAACGTTTGCTGAATGAAGAGTCCCGCTGACTCTAGAAGGTTTCCTTCTCCATGTGACATAGTGGCAATGCTTCCATGACGAAAAAGAGCTGTCCTCAGCTGCCTATCAACGCCTGCCTCATTTGCTCACTGGTCCCACATCTCTGGGAGACTCTTCCGTGCTGTTTGAGTCTCATCAGGAGAACATGATACCCTTTTGCGGCCTTTCATCCTCACAAAGAGCAGGGAGATGCTTCAACTTATTTCTACTACAAACACATTTACTTCTCTTTCATCCTTCCTAGAGCATCCTTTCATGCTCTATCCTACAACCTACCTTTCCTCTTGCCCTGTCAGCTGGGCCCTTTCCTCTCAAGCGCCAGCCTGATATGCAGTGCCACGTGCTTCAATGTGCTCCTGGATTTCCCGTTGTTAGCTCTGACCCGCCAACCCGGCTGACGTCTACACCGTCAACACCAACAGAGCTCCAGCCCTCTCACCACCCAGTCACTTCCTCACACTCCAGACCCAGGACTTGGTCTTTATCATCAAGGATGTACATCTTCTAGAACTTTAAATTAGTGTTCACATACCCAAGTTATTCCGGACATACTTAAACATATTCCAATAACTAAAGCATGCATTAAAAAAATTTAAATTTAACTTAATTATTAAAATTCTGTTCCTGAGCCATACTCGTCACATTGTAAGTGCTCAACAGTCACACGTGGCTACTGGCTACCATACTGCACGTCACAGTTCTAGAAAACTAACTACCTTTCTGCCCTAGGGCAAAGTAAGACAGATATCAAATCATCTGGAATCCAGAACAAATCAGGGGCATAAAAAAGCCCTAAATACTAAGGACAGTGGATTCTGTTCTTTGTTCATTCAACAAGCATTTACTAAACACCTCTATGAGCATGTCATGGGCCTTCAGAGGGGACACAGGTTGGGAGAGACACGTCATATGCACTTAAAATGCATTTCCCCACAGTGACAGTTTCATAGTGTACTTAGTTGTTTAAGTTAGCTCCTAAAAGTTGATTGGACCCATAATATAACTGAAATACTGTAAAGATACAATTGTGTTTAAGTCTAAAATCGAAACTATGAGTCTTGTTTTTCCAACAACATAACATTTAAACAAATATACCCAACATGTTTTTAACAAGACACACAGTCCGTAAGGTCCTCAGCATAGTTGGCCAGGCTCAAAGTCTAGCCTTATTTGAGCAACTGAAAGTCAAAAAAGGGAGAAGAAACTGGGATGCTGGCCTCAAAGCCAGATGCTCTGTGGGCTTAGGCTGATGACTGACCTCTAACCCCAAAGAAGAAACACTGTTTTCCGACCTTCTTATTCTAGGAGTCAAAGTATTTTCCCTCTTGTCAAGAGGCGAGATGAAGAGGAAAACAGAAGCACTGACAACAGATAAGGGATTAGGATTCCTAGGTGGGGATGAGCAATTAAGGGACGCCCCAACAGTGAGGGGGAGGCAGGAGGAGTGCAGTGAGTCCCAGAGGCAGCAGGGGCCCAGCCCTGCCTGATTAGGAAGGAAAGGGAAGAGGGTAAGGCTTCTCACAAAGGGGCTGGAGGGAGGGCTAGAGCTGGGGGTAATGAGAACATAGGGACAGGAGAACTGAAAGGAGAGGCTGAGGTTAGGCTCCTCATTTGAATCTAAAGGTCACATTTAAGGGCATTTGAGAACTGAAAACTGCCGCTGCTCAGGATGATGGTGATGAAGATGATGGTGGTGATGGTGATGGTGATGAAGATGAAGATGAAGGTGATGGTGATGATGAAGATGAGGATGACAGTGATGGTGGTGATGATGATGATGGTGATGGTGATGGTGATGGTGATGAAGATGATGGTGGTGATGGTGATGATGAAGATGAGGATGATAGTGATGGTGGTGATGATGATGATGATGGTGATGGTGACGGTGATGGTGATGGTGATGGTGATGAAGAGGAAGATGAAGGTGATGGTGATGATGAAGATGAAGATGAAGATGATAGTGATGGTGGTGATGATAATGGTGATGGTGATGGTGAGGAAGATGAAGATAAAGATGATGGTGATGATGATGATGGTGATGATAGTGATGGTGATGATGATGGTGTTGGTGGTGACAGCACCTAACTGTTGACATTTACTGTTTTCTACATGAGACAAACTGTTCAAAGTCCTTCATAAAGACATTGTTATGTAATACTCATCGAATGGGAGAGATATCAAGCAGTGGAGAGTATTGACTTAAAACCCTAAGGGAAGAGTAAGAGAGACAGAAAGGAGGGGAGCAGCCTTCCCAAGGAAGGGGAATAAAAGAACACTTCTTGGGGCTATAAGTTTTATCCCATTTGCTCTGTCAGTTGTAATAACCACTCTCTGGTTGTTCAGTCTCAGATCAAACAACCAAGGCTGGGCCTGTCTTCCTAAAATCAAGAACCAAACTCTCACCAGAGGCTCAAACAACATTTGTAGATAATAACGATGACATGTTTTTGGAGTCCAGCAAACCTGAGTTCAAGTCCCAGTTTGAGGCTCTTACTAGTTCTTAATAGTTAGCAGTTGACCTTGGGCAGGTTATTTTTTAACCTTTCTGAATGCTGTCTTCATCATTCTCAAAAAGGGGAATGAGCTGAATAAACCATCAGAATTCTCCACCTTCATAAACTCACCCTCTCCTTACCAGAAAAGCTTGAAAAAAAAAAAAAAAAAAAAGGCAAAATAACCCCATCTCCTAAAAAACAAACAAAAAAAGGCTTCATCAAACACCCACCCCAGGCTCAGAAATCAGGAGTCAGCATGATCCCACCAATAAGAGCTAAGGCTAGTTCTGAGACACGTACTGGATATTGGAAAAAATGGAGGTATGAACAATACAAAGTACTAAAAACCACACTTCCCTAAGTCTTCTCTGGCTCCGGAACGTGACACTCACAGAGGCTGCCTCTCCAGCTCTGGCTCGCCCGGACCAGCGCAGTCTCGTGTGCCCGCTTGCAGCTGAGGGGTGGCTAGAGAGCCCCCCTCACAGTGTCCAAGGCGTGCAACCCGTCCAGTGGCACGGGACCTCACACCCGAAGGGCCCCGCATTTGGCTGTTGCCGCTGTCGTGAAATCCTTAATGATTAATCATTAGTCATGATTCTCAGCGGCCTAAGGTGCCCTGCATTTTCATTTTACACTGCTTGGGCCCTGCAAATTATGTCGCTGGTCTGGAGGTGCCTGACTCAGAAGCAGCTCAATTCGTAGCATCAGCTGGTGAGCTGTGGGGCAGCCCTCACGCTCAGGTCGGGGCCAGAACTCACAACTTCCTTTGAATGAAACGGACTAGCTTTCATTCTCAGGAAGAAAGGATCTGAGCCCGCATTACTCTCTCAAAAACAAACAAACGAACATACAAACAAAAAGTGGCAACTGCAATTCCATCTGAGAGATGGAAGAAGTGAGGCAATTAAGCCTTAATTTCCTTCTGGCTGTCTCCAGTACCCTAGAGCGAGCAGCCATCAGATGCTCACTTGGAGATGCTGGTGGCACTGCTGTTACTCCCAGCCCCCCAGTGAGGGCTGGGTTATGAGCAGGGCAGCACACCGCAATCACTCAGAGCAGAGGGGAAAGAAGCACAGGAGACGTACTCACATCAAGGAATCAGTGACCCTAAGTAGAAAATTCAGGACACAAAGGAAGGTTAATACCCAGAGTCAAGCAAAAAATTCAACGAGGAGAAGCATTCCCGTGTGTGTGTGTGTGTGTGTGTGTGTGTGTGTGTGTGTATGTAACTGAAAACTGAGGCTATAAGAACTGTATCTTTAAAAATTAGAGATGTTTTTAAGAAGTGACAAAACTACTTCTAAATTCTTTATTTTCCTGGTCAGGACAATTCTTCACAGGGAACCAAAACTATTAGACTCTGACACAAAGTAAAACTGCGGTAATTGCTTTCAATTCTTAGTTTACCTGAAGATGTTAACAAGTGGCAGGGGCATGAAGGGCAGGCCACCTGAGCCTCTGCGAATGCCCCAGGCTTCCCAGCTCCCTGAGAAGGGCAGAGCCGGGGATGGGGGCTTGGTGAGGAACTTCAAAGATCAGGCCTCTACCACCATCAGAGAAGCTACCCACAGAAACTGAGCTAATTCAACACCAGGGAGAAAAGTCCCCGGTGTTGGCAATCACAGGCTCAAACCCGTAAACTCAGTCAGGTGAAAACCAACCAAGTTCATTCCAATGAAGCAATTTAAGTTAGCTTTCCTTTTCAATGGTTTTATCAAATAGACACTTCAGACTGGGCCGCCTTCGTTACCTGCCATATTCCAAAAGCGTAGTGTGGATCCGTGATTCTTCATCCAGCAGCTCCTCTGCTGCCCGCTGGCGTTTGTACTTCCGACGGGGCTTGTAAGCATCCTAAGAGGTGGATGAGGCAGAGAGTTACTAAGCGTGAGGAGGCTGGTCCAGCCTGTCAGGGGCGGGAGTCCTTTCCCATGGCAGTGGGTATACAGCTCCCCTTCAGGAGAACAGCCGGCACATGGCGACTGCCTTCAAGGAGTCTGCCCCTTTGATTTTTATACTGTAGCAAATATTTCCACCCAATCTATGGCTTGTCAACTTTGTTTCATCTTGTTGGGTTTTTTTGTCCTACGACATTTTAATATTTCATGCAATCAAACTTATCAATCATCTTACTTCCTAACCCAGGGACTGTAAAAAAAAAAAAAAAAAAAAGCTCTTGTATGTTATTTTTATAGATTATATTTAACCTTTTAATCTATTCAGAATTTTTTGGGGGGTATAGTGAAAAGTAGGTATCTACAGATATATGTTTTTCTCTGAATGGAAAATTAAGAATCCCAACATCATCAATTTAATAGTCTATCCTTTCCTTGATTTAAAATGACAACTATATACATATATATAAAACATGTACCAATATTATCCTCTTCAATTCCTCTTGCTTTATGAGTCTTTATCCTGTCTCCACTGTTCTTTTTCAAATTTCCTGGCTATTCTTACACATTTTCTCTTCCAAATGAATTCTAGCATCAGCTTGTCAAGTTCATTATGAAAAACTGTTGAGCTTTGACTAGAATCACACCAAATTTATACATTACTTTGGGAAGAACTGACATCTCTATAATACTGAATCTTGCCTTGAAAAGCAAGATTTATCTCTCTATTCAAATCCTTCTTATTCCTTAATAAAATTTTCCATAAAAAAAATACAAATTTTCCAGTCACTACATATCCAGACCTTTCTACCACCCAGAGACATAAACCGTGCAACAATCACAGATATACATGCTAACCTAGAATGTTTAAAAAAAAAATTCTCTCATGGCATAGAAATCTCCATTTCTTGAACTCCAATACCAGAAAAGGAAAGTAGATACAAACCCTTCAGAGATATATATCTCTTTACAAAAGTGTTTTGAGGTTTATCCTTAAAAAACTTATAAAAACACAAAATGCACTTTAAACTTTCAATGACTTTTTAAATTATTAGAGTATTATTTACTTATAAATGTAGAAACACAGACCTCTTTTGTGTAGGACACATTCTGAAACTGAATATATATATATATATATATATATATATATACACATATATATTTCCTAAACAAAGTACACGGCACGTAGTAGGTGCTCAATTAACGTAGGTCTTCACCCCCCAGATGCCCTGGTTTGTCATTCTACCCCAAATGAATGTCCTTCTTGACTGCCAAACTGGCATCAAACAATACCTTAATAATATTTGCTCAGGGCTCTGGGTGCAAACAGGCAGCTGTTTGTGCAAGGTATTCCAGTTTGTCCCTGGATTTTTTCTTCTCCACTAGCGGAGTTCACCACACCTAATCTCTACCTGGACATCACCATGACAAGCATACTATCAGGTTTCTGCAGACAGTGGTATTTTTATGCTAATTAGAATTGTTCCCCTCTTGATAATTCTTGTTAACTTTATTATTATCTCACTTTTTGTTATGAAAAGTTTCAAACACACAGAAAAACATCCTTTCTGTAACATATACAATCTCAACAATTTTGTGGAAAAGGAATGAAACAGGTGCTGGGATGACCCTGGAGGGCTGTTTTTGTAACTCACTGCCGCAAATACTCCTAGGTTGCTGCTGGTGCCTATGTGAATAGGAAGCTATAAATAACACAAAACAGATTTATGGAGAAATGAAAAACATAATAGACCCATATGACGTCAGTTACTGTGTATGATTTAATTTCCACGGAGCTCTACCATTACAGCAGCACTATATGACTGAGCTTACCTGCTACTTTCCTTAGTTACCATTCGCTACTTTCCTTAGTTACCATTCGCTACTTTCCTTAGTTACCATTCGCTACTTTCCTTAGTTACCATTCGCTACTTTCCTTGGTTACCATTCATGGAGTCAACGACTCCAGACAGGAAACTGGAGTCTAAAGAAGGACTGACTCCAAAACAAAAGCATACTGAAACCGACAGCCACAAGGACCTTTTATTCTGCCTAACAATGACAAATGTTGGCCTTTGTGTAATTATCCTTATACTTTAAGGCACGGCACATACATCTCACCTTTCACATTTTATAACTACACCATGAGGTAGGAGCAGGGCAGATGCCATTACCTCCACCTTGCTACTAAAGAAGCAGCGATTAAATAATTCGCCTCTCAGTTACGGTGGGCAACCCCTTCAGGAAATACCCAGGGGGCAGCAAGACAGCCACGGGCAGCCACTGCCCTCCAGAGCTCCAGGGGGCCAGACCACACCCAACTCAGCAGGAAGCACATATCATTCTCCCAGGGCTCACCTGGCAGCCCAAATCCAAACCCTACTCTCACAGACACACCTCCGCCCACCAGCCCCTGAACAAACGCTGCCTTCCACCCAGAGGGGCTCCGCTGATGTTCGCATCAGCAAGTGCAGGGCCCTGAAACACCCCATAAGAGAGTCATTATAACTGAGACAAATCAGGTTGTTTTCTTCATTCTCACATGAATAAAACCACCACCAGCACAGAAATGAAGCCCTGGGAACTGAGTGAGGGAATGCTCATGTCTATGGGTAGGAAAGTTAGCTGGGGAGGTAGGGTTTTCTCCAGACGCCCCTAAACTTTGTTCTTCCTCTATTCTCTTTCACATGAGCTCCGCCGTGCAGGCCTGTCTTCTGTTCTTTGAGGTCCGGCACAAGTCCCACCTCAGGTCCCCTTGGGTTTGTACCAAACAGTGTAACTCGGTGGGTGAGAAGGAGGTCACTGCTTTGTATACACGAGCCAAGATGGCTTCTGTATATTGACTCCTAGGTTTACTTCTTCACAGCAGGCTGAGACCCACAGCTCAAAACCCTCCAGCACCAACCTCAAACTTTCCACAGACCCAGCTGTTTAAAAGACGGCCCCACTAAGCAGAGTTTAGCGGTTTACAGCCTGTCCACATTGCATGCTCTGCAAAACTGCACCTGACATTTGCGAACCATACACAGGATAAGCCCCGTGGCTATAAAGACCCCAGGCTGCAGCTGCCCTTCAGATTTCTCTAACCTGCCCCGGCCGAGGCTCCCTCGTTTCCTCGCCTCCCCTTCTGAATGGCGGCCCCGGCACCTAGGCCTCGGGATGGCCTGCACACTGAGAGTCTCCCCACCCTTCAGGCAAACCTGTCAAAGCACCGCCCAGAGACCCTGTGTGTGCTACTGCTAGCCCCCGTCACGTCTCTTCCCTTGATGAGGCCCGAAATCCCTTCAATCCCTTACAGCTGCAATGCTCCTGCTTTCACCTCATACCCTAGAATGCGGTCTGGCACACAGTGAGTGCTCAATCACTATTATGGAATGAATATATGGAGGCAGACAGACAGGATTTTAACCCGTGCCCCATTACTACCTCTCTGATTTGGGGCAAATTACTTTAACCTCTGAGGTTTTCCATCTGTAAAATAGGTATATGGAGAGAGTCGTAAGGATTAGTCAATCTATTTAACGTTATCTGATAACACATTAAGGGCTAAGATATACATACATGTGTATATTTGCTATTATTATTATTATTTTTTTAAGTTTTTATTTATTTATTTATTTATTTATGGCTCTGTTGGGTCTTCGTTTCTGTGCGAGGGCTTCCTCTAGTTGAGGCAAGTGGGGGCCACTCTTCATCGCGGTGCGCGGGCCTCTCACTATCGCGGCCTCTCTTGTTGCGGAGCACAGGCTCCAGATGCGCAGGCTCAGTAGTTGTGGCTCACGGGCCCAGCTGCTCCGCGGCACGTGGGATCTTCCCAGACCAGGGCTCGAACCCGTGTCCCCTGCATTGGCAGGCAGATTCTCAACCACTGCGCCACCAGGGAAGCCCATATTTGCTCTTATTGATAAAATGTACTAATATATATTTTTTTACTTGTGTTGCCACATTTACATTTCATGTCCTGGATAGAAAGGCCCTCCTCACAGCGTTTCCTATGGAAGAACACAGTGGAGTCGTAGTTTTAAATGACCTGGTCTCTTAGGGGACCAATAAGAAGTCTTTTTTTTTTTTCCCTCTGTCCCCTCTGTTCTCATACAAAATTCTAAACATTACCAAGAAATGCTCAACAAATAGTAAGCAAATGTATCTTTGGGGGCTTTGGGTAAAATTTCACAGCTACTCTTTACTCAAGGTTGAGAGAGACTGAAAGACCTCACTGCACAGGTCAGATACTTCATGAATATGGAAGGCTGACAGTTCAGAAAAGGAGGAAGTAGGCTGTATAACAGCACATTAGGTGAGACAACTGAGCGATTATGATTATGATGCGAAAGTGGAAGGGTAAGGGGACGCCTGTCCTGGGCAATAGTTTCATTTTCTTATGTCCTTTGAAAATACCACCTCCCATCAAGCAGGCCTTCTACAAAGCGGCCACCTATTCTGTGAAAACGAGATATGGAGAAGTCAAGAAAAGAACACATTTCAAAGGAGAGGCAGAGGTACTGGGAATAATCCCCAGGAGGAAGAAAAATGAGGCCAAGGCAGAAAGAGAGAACACTGGAAGGTGATGAGCTCAGAAGTTAAAAGTTCACACAACAGCCTTTCTGCCAGGCAATCTGGCAAGAGGTACTAACAGATTGAGGCATAACCTCTGAACCAACTCCACTTCATGGAATGCAACCCAAGTAAATCATTAAAGATAAAAGAAAAAATTTAGCTGTGGGGATGTCCTACATAATAGCCAAAACAAAACAAAACAAAACCAAAAAAACCCCAAAAAAACAAACTAAGCTAGTTAAATGAGTACCACACAATGCATAATGTACAGCCACTAAAAATGCTACGGAGGTATATTTATTGGCATGGAAATATATCCTTGATTATACTGTGGAGCAAAATAACCACACAACAAAACAGAATATGTAGTATCATGTCATTTTTTGTGATCTCTAATTTTCTATATTGATATCCATAACTATATATTTCCTACCTGGAATAACAGTGGTTATCCCTAGCTGGTGGTATCATGGGTGATCTAGTCTTTGTACTTTTTCTCCATTTCCTAATTTTTCATTATTACTACAGTAGTAGTATGAAAGAAAAATAACCTTTCGTAAAACAAAAAATCATGCATCAAAAAAATAGATGAGCTACATAACCAAGGATGAATGCAAAAAATTGGAATAGTCCTACAAAGATGGCTAAAGACAAGACAAGCTTATATTCTTATAAGCTAAAACTTTTTGAAAAATATTAAAATGTTTAATATTTATTTTTAAAAAGATATGTAAACAAGAGTAAGTAAAGTTTGCTTGCTGAGGCACAATGATAACTTGTTAATAGATGGAAAAAAAGACAACGGGACAATCTCCACTTGGCACCCATTCTCCAGCTGGACAAATGGTCTTCAAAAGGGCAAAGGCAGAGTAGATGCCCTCACAAGGGCAGAGCACCCAACCACTCTGCATGCATCTGAGTCTCTGGGACCCTGACAAATAATACCCCAGGGTCCTGAAATCAGTCAGAAACATTATGGCCAAATCAGTGTCAGGGATACGTAGGAAATGAGAGACCAGGTGAAGAGTGAGAAAACTAGAGAAGCACCAAAACCTGCTGTGTTTGAGGAGCCAGATGTAAAATGAAAACCTGGCTGCCTCTTCTCAGCTCCGCAACTGTGTAGGGAACTTATTAACCTTTCTGAGTTTCAACTTCCTGATTTATAAAACGGAAATATAACGCGTAAGTCCTTGAGTGTTGATGAGGAGTACATGAGATAATGTTTGTAAAATGCCTCATTAGATGTCAAGCACATAGAAGGCAGTCAGTACCCGGCAGCTACATGCATATTTTATAAAAGGCTGGCTCTAGAAACCTGGCGCTGTATGTAAGACCGAATTTTAATCCTTAATTTACCATTCAGAGTTTAAATTTGGGATTCTACATTTGTCAGTAAGGGGCAGTAAGAAACAGTGATGAGACATCTGAAGGGCAGAACTGGGGAGAGGCTGGAAGGAGAAGAAAACATTCTTGAGAAACTAAGACTTGCAAAGAGCCACACCCTGGTCACCTAGGAAAGACTTTATTCCCTTTACGAGGGGACGGACTCTGCTTGGAGAGAGTGACAGCAAACAAAACCCAGCAAGCTGTTCCATGTCTTACACTGACTCACAAGAAGAAGACAGGGACATGGAGCCCGGAGTCTCTGACAAGCTCCTGGGACCCTCACTCCAAGGCCGCAAGCAAGCGTGTGCAGAAGTGGTGGGTGGGAAGGATGGAAGTTAATGGCAGCAGAGCTCAGCTCAGAAACCTAAGAAGACAGCATCTAGAAATGGGGGAGTATTTTCAGTAGATGGAGAAAGAAGAAAACAAACAAACAAAACCCAAAGGCCAGCTCTGGCCATCCGTAAAAAATTTTTTATCATTCCTGTTGCAAATGTATTGACAGTCAACCAAGGAGTAAGTTCACACATAAGAAAAGGAAATAAACTAAGCAATTTGAACTATTATCAGAGACCTACAATTTTTTTTCCATTTTCCTTTATCTTGATATTATTTTCTAATGAGCTGCAAATGGCATTTTATCTAGCATTTTATTGCATTCTGGCTCCATCATCACCAATGTGACCTAGGGCAACCTACATAACTGATCTGTGCCTTAAGTTTCCTCACCTGTCAAAAAAAAAAATACTATTACTTCATAGGGTTGTGGTGAGCACTAGGTAAGTTATATATAAATGCTTAGAACAATGTTTGGGCACTATATATTTGTCACTGTCATTATCTCCTTAAATTCCATTAAGAATTTAAGTCATATTGCCAAGCAGAAGACGATTATCTTTAAAAACCCCGTTACAAACGAGAAGAAGAAATAATGGGTCTCTAGAGGCCTGAAATGTTTAATAGGTAAAGAGACATCAGGCCCAGTTTGATCAACAGCTACACTGGCCTTTTATTCTTGGTGATACAGCCAAAAAATGTAATGTTTCTCACTCTCTACCCAGGGCTCCAAGTGAGATTTGCACATGAAGATATTCAATTAAACATTAAATATTTTTTACACTATTGATAGTATGTATAAAATAGATAACTAATGAGAACCTACTGTACAGCACAGGGAACTCTACTCAGTGCTCTGTGGTGACCTAAATGGGAAGGAAATCCAAAAAAGAGGGGATATATGTATACGTATAGCTGATTCACTCTGCTGCACAGCAGAAACTAACACAAAGTTGTAAAGCAACTATACGCCAATAAAATAAAATAAAATAAAATAAAACAACATGCTGAAAATATCAAAAAAAAAAAGAATTGGATTTTATAAGATTTGATACAGTAATATATGCCTGTAGTTGTAATTTGGAAAAATAAACTTCCTACAGCTTCTTAATTAAAACAAATTAAATAGTTTTTACATTATTGTTTTTGAATAGGTAATACACAGACTTAGTATAAAAATCCAAATAGTACAGAGTTTATAGGGAAAAGAGAATTTCCCTTCCTCTCCTGCCACTGGCTCCCCAGCTCCCTGTATCAGAGGTAATGCTGTGACCTAATTCTCAGGTCTTTCCGGAAATGAAGCATCATTTAAAACAAGGGAAAGCAACAGCACATACAACCAATTGGTTATTATTTGTCATGAAAATGCGATCAGGAGGAATCTTTAACAGCACACAAGACTCTATATTGGTAAGTGGAAAAAAACCTACAAAATTACATTCAAAGTATAATTCTAATTCACTATAAAAATACACATTAAAAACATAGAAGAAATATGTCCAAGCATCACAAGTGGCTGCTTCTGTGTTGTTAGATTAAGGTTGATTTTCTTCCTCTCATCTATCAATCTTTTTAAAGAAAACTTTAAAGATGTTCTAAACTGAACATCTACCTCACAACCAGGAAAAAAATTACTTGCTGTTCTATCATGTCCTCTTAGTATTATTATTTAATACTGCCACCAAATCTGAAAACAGCATCTGGCTTCAGAGTGTAGCTATGTTAAAGGTTTTCCATTTCTCCCATTTCCAAAATGGAATTGTGGAAAAGATACAAATTACAACCATAAACTGACAAAGGCTTTTTTGTTTTAAATGAGCATTTCATGTCTTTCATCATCAAACTACTGTTATTTTTTTCACAGTAATCACCTGGGGAGACCACACATTTATTCTTAAAAGTAAAAAAAAAAAAAAAATGCAGAATAACTCTAGACGTTATTTTCTAAAGAAAGTGAATTTACACCCAGGCATTGAGGCTCCATTCCCATCAGCTCAAGTAGGAAGGCTGGGGGGTGAGGAGAGGGTAGCACTGACAAGGTTCTGCTGGGCTCTGGCCCAGAGTGTTTTGAAAAGGCCCAAAGCTCTCCTCTGGCCCTTGCACTGGGGAAGTGGGCACATGAGTGCAGACCCTGTGGTTAAGATACACTGTGCTTGGGGACAAAGGCCATCCCAGAGTTTCCCACACAAAGCTCAGAAGCTACTCTGCCTCTCCGAAGCCGTCATGGCGGTGGTCACCTCAATGCATCAGCTCTAGTTCGTCGTCTGCTCTTTGGAGCTACGTGAAGTTTACAGCTGCCACTGGCACAAATGAGGAAGGGCTTCGGGTCTGGAAAACTGGAACTAAGGGAAACACAGGGCAGTGGTTGTGGCACGTGCTACCCTGAACGCTGGCTTCGGACACCGGGGACGCACAGCAGGCAGGGCCTCCCTCACGTGTGCACCTGAGGTCAGCTCTTGGGCAACCCAGCAGATAGAAACCTCGGGGGGTAGGGGCTTCTGTGATTTAACTCAAAGGGCTACTTGGAGGCTATGACCCTATGTTCTTCCCTTACAGAAGAACTCGGGCAGGGAACTCACCGAGAGGTCAACAACTGTCTTGATGGCCTTTTCTTTTCTCTTGATGAAGTCATCATCCTGCAAGACAAGAAGACACAGGGATGAAACAAATCTTCCTGAGTAAAGACTGAAACTCAGCTGGACTGCTCAGCAGTCCGTCTTATAAACTGACTTCTCATCACAACTTTGCCTGAAGAAGTCTCAGTTTTCTAACAAATTGGAATATATCCTGCATGGGAAAAAGCTAGGGCCTCTGCCGAGGGCTGCAAAACAGATCCCTATAGCCGGTGAGAAAAAGGGGGACCACAGAGTGTAGTGGTGAAGACAAGCGTTCTCACTTCAGATCCTTATGAGCTCTGAAACCTCAGCAAGTTACCGAACCTCTAAGGCTTAGCGTTTCCACCTGCAAAACGGGGATGACACCGCCTATCTCAGGGAGCAGCCATGAGGATGAAAAAGCAGAAGGCGTGAGATGTGCCGTGACTGGAAGGTAGCGTCCGACAGTGGTCAGCCAGTATTGCTGTTGTGACGACTATTCAACTGTGACTCTAGGTGCGTCCCAAGCAGGGGGGTCTCTCGAAAACCTTCATGTGACTCTACAAAGATATACTCACGCTCTTGTAATTTCACAAAAGGTCCAGATCAAGTACCACAATTGAGAGACAAGGACAAAACTGTAGGGCTGGAAACTCAGTGCCCATTTAAACAGGCACTTCTAATGAGGCAGGAGGCCCAGTCTCAGGGCTGATCCGGGGGGGGCCGGCGGGAGTGCAGGGGAGCCTGAGTGCACTCTGCGCCCTCCCGGGGTCCCTCACGGTGCACTCAGCTTCTCAGCTGGACGAGGAAAGAGCACGGACCTCAGGGAGACTGTAGGTTCTCTGGAACTGGGATACGGAGTAGCAGCGGATGTAGTCACCCATCTCTTCTTTTGTTTCTATGGCTCGTTTCACCAGCCACTGGGGAAGAAAGTGAGGAAACATTGAGCTGATAGGGATGAGACACACCGCGGTAAAGGCCGACGCAGAGACGGCACCGGTCCTGCGCCCGAATCACAGAACGTGAACTGCCCAGGCGACGAATAACCATCAACACACACTGCCCTGCAGGAAAAGCAGCCGCTGGGTGTCTGGAGGCTGAGATCTGGGGGCACCTGAGCGGACAGCCATGCAGGAGCCTTCGAGCCTTGCTTCAGGTGCCCAGGCCTCAGTTTCCCTCTCTGCTAAAGAGGAGGTGAGAGTATCAGTTCCCTTCACGTCACAGAGCAACTGTGGGAGCAAACGAAACACAAGTGCTAGACAGCTCTGTGAACACCTGGAGCCCGACACAGACAGAGCTGTCTCCCAAACCTTGCTGCGCCCAGTGGCGGATCTCACTGGAGCTCTCTCCTTCCCGTGCTGCTCGCACCACAGACCAGAGGAAGGGAAGGGAACCAGTGAGAATGCCTAGTGTAACCCTCGTTTGATAGGTGGAAAAAAATCCCCCCAACATTCAGACTTGAAACCAGGTGTGCTGAGTACAAGCCCTAGGCTTCAGGGTAGCTCGGCACTCACAGCATAGCTCTCGAATCCACCCAACACTATAAGGGAATTGGCACTGGCCGCGTTTTACAGAATCAGAAGCTCAGAGAGACTACACGATCCGCCCACCGATCCACAGCCAGCAAGCCACACAGCTGCCGGCCACATCAGGACACTGCACGTCTGGGCTTCACGCCATGTTTCCTAGGTGTACGGGGTTGATACGCACAAGGAGCCTCTCCTCGTGTCCGCTGACTTACAACTCCAGGGAACTGAAACACACACGTGCACACACCCACACCCCACAACCTGTGGAAGGCCCAGGCGCTCTGAGGGTGAGAATGCGAAGTACAAAAAGAACCTTTGCTTCTCCTCCTGACTCTTCATTCATTCCCGTTATTACTAAAGAACTTTATGGAGGGATGCCATCCTCTCTCCAGAGAGAGCTACTACATCTCAGGAGCAGTTTCCGGACAGTCGCTGTGCTTCCCCAGGGCATGGCCACACGTGGCAAGGTTCAGACACATGCACATGGCGCAGGGCTCCTGCGGGGACGGCAGGAATGCGCGCTCAGGGAGGGCGGCCAGCTCAAGTAAAGGACACACTTAGGAAGCAGCTGCCCAGGAGACCAGTGGCTGCAAATAATTCCATGAGGAGTATTCTTTTGTTGCTAGTATCTTCCATTTGTTTCCATCACTCCACTCCACCCCACCTCCAAACAGTGACCTCAGGCACTGACTAAAATCCAGAAGGGCAGGGGCAGAAAATCAGACGGCATTTGGGGCTACTCCAGCCCCTCACCTGTACCCCAGCACCGGCCCCAGACATCTAAGGAGGCTGAGTCACTGTTCAGCTCAGTTTCACTCTGCTTTGCTTTGCCATTGGGAGATCCAGTTTCTGGCCTTTCATTGCTGTTGGCTTTTCAGATCTGCCTCTGTTAATTAGATCGACACTGAGTTGTAACTTGGCTGGATCCTGGAGAACATGCTCAGATGAGGAAGGCAAAGCCCGTTGATTCACAGGATTCCTTAGAGACTCGACCGCTGTGTTTTGGAGTTCCCAGCATGAAGGGCTGCGGAGGGAACCTCTAGGACAGCTGAGCTCTGCCACAAGCCCCTAGCATTTGAGAAAAATACCTACCCTCACAGGATTCACGTGCCCCACATGGGAGAAAAAGATGTGACCTGGAACTACCAGTAGCCGGAAGTTAGCTCTTCTTTCCTCCTGGTTGCATTCAGAGAGTGTCACCACAGCTGTGCTGAACAGCGCGAACAAGGGTGGTGGACCTCTAGTCCCACACAAGACAACCAGTTCAGTGGTTCCCAGTGGCTGGTCCACGACTGCTCTTTCACTGGTGTCTGGCAAAACAGAAAACTACAGGCATGTGGCGAGTTTTTCATAGGGCTACATGTATTCCATTTGAAGGACTGTCCTTTATTCTGAGAGTGAGAGTTAAATGGCCTTTCTTTTAGGAAATGGTAAAGAAAGCAAAATAATTGTTGCCTTTAAAAACGTCCCTTCCTGCCAAAATACAGGTTGCAACCACAGGTCAGCCTCTATTTGCGCTTTAAAATTTTACAGATCCACGAAATTAAGATATGGGGTAACCATTAGCGAGGCTCTCACATCCAGACAGGGAGCCCTCCGACATTCCGCTCACAACACAAACATTAGATACTCAAAATGCCCAAACCAACTGTAGACAATCACTTCCCTTTCACCCCCTTCTCATATATGGACTAGGGTTTTGGTCCTCAAAGTTCTAGCATAGTTTTGAGTAAGGTCTAGTCACTAGAGACCCAGGCTTCAGGGGAAAAGGCAACGACTTCACAGTATGATGGGGTTGGAGGTTTCTGTAAGAATCTACACAGACTCCTTATTTTTTACTTTCACAAGATGATTGGGTACCATCCCCTAACAAACAAACAAGTCAAATCCTGAGTTAAAGTCCTAGCCTCAAATTTACAAATTTCAGTTATAAATTTCAACATATTTGATTTGAAGTCTAGTGCAGGGGAAGATTCCCAATAGCAGTAACAACAACAGAAACAAATATATAACACTTACAAAGCACTTACTGAAAGGTGCCAGCCCTTCAATCAAGTGCTTTACACATACTAACTTGCTCAGCTTTCATCCCATCAGGTAGGTACTATTATTATTTCTACTTATCAGGTAAGAAGTTAAGTCATTTGCCCAAGATCACACAGCTAGAAAGTGGCAGAGCCAAGATGTGAACCCAGGAAGTCTCCAGAGTCCAGGCTCTTAACTGCTACACTACATAATCTTAACAGAATCACAAAACCTCTCTAGCAGGGGCTGTGCGGCTTTCCTCTGGGTGGCTGCGTGGTGGTGGAGGGGAAAGTACAGGCTTAAAGACAAGGAGTTTAGAGGAATCTGCCTCTCCACTCACTAGTTCTCTGCCCTTAAGCAAATGGATTATCCTCTCCGAGTCTCACTTTCCTCAGATGTAAGACTGGGATTACAATAGATGCTTCAAAGAACTCTATTAGGATCCGAGGCAAAGTACTGTCCACACAGCAGGCAACAAAGGTAAGTCCTTTTGCTCCTCCTCTTTCTGTGGTGCCTGGAGGAGGGGCTGAGACACAAGAACCGCACAGAATACAGGGACTTGTACAGCACGGCCACTTAATCACAGGGCCTTGGGGAAAAGCCGGGGTGGAGATAAGTCTCCTGTTAGAAATTTAGTCCTTTGTAGGACTGAATGCCTACAAAGTGCCAGACATTCCAAGAGGTGCCGGAGACACAAGAGCAAGCAGGACAGCCATGGTACCTGCCCTCAGGAAGCTTACAGTCTGATGGGAGAGACGTACAAATAACCAAACACTGAATGGACACAGTCACAAACTGCAGTGAGGAAGATTCCTGTGAGGGTAGGGAATATGCCGTATTAGAGGATATAGCAAAGGAACCTGCTCTAGATCTGGCAGTCAAGGGAAGCTTTCTTGAGAAGGCTTGGTGGAACTGAGATCTGGAAGATAAAGGTAAGGAGAGAAGGGAAGACCTTCCCACCCTGGAAGGCCCCGTGACAGGAGGAAGCACAGTGTGTATGAGGAAATTTGAAAGAAAGTCAGAGGGGCTAGAATAGAAAGAACAAAGAAAAGCAAAGAATAAACTGAGGCTGGAGAGGTCAAAGGGAACCAGCGCATGGGGTGCGATGGGGGGCTATGGGCTTCCATCTTTACCAGAAGGGCAATGAAAAGCTACTAATGGAAACATTCAAAGATCAGAACAGGTGATGGTGTGAAACTAGGGTAGACTGAGTACCGGCAACGTTTTGAGGGGCGTCCTCATGTTCTGCTGCCACCAAATCCATACCACACCCATCAGATCCAGGATCTAGGCCAGACGGCCCAAGAGCCAGACCCGTTACAGGAATTCCAGTGTTCAGAGGACAAGAAACCCCACAGATGCTCTTACCTGGACAACGGGAAATATGTGAATAAAATCCATCCCCTGGATCTGGTGGGGCTCCAGCTGGTGTGGACACTTCATTCTTGGCAGGACGGAGACAATTTTTTCTGATAGAGCTCTGCTCAGAGAAAAACAACAAGCCAAGAGTGAGAACACACCAAGTGGCTCTTAAGACATCTCTCAAGTCTGGCTGCAACCCAGAGGGATCTGAGGTTTCTCCATACCAGACCATGACCACATTTCTCCTGGCTGATGGCAAATTGAGAAAAAAAAGCACAACTTAGGCGCGTGTGTGTGTAAGGACACAAAACTACCTTCATCCTTAATTCTAAGATCGTGTTCGTCCTACTTTTTATATTAAAATATTTTGTTTCTTGAAGTTATGGTGATGTTTGAGGTAGTAGCTATTTTTTTTTAACATCCTTACATGGTAAAATAAAAAGTTATTAGTGCTGCATATTCTTTTACATGTCACTTTACTGCCCTACTTTTTCCAAGTCTGGAAACCATTAGGTTAAACATTAAAAAAATTGTCCTAAATATCATTCAAGCAACAAATAATTACCAGACTCTGTGCCAGGTGCCAAGAATATTAAGACAAAACATGAGGCCTCATGCTCAAAAAGAAAAAAAAAAAAAATGAAGTTCTCTACTCCAATACAAAATATTTTTGAAATAAAGAATAGCCTTTAATTTGTTTGATACTCTAAAATTAATCCTAGGTTTGGAGGAACCATACGCCCTCACTCTTCCTTCCAGAGAGAAGGTGCTTTCCACTTCTCACAAGGGACACTTGATCTCTCTCCTATACCTTGCTCAGCCTTCTCTTGTAGTGACTGGAGGAAGAGAGCAAGAGTCAGGCTCCTTGAGGCCCAGAGCATCGCCTGCCTCCGTCAGGAGCTGAGCACCCGCCCCGCTGGATGCACAGCTGAGTCCTGGCCTGGGAGGGGCAGTTTTATGGCAGGAGTGATAGAGGGACTTGTGTGCAAGTCCACTTCACCACAGATTTAAATCTTCTCTAACCAGCTGCTATTTGATCTCCAACTGTCTGGTTCCTATTTCTTATACCTTAATCGGATCACATTCAAAAGGAGAGAATAGAGGTTATTTAATGGGTCCGCTAACCCCCAAAGCCATGGTACATAGCCTAGGAAGCCTGAGAAACAAGTCACAAGCTGTGGCCTTGTGAGGCCATGTGGAGAAATGGGAGCTCTGGCTCAGCCTACATGGATAGTTTAGGTTATACCCCATCTAAGACACTAAAAAAAAAAAAAATCGTAGCTAGTTACAGCAGCTACTGTGGCCTCATCTACAAGTGTCAGACTTTTTTCTAATAGATGAAGGCCCTGCTGAACAAGGTCACCAGGTTCTTATTAGATGCTTCAAATGCAGTAAGTTTTGGGTCTATCTACCAAAAGTATTTCTTGTTCAAAGAAATCTTGTATACTTTTGTCTTTCTGCAGTTCCATAATCCTTCTCAGGGGACAGACACCCTTAAGACCGACATCTAACTCAGGCCTGGATGAGAGTACTTACCTTACCTATATTCCCTTTAGTATGTTTCATGCCCTCACTCTTGGTAGGAACCAAGGTAGCAATCTAGGGACAGAAGCCAAACAGCTCCCAGAGAATGATCCCTGGAGAACATGCTACAAAACCATGTTTATACCTACAGTAGCTTTACCAGGTGGGACCAAGGTTAACACTGCTGAGTGGAAACAGCACAGCCCCAGCTCCACTGATCACAATATCAAGTCCAATAGGTTAAGAGAAAAAATTTGGAGAGGGAAGACTGATCCCTGCTGCACATGTTCACAGAAGGAAGGACTACCCACCTCTCAGGAGAAAAGTACACCGGAGGACATTTTCACTGCAAACAGAAGCGGGGTGTGTGTAATTTATCCAAAAGGTCCGAGACGGGGAAGGAAAGTGTCATCTGACTCCCAGCAGCCCCTGCAGGCCCTCCTTTCTGAGCAGCCCGTCCTTAGGACACATGCATCTTCTCTGCCACGAGGTACATGTCCTGCCCCAGTGGGGAAGCCTCTGGTCGTCCAACTCTTCCTGGGGCCCGAATGGGGCAGTTTAGTAGGAAGGATTGGCAAACCCATTTGGCAACATAGCTAAGGCTCTCTCTCTGATAAGCTTTACTTTTTAATGTGATTTCCATAAGACTCCCATTCCTTGTTCCTTAATTTCTTTGAAATCTGTGAGGGGAAGAGATGGATGCTTAATTGGCCCTGCTCCCCAGACTCCAAGCTTAGCAAATGAAGATGGTCCCCGGCTCCGGCTTTGCGTCCTTGCTCAGGGCAGGTCTTCACTAGTCATTCACATCTTGGTTCGGCAGGAGGAGAGCGCCCTCTAGTGGCTACAGATCTGTGGGTCTGTGCAGGGTCACTGATTGCCTGCAACGGTTCAGCAGCTTACAAATCACCATCCAGCCAACCCTCTACCTTCAGACAAGGTTCTCCCTGGCCACTCCTCAGAGACGGCCCACTCTCCCAGTTCATACGGGCCCTGAGGGAAGGACGCCCAGGGTCATCTCAGGGTTTACAACCCTCTTAAACCGCTTCCCAGAAATGACTGCCAAGTCTGCAGCGTCAGCAACGTGTAGAAGCGGCTGAAGGCACTAACACTGCTGGTGGGGGTGGGGACCGGAGGGAACACAGGCCGGCTGAGGGGGCAGAAGTCAGGAAGGCTTCTTGCGGAAACCTACCAGCCCCCATTCGGCTTCTCCCTGGAGCTCAGAGGAGATCCTCTGACTTTCCGAAAATCAGGGAACATGACAGTCTCAGAGGTCACCAGATGGGTTGCCTAATCTAAGATTCCTCATCTAACAAGCCCACGTTTCATTACAGGTGACTGGTTTGATTCCTTTAGTTTTCTAAGGGTTCAGTGCACTGTTTCCTCCTCCACTGCAAACAGTGTGAAAGAGAGTGAACTAAACCAGGGTCTAAATTCCAAGTTGCATCACCTACCACGGAACTTCTGGCAAGCCACCCGGTCCCACTGGTCCAATAATCCCATCACAAAACAAGGGGTAATCCCTGTCCTGCCTGTTCAAGGGTTGCTGTGAAGGTAAAATAATAAAATGCATGTGTAAGTGCTCTGCACACAGGTGGCCGGTAAATATGTGCTGTAGAAATGAACCCAGTTATAAGCCTAAAATCTCATTTATGGACCTCAGAACATAGTACTCTGTGGTAATGGGGTTTTAGGACAGGCTGGGGATAGAGGGTCGAAGCTCATGGAACCCACAAGAAAGAAGGATCAAGAAGGAGGACAAGGTCCCGACGGAGCCTGGAAGAAAACTGTGCCCTGTACAGGCAAGTGTGCTCCTCAGAGGTGCTGCTGCCCCCCCCCCCCAACCGCAGCAGCTGGGGTGTGCGGAGGCACTGCAAACACATGGCAGTATTAGTCTGATCTGCAAGTAACCAGAAACTTTGTGGGGAGGAGCCCAGACACAGAACATATTCCAAAACCAAACAGAAAAGATTTCTGGATAATTCAGTGCCCTACGGCTATGCCATTTCTCCTGCAGATAATAAAAGACCCAACTGTCTGAGGCACTGCTAGGAGTCTGCTGGGTCTTTACAAGTTAACCCTCGTCAACAGCTTTGCCTTCAATTGTAGTTCACGGCTCTGCACTTAAAAGCTACACATCAAATACTTACCAGGGGACGTAATACACCCTCAACCCCTTATCCAACCCCTTATCCAAACCCTTTAGGAGCAGACGTGTTTCAGAAGTCAGAATTCTTTACATGTTTGTACCTTAGTATACCTGAGGGGCATATACTGTGTATTAGGTAAGAGCCAGTGAAATCTAGAGCAGTACCCTATAATCAAAGAAATGAATATTTCTGCAGTAAAACATATGAATATTCATATAAATGGGATCAATAAAGACTATAAATAACCTTAAGTCAGTTCAGGTCATGTTATGCTTCCAAATAAGTTTTGTATTGGCACTTGAAAGAAAAAAAAACCCATTTTCAGTGTTTTTTAGATATCAGAAACACAGATAAGGGATTGAGAATCATAGCCCAGAAGGAATGCAATGGAAAGAAATCCCAGAACATTAGGGGTGCCACAGGTGTAAGAAGCAATCAGCTCAAATTGGAACAGAAAGAGGCTTCAACCAAGAGTGTACTCAAGAAGACAGTGAATTCATGTTAGTCGATGGACTGATTAAGAAGCTGGCTGATCTTCATTACAGGTGAAACTACATGCTTCTTTGTCATCAAGAAAAAAAAAAGGCAATCAGACATGCAAGGGAAAAAAGCCGTATAAACATGAAGCAAATTGCAGTGTGCTTGATTCCCAATGACTTGCACAGACCATCTCCACTTGCTTGGGCCAAATACGTCAGAATCACCCTCAGCTCCTCTCTTACACTCCAAATCCAATGTCATGAAATCCTGTTGGTTCTACCTTCAAAACAGATCCAGAATGCCACCACTGCCAGCCCACCGTTCAGGGCACCATCATCTCCTGGGAGGATTACTATAATACGCTAAAGAATCTCCCTGATTCCCCTTAATTCAGTAATCAGACCAGGGTTCCTTCTTAAACACAGAACAGATTATGTTCCTCCTCTGCTCAAAACCCTCCAAGGATTTCCCATCTCACACAGAGTAAACCCCAAGTCCCTACTCTGACCTACAAGGCACTGCAGCTGATCTGCCCCCATGACCTCTCTGCACTGACGTCCTCTGCTCCCCACTCCGCACTCCACTGCAGGCAAGCTTCTGCTTGGGGCCTTCACGGTGGCAGTTCCCTTCGCCTGGAACCCTCGTCCCTCAAGTCTTAGCTCTGATATCACCCTCTCAATGAGGCCTACACTAACTTAAAACAACTGCCTCCTGCCCTACGTCCCTCCTTGTACCCCTTCCCAGCTTTAATTTTTTTCATAGCACACATTATTTCTATATATAATTTAGTTATTTATTAAATTAGTTTTTGGTCTGTCTCCCGCAATAGACTATAAGCTCCATGAGGGCAGGACATTTTTCATTAATGTATCCAGAACAATGCCTGATTGTTCAGTAAATGTAGGAGTTTGATATTTACTGAGTCTATGAATAAATGAAGAGAGATTGCTTTTGACTATGATACATTGCATATTCTCCTTTAAACAGCACCATTATGGTCCAGAAGATTACAGTTCCTTCTTTCTGACCCCATCACAATTCTCAGTTCTTATTGTAAATACTGTTTATAGATTTGCTTTTAGAATTTACCTGTAGATAAAGCACGGAAAATTTAACTGCTACTACAGAAGAGACTATAGATATTATACGCTACACATTATAAAAGTGATGTCATGATGGTACATGGAGGCTGAAGGATAGAAGGAAAGATAGAGATACTAAAATGTTTACTCAGTTAGGACCTAGGAGAAACCACCTTATGTTAATGGGTCAAGAAATAGAAGCTTAAGTAGATTAAAATTATGCAAGTGATCACAGAAAAACCAGAAAACAATTAAAACAGTGGAAGATGGGAGACAAAGGGGATGTAGTGAGTGGTACAGGTGAGCCAATTTCCTCCTCTCATTAGACTTGAATGAAACAGACTGTATACATAGTTGGAGATGTATTAGTGACCACTCCAAAGAATCTAAAACCTGTACAGCCAAAGATGACTGTTTCCAGGGAATAAAACTGGGGTGTAAAATGGGAAGGAGGAGAGATATCAGCTGTATGTTTTGCTCCCTTTGGTAGTATCTGAGTTTTTTTTTTAACCTTCAAGTATGTAACACCTAAATAAAAACAAACAAACAAGAATACCAATCTACCTCTGGATTCAGCTGGACCGGCAGGGAGCAGAGCCACACGCTTGGACTCCATCGTACCCTCCCAGTGGAGGACTTTTCACTGCGGGCCGCTGGACATGATGCCACAGCCCCACACAGATGTCAGGACACAGAGCCCACTACTCATGGCCGGGCACTGATGACAGTATCTCTGTGTCAAACAGCATGTCCTCCTTAACAAGGAGCCAAGAGATGCCTTTTGGTCTTAGTGGTAAGAATTTTGGTGATTCACAGGGACCTATTTTTCTTCTACTGTATGGAAACTGTAAATTGGGTAATTTAGCATGTTTTTTTCTTCTTTTCACAGTCAAATCTGTGTCCCACCCTTGGAAAAACAGGGCCTTTATGGCCCCTCACAGGTGTGTCCCTTATCCCTAACTCCGTCTTTCGTTTCCTTTTTTTTTCCTCTTGCTTTGCTTCACTTTTCCAGTATTACTGCTCCCCATGCATGTTTGTAAACTATCTTTAATCCATTTAGGGGAGGATAAGGCTTCAGAAAAATGAGTGAGTCAGTCACAGAATCACACAGATCTGAGATCACAAACCCTCGTTCTTACAGAAAAGGGAACTAAGGTTTGCCCGAGGTCACACAGCTGCCCAGGGCAGGGCTGAGCAGAACTGGGGCCCCCAATGGTCTCACGAAATCACCAAGCCCCTGCTGAGCTACGGATGACCAGCCAGGGCACCCTCCCGTGACACCTCTAGCGAGGAGCCCAGGCTGCCTTCTCTCGATGGCAGGCAAAGTGAGGCTCTGCCTTACCCAGAGGCAGCGGGGAGGGAAAGATTCCCCTTCTCTCACCTATTCAACTTCCATCCAAATTCACTGCCTTTGGAAAGAGATACATGAGCAGTCGACAGAAACTGTGATCAAGGAAAAGCACCAGAAACAGCCTCTATAACATGAGGATAACATTAGGTGACTCTCATATGCTAGCTGTGTGACCTTGGCTTCTTTCAGCCTATAGGTAAACCGTCTAACACAACTTCTGGCACACAGCACACGCTTAAGAGTTAGCTCTTTTCTCCCCCTTTTCTTCCCCCTATCTGGAAAGCCGGATAACTTACATTTTCTGACCTATTGTAGAGTTCTCCTGAAAGAGCAAATCAACATCCACATCAAAGCTGCAAGTGGTGATGCACCAGGTCATTCCTCCTACCACCTGAAAGACACAAAAAAAATTCCTCTTTCCTCTTCCTAGTTTGGGAAGAGGGGAAGAAGTGGAAGGTAGATAAAAATAGAAATAGTTTTTATATACAAAATTGGGTACCCTCAGAGAGATAATACGTGTCCTGATCCCATCCACTACAATTCACCTAAACAGCGCTGCTGAATACTGTAAAGCTTTCTGCAAAGACGGGAACAGTCTGTATCTGCACTGTTTAGTACAGCGCTGCTAGCCACGCGCAGTTACTGAGCACTTGACTCATGGCCAGTGGACCGAGAAGCTGACTTCTATTACTAAATGGATCTATGATGCATAGATCCTCTTTATACTGATGGGACAGACGTTAACTCTCAGCTGGGTGAAGTCTTAATCCAATTATAGGCAAGTGCCAGATTGCAGAGAAATTACATATTTTATGGACCAGATAGGTGGGTAACAAGGGTGACATTCTGTGACTCATTACTTAATTTCCATACATCTCATTTTTTTCTACTACCTAAAGGAGATGAGAAACCTTGCTCTAGTTTTGTCATGGGATTTCTCTCTGAGATGCAAATGAGACAGGCTAAAAATCCATTCTGAAACAAAACATTTTTAGACACAGCTTGATGTTAGAAAAGAACAACAGTGAATCTTATCCCTGGCTATACTGTAGACTGACGTGAGATGCATAATAAAAATACAGATTCCAGTGCCCAGACCAGACCTAACAAACCAGAATGTCAATGGCTGAGGCCTAGATATCTGTATTACAAAAGAATCTGTTATGTGCAGCCAGGGCTGTGGCCCACTGGAGGACTCAACGCTTTCTTCCGCCAGGAAGCTTTCCCGGCCTGCCCCAACTGATCTGAATGCTTCATTTCTGTGCATGGTTCACTGTGGCACTTAACCAAATTGTGCCATTTAGTCTAGGCACGATGTTTTACTTGCCTCTCTTCCCTACTCTTTAGAAGTCAGGCTCTTTGGGTATAAGGCCTTTGTTCTTATCCTTGTGCCCTCAACACCTACTACTATGCCTTGTGCATAAGAACTGTTCAAGGTTCTGCTGAATTAAATGACTTCATCCCATAGTGACTTCTTCCTGCTCTAAACCCAGCGTTTACCACCCACAGAATACCTGGCAATTGTCTGTGAGCGCCCCGACTTGGGATAGCTCCCTATTAGCTCAAATTATTTTATCTTACATAAACTTTATCTCCCCACCCAAGCTTTAAGTTCCTTGAAAGAAGGAACTATTTATTTTGCTTATTTGTATATCTCAAAGCTTCGTGCACAGAAAGGATGTATTTACTGATACATGATTATTTTCTTTTAATAGGGAATTTGAACACTTCCATAATGAATCTGAATCCAGGAGAAATGGCAACAAGGACGTAGAGAAAGTAACAACACAATCTCTTCCTCCTTTCCACAGTAAACCATGCCGTCCTAACCAAAAATACCCTAATGCCATAGTAAACCATGCCGTCCTGACAAAAACTAGCCTAATGCTTAGAAAGACTTCGTCTTACCTTGTCAAAAGGTGACAAGCCTTTAATTCTTGCCCTGAAATACCCAGCTGCAACCAAGAGCTCCAGAATCTCAGTCAACTTGACATTTTGTTCTTCATCTTCTCTTGTTTCTACCTAAAACAAAAGCAAAAGGCTGGTAAAAGCTACCTTGAATAAAGGAACACCAGGTATATTTCCGATGCCACAATCTCATTGCCAAGGAGCAGATGACATTGGCTGTATCACTGCATTCATGCAGGAGCGTGGGGACACAGTGCTGCCAGAGTCGCACAGAACAGGGTCCCGGGTCCTCAACCAGCTGTTAATCGTCATAGGTGGGGCGAGAAGACGTGCACAGGTAGTATGGACTGTTCATCAGATGCTGAAGGAATCCAGGGAAAGGAAGATTCCAGCACATTACCGCCCTGTTCTCTAACACGTGACTTGTATGGCAGCCTTCTCGACTGGATTATAAACTCCTTTCAGACGGAACAGGTAGTTTGGTTTGTTTAAGTTTATACTCATCTTGGTCCTAGAAGTTACTGACAAGAGGGGCAAGAACAAAGAGTTCAAACATGTGTCTCCACCTGCACTTTGATCTCTACAGCAAATATAAGGAAGGCTTTCAACCCAGATATATTACAGCGAGATTACTACCATATAACAGGATTGCCTTAAAAATAAAAAATTCACTTAATATATTTAAATAAGGATTTTATTTAAATGTTTTTAATTAATATCCTACCTTCACTCTCAGGTTGTTTATCTACAAGTTCAATATATCTAAATATTCCAGTACTTTTGCCTCCATTTACTTTCCTGAACTGTGCCTTTCCTGGCTACCATTATTGCAGAAAACAAAAAACTACCTCTCTACAGAAAACAACGCCAAGGTTCCCTGGTTTAAATCCTCATACCCACCTCTGACTACTCCCTTACCCAACAATGCCTGCTAAATCTTCCTTAACTACGCAGCTCACATTTATCCTCCCTTCCCTTTTCTTTGCACATCATGCCAGGACTATGGCAACTGCCTCTCAATCTTTCTTCCCTGTTAATTGTCTTGCTCATTCCTTCCTAAATCACAGCTTTCTCATCATCCCTCTTCAGCTCAGCCCCCAGCCCTCATCATTAAGGCATCATTCACTGTCTATCAGATAAATTCCAAACGCCTTGGTTTGGCATTCAGATCTTGGGCTGCAACCTATCTTTGCAGCTTCATCCTTTACCTCCTGCCAAAACAATACAGACATGGCTGTGGCCAACCTAAACAAGCCCTGCTCACTCTCATCCCTTCACGGCTCTCCTGATATTCTCTAACCACCCAGACACCATCTTCAAACTCTAGCTCCTATTCAACGTCAACCCTACGGCTTAAAGTGGTCACTCCTCTGCATTTCTATTTTATTTATAGTCTGTCATTCATACAATTATCAACCTCTTCTGAGTGAGATGTCTGGTGTTAATGTACACGCCAGTCTTTCCAAATAGACTATTAGCTGGTTCAGGGGAGGACCCATATATTCCATGTATTATCCACTCATGTTTACTCCTCTGTTCTGAACAGCATTAGGCTCCAAGAACACACTTGTTAAATATGGAATGACATGCTCAAACATTACATAAAGTGAATGACCTAAGCCAGTCATGTATTAACAAAATGTTTTCATAGTCATGACACTGATAATGGAAATTCAAGTTTATTTCAAAGTACAAACTGCCAGGAGAAGGAGCACACATGTTAACACATAGCTGAACATGGAACTATTAAAGTGACTGTTAATCTCTTGCAATGGGCGGTGATGGAAGAGACAGCCTTGCGACACTGCTCATTTTACTTCCTTCTCAAATGACCCTGGTCTGGCCTATCAAAGATTCTGAAGGTTAGTGCTCACTAATTCCTAGGAGACATGCAAAAGTAAATATTAATTATTCACACATTCTCTTCCTTGGCAAAAGATCTGTGGTGGTTGAGAACCATCTACAAGTCAAGAGACACAAAGAGAAGGGAAAATAAAGAATAGTTATGGTTCATAAAAATAGAATAGAAAAGGAAAATGGGATGATATAAGTATTTTCTTAAAACTCCCGGGATATAAAACAGGAACCCTTCATTCGTTCAATCATTTATCATGAAAACACTTCCAAGAAGAGGACAAGACATCTGGGGAGGGGCATCCCTGCCTCAGCTTGCACCTAATGAGCACCCACTGCCCACACCATGGCAGGTGCCTGGCCCATGCTTCCCATCCACTTATCCCACGAATGGAGAAGTGTACTTTTGCAATGCACCCCGCGAAGTAACTTTTTAGCACGAGATAATGAATGGAGAATGTTAATAGGACTCCAAATTCAATTCACAGATTAACACTAAAACAAAATGCAAAAGGGTCACTGGCTAATATGCAGGGAATGAAAGAATATCCTCTCTTTAAGCCATAAAAAGTCACCAGGCTGGGTAATACATCCCATTGTTAAAACTAAAATTCTGATAAAGATGAATGCTGTGAGCTCTTAAACCAGGCACACTAAATTATCAGTTGTCTTATACTGTAGTTCACGTAAGCTGGAAGGCAGGACCACGTCTAACTATATACCTCTATCCTTCACATACATACAATAAAGGGCTTACAAAATTGAATTTAATGAATTAACCGGACTAGTGACAGCTTAATGACGTATTCATATGCACTGGTCTTTGAACGAAGTGATAATAATTGGATTATTATGTTCACCCTGTTTGCCTCCTAATTGCCGGGAACGTGGAAAAGTGACAAATTAGACCCAGTCTCCTGACAGTGAAAGGTTAAGCAAAGGACCAACAGGAGCAAATTGCTTTTTATTTTAGAAAGACCCTACTGGTAGTACAGTGGGACAATGAAAACGTCAGAAAACTTGCTAGGTTTTCTGGAGATAACAAAATGGATTTGCATTCTGGGAACACACATTGACAGCTTAAGTCTGTCCTTCCATTACTACGCCTCCAGCTTTTATGCACAGAACAGTGATCCCTCATTTAGTGGTACTAGTGGGATTTAAGAACTCAGGATGCGGGGAGAGGGGCAAAGAAGCAAGACTGGCCACAGGCAGCTAAGTGTGAAGGGACCACGCACCATGTCAAGGAATCAGTCCCTCTGACAAATGCCTGCTTCAGAACCCTAGAAAGGGGACAGAGGTGCAACGTGGATTCCATTTCTTTCAAGAACCTAGTAAACTAGACTAGCTTTTGAGTAAATCAACTGGAATAGAGGACAGATGCAAACCACCTAGCTAAGTGATATTTGCAGCCAAAAGGAAATGCACTTTTCCTCTCCTCCCAGGTAATGTGCTTGTAAATCCAGAAACCGTTGATCCCTCAGGACCAAGTGAGTACTTAATAACAAACACCTCCCTTCTGGAGATACAGCGACCGTTTCCGCCCGGCCACTCTGCACGGCTCCCAAACTTCCTCCCGCCGGCCCGGCGGGGCGTGGGGACAAACGCAGGGCGGCATTCCCTCCCGATACCAAGGCGGCGGGCGCCGGCCGCCAGGACCCCGTGGGCCCGGGGAGGCCGGCGCCACAAGGTCACCGCCCTTTGCACAACCCGAGCCCGGACCGTCCCAGCGCGCGTCTCGTGACTACTGGGCGCAGCACCCCCTGTCCTCGCGGCGAGCCGAACGGCGCCGGGGATCGCGGGGGACTGCCGGGGGAAGCCGGAGAGGTGGGACCCCGGGCCCCGCGGGGCCTGGGGCTGCGTCGGCGCAGGTATTGGGCTGGGAAGGCTCCCTCCGTCCCGGGAGACCCGGCACCGGCTGAAGTTTGTCCCCGCCCACGCCCACACTTGCTCGGCCCCCAGCGGACAGGGCCGGTGCTCCCGGCGGTGGACACACCTGAGAGAGGGGGCGGGGCGCCCTAACCGCAGCCGGCCCCGTGGGCTCTGCCCTCTTTCGGAAACCCGGACGTGTCAGGGAGGGAGGGGGGATTCCTTACCTCCGGGAGACCCTGGCCTTCCGGCCCCTTGGGCAACCCCATGATCCCGTCGGACCGCCGTGCGGCGGCAGCGAAGCCCGCGGAGAGTCCGGAGGAAGCTGTCCCCGGCCCCGAAGCTGCTACCGGGGTGGAGTGCAAAGCGGTAACTTCCTCCCACCGCCGCCGCGGCCGCCGCCGCCCCCGCCGCCAGCCGGGAGCGCCCCGGCCCGGCGGAGCATGCGCGTTGGGGCGGGAGCGCTGCGCGACTACGCATGCGCGAAAGCAGCCCCGGGAGAGGTCCGGACTCGATCTCGCGCGCGAGCTGCAGTCCAGGCCGCCTGCCGAGGTCCAGGTTCTGCGGAGCTTCGCGCCGGGGCTCTGCATTTTCCTCGAGGTGCTTTATAAAAGGGATTATTCCTCTATCTTGGGGAAATTTTGCATCCTGGTTCCCGTCTCTGCTTCTCACGGGCATCCGATGCCCCAAGTGGGTTCGGTCCTCTCCGCGAGCTGGACTTCGGAAGCCCGCTTGCTTCCGGGTCAAGGCTTGAGCACCGATGAGCTTGGCGATTCACACCCGGCTGGTTGTGGCTCAGAATCGGGGTGTCCCCTGATTAACGCGCACTTGGGCAGACTTCTTGATATACGGTCCAGGGAACCGAGTACCCGAAGAAGGATTCTTCACCTCGCTGCCTCCCCAGTGTCCGAGCCGGGAACTCACCCCCACCATCCCCAGTTTCACGTTCTTCCTGAGGAGAAGGTCATCTTTGAGAACGCGACTCCGGTATTGACGTCATTTTAGCTACATTTACCTGAAGCACCCCTTGTCTGTCCCAGAGGATGGCAGCTGTATAAAGGAGTTGTGTCCCTAGCCACGAGCCCCTCGCACCCGCTCCATAATGGGCTTCTCCAGCCTTTTTTTTTTTTAAGCGATGAAGAAAGAGGTGACATGTGAAAACTTTTCAGTAGAAAAGATCCTTCCCTCTGTGAGTGTGTAGGGTGGGACGGGAGGGGGCAGAGCGAGGAGTGTGAGGCTATGAGCCCCTTGAGATCAAAGAGGTTGTGTGTGTGTTCCTCTCTGCATCCCCAGCATCTTAAAAAGTAGGTACTCAGTTAATGTTTGTCCTTGAAGAAATTCTTTGTGCCTTTTGTACTCCTCCTGGAGTTTATCCTGACAGAACAGAAATTTCTCTGGAACCAGAGTATACAAATTGTTGGAAGCATCCTAAAAATGACCATTTCCTTTTAAAATGTAGTTGGTAAATATTGCTAACAGTATTTAGCAGTAATTTGAGAAATTTGAATATGCAAATTAAGGTGCTATGAGAACTCTCTTGACTGTGTTGTGTGATATTTTGCTCTCACCCATTGTGAAGCCAGTGAAACTCAGTGTCTAAGGTGCCCACTCTCATAACTTCCCAGATGTGTTATCTTTGGAATCTTAAAATTGTCCTTCCCTGAGATGGTATAGGATGAGGGGGGCTAAAGGTGGATAATTTGTAGCCATTGTTGAATGACCAGACAGGTGTTGATGCCTAGGGAACGGGTAGCACAATCTCACATAGCAGCAAGCCTAAATAGCTGCATTTAAAGTAGCTTGGGGAATAGGACCTGGAGAATAATAGGACTCAGGTAGGCCACACTGGACTTCCCTGTTGTAAATGACTTTGCAATGTTTTAAATAAACACGAGCAACTATCTTTCCCAGTAAGAAACCATCCTGTCTGTGTAGGGTGACAGGAGCAGAGTCAGGGTGGCAGCATGCCTTTTTTTTTTTTTAAAGATCCAGCAAGGGGTCTTCCCTGGTGGTGCAGTGGTTAAGAATCCTCCTGCCAATGTAGGGGACACGTGTTCGAGCCCTGGTCTGGGAAGATCCCACATGCCACAGAGCAACTAAGCCTGTGCACCAGAACTACTGAGCCGATGCTCTAGAGCCTGCGCACCACAACTACTGAGCCTGCGCACCACAACTACTGAAGTCCGTGCACCTAGAGCCTGTGCTCCGCAACAAGAGAAGCCACCGCAATGAAAAGCCTGCACACTGCAACGAAGAGTAGCCCCTGCTCGCCACAACTAGAGAAAGCCCGTGCGCAGCAATGAAGACACAACACAGCCAAAAATAAAAAAATAAATAAATAAGTAAATTTATATTAAAAAAAAAAGAATCCAGCAAAATAGCCATGGGAACAATCAAAAAAGCTTGAGTAGGACCCCAATGTTCATTGCAGCACTATTTACAGTAGCCAGGACATGGAAGCAACCTTAATGTCCATCAACAGAGGAATGGATAAAGAAGATGTGGTACATATATACAATGGAATATTACTCGGCTATAAAAAGGAATGAAATCGTGCAATTTGCAGACATGTGGATGGACCTAGAGACTGTCATACAGAGTGAAGTAAGTCAGAAAGAGAAAAATATAGTATAATATCACTTATATGTGGAATCTAGAAAAATGATACAGATGAACTTATTTGTGAAGCAGAAATAGAGACACAGAGGTAAGGAACAGACGTATGGATACCAGGGGAGGTGGGATGAATTGGGAGATTGGAAGTGACATATATACACTACTATGTATAAAATAGATAACTAATGAGAACCTACTCTGTAGCACACAGAACTCTACTCAGTGCTCTGTGGTAACCTGAATGGGAAGGAAATCCAAAAAAGAGCGGATATATGTATACGTATGGCTGATTCACTTTGCTGTACAGCAGAAACTAACACAACATTGTAAAGCAACTATACCCCAATAAAAAATAATAAAAAAAGAAAAGAAAAAAAAAAAGAAAGCTTGAGTAGGGACTTCCCTGGTGGTCCAGTGGTTAAGAATGCACCTCCCAATGCAGGGGACGCAGGTTCGATCCCTGGTCAGGGGACTAAGATCCCACATGCCACGGGGCAACTAAGCCCCTGCGCTGAAACTACTGAGCCCACGCGCCACTACGGAGCCCGCGCGCTCTGGAGCCCACGCACCACAACTAGAGAGAAGCCTGTGCACTGCAACAAAGAGCCCGTGCATCGCAACAAAGATCCCGCGTGCCACAACTAAGACCCAATACAGCCAAAAATAAATAAATAAATAAAATAAACATTAAAAAAAAAAAGAAGAAAAAGAGCATCTTATCACAAGAAAAACAATTAAAAAAAAAAAGAAAGAAAGTTTGAGTAGCCCAGGTTTGCCTTAGAGAAGACCTCAAACATAATATCAGAAGAGGAGGCTTGTGAGGACTCAGATAAATGCATCTCTCCCCTTCTTCTGGCTCAGGGTACCCATACACACATTTTATCTCCCTAGTGGGGTATTTGGGGATTAAGGATCAGTCTGTCCCTCCTCTGCACATCCAGTACAGAGATGTGTGATGTTCTTCTAAGAGCAATATTCTCGGGAACTCCACAGATACTTTCCTTTTCCAGGTAGAAGGTTGCTATAGTAAAGAGCTTCCTGTTAGGATCACCTTTATCCTGGGTGACAGTTTTACAAAGCCTCAATCATTCTGTCCTCATGTTTCTCCCAGCTCTTCCACTCCAGGGCTCTTAGTGTAACCAAGAAGGGGAATTGTGAAGTCTTGAAGCAGGAATTTAGACGGCAACTATGGGTGTTTAGAAAAGTAGAGTGACACAATTTAGGGCACATAGCATGTTATTGGCAGTGCTGGGACTAGAGCCCCAAATTTCTGATTCACATTGTCCTTTTATCCTTCCATCATCCATCCATCCATCCAACAGATACTCCTGAGTTCCTTTTATGTCAGTGGCTCTCAAACTTGGCTGCACCTTGGAATCACCAAGGGAGTTTTAAAAGGTACCAGTGCCTTGAGTTCTACCCCCAGAGATTCTGGTTTAATTGATCTGGGAAGAAGCATGAATACTGAATTTTTTTCCCTTGGAATATATTGTTTATATATAAAACAATACAGGTATATGTACCTGGGCAACACAGTAATAACTACAGTGACTACATTATTATTATGTTTCTTTATAGATTACAGTGGCATACGAAATTTAAGATTCATAAACAAACTAAGAGTCTTTAAGTTAAATGAGTTCTTCCTGAAAATTCTTAGTTGTATGCTGATCTATTCTCATGCAGTAAAATTTTACAACACACTACCCTGTATTTAGCATGTCACATTTCTATAGTAAAAATAGAGGCACAGACGATACAAGCAAACCTAACCCTCCTCTGCTTCTGGACACAACCCAGCACACACACACACACACACACACACACACACACACAGGGAAACACACACACTTGGATGAGTTCTTCTAGTGCATTTTCCCAAACGTGGTAGTTTTATTAAAGAATTCCAACGATTTCCATAATTTTCACAACCACACTCTATTCACTACATTAGAAAGGACTTGACGAGGATCCAGCTACACAGCAATGAATAAATGCTTGAGAACATCTCTTACATTCTGTATCTCCTGCAGAAAATGATATCTAACATTTTCTTGGTAAAACGATTGGGGAGGCAAGTGGATTTTTAAAGCTTCACAGGTGATTTCGATGAGCGGCCAATTTGACAACCACTCTCTCTGTGCCAAAGACTCGTTCCTGGTGCTGGAGATACTGCAGTTAGCAAACCAGACAAGATGATGACAGAAATTAAACATGTAAATTAATAAGAGTATTGGATACAAATAAGTGTTCTTCATGAAAAAGAAACAGTGTAATGTGATAGGGAATATTTGGAGTCAGAGGCTCTTTTAGATCTGTCATCATGTACATCTTTTAGATGAAGGGGTCCGTATAGGGCTTTCAGGTGCCATTTGAAGGGAGACACAAATCTTAAGAAGGTGCCATGGGAAGATCTCCTTCCAGGCAGAAGGAGCATCTAGGGTGTTCTGGACAACCTCTCTTTGCCCGTCCAGACCCACTCTTACCCCTCTCGCCTTGCTTGCCGCTATACAAAGCTGGCCAGTAAGGGTCCATCAGCAGGACCTGGGGTACGGGTGCCTAGGGTGTGAGGATCTGGAGTGTCGATCCTGGCGTGGCAAGTTCTGGGGTGTGGGACCTGGAAAGTAGGGTATCAATGGTAATTTGGCAAACTGTATCAAGAGCTTACAACATATCCTTGGACATGATACTTCCATTTTTAGGACTTATGTACAAAGATCTTCATCATGATGTCATTTATGAGAGAAAAACCTGGAAACTATGTAAATAGCCCATGAAAAGGGAATGGGTAAATACATTAGAGTATGTCCTTTTGGTGCAACATCATGTTGACTGTAAAAACGTTCACTGCAGCAGGCCAGGAAAGAAAAGGGTAAGAGATGAGGCTATATAAATATTAGCAATGTCTGCCTGTCAAAAACTCATTAAAACATTTAAAAGGCAAACTGGAAAAATATTCATTACCAGTGACAAGAGTTCTTGCAAATGAGGAAGAAAAGTTTAATAGAAAAATGAGCCAAAGACTTGAATAGAGAATTACTCAAAGAAATTGTCACTGTATATATGAAAAAAATTCTTAGCCTCACGTTAGTTATAACTTTGCACGGAAGAAATAATTAATGTTTTGAGGACATTAATGCCATAACACTCGCTCATCATTAAGGTTTTGCAAGGGTTTTGGAGGGCAATTTGGCAAAGTTAATTTGTTACCAAATATCCATTGAGTGCCTACTGTGTGCCAGGCACTGAGAAGGGTTCTCAGTGGGGGTGGAAGGTGTGATTCAGCACCCAAGGGGCATTTGCAGTTTTCACAGTGACTGAGAGTCATTACCAACAATCTGGCACCCAGCCATTGTGGATGTCAAGTGTCCTGTATTGAACTTGAGTCATAAGAATTGCTTTGGCTGGAGGAATGAGGGAAGATATGAGACTGTGCCAGTTCTGGGTGGGGATGCTAAGAGCCCTTCTGTTCATTCCAACAGTTACGAGAACGTACCCAGGCAGCCACGGCTCCCTCTGCCTGGGTCCTTCAGTGAGAAACAGAGAAGGCAGCAGACCTGAGACCCCGCCCAGCCAAACCCAGCCCAGCCAGCCCCATGAGTGGGATATCAGTGCGAGCACTGAGATTTGGCGGTTGTTTGCTAGCATCATCATCACAGAGTAGTCTGACTAATGCACCACACAAGGAAGAATTGTCTCTCCAGATGCCACAAGCACCCCCAAACCTCTGACGGAAAAACACTGGATACAGTAAGTGAACAAAATGGAGCTGTGAGATGAACGTGCACAGTCAAAAAATAATCACATCAAAACTACATGATTGCAGGTGAAATAAGTGCCATTCATGGCAGGCTGAAAGGTGGGATGAGAAGGAGGACCAGGAAGAATGGTCTTGAGTGGGAAGTCAGTGAGATTTTCTCCAAGGATATCCATTTAAGACCTGGGGTGGAGTAAGAGACACCGTAGGGGAGAGCGTCTGGGGCTGAGGGATGTGCGCGAGGGCAGAGCAGGGAGGAGCTGGGGGAGCCTGAGGGGCTGGAGTTCAGAGAGCGAGAGGTGGAGGGGCCCCGCCTACGCGGGACCTTGCGGGCCACCCCCAAGGTGCTCGGATTTCACCTAAGCGCAAGGACAGCCATCAGAGAGCTTGAAGAAAAAGAATTTCATAAGCATGGTCATCGTATCCCTGGAGTCAGTTCAGCCCTTGGTTTTCAGAAATGGACTTTGGGTTTCAAATGTCCCCCAGTGACAAGATTGCTCATGTAAATCTCCTACTACTGTCCATGTTACGGGGACTCAGTAAACAGCAACAGCCTAAACCCAGCCCTTACACCATCTGGAAATGGTAGGGGAGGAAACAATTGACTCAGGAAATGTATTTCTAAATAAAGTGCATTTATGTAACGTTATCCAAGGAACCACAGTTCCATCAAGTTTCTGTGTGAAGCTAAATGAAAAAAATCCAAAATTACTTTAGAAGAGAGACCAAAAAATGATGTTTTCCTGGATCAGTATGAGAGACTTCTTAAATAGTCTTAAATAAAGACATATTATTATTTCGTTATCTTGAAATGAAATAAAATGGAAATAATTTACTAGTAAGATTTACAATTATGTTGTAGATTTCTGAAATGTTCTCCTAAGACCCTTCACATCTCTTGGCAAAGACAAATGATTGCTGCAGTGTTTCTGGATTATTTGATTGGATTTGTTAAAACAACAAAACTGCTCTATTTACTCTACCTGCAAACAGAATGACATGGAAGTCGTCAGCTTATAAGATTGGCATTTAAATAATCTAAAATCAGAAAACATCATCCTAAAAATTTTAATTCTAACAGGCTTCTTTTTTGAACCATTACTTAATAGCAATAAAAGTAAGAGAAAAAGAAATCAGAATTAAATTAGTAGAGAGAGAAAAAAATCATCTTGTTGCAGTTCTGGATCCTCAAAATTGGACTCATCACAAGGTGGGATCAACTTGGAAGGTAAGTCACTTCTGTTCTCAGGCTGTGTGGATAGAGGACTGAATCCAGTGCTTGGAGTAGTGACATTTCTTGTTGAGAGTAGAGGATGTGATGGACCGGCAAAGACCCTCAATAGAGAAAACGCCTGGGGAGTTTCCTCCTCACTTTCCAGAACAGGGCAGGGAGTTTCCTCCTCACTTTCCAGTTGCAGGACAGAGGGTCCTCTCTTCAAGAACTACACGTGTGGACAAGGAGGTGTGCATGAGATTGTTCATGGCAAGCATTGTTTGAGATAGAAAAATACAATGACCTAAATATTCATCAAACGAAGAATGGATATATATAATTTGGGATATCTTCATACAATGGTTTAATATCCAGTGGTGAAAATGAACTAGAGTTATGTGTTTGAAGATGGATAATTGTGAAACATACAAAGTTGAATATTTAAGAAAAGCAACATTCATAAGGATTTGCTAAGTTTACAAATATTCAAAATAATATTAGTCAATGCTTATGGATACATAAATATGTAGTAAAAGTGTGAAAGCCTGCCTGGGAATTATGCTCATGGCTGTGATTCTCTCGGGGTGGGGGGAGATGGAGCAGGGAAAGGAGTGGGAAGGAGGGTCAGAGATCATCTATTCTATCTGTAATGTTTTGTTTCCTGGGGAAAGAAGATCTGAGGCAAATATGATATAATGTCAATATTTGATAAAGGTGGGTGATAAATACATGGGCAATTTTATTATTCTTATTTTCTGCACATTTTAATTATTTATAGTAAAATATATTAAAAATGAAATAAAGAAAAACTTTAAAGTGAATTAGCAGCAAGAAAGAGGGGACAGAGGTTGTAGATTCCTCTGTGGAGAAGCTTGGTTATGAATTGAAGGAAAGAAATAAGATGATTAGGGGTACGTGATTGATGGAGAGTTTGTTTCTTTGGCTTTTTTAAAAGACAGCAGGGACTGGAATATCTTTTATTAAATTGCAGGGAAGAAGCCAGTTGAGAAAAAAAAAAAAAGTTGAAAACACAGACTTGAACCTTAGTGCCTTAGCTCTTACAAATCTCCCTAAGAAATGCATGTTTTTCTCCCCGTTAGATTGTCAGCTCCTCAAGGAAGGAAAAGGGCTGTGTGTTTTCTGTTTACCTTCATGCCCAGAGCCTGCCTCGAACAAGTGCACCATGGATGTATGGACGGATGATGGATGGATGGGTGGATGGATGAAAAGGTGTGGGCCAGGTGTGGAATATTAGCATAATGTGTGCATCAGAATGGCCACCAGGTGGCAGATGTGACAGTGATTATCCTTTCAGAGAAAAGAGTTCGGACGGACCACAGTTATAACTGTTCTCTTGAGTAAGCTTACGTAAGTGAAATACACCCAATATTTACATGGGAATTTGGGACTGTCCTATCATCTGTTGATTTCTCATTTCAAATATCAGTAGGTCAACTTAGTCATTCTTGGAAAAAGAGCTCTTGGTGTAAAAAAATGCAGTTGCATTGATTTGTGGTTAAAAAAGGGACTAGCCTGGACACATGTGTCCATCTTCTTTCTGTCCTGATATCCAGATAGTATGATAGCGAAAGTATGATTCCACGAGGACAAAAAGAATGGAAGAAAATGGAAGAGGAAACCAAAAAAAGCTATTATAACCAGGTCAGTAAACGGGTTCTACTCGATAAGCTGCAAACAGGAAGAAACCTGGTTTTCCTCCCACCCATCTTCTTTAAAGTTGCTCTGTTAGAGTTCCTTTCCCCCCCATCTGGATCAGATCTTGTGCAGATTCTAAGGCTCTTATGGGCTCTTTGGGAGGTTAAAATCGTCTCCTTGTCAGGTATTAAAAAGTCCAGTCTAATCTAATCTTCAGTCTTTCATCCAGTTCATACCTTCTCCCCCTTCCTAGCTTGAATCTGACCTGGAATTCTGCAAAATGGAAGCAGGGGTTCATGGACTGTTCTTTTATCACTCTCACCCCACTTCTTCCCACATCCACTAACTGATGCTTCTGCCCCTCCCAGTGTCATGCCCAAGGGGAACCGGAATGAGAAGAGGAAAATTGTATTTGATTGGGCTGTTGTGCCTGTCATTGATGCCTCTGTGTGACAGGTGCCCCAAGCTGATCCTTTCTGATGAGCATGCTGTTGTAGTAATTTTTTTGCCAACTGTCTCGTGGGACTTTTGAACTTGCTCTGTTCTCCCCACACTTCACTGGGGGAAGCGCCATGCTGCTGACATCTCATGCAGTTCCCCCTGTTCTCCTTCCATGTGCTCCTGAAGAAAGCTCATCCTGCTAGTGCATAACTGTTAGGTGGGGGGGGTCCTTTCAAGCTCACTCTTACCTTCCTGGTTTTCCACTTAGTTCCTGGAACTCGTGAATCCCCATCCAATCCAACTATGAAAGTTCATAGACTGTTCCCACTCTAGTCTCTTCTTTGTTCTACACAGGTATTACCAGGTAGCCTCAGGTGATTAGAAGGCACTAATCTCTCCACCCGCCCCCCCACCCATCAGACCCCTTAAGTCCAGAGGACATGGGTCTAGTTCTCCCCCAAATCACTCTCTTCCCACACTTTGCCCGACTGCCCAGGTTGCAGCATAGAGCAGACCTACAGGTGTCTGCAGCTCAGCAGAAGCTGGCTGGGGCCCAAGATGTTAGTCTCTACCCATGGCAGAGAATCCCAGGGTCTTGAGTGTGTGTTGAGAAGCCTCCCTTTGCTGGGCCTGAGGGGTAGAGAGAAACATCCACTTTAAATGTTCCCACTCCCACGTATAATTCTTTAAAAAAATCTTGACTCACTTTGAAGAGTCTCCAGCCTTTCTTTTTCCCTCCCTCCCTCCTTCCCTCCTTCCTTCCTTCCTTCTTTCTCTCTCTCTCTCTCTCTGTCTCTCTCCCTCCCTCCCTCCTTTCCTCTTTCTTGCTTTCTCTTCATATACACATAGAGGTGGAAGGTAGGCTAAGGGCACAGGACCTGTTTCATGATCTCATAGTGAGTCTTATATGAATGGTCTAGCATCTTTCTTTGGAATATGGGGGTACATTATATTCTAGGTTTTAAGCCTCAGCCAAAACTCCAAATTTTTTTTAAAAACCTCACTTCACAGCCTTGTATGCTGTACTTATATAATTACAATTATAGATATTTACTAATTATAATTAATAATAATTCACATATGAAAGGGAGGCCTTGGAAATTAAAAAAAGATAGCTGATTAAAAATCAATAGAAGAGTTGGAAGATAGAGCAAAGGAAATGTCCAGGAGGTCAGACATCATAATAGAAGACAGTAGGGGAGGCGATTTTCAAAGATATAATAAAGGAGTGTCCAGATTAGAAAGACCCTCCAAATGCCATGCATAATGAATGGAAAAGTGATTCACACCAAAGCACAGTATAATGACATTTCACAACACTAGTGATGAAGAGAAGATGCCAAGATTTTACAGAGAGAAAGACCAGGTCACAGAGAAATGAGAATTAGAATGGCAAGATTTTGCAACAGTAGCACTGGAAGCTAGAACAAAATGGAGAAACACATTCAAAATTCTAATGAAAAATTATTTTTAACCTAGAATTCTGTACTCCAGTAAGATTTTAATCAACCAGGGGAATAGAATAAAAATATACATAAACATGCAAAATGTACTTGCTAGTCACCTATGACGCCCATTCTTCCTTGCTTCCTTTGTAGTAGAACCTGTTGGGTGTAAAAATATGCTCAGTTAAATTTCTGTTAACTAACCTTGAAACCTTCCTCTGCCTGAAGACAATAAGTTTCCTCTTTGATCAAAGCTGGTGACTTAATGTGTTTTGTTGGTGTCTGTATTCCCAATGCCCAGTGGAGTAGGTTTTTTAAATGAATAAATGAGCCAAACAGTGAAGAAATGTCATCCTCCTCTATCACCTTCCAAGATATGCCCACCCTCCTTTAAGACTTCAGCATTTAATTCATAGTTTATTTTCCTCACCATCTTTGGCTCACAGCCTCCATGACTTCAACGCCCACAAGATCCTTCCAACCTCAGACCTCACTGTGCCTCGACTTCTAAGGGGATGAACTAGATTATTCCCAGATTCTGTTCCTTGCATCTGTATTTTCGTCTCCCACATTTTTTTATTGCCTCTCGGCAGAACAATTACAATACCTTCCAGTACTCTTTCATCCCATGACACCGCCACCCGATTTATCATGTGAACAATGCAGCCCCCTGATATGAAAACCCATTTATTAGAAATAGTCTGAGGATTTTGTTTCCCCTTCACAATCTCGTCCCAGCATGTCCTCCTCTCCTAACCTCACGCAGCCACTCTAGATTTCTCACCTCTTCGCAGAACCCGCCTGGAATCGTCCTAGTTCTTTGCAATTGTTTATACTGTTCCCTCTGCCTGGAACTGAACTTGCATTCCCTCCAGCCCACAGTGCTTCATCTCAGCCAATTAAAAATGTACCCATTGTCCTAGGACCTGTTCCAATGCCACTGTCTCCCATGAAGCATCCCCCAATGATTCAAGCAGAATTAACCCCTGAAGCCTCTATGACTGCAAAACACTTTGCTCTTATGTCTATTACAACATTTATTAGGACAGTTAATAGTACACTTATTGAGGATGCTCCATTTCTGTGATACTCCAAGACTTAGCTGTATGCATTGTATGTGCCTAGCACATAGTACATACCAAAAGTTGTTAGATGAACTGAATTGAGGTTCAAGGAGCTATCTCTGACTGTGATTTAAGTCTAGTGACTTGTGGAAATAAGCAAGAGAGCAATGCATATCTGCTCCCTTAGGGACACTGCCTCATAATTATTTTAAAAGTTTTCTATTTTATCAGAGCCTTAGAAACTGCTCCTTTTCAAATCTCCACCAAAGTATTATTTTCCGAATTAATTATTGCAGAAGGATAACTATTGCATAAATCAATTCTCAACTTAGTTTGATCGTGACCACTAATGAACTAGATTGGAGATCTGGAGCCCCAAAGAGAATGTTTTCAGATGAATAATATATTTTATTTGTCAGCAGTCCTCAGCCTCAATTTATGGTGAAATTAACTGAAAGTGGATTGCATGTAATTGTCAGCTCGTTGTCAGTCTGCGTTTCCAAGGCCGGGAGAAGATAGAATGATGAAAGTTAATTTCGTTTTTCTTCATAATTGCTTCTGGATGATACCAGAGCCTTTGAAAGAGAGCGTGAGGCTCTGCATTTTGAAAATTGCAAAGGAAATGCAAAGCTTGGGTTGAATACCAAAAATTCTGAATATGTCAGCTAGAGCAGAATTAACATTTCTATATATATATACTTTTGCAATCTGTTCCACTAAAACTGTCTACAACAGGTAACATGATTTTGGACTTGAGATATGAAAAACACTATTTTATGTGTCATCCGTGATAGGATGGGGATTAGAGTCCAGTTAGCTTTATGGTAATTTCTAAAAAGGGTTAAAGAGCAATAAACTTTCTTTCAAATGATACAAAGAGTTGGTGGAAGTTTTTTAGGTACTTAAAATTACCAGGAAAGAGAATAATCTACAGCCGACACAGATGAATGAGCATCCAAAGAACAAATGCAGAAGATGCGCAGATGATGTTGAAGGAGGAATTAGAACTTGATGAAAGACAAAACTAAAATAGCAACTTCAGTTTTCTGTCATTTATTTATATTTATTCTAAAAACGAATTAAGATAAAGGAGGCTATTGCTTGTTGTAATGAATAAATCACTAATTAGTCAGTAGTGCCAAAGCACTGTGCTGTCAGACTTCAGATCACCATTTCCCACAGTGTGTTTCATTGAGTAATACCTTGACTTGCTCACCTCGTTCACCCCACAAAAGGGCTCCATGGGTCAAATAAGTTTAGAAATGTTGTGTATTGTTTCCCACCACCCGCCCCTTAGAAAGTCCTAATGCATATTCGTATAGGAAACAGCTGGAGAAATCCTGCAATAGAAAAACTGTGTGCTTTGTGTATTTCACAAATGTATTTGACTACAGATACCAACTGACGCCTCGTGGAGCACTGATGTTCCCATGGAAGCCTGCCTGGGCAATGGTGCACTCGAGGACCGTGCCGGCTGGTGAGGCAAGAGGGTCTTGATCCGTACATTTAGGTGTAATCCACCCTAAAGTTTCTATCTGGGAGAGGCGTGCATGCACGGTCCTGTATGTATGTCAGAGACTTACTCAGCGGGACTGTTGTCTTGTACAGAATGGGCAGGAAAAGTGGGAGAGAAGTTATACTAAATGAGGGGGGGTCTCTATGAAATGAGGGGATCCCCCTAAATGCAAACTGAACAATAAAGTATTGCTATAGAGAGATCCTCAGTTGTCAACTCAGCCAGTAGAAAAAGTACCTGAATTGAACATCCAATGTTTTCTACGTCATCTATGATGTGTCTGTCTCTCCTTGCAAGCCCCTCCATAGGTCCCAGAGCTGAGTGCAACACCTTAACACGGGCTGCAAGTAGCTGCCGGCTCTGGCCCGAGCCCGCCTCCTCATGCTTGCCTCACACACTCCCTCTTGTGGCTCTAGCCTCCCTGGCGCCCTTTCGCATCTTCCAGAGGTCAAGCTGTTCTCCCCTCAGCACCTCCTGCAGGTTCACCTCTGTGAACCCCTCTTTTCTACTTCTGACTTCCTTGGGAAAGCCATCCTGGACCCCACCCCCCCAGATCAGATCAGGTGCTCTTGTAGGACACTAGTTTTTCTTGGTAGCGCTTATTGCAAATGATTAACTCTATATGGGGACATTTGTTAACATTGTATTGGTGTATAACATACACCCAACGAAGCGGCCAATCTTGAAGAATTTTTACATATGTCTAAATCCAAGGAGCCACCCCCCAGGTTAAGCATAAAACATTTCTAACATCCCAGAAGGCTGTGCTCTCCTCTCCTATAAATGATTCTCTTTTTTAGCTTTTATCGCCGTAGGCTAGTTTTCCTATTCTTGAACTTCTTACAGATGCTCCCCATTGTGGCTGTAAGATGCACCCAGATTGGCGTGTGTAATAGTATTTTATTTTACTGCTGTAGCATCTCGCTGTATGTATGTACCACAGTTTATTTATTCTGAATATTTTTGACTCTCTTCCCCCCTTTACTGTACCCTTCATGAAGCTGCAGAGTGGGTGCCTGTGATGTTGACTGGAATGTCCTTAGGCTTAGGACTGTGCTTGGCGAAGAGAAGGAACCCAGACTTTTTGTCGAAAAATGGAGCATTTTTGTTGTTATCGCTGTTGGTGTTAATCCTTTTAAAAAGCTAACACAATTCTCTCATTTTATGGATGGAAGCATTAAAACCTGAAACATAAAGAAGTGAAGCTAAAGTTAAAACAAATTCTTAAATCCAACCATATACAGTTATGCAGCTGCACGCCAGGAAATGTCTCAGATGGCCAGCAAACCGCCGGAAGTAGGAAGAGGCAAGGAAGGATTCCCCTACAGGTTTCAAAGGGAGCATGGCTCTGCTGACACCTTGATTTGGACTTCTAGCCTCCAGAGCTGTGAGATAATGAACTTCTGTTACTTTAAGCCACCTCACTTTTCATACTTCGTTATGGCAGCCCTAGGAAACCAATACAGAGTGTAGGAAGAAGGAAAACCACAGGTCTCCCCACTACCCTACTGGCTGATGACACCTTTGTGGCACCCTTGAGAACGCACCTCTCAGATCTCCCACGGCAGTGAGTGCAGTTTGTTACTGACCTCACGCTTTCCTGCTCCAGTGCCTGAGCCCAGGAGGGGTACTTAGGACTCTTCTAGGCAGCTTTGACTCGAGGACTTCTTCCTTCATCTCCCTAACCTCCTCTGTAAGCTGGGAAAGGGGGTGGGGTGTCTGCGATGGGGGCTCTGGCCACCTCAACCTCAGTGATGCAGGTGACCTACCAAAGAAGCTGGAGCATTTCACCATAGAGCTGCGTACGTGCATGACCAAGAATTTGGAGAAGCTGGAGGCGATCTGTGGGGCTGGAGATCTGTGGGGCTGCAGGGGCTGCCCTGCAGCAGGGTGAGCCAGCACATCAGTGACAGCGTGCGGGGGCTGCAGTGGTACCTCGTTCAGAGCGTAACGGAGGCTGCTTCCCTTTTCTTCTTTCCACACTTCACACTGACCCCTCTTGTCACCCCACCCCAGAAGCACACAGGGAAGGGGACTGTGCTAAGTGTAGTTCCTGTCTAGCTAAAGCGCCCCGGTACAAGCCACCACTGTTTGTACTCTGCGTTGTGCCTGGAGAGCTCTTTCAGTGTCTTGGTTGGGGCATACACACCTGACTACTGGTGTCCCGGTAAAAGACAGGAGACAGGAGGGGGCTTGAGCCGTGAACCACACTAATCCCTCAGTTTGGGGCACAGAGCCTCATCCATGACCCCTCTCTGCTAGGGGTTCCAGGGTTTCACTGTCTCCAGAGATTAATTCTCTGGTTTCTCGTGGGAATCAGGGAATCAGTGACCCAGCTATAAATGACAGAGGAAATTAGGGACAATTGCTCTGGTAGAGGCTTCAGACAACCTTCCTGTATCAGCCTGGAGCCTAACTCCTGCTCTCCAAGCTGCCGGGTGCCTCAGCCCTGTGGTTTTCAGGGTTCCCGGTGGTAAATCACTCCCCACAATGAACCCAAGTGGGCTCGGAGAGGGTCTCTCTTCCTCTCTTTTGTGAAGCCAGATACTAGTCCTCTGTCTGTTTTCCCACTTCCCAAAATGTCATCACATTTCTCATCTGCAGTCATCAAATTTCATCCACTGTGGTCTCTCTTGTGTTCATTGTTTTTGCAGGTTAAGCTGTTTTTTTTTTTCTTCCCATCTTAGTTGTGTCTCAGGAGGAAGTAAGTACTCATCAATATGCGGATCCAACCTACCAATGTTGACACAACGTTTTTCCATTCACTCTTTAACCCCCAGTCCCCTGGCCTTGTTTCCCACCATCCAAGGAACTCCTGGTGGGAGTCTCCACTGTCCTAATTGCCAGGTCCCTAGACTCTCCAATCCTCATCTTGATTAAATTGTCTTACTTGGCCTTGCGCATACTTTTTTTTTTTACTCCTGCCTGGTGGACATTTTCTCCTGTAATGAGTCTCTTGAAAACTCCCCTATGGCTCCCCCAGTCTCCTTTGCTGGCTTCTTTTCCTTTGCTCTCTCCTTACATGAGCTTCCTTAGAGTTTCATCTTTGGACCTCTTTCCCTGCACTTGCATCATGTTTCAATGATTGTGTGTATGTGATGATCCTCAAATCTGTATCTTCAATTGTCTTAGGTGAGGACTCCTTGTTGCAAGAGACAGAAACCTGATTCAAACTTGCCTGAGAATAAAAGGGGAATTTATTAGCTCATTGATGTAACTGGAGACTCACCCAAGACGCCCAAAGCTGTACACACATGGGGACTTGTCTCTCTCTGCGTCTCTTAGCTCTGCTTTCCTCTGCCTTGACCTCGGTCTCCCACAGTCCTCTCTACGTGGTGACAGTTTGGCCACTGGATGCTCCATCATTTCACTTGTCTCAAGATCCCAGAGGAAGAGGGTGTCTCTTTCCCCACAGCTGGAACGTGGTCCTTGTGAAGCATGGGGCTTTGCCAGACCTGCCTATGTGCCCTTCTCTGGGCCTGGTGCAGGGGCTGAACGGGATGGCTGTGGCCTAGGAAAGAAGTGGGTCGCCGAAGGAAGGGAGGGCTGGGGAAGGAGTAGAGAGGGGAAAGGAGATACTGCATTCGTTTCGACAATTTGAATGAGGAGGTCTGGCTTCAGGAATCAGGGCTGTCATCCTGGCTCTTCAGGCTTTTTGTCCCTTGTCTCTACAATGAGGAGGTTGTACTTCTAAGGCCTTCTAGTTGCCATCATCTTTATTTTTATTCTACGAATAATGGACATAAAGCAGAACCTTTTGGCGGTGCCTCTGAGTGCCATCTGAGGGGCTGCCGAGCATGGCAGCTCAGAGCACGAGCTCTGGACTTGGATGGCCTGGGTTCTTCATGTGTCCGTCATCTCGGCGACTGCTTCGTGGGTGTGTGACCTGTACAGTCTCGCAGGACGCCACGTGCAGGGAGCCTCACCCTTGGTTTAACACTCTGTTGTCACTCTCTTGGAATTCTTGATAGTTTCATCTTTGACCTTACGTTTTGCCAGTGAAGTTGGACCAGACGTTGGAGCATGCGTGTGGGTAGAGGAGATGAGAGCGTGTGGGTGTCCGCCGTTCCCTGCCAGCTCATCCCCTTAGAGAGTTCACAGTGCCTCGTAAGCATATAGCTCTGGTGGACCCGCCTACGTGGGAGTTCAGTGAGACTCCGAGTGCGACAAGGTAAGTGTGTTATGTCTGTGACTGACTTTCCCTTGGAACCAGAACTTGCTTCGAACGTGGAAAGAAGGCAGTGACGGTCTAAGAAACACAAATGACAGGGAGCCCTACCACATCCTTTCTTATATTATTCCTCTGTATTAGCCAACCGCTTGCACTGCAAATAATGTCATAGAAGGAAAAAGGATTATAATTCCTTTTCCCTTCAGTCCTTCTTCACTCATCAGCAAGCCAAACGTAGAGAGTGCTGGCAGAACATGCACGTATCAAGTGGAATCAAAACAGCTGAGTTAGCTCTGTGAAGCCTTTCCACTGTTCTGGTAAGAGCAAAATACATACTACAGGTATAACCTGCAAAATAATGAATTGTGTAATTTTGGTTCTTTTGCATATGAGTTAAATATTTGCATTTAAAACTGGCATCGCACCATATAAAAATGAATGGTAAAGTTCATACTAATAACTTAAAATTAAATTTTTCTTTGCTTAGAATGGCATTAAATAGCAAATACAAAAATCATAAGTTGAGAGAGAGAGATGGGGGAGAATGGATAAAGCTTTATATTTTTGTACTTTTAATGGCACTTTTTTCCTGCTTTTGAAACAAGAAACCCCATGTTTTCATTTTGCACTGGACCCTGCGAATTATGTAGCTCACCCTGCATCAACAAATTACTTTACTTCCCCAGTGTCTCAGTTTCCTTATTTGTAAAATGGGCACAATAACAGTGTCTCCATCATTGGATTGTTGCAAGAATGAATAGTGATGGGCACTCAGCAATCAATGAATGTGAGCTGTTATTATTAAGATGAGTTAGGACTTCCCTGGTGGCGCAGTGGTTAAGAATCCGCCTGCCAATGCAAGGGACACGGGTTCGAGCCCTGGTCTGGGAAGAGCCCACATGCCGCGGAGCAACTAAGCCCGTGCGCCAAAACTACTTAGCCTGTGCTCTAGAGTCCAAGAGCCACAACTACTGAGGCCCATGCACTTAGAGCCCGTGCTCCTCAACAGGAGAAGCCACTGCAACGAGAAGCCCGCGCACCACAACAAAGAGTAGCCCCTGCTCGCCATAATTATAGAAAGCCCGCGCGCAGCAACAAAGACCCAACGCAGCCAAAAATAAAAATATATATAAAAAAAAAAGATGAGTTAGTATAAAGTAAATCTGTAGGTGATTTGGTGATCAATCTTAAATTTCCCTCAGTAATGACTTTATGTAACCTAATTAGTTAACTAGCTAATTCCCGCTCTTTTACTTGACCTGCATCGGCGTAGTTTGAATATTTCACTGTAATTTGTTAGTGGGTTCACTTACTTTGCCACTTAGATGATGCTATTTAAATTAGTCAGTAGAATACTTTAGTCAGTAGTGGGACAAGTAAAGTCTAGAAAAATATTTCAGGAAGAGAACACTGTGGATCAAACTTTTTCAATTCCAAATAAAAGCTGAGGTAAGGATTAAGCTATTGTTTCTGTGAAAAAACAGAAAAGGATATTTTCCACTTCCCAACAACAGGTGGCGATGTCGCTAAGCAAATGGACGATGTTCCTTGTTAGAGAAATTCTGTGATCAAGTGTGAGGAAGCACAGCTACAAACAACATATGGAAAACAATGCATATTTTAATTAGGTGTTAATAACTGAATATCGAATTCTTGTCTTCCTCCTAATTCACAACAGTGTTATGACAGCTAATTAATAAGTGATTGTAGAGGAAATGATTAATTATTTACAGTAATAATTAGAATAGCTTACATGCTTGTAATCATAAAATGGTTTTCAGAAGTAGATGTAGGCAAAGCAACTTATTGTTCTGCTGTTGGAAGGATATGGCGGCGCCTCTTTTGGAATGATTTCTATTATCATTCCACACTGTCTGGGTTTAATAAACAGGTACCATTATGCGTTTGTTCCATCAAGGTTCATTCTAGCCATGGAATATAAAATCATGCATGTGTATTTTTTTTAAAGGATCCCCTGTCATACTTATCTGAAATTATGTACATAAGGGTAAATGTGAAAGCTTCCTTGTGTAGGTGAACTCTTTGGAAAGATACCAACCACAGAACAAACTAAAAATAAAATCCTGGACCTGAAGAATAAAGCCTCCCCCTAGAGTCTCTGTTTCTTCATATATAAAAACAAAACTAAAAAGCAAGTGTATAAGCCCAAACTTCTCCTCCTCCACTTCTCATTCCATATTTCAAATCTCTTTGAACTGCCTCATGTCTTCGGGATATAATGAAATCCCTTGCTCTGGAAGGAAGCCACAAAAGATAGATTTCAAGACCTTTTCCTTTCCTCTCTGCTAGTAGCAGAGCTAATGCAGTTTACTTATTAGATAAGTCACCATGGATACTGGTACAGTCAAGCCAAGTCTACCCGAGTGAGGGGAATTGGAGAATTGAGGCAATTATCCTCATAATTTAAATAAACAAAGTCCCCCTCATTTTTGTTTCTGTTACCTGAAATTTTCAGGTGCATGTCTAATTTTAGCTTTGAATTATTAAAGGTGGTTCTTGCCTCAACTCTTATTAAATTTGCAAGCGGAACTCTGGACTCCTTTGCCGTGAAGCACCTTAAGAAAGTGTACCCAAGGCAAATGGATTCCTGTGCTCTCGGTTTTAACATCCCGAGCATTTCTACCTGGCATTTGGGTAAACAATGGGGATAACTCAGGTCTAGGATGAAACATTTCTGAAGGGTAGACAACATTCAGATCTGGAAATGGTTGCTTGGAGAGACCAGATATTTTTAATCAGACAAAAGACATTCCTGATACCACGTCCTTCCTGCAAATATGGTCCCCAACATATCCTGCATGGACCACATGTTTCTCCACTGGCCCCAGTCCAAGCCACAACCTGCACTGACACTTCCAGTTGGGATTTTATGGATGGTCTTGCCTGCCTCTCCGAATCTCCTTTTTCTCCTCAGGTCATGTCCCAACTTTACCCGTGTGAATTCCCTCATCTGAGTACCCTTAACTTAACGCCAATGAACATTTTAGAGGAGCTTTGTAAGTATAGGGCATGACTGTTATTTCCAAGTAACGAGTTATCATATTATTGTTATTTAATGTTTTAATTATTTATCACCTTGTCTTTAAGTCACCATTGTTAGGGTTCAAAGAGAACCCTGGTGATGATCATTGCTATGGTGTGAGCCCCACATGACTATGCTCTGCACTTTTTTTTCCATACTGTGCATTTTTGAAGGCTGACTCAACTTTCAGCTTTCACACTGCCTGCCATACATTTTGCTCTGTGACTCAGCATTGAGGGCTTCTATGGCGACCTCGTCTCTAATTCCTTCCCACCATGCAGCAGCTGTGTGGCACATTCGGAAGTTGAGTATCTGTCTGATTGGACAGTATTTTGTGGTGGAAGGGGCTATATGACAGAGATGGGACATCGGCAGCTGACTGACCTGGGCTTGAAGCCCATTCCTTCACTTCCATGATGTATCCCTTCTGAATATGTCTTACCTTCTCTGAACTTCAACTTTTGTTTCTGTGAAACAGGGAAAATAATACAGGTCTCGCAGAGTAGTGATTGGAAATAACTGATGTAAAGCGTCTGGCATGAGAGGAGTGTTTAATAATGGCGGCCATCATTAGACCTGCTCTTCAAGCAACAGGAGCCCAGGTACTTTTATTCTATTGCTGTTATGCTTCATCTCCTTTCCCCACCTTTAAACAGGACTTTATCCATCAATACTTACTTTCTGAAAACATCATGGGAGCCCAACACTCTAGGGAACACAAATAATATGTGTTTGCAGGGATTCTGCCTTTAATGAATTGCTCGCTTGTTAAGAAAAGGCATGAAAGAGAGTAATAATAATAATGTTAATATTAATAGTACCTAATACTGATTGAGAATTTTACTCTGTCATGCTTTGTGCTAAGTGCTGTACAAATTGGATCTCATTTCATCACCACAATAACTCATTAAACAAACAGTATTATTGCCATCCCTGTTTTACAAAAGAGGAAAGTGGGGCTCAGAGAGGTTAGGAGACTTGCCCAAGGTCAAGATCTTAAACTTGGGCCATCTGACTCTAGGACTTGAGCCTTCAATCATTCTGCTTACTTGTTCATATGGGCAGTATTAAGTGGTACTAAGAGTGGTCAATTTTCAGAGAATGGAGAGGCCAGCATAGGGTGAATTCACCTGGAAGGTGTTTTGGGGGAGAGTTATCTGAGTTCCACAAGGCTATCTTTACAAGGGAATAGTTAACAGCAAAATGTAACAGTCACAAGAAGGTGAATTAAAAGTTCCCCGTGAAACCACATGTCCGTCATTTTTCTGCTTGGGTTTATGCCAATGCCTGAATCTTCCCAAGTAATTCACTGCTGGTCGAGGTGTCCCCTGCATCCTGTGATCTTACTTCTCTTACATCAATCATTTGGACCCCACTGTTTCCAGAATTAAGGGATGTTGTGCCAGAAGGGATGCCAGGAGTCCCACTGTGAGCTCCAGAGAGAGGGTATGAGTTACTCAAGATGATACCCAGGAAGCTCAGCCAGCAATCGGGCCTCCTGACTGCCTCACTGGTTCTCTTTCCGCTTTGCCACCTTGGGCCCTGCCTTTTAATGCATCAGAGATGGGAGTATAGATTTTACAAAAATTCTTCCAGCTCTTGTGGACGTGCTGGGTGTACAGCCCTATTTGATACCCATTTCCTCCCAGATCCTTTTCTTCTCTTAATCAGGGCAGTAAGTACTGATATTTACCAAAAGACATTATTGGTCAGTCTGCATCTCCCTCATCAAAATGCCACTCTATTGTCTTGCTTAGAACTAAACACAATATGCAGGGGCCCCCTTCTTCCTGCTGAGAAGTCATGCTGCCCCTCCAACTGGAAGCCAAGAGTGTTCACACTCAAAATCCTGAGGGTTTGCTGAGATTTTAAAGTTGGCCATACACCCTCTTCCTGTCACCCAATATATTATGTGTTTGGCTGGAGACTCTTTTGTTTGGAAATAATGTCTTTATTTCAAACAAAAATTCAGAGCCTGGTTGGACAGATGCATAAACAGGTATCCGATTCGGAGTGACTTCTTCGAAGAGGCCGCCTCTCGCTGGCTGTCAGTCGGTCCCTGCTGAGTTGTTTGATGCATTCACCGCATTTTATATTACTAAATGTGGCTTATGTATCTGCCAATAAATCTGAAATACAGGTCACAGAATATGCAGCTCAAGGAAATCCATAAAAGTAGTAGAGAGAGGCTTCGCTAACTGCATCAGATGGCCAAAAGCTGAGGTCATTTCCTCTTGCTAAAAATCTAGAGCTTCATAAATTATTTTTATCACCTCCAGAGCCAAGCAAACAGTTTTGCACAGATGCCAAAGGGGTTTCATTGCTTTTGTTTCTCTTTAAGCTGAAAACATCTCTCGTCTTCTCCAAAATGATTGCGCGCTTTTTTTTTCTTTTGGCATTATTTACATCCTAGCAGATCGCATGTAAATCTAGCAACAGACATGCAATTGCATCTGGTCGGGGTCTTCAGTGACAGTGCCACAAGCACCTGCGCTCAGAAGATGGTCGTGACCTAGGTTTAATTACTCCCTGTGATTGGGAGTTGACATTGTTTCCTTTAAAACATGTATAAGGAGATGTTAGGTATGCAGAGACAGTAAAAATGAGCAGTGAACATTCAGTGAAGAACTTTATAGAAAACACTACTGAATTAACTTACAGTACATTTGTTAAACATGAGCACCTCTAATAATGACATTTCATTTAACAATGCCCTTTGTCTTTTCAGTTCATCAGTTACCTATTTCAGTAATGAACTGCAGTCATACCATTCTGATTTTCTCCTAATGTAAAGGCTCAGCTCACTTCACTGCCAGTGAAGCATGATGCTATTATTCAGTTCCTGGCTTAGGAAGAAAGCTATAGAATATATCACAATTCTAATTGGCTAACAAATATTAAATCCTACGATTGTTAAGGGCACCCGGTGATTCTGTTTAGCTTTTGATGGGGATAAGTAAAATAAAGAAAGGGAAACGGTTTGAAGAAGAAAAAAAAGGTTAGCGTGTATGCTTTATGAGCAGTAACCCAAGTATCCATTGAAAAAATATGAGCACACATTATATTTAATAGCTCAAGTGTTATCTTAATTCTTTATCAACAATTCATGCAGATAGCTTAATACCAAATATTTTAGTTAGGATTAACAATCTGTGAAACGGAAGGTTTAGCAAATGAGAGATGGAATTTGTTCTACCTGCAGCTGTAAGAGGAGGCAAATGTGAGCTCCTGGAAGGCTGGGTCATGCATGAGACATTCTTTTTCTGCCAAGTAAATGTGGCTAGATTTGGAAAATATTATGTCTCTTGTAGCCCTGATTTATACTTCCCACGGAAGGTAGTGAAGCCTGTGTCCAAACTTATTTCTTGTCCCTTTGGCAAAGCTTTCCTGGGAACGAAAGATAGGAGTCTTCCTTGCTTTCCTTTTTCCATGTGGCAGAATCCTCTAAAGCATCTCCGCCCCCCAACTCTCTTTTGAACTCACCAAAACATCTCATTAGTAAAGGCAAGATGCAGATCACCATAATCTTTCCCCAGCTGAGGCAAAGCTGCACAATTTACAATAGGTCTTTGGAAAACTGCTTTTTACCGAGGGCTGCTGCATCTATAGATCTCTCTCAATTACCCACAGTAAATTTAGGCATTGTACAAGAGCAAATTTTACAGTCCATGAAGAGATGAAGTGAAATCTAGATGAAATTCATTGTGACAGATTCCCAGTTAGTGCTCGATGTGTCTGTATTACAGAAGATAGACATTCTATTAGCATGGAAGCTCCCATAATGGGCTGTGAATCATCTCAGGTAATAGAGATGCCAAGCAGAATGACTGAAAAGCACTATTGAATTCCATTAGAGCTCTTTGTTTTTAAATCAGTCATTTCTTGTGAATAACCAACTATACACTTCTTGACCCTATGTCCGAGTGATAATTGTGGACTCATATTACAATACATTAATCTGAGTTACTGTGCAATTAGCGTTCCAGTTTCAGGCTGATTTGGGGGTTCTTAAGTACAAAGGCCCACTCCTCTGGATGCCAGAACTTATACTACAAATACGCCGTTTCAGAAATGGGCTCTCTCACGACCCCATTTTTAGTTCTGTTTCCACGTCACTGGAATTGTTCCTCAGTCATACTGTGTACAAGGATTTTGTATTGTGACTTTGCGACTCCTCCCACCCCACCCCTTTAAAGATTTCCCCTACACCAGATCAGACATCCAGGGTCAAATACTTATCACAGAGGTAAGTCTGTAAGGAAACCATTTTAAATAAGCCAGGTTAAATAAGCCAGCCTTTTTTTTTTTTAACCTTAAATGTGTAGCTAATCATTAGGAAAATAAAGAACATCACATTCTGCAGCATACACAGTCCCACCTAATCTATCAATCAAATATGATTGATCAGACTTGGTAATAACTTGGATAAGTAGTACAGGGTTAAGTTTCGTGCAGTACTCTGAAGCCTCCGTGATGCCTGCATAATTACCACTTGTACAGTAGATCGAGTGATGTGAATTATTCTATTCAATTATAACATAAACACTAAGCACTTAGAATAGACAACCACAACAGCAGACATTTCTTCATTCATTGCATTTGATACAAATGCAATAATAGCTTGTCATGAGACCAAGCTTTCTTTGGTCAAAAGCTTTGAAGTTAACATACGTGCATTAAAAACATAACACACCTCTTCTTGCGTCTGGTGTTTTCCGCCTGATTTACAAGGCAGGAGACAGGTAATTTTGAAAGGGGACAGTGGTATCCAAAGTGCAGCAATGTCTGTAGAGTCACTTCGATATGCTCCCATAAATCCCCAGGGACAGCTTTAAAAAGAGTCGACTTTACATCTTCTGTCTACGATCATCTATTTTCACATCAGGATGAACAACATTATCCTCATTGCGGGAGAACCCGAGACGGGCGCCTCAACACACTAGGCTCTCTCCTTAATGTTGTAATGACAGGTGTAAGATTAACTTTGTTAGGTGTCTAGCCACTCATGCAAACTAAATTAAATTAATGGAACAAATTTCTCTCATAATTAAGATAAAAATTCATGTCAGCTGTAACCTTGCTGTACACTAATTATATACAAATGATTTATCATCTGCTTCGCCCAGAATATTAATCCTTAGCTCATTGATAACTGCAGCCAGTGTTAAGAGATGAGAGTTGATTAACTATGACAGATTGGGCAACCACAACCCTCAGTGCCGCACAACCAGTGAAACCAATAACACTCAAGTAGCTCTCTGTGCTAAAAATGCATTCCCATGGAAACAGATGCATGCCTAATGAAGGATACTGAGATTATTTTCAATAATGACTGATATTGGAACAATGGGCAGAGCTGATCAATAACAATTAACCACTTAGTCTGCTAAAGACATGGTTAGAGAAAGCAGGTTATTTACACATTAGTAGGACCTTATTCGAAGACGAGGACTACATAATGTCTCTATGCTGTACTGTTTCTCGTTTCTCTTTTCTCCTGCCGGGAGGGGTTGCACGGTGCAGAGATGGTAATATGCCAAGCGCCCTCCTGTCGCCTCAGCGCCTGCTTATGAAATGAGTGATTGATGTTGCCAGCGGTTCTTTGGATTCTCTCAAGATAGCTGCCAAATGTATCAAGGAAAGTCCAAAAGCAACTGTGACCATGAAACTCATATCGCTTTGTAGGGATTTGGTTTGGTGGAAAACTTTACTGCCAAGGCGTAACTCAATTGTACAGAAAATTCTTTTGATCTTTCATTGTATGCTCTTTTATTTAATTTTAAAGAGTCCAAGATGAGTGGTGCAGATATTTAAGGAAACTCTCTGCTTTGGACCCCTGTCATACTGGCTGGAAAGGGCTTTAATAACATAAATTTAATAATAGATATGGCTTTCAAAGCTATTTGGAAATTTGCACTTTTATTTTGTATTAATTTGAATCACCCCAGGAGTCGAGATCTTGTAATGCTAATTACTAATATAGACTCCCAGAATCCCTACCCTGACAGCCAGCTTGGAGAAATCCCAACTCCCTGGGCCAAAAAGTGTTAATAAAAAGTGATTAGCTACTTAGGCCAAGTCATATTATAATAATGCATTATATTTCCCTTGAATGGTTTACGTGCATTCTCATTTCTCTGAATGAAGAAAATGGTTGAGGGAGATGAAAATCAGGCATTTTAGCTGGCATTGTTATTAAGAGAATCAAGCTTTAAAAAAAAATAAGAGAATGCCTCTTTCTCCACACTTCTTAGACTTTAAACTCTAGATTTGAAAATGCAAATAAACAGAAACATAATCTGCATATTTACCGGTCTACTTCATCTTTTTTTTTTTTTGGTCATGCAGAAGTATGTGTGAACTGATGCTAACAGCTAATGCCAACTCTAACATGCTACATGCATGTGAGAAGTTTTAAATTTAGGTAAAGAAAAGAACATAGCTTTTTTTTTGTCTTTTAGCCCTGTGGGGCGGATGTTCCCCACGTAAATCATCAGCCACAGGGTATCTGTGGCTAGGACTCCACACAGATGCTAATGAATTTGGAACAACATTTATGTGGCTGAACAAAAATGGATCCTAAACACCCTAAGTCAAGTGCAGCAAATAAGAAATAGGCTGACACACTTCTATCAAGAAGGCAACCAGAATGTCAAAATCTTGAATGATATTAGGTGATCTCAGCTCTGTTTCACCATCTCAGTAAATAAATCTAGGGAGGATAAACAACCATAAATGCCTGTAAAGAATGGTTCATAAAAATCAAATCTTAAATATACCCTATATAACCCTCCCATATCACTGCCCCCCCCCAAAAAAACTGATCCTTTTGCTAAATCTCCAGGTGGAAATAGAATTACATTTAACACAATGGCGGTGTTAATAATAATATACGTATATGTTAATAATATATATATAATATACATGTTAATTTTATATACATATATATTTAACCTACAGGGACTAGACTGTTGGCAGGAAATAAAACAACATTTTCAGGTACAGGCTCATTGGAGTATCTGTTTATTATCTTCCCCAAAACACCATGATCTTGCCCCAATGCTGAGGACTTCAATCCTTAGTACAACTAAGACAGTTGCACCCCGATACCCTGGCTGGAAATGCAGTAGAGGCAATTACCCTTTCCCTATTATCTGAACAACACAATTATTGGGAAGATAATAAGTTTATCCAGGCTTTTGCTTCTTAAAATTATACTGAGGAACACTGAGGGAAGACTGTTTCTTATGCCTTCATCTTTAAAACAAATAAGGGAAGTGAGAATGAGCCACCAAGCTAATGAGGACCGTGAGACAGAGCCATAGATACATTTTCTCACTTGCCTAATGGGCAAAGTGACAGACAGTGAAACAGTTCACACTTGAGTAATTCTCTAGTCATCAGCAACTGCAGCGGGGGCCCCTCCTGCTGGGGCTTTGGAGGGGGGTGGTCGGGAGATGTAATAAAGAGACCCCAGCTCAGCTGACCAGAATAAGTTATCACAAAGAGAGAGGTCTTGGGGTACACTCCCCGAGGACATTTAACCAGAAAAAAAAGAGTCCTTTTAAGGCATCTCCAGCCATACATTCAATTAGAATTAAATTAAAACAATGGAAAAAAAGAATCACCTTCTTTCTCATCAGGCCACTGGCTGATGTGGCTGAGGTGAGGTGAGGTGGCTAAGATTCTGGAAAGCAATGACCCCTCCCCACCTGCCTCTTTTAAATGGTCTCCTCTTGCGTGGGCCTCAGTCTCATGCAGGTTTCATTTCCGGGGAAAGTGGGGAAGATGGGAGAAGGTTTAGGGGGTGGTGTGTGTGTATGTGTGTGTGTTTAGAGACAATTGAAAATAAGTTTTCACTGACTATTTTCAAGGTCCCATGTGAGAGTTCATGGGGGGAAGGGGTCTTGAAAATCCGCCACTTTTCCAGTTTGATTGTTGGAAGGAAAGGAGCTAAAAGTTGCTCCATACCAACTATGTGCTAGGCCCTTTTTATCCTTATCTTATTCTCCTGCTGACGTCGGGAGTGGGCTCTGTGCTGTTTTAGCCAATTTTAGAGGGGGACGAACTGAGGCCCTGGACTGATAAGCAATTTGCTGATGTTCATGTGGCCAGTAAACAGAAGCACTGAGATTCAGATTTCAGCCTACCTGGCTCCAAAGCCACTCAAAATCTCACCATTCCTCTCACCAGGAGGCTGATGAAGGAGGAGTCCAGTGAGAAGCCAGCCAGAGAAATGTGGGGAGAGGGTGGTCCTGTTAAGCCATTAAAACTTTGTGTCTAGAAAAACAATTCTTTGACCCATGAATTGAGAGTTTTAATTCATTTAATTTACTTTATTTACTTAGTGAAGACAGTCTGCATTTTATGGAGAGTGGATCAGAGGTCCAGAGAGTCTGAAGACTAGCCACAGGCTGCACAGGGAAGGGGTGATGAAGCCAGGGCCAGACCAAGGTCCTTGGGCTCTCTTCACTCGCCTGTCTATGCGAAGAGGATGAAGGTTTATTGATGTGCCAGGAACGCCTAAAGCAAATGCAGTGATAGAAACAAACGATGCCCTGCAAACCTTGGTAAAGAATTTCTGTTGCTTATATTTTTGTTTGTTGAAAATTATTGGTAAAGAAACAGTACTTGGAACTCTTCCAGCTGGATTAGCTTTAGGGTAAACCGTATACATAAGGAGTTTCATCTTGTTTGCCTGCAATAGCCGCCGTAAGCCGGAAAGGTCTGGATTGGTTAAGAGGAGGAAGACAAGTAATGCCTAAAATGTTGAATACAGTCCAACAAAAAGGAATGGTTTTAATCTTATAACAATATTATTAACTTATTGGTGCCCACTATTCATTAGGTAAAATACATATATTGTCTCTAATCATAATGGCAACACTAAGGGAGGACTATTATTATTTCCATTTTGCAGATAAGAAAACTGAAGCTCAAGATGGGATGTTTTTTGCCCATCACTTCCACTTTATCTCTGGGTCCTGGCAAGTTGGTGTGACCCAAGGGCCAAAGCGCAACATGGTGGCTCCCAGGACACCAAGTACCCAATATGTTCAGTCTTCAGTCATTTGTTTCAATGTCACTTACATCACACACACATATGGCTTAAAACCAGTTTAAAATATTTAGCACAGTCTGTATCTTTTTATCTTAATGCTTTAATGACCACAATTTCTTCGAAACTGGTCTGGTTCAACCCCAAAGGTGGCTGGTTCTAGCACTTAGAAGAGAGACCGGCTAATGTGTGGCAGTCCTCCATCTTTTAGAGGTTCTTTACTTTATTCAAATTACTAATCATTTAAAGCATCACTAAAAGCCTTTCTCCCTCGCTCCCCATGCATGCTTAACCTAATTAACTGTAAATGAGGAAAATGCTATCCACATTAAAAGAAAATGTTAGCCTATAAATTATCCCACTCTTTCTGGTGAGGCTAAGAACTCCTTTATAAAGTTCAACCAGGGGCAGACTCACTGTTTATGCGCTTCCCATGCTCTCCCTCACTAGAATGGGCTACAGAATTCTTAGTTCATGGTGGGTCTCTTCCTCTGTATTGATTATGATGCTAAGCATATTTTCTCAAGTTGTTTCCCTTTGTATTTGCTTAAATATTCTCATGAAACTTGAATAATAAAGTAGAATGCCTCTAAAATGCCCTCAGGCACTCCCTGGGGTAGAAAAATAGCAAGTGACACCCTGGATTTGTCCTTCTGTACAGGAAAGACTGCTCGTCACCTGCCTCTATAGACAGATCCAGTCATAGAAAACCAGAAGTCTTGAAAGCCTCAGTTCACAGACCCCAAAATATTCTCTCTCTGGCTGATGCCACCCAACCCTCCACACCTGCTGCCCTCCTTCTGAGCTACTCCATTAGATGGGTCAACACATATAGGGAAAGTTCTTCTGAAAACTCTTGTTAGAAGGAGTGCCCATTAACACATTACTCTGAAAGCCCAGATTAATTTATCAAATTATCCTAGCTTTAACCTTTGAGAGCTGAGGGCAGGTCTCTGGCAGAACAGAGCGTGCAGCAGGAAATTGGTTATGGGGCAGGAGAAGAGGCTGGGAATGTAGATCACCCCCAGGGGAAGCTGTCAGGAAAAGACCTTGAGCAACTCGTGGACTCAAGTGGAGGCCAAGTGTCAGGGACAAAGCAGAGATGACAAGCGGCAACAGTGCCCAAAGCAGAGTACCCACGCTTCAACTTCATTCATTGTTGTCCCTGCTTTTAATACACATGATGTATTAGGAGGTTGTAGTAACTTAGGAAAATGCAGCAGGCATGGACAATTTCTGATTCTCTTCTCTATGATGCCCTCACTCCTGTGTACCTTTGCTGCAGAGTTTATAACAAACCCTAGTTTATCCATGAAGCTCTGGGGGAAACTCTAAACTTTGGGGGTATTAGTAGGAGGTCCCTGCCTCCAGCCTTGCTGTGGATTTACACCTCCATTTCTACCCTGGGCTCTGTGTGGTGGGGAGCAGAGGAAGTTGTGATCAGGCCACTGGGGGATGTCTGAGCCAGGCAGGCTTAACATCCACATCTGCAGTCAATTCTTGATTATCCACACCAATGGTCTGTGACCCAGGCCCAGGTAATCCCAAATAATTGACAATCCAAAAGGAATTTCTCTTTGGTCTTGGAATATGCTCTGATTTATCCAGCTGCAGATTTCTTTCTCCCATGTATGCTTTCCTTGGTAGGATATGAAAAATCATTTATGTTCCTTTAGCTGGACACTTGGTCTGAGCAATGGCTTGAAGTCAGCTTCAGATTGAAAATTTGCCTACTCCATAGACAAATGATTCCCTTGCAGGCAGTTGAATTTGACAGTATCATATATTGCATAAAGAATAATCTGTCCAGGTTTGTATTGTTCATTCATTCATTCATTCACCCGTTTGACACACATGCATTCAGCTCCTACTCTGTTCTAGCCACTATACCATGAATTAGGGATTTAGAGATGAAAGATTGAGCGCCAGCTCTTGAGGGATATTCCTTCTACTGGGGCTCAGTGGAATAGATTTTAGTATCTTCCTCTGCATCTGCCTGTACCTACTACCTATTCCCTTATCACTCCCACCTTCAGCTTAGCGTCTATCTAGGCTTCCATTTAAAAATTTCAACATTTGAGGGGAAGAGTTATAGGTGATTGTTGGGTTGGGCAGGGCCTCCCAGAGATGGAAAGAACCCAGAGCACTCCCATTTCTGAGGATCCAAATATACTAAAAAGGAGATGCCAAAACAGGGGTATACATATATGGTAAATTTTAATTGTTTACATTTAAAAAATTAATATTTTAACCCTCCAAAAGTATAGTGTTTATATAACTTTATTTGAAGAAAATGTCAAAAATATAAATTTCAGGCCCTTTATGAATGTGCGATCTGGCTCCTCTCCCTCTTACTCCCCACTCACACTCGACCCCTGCCAAGAAAAGCCCTGGTTGGTGGGAGGGAGGTCTAAATGGGGCTGAGTGGAGACATTTTAATGCTCACAGGAACCGCTGCAAATATGAAACGGTTGGTCTGTGGCTGTGTGCCCTGTGGTCACAAGGAATAGTTCTCAGCAAGGCAGACACATCTTAAGTACTTTGACTCAAAAGGCATCAAATCAATTTATTTCTACAAAGTCGGCATGTTCCCACCCATGGTGCTGCAAGGATCCTGATGGACTTCCTGGCTACTGGCTACCATTCTGTTAAGTCCATGCCTTCCTAGTATCGTCCCCTCCCCCAGCTGCCCTCCACATGCACTGATCCCCAGTTTTCTACTCAAAAAGCCCATGGACGATAAGGAACGTTTAACAGTATGAAAATAGGGGTTAAAGTCCAGAGGTTGTCACTCACCTTATATTCTTATGTTTGTGAAGGTAAAACAGTAAAGAACACACTAAAATTTCTGGTGACATTTCACCCATTTAAATTAGTTATGATGGGTGCTGTGTAATTAATTTTATCTTAACACCCATTGCTTATTAGCGACTTTGTAGGAATTCCCTCATGGAGCAGATCAATGAGATGTTTGTAGATGTTTTTTCAGATATTATGCGGGTATGCTGCTTAGGAGGCATTTGCTCTTTGTGTCTCGTCCTCTACCCGTTCAATGTTTGTTAATGTTATGACTCAGAATCACTAACTCCAATCTCCAAGATCTTGGGTCCCCTGTGGTTTCAGAAATGCAGAGTAGTTTGGGTCCCTGAGATGGAAAAAGCCTTGGGCACCCTTCATGGCTAATTTTGTATATTTGAAATATCTGTTCAATAGCCAGGATTCCAGCCTCCCCTCTACCCCTGGCCCTGTTCATACACAGCTTAGACCTTTGCTTTCTGGCATAAATAGGTATCTTTCTCTTTTTTTCAATTTCCTTCAGAATTCCTAATGTTTCACTACAAAAACTTCTACTCCTCCTTTGCCTTTATTCTTTCTTTGCTATTCCCAACACCTAGTTCTCTCTTTCTTTCCAGTTATTTCCAACAGGAGCAATTCACATGTCACACAAATTGGAACTGAAAGTTTCGTGGTTGCTGAAAAGACATTCAGAAGTCAATCCTTTAATACTCACATTTCCTGCAGGAGAACTTGTGGTTTAGAGGTTTTCTCATGTGGTGTGTGTGTGTGTGTGTGTGTGTGTGTGTGTGTGTGTGTGTGTGTGTGTGTGTGTGTGAAGGTTTGTAGGTCAAATAGTGAGAAGCAGAGGAAGGCACCAGAAGACCAACAAGAACAGACTTGCCGTTGTGGTTGTGAAGAAGCAGAAAGTGAGGGAAGAAGGTTCTCACTGGTCCTGCTAGTTGGGAGGGATGAAGTGAGTCCAAGTCAGGCTCATTTGATAAAAAATGTGATGATTTGCTACCCTCTGTTGGAAAAACTCATTGTTTAAATAAGAGCTAATATTTAGCAAGTATTTATTGTGCCAGGCACTATGCAAGTTTAAGTAAATGTAACTTTATATAAATATGTCTCACTGAATTTTGCACAGCTAGCAAGCAGAGAAGCTAAGATGTAAACTTGGGTATGTGGGATTCTAGAGTCTGAGTACTTGGCCATCACTTGCTAATGACACAAAACATCCTGCAAAGTTACTCTCAGAGCAGTGGGGACAGGATGACATTTAGTTTAACATCCTTTTTCCTTAAATCTCATGACTGGAAGAAGGCAACTGGGATTAGCACCACACTCTGGTCCAGGTGTGTATTGCTGGGTAACAAACCATCCTAAAACTTCCCACTTTATAGTATCTCATGATTTTGTGGCTCAGGAATTTAGGCAGGGCTCTGCTGGACACTTCCGCTCCAAGTAGCTTTGACACAGGTGACTTAATGGTGTTCAGCTGGTGGGTGGGCTGGTCTAGATCCCCAAGATGCCTTCGATTGCAGATCTGCCACTCGGCAGGGATGGGGGGCAGGCTGGGTTCAGCTGAGACTGCGATCACAGTGTAGTGGTGGATTTTCATAGGGCGGCTTGGGGCTCCCAGAGAGAGTATTTCAAGATACAGAAAATAGAAGCTTCTAATATCTTAAGTTCTATGCCCAGAGTTTGCACAGCATCCCTTGTGCAGTATTTTCAAGCTTACTGAAAGAAGAGGCCACTCTCACTAGCTCTAGCCCATGCATCCTACTTACATCACTGCTAGGCTTCTGCCTCCTCCTCTCCTAGTCCCCTGAAAGTTCCCTGAAATTTATCTCCCTGAGGTCACCAAGATCCTCCTCATTACCAAATTCAAAGAATATTTTTTTCTATCCATATTTTATGTAAGTTCTCTGGAATTGTCAGCCATTTCTTTCTTTTTATGTAATTAAAATTTTTTTTTATTAAAATATAGTTGATTTACAATATTGTGCCAGTTTCTGCTGTACAGCAAAGTGACTCACTTATACACATACATTCTTTTTCATTATGGTTTATCACAGGATACTGAATATAGTTCCCTGTGCTATACAGTAGGAACTTGTTTATCCATCCCATATATAATAGTTTACATCTGCTAATCCCACACTCCCACTCCTTCCCTCCCCCACCATCCTCCTCCTTGGCAACCACAAGTCTGTTCTCTATGTCTGTGAGTCTGTTTCTCTTTTGTAGATAGGTTCATTTGTGCCATAATTTAGATTCCACATATAAGTGATATCATATGGTATTTGTCTTTCTCTTTCTGACTTACTTCACTCAGAATGGCAATCTCTAGGCCCATCCATGTTGCTGCAAATGGCATTATTTCATTCTTTTTCATGGCTGAGTAGTATTTCGTTGTATATAAGGACCACATCTTCTTTAGCCATTCATCTGTCAATGGACATTTAGGTTATTTCCATGTTTTAGCTATTGTGAATAGTGCTGCTATGAACATAGGGGTGCATGTATCTTTTTGAATTATAGTTTTGTCTGGGTATATGCCCAGGAACAGGATTGCTGGATCATATGGTAATTCTATTTTTAGTTTTCTGAGGAACCTCCACACTGTTCTCCATAGTGGCTGCACCAATTTACCTTCCCACCAACAGTGCAGGTGGGTTCCCTTCTCTCCACACCCTCTCTAGCATTTGTTATTTGTAGACTTTTTAATGATGGCCTTTCTCACCGGTGTGAGGTGGTACCTCATTGTAGTTTTGTCAACCATTTATTTCTTGAAACTCTCCTCTCTTGGTTTTTCACAGTAATTTCTTTTCTTCTTCTTTCCTTTTAAATATTGGTGCACCTCAGTGTTCTGTCCTTTGACCTCTTGCTTGTATTCTCCACTAGTGCTTCCCTACCAGGGACAATTGTGCTCCCCAGGAACATTTGGCAATGTCCGGAGACAGTTTTGGTCACCACAAGTGGAATGCTACTGGCAAGAAGTAGAGGCCAGTGATGTTGCCAAACATCCTCAATGCCCAGGACAGCCCCATGCAACAAAGATTTATCCAGTCTTAAATGTCCATAGTGCTGAGATTCAGAAGCTCTGCTGTGGTTTTAAAAAGAAGGCACTGGAGAGAGGGTGAATCTTGCCACCTTCCCCTTTTTGTGGACCTACCTCTGAAAGGGGTCTCCTTGGTGAATAGCGTGTGGTGTGATGGAAGGGCAAGGGCTGCATGTTAAATGGATCTAGGTTCAAACCCTAACTTTCCCAAAGTGGAGATCACAATTTCTATTTTGTAGAGTTGTATTGATGACCAAGTCAGATAATCTATATAAAATATCAAGTACCCAGTAAGTTCATAAGTGTTAGCGCTTCCCTTTAAACCACATGATGTAGCAGATGTCCCCCTCAAGGCTGGACTTAGTTCACCATTTAAAACTTAGGGGGTACCTACTATATAATGAGTTGAATAATATTTGCAGGAGGAAATATGAATAAACTAGCCACCTTACTTCTTTCAGATGTTGGTTGCCATGAGAGCTCTCTAGCTAGAGGTGGTTTTGTTGGACGTAGTGTTTAGAGGTGAGTTTCATAACTCTAATTGCATTGTAGCCTAGCCCTATCAGTATAATAACCAATGAGGTTTTATGAGCCTAGGTCATTGACTTGACATTCAACCCTCCAATTAGAGGGCAAGTGACTGCCCATAATATAAGGCAGTAAACATAGATAGCCTTATTGTCTTGTGGTCACAGCAAAAGCAGCCGAGGAGAAGAATAAATTCAGAGGCCTATGTGGTATCTCTTGGTCCTTAGTATTGCTACGAACTGTGAAAGGAAAGTTTACATATTTGGGGGGCAGGGTCCTTTCTCCCTCTACTTTTTTGGTGTCTATGAAGAAGGCATCAATCTAACTTTATTCTGAGATACAAAGAAAGAATCATGACGGAGACTACCCTTTGGGATTTTATACAATGTAAATCATAGACATTTAACATCTCCCTTTATGTCCTGGTCTCCTTCTGATTCACTTTCCATATGGTCATCAAGATAAGTAAGCTTTTGGAAACACAAAACTCAACATGCACTATTCCCTACTTCCCATTAAATTTAGGATAAGAAAAAGAATTCTTAACATGGCATATAAACCCTCATGTGGTTAGGCTTCTTTATCCTCTTTCAGATTCCTCTCACTTCTCTGACTATGTTAAAGCCCCCTCATAATGCTGTGTATATCTCCTTCATGGTCTTTGGCAAAGTTATATAATTTTTCACTTATTAGTGTCCTTCTTTGATTAATATCAGTCTCTCTCTCTCATAAAATCTTGGCTCCAAGACAGCAGGGATTGTGTGTCTTTCAGTTTTCCATTGTATCCCCAGAGCCTGACACATAACATCTGCTCAGTAAATACTTCTTAAATAAATGAATAATTAAGCAAAATGGATGATATCATTAGCAAACATCACTTCCCCATTTCAGCCTAGGACCTAACCAAAACCAACTTTTGTTAAAATATGTAACCACCACTTCGAAACCAATGAAGATGTAAGACAGAAATAGAACAAGTTCATTGATGATGATGATGATGACCGATAATATATATGTAATATTGATATATAATTAAATAATAGAATGATTATACCTAATAGTTAAATCTTAGCATTTATTGAGTGCTTACTGTATGCCAGGTACTCTACTAGGTAATGAGGATAAAATATGGAGCAAAATCAGATATGGTGCCTTTCATGCATTATCTCATTCAGTAGATCCATTAAATAGGTACAACTGTTTTCCCATTTTATAGATGAGAAATTGTGGAAGCTTAAGTAAGTTGCTCATGATAATACAGCCAGAAAATTGCTGATAGAGCAGGTATTTGAACCCAAGAGTGACTCCAAAGTTGTTAACCATTAAATTGTATAATTTTAGAAGAAAAGAGATTGGGTCAGGCTAGTGCATCAACCTAAGAGGTAATATCTATCAGCAAATGCTGCAGATACTAACAGATCCACCAGCATTCACAATGAATTGAACATCACTGCATGCCAGACACTGTTTTGGGTGCTATATGCACATTTTCTCTAATCTTTAAAGCAATTCTACTGGTAGGTATTATTATCTTCACTTTACAGGTGAGTCAACAAAGGCCCAGGTAGGAGGAAGAGGCAGGGAAGAGAGCAAAGGCAGGTGGGACACTTGAAAACTTTCCAGCTTCTACAGTCTTTAATATAACGTCTAAATTGTATTTTAAAGGCAGGAAAACCTTTTGAATTCAGGCACAATAAACCTAGAATTTCTCGTATTGAGACTTTGAATCATAGACTTTTATAACTGGAAAAGATCTGAGAGATCATCTAGTCTAAACCCTTCATGGGGCTTCTGATTGAGTATAAAATTACATAAATCTTAGGTAGCTGAAAACTTTTTCTTTATTCAGATAATGTTATGATTTATAGGCCTATCACAATGTGCCATTTTAAATGACTTACTCAATTTAAATGAATTAGTAACCACGTCAATCAATTTATAACTACATTTGTATGTAAGAAAAGTGTGTATCTTTATAAATATTTTATATTTATAATAGTTACTTATTCAAGTAAGAGGTCACCAACAGGGTTTCTCTTAGTGGAGGAATGAAATTTTATTATCCAAGGAAGTCTCAGGACCTGAGGCACACACATATTCCAGAATAGAAAAGCACATTCCCGGAAGAGAGATGTGTCTTCCTCCCTCTTTCTCTCCCTCCCTTCTTTCTTGCTTTCTTTTAATCCCATGCCACTGTGGTATTCTCTTGTCTTGAACAAGTAAGGATGGATCGTATTTTAAAGCATTTGTCCTCTGGTCATTCATAGGATCTAGAATACTTCTGGGTCCCCATGCCATTCCAAAGGCATAACTTTGAGTAGAAAAGATGACATTATTGGTGAAATTGAAGGCCCACCTGAATTTACTTTAATGGGAGACCCCCAACTCCCCAGGGGGAAATGTCTGCAAAGATATCACTGGGAGCTCAGAAGAAAATATTATGTTCTAACCTTTTAAAAATTAATCTATTAGCAGGGATCCCAACTGTATTTCATTCAAGCCATCATATGAAAGGTACGATGATTAAACCAAGACAAATGTAGTGTCATAAGCAAATGTCAAGCCATAGATTTACCTACCAACAAGACATTGGGATGATTCAGGTCAGAGGTTAATTAAAGACATTGAAAGGTCATTCTGTGATTAGGTGAAAGCAGACTTTTAATAGGGCATCAGTCTGACCCACACTGACAGAAGATTTATGCCAGCCACGATGACACCACCACGAATCCTGCTGATAACAAGAGCCTCAATATTGGACTGAACAGAATGATGAATGGAGCACATATCTCCTCACACTTCTCATTACAAGCTCTTTCACTCCTGGTGGCACTTAGCAGCATTTATTTACTGGGGTTTGAAGGTGTGGGACAGCAGAACAGTATATCTAATACTTTTAAATGTAGACTAGTGATATAAAAATGAAACAGAGATAAGATTAGGTCTTTGAATAATTGCACAGCTTTTCTTCCAAGATTATATTCACTAGTACTAACATTATTTCCCCCCCCCCCACAATGTTCTCCTAGTATGTGAGCAGTTCAAGAAAATTAATTGGGTGAGGCAGAAGGTCAGAGAGAAAAAATTACTGATAAGCATGAAACATGCTATAAAATAGCACTTCACCACATTTTGCCTTCCAACGCCCTTAGTATGTGAACAAAAGATGATATAAAGACAAGGATATACACATTTCCCCCTATGCCATATTCAGGGGTGCTTAAGTGCTGTTTTTATTTGGATTCGATTAGGATCTAGAAAGAAAGCCAAATAAAAGAAAAATAAATAAAAATCAAACAAACAACTTATAATACTGCTCAGCTTAAGGTAAATATAAGAGAAACTAAAGCCCTGATAAATAATGTTTACTTTCCCATGAAACTCTTTTTCAACATGTTATATATTTATCAGACCACTAGAGTGTAAATTCTATGAAGTCCTATCACCTCTCAACCAGTAGACATCATAAAAATGAAAACTACAGAAAATTGTTAGTATTATAAAAAGGCTACTTTCTATAGATTCAAACATACCTGCTGCTGCAATTTCATGATAGAAAAATCAGACTCTTTCTGCTTGGGCCACCAACCAGGGCCAGACCTGAGAAAGATCACATCACATCTAACCCCAAGCCAGTCCTCACATTTATCCAGGAACAAAGATGAGTCAGACTGAATGGAAGTGGTGAAGCTGGAGAACTCTGAGAATGTTTCCTTTTCTTTTTCAGGAAATTGTACTCATGGGTAGAGAACAAATTGTAGGTGGATTTAACAAATGGGTAACTCAGCCAAGCATACTCAACCACTTGGAGCCATGAGAATGCAGTTATGTGTGTGTCAACCACACACACACTATTGGGACCCACTTCTTGGCACCAAACGAACTAAATGAGCATTTTTGAATGGCTGATTTACTCTATCTGAGTGTATAAAATTTGCTAATAATGAAGAGGATTTCCTTACTGGCATTTGAAAAGAGCTTCTTTCACCACTTTTAGCTTAGGATTTTCATTGGCCCTGACAAATGTTAGCTGGTGAACTCTTCAGAATCGATAACATCACCATGCAAAGAGCTTCTTGTCTCCTCTATTCTGATCCAGCAGAGGCTTATTATGTAGGCAACCTCCAGTATTAAAATGACAGCCTATCGCAGGACCATCCTGCCTGTGACCATAGGTCTCAGTCAGGCCACTCAGACCACCAAGTCGCCACTAGAAAGCCCAGAGTGATGGCCGTCAGAGAACTGTATTTTTTATATATATATATATATATGAAACTGAGTAAATTTTGAAGATCTTATTGGCTTTATTTAATGATCCATGCATTGGGCAACATCCTTTCTAGCATATAGAAAGGAGCTCCAAAGAACTGTACAAAATGAAAGACTTTTATAGGCAGAAGGGAATAGTGCAAGGAAGTTATACTAGCAAAGAGCAGATTGGTTATGGCAACGGCACCTTCTTTTAGGGGACAGCAGGGTCAGTCAGGTGACCTCATAGTGCGGACCAGGTAATTCGGGTTTGACTGGTTTAAGCTTCCATTCCTAGGAGAGCCTGAAACTGTAAGTTAGGTATTAAATCTTGGTTTGGTGATGATGGACTTAGCATAGGTGACTCCATTTGGGGCCTGTTTTATCTTTTTTAGCAATTTCCCCCAGTTGGTCAGACTCTCAGCCTGAGAGATGTGATCAGAATTTAAGGCATTAACGGGACTCCCAGACACCGCTCTGAATTTCTTGCAGTTTTTGCTGATCCTCTGTGTGATATTTACAGGTCTTGATGTCTTTTTGCTGAATCCCTGTGGTATTTACAGGTCACAACTTCAGGTTGACATTTTTGAAGATGATCATTGTCTTCTTTCCTTTTCTGACATTCTAGTTTTAGGGAGATCATTTGCTTGCTTTGTAGAGGCTGTGAACATGCTTTTAAAGCTTTTGAGAGAGTGTGGCACACCAGGGAGATTACTATGATTATTTATAAACAGGGTAATTCCCAAACCAATCAAGATCAAATACGTCAGAGAAAGACCCCATTGAAGCCATTGGCTTGTTGAACAAGTGGCTTGTTCAGTGATCTTATGCAGCTGAGTCTCAGCTTCCCCAGAAGTGTTAATCCAGGTGCAGCAAGTGATGTTGGCCACAACCCAGACACCTCCTTGCTCATCTAAAAGATAACCAAGTACTATTTTATTATCAAGAAGAACTTTGACCAGAAAGTCTAAGGATTTTTGTTGGACAGCTATTGCTTTAGCAGTGGATTCTGCAATATCTTCAAGAGTTAAGGAGATATTCCTGATCATAGCTTCATTCATACTCACTCCTAAACAGGGAAGTAGGGACCTGCCAAAGGAAGTGAATTCTGGATCAGGAATACCTCCTGGTAGGTCCTTTCTAACTTGACAATGTAAATTCAGGGGAGTTGACCAATGAGATATCTCAGTTTGATTGTGGACAGTTAGGGGCACAGTTAGATAAACTATGAGGCATTGTTTCGTTATGCACCAGTCATCTAGGCATTCATAGGCTCAAGGAGAATGATAACCACTACAGACAAAGAAATCCTGTTGGGGCACAAACCACTCCTACTAAGGTGACACTGTTAATGGATTCATTTGCAGGAATTGTTGTGTTTGCAAGCCGGGGGTCAATTAGGCTTTCAGTGCATTTGGGAAGTAAATCTCCTAGACTGAAAGAGAATGTTGTTCTAAATTCCTTGCAAAGATTGGTGCTGCTGGTGAGATCTTTTCATGATTGAGGACAGATCTAAATCAGATCATATAAGAATATCAGATAACATAAGAATATGGAGATGCAAATATACCATGATTTGCATAGATATTTGTGTCTAATTGGGCAAGTCCAGTTATAATAAAGGAAAGGTCAAAAAAAGGCATTGGATAATCTGGCTATAAAAGTCAGACTCTGTAAGTGACTTCTAAAGGGGATCAATTATAGTTTATGGTGACATTGGGAATCGAAGAAAAATTGGTCACAGGAAGGACCAGGGGGTCTTTAGCCTCGTGAACAGAGTTTTTGATGACAAATCCAGCAGTCTGAAGTTACTCTCCTTAGTAATGGCCTGGGAGACACAGATGATAGTGTTATCTTTCCAGGCCAATGCCAGAGTAAAGGAAAGAAAGAGAAGAAAGAAAAGAAAAGAAAGAGAGTAAAGGAAAGAAAAGGTTTTATGTTTAGGTAAAGTATGAAGCCTTGATCTGGTATCTTGGGTGGATTCAGTCTACCTTGATGTCAGCTACTTCTCTTCCTAGTCAGTTGGATTCAGAGGTCTCCAGCATTCTGAGCCTTCCTCAGCTGTGAGATGCGTACCCAAGATTCAAAGCCTTCTAGTTTCACAGTAGTGTCAATGGTCAGGAGTACTTGGTAAGGCTCTTTCCATGAGTATCACTTTTGCAAAAACATCAGAGTAAAACAATAACTATCTATAAATGACAAAAGAGTTTAAAATGCCCATTGTTAAAGATGTGATGAGAGTTCATTTGATAAGTAAATGTAGTTATTTCTGTGATATACATTTTAAGATAATAACTGGAATTATGACTGATAATATTATACTAGGACATATCAGATTTCCAGAAATTTCATACAATTTCTAGAATTTATATACCTGGAAAAATATAACTTAAAGAAGGCTTAGTATTACTTCTTATTTGACAATGCTTCCCATGTAATTTAACATATCAAATAAGCCTAATTAGTTTAACCTCTCTGTCTCTATGTCTCTGTCTCTGTCTCCCTCTCTCTCTTTTTATAAGAAGAGAGAACAATTCTTTTGAGATGTTCCAGAAGCCCTCTGGAAAATCCCAAAGTTAGTTTCAAGTCAAAAAGACTTCATTTAGAATTTGATTTTGGTAAGTGTGTCAAGAATATAAAAAATTTTGGATACTTGACTAAAAATATCACAGAAAATTATGAAACAATACTAAACTACCCATTTACCAAAGTAACGATAGAAGATGTTAAAGGCAAATACAGAAGACCACATAGTTGTGAACAAAACTTAGCTCTTCTAATATGGAGAAGATTGAATTTTCTCAGTATTAATCAAAGAGCTGATAATCAAAGAGCTGATAAAGACAATATGGAGCCCAGTAAATTATTTTGATAAGACAGAAAATCTTTGCTGTCTAGGTAGATTACTTAAAAGGTAAACAAACTTTCACAATTTTCTTATCCAAACAGACCAAAAGTCCAGTAAAACTTTGTTCTTTTAACAAAGAGAACACTAAATTCCAATTTTGCACTAGTGTACTTTGATATTAAAATTCATTTTTTAACTTAGATAAATTCATCACAATCTTATCTATCTTGACCACACATAAAATTCCTTTCCAAAGATTCTTTTCCACAAACCTTCTACAACTTTTAAAATATTTCTTCAGATTTTGTCATATGTTTTTCCTCTTTTTCATTTTGTGACAATCAATCATTTTACTTTCCTTACCTACTTTTCATACACGGTTGTTCCCTTTCACCCTTATTATTTCTAAGTAGCTTTAGTTACACATATTAATTAAAATTCTTAACCCTAGAATCCTTAATTCCTAGTGAAAGCTAAGATTTAAGCAATTCTGGACTGTCTGTTACACTAGCATTCTGTGAATTGGGAAATTTATAAAGACATTTCATAACTTCTAGAAACATGCTTCTTCATAGCACAATTTTTCAATGTGGCACAAAACATGTTTACCAATAGAACCAGATATTATTTTCTTGGTAATAAGGAGCCAAAAGTAGATAAACTTATGTTCAGTGATTAATGTGTTTCAATATTTTATTTTATTTGGAAATGATCTAGACATTTAATGACTATCCATAATTTAATTTAACTTAGTAAAACTCTAAGGTTTCAAGTTACCAAAAAGATTTGGGAATACTAACTAGACATACCATAAAAAACAATTATTGCTGCAAAGTTCACCTAAAAATTCTTATCCCACTCACACCTATTTAATTTACTTACTCCCAACAATTACATTTAGACTACCCACAAAAACTTCATGAGACATTAGGCAAAGTCAGCCATCACCTCAAGCTGTTTTTCTTGCTGAAAAATTTTGTAACAGAGATAACATGAAATTATTTGACTAATAAACCCAGGTAAAGTAAGAGTTGCATGTCTGCATTGTTTTCAATAATATCAATGTTGATAACTCTAAAGACATGTCTATTTTAATTAAACCAACAAACTTAAAGTAGCTTTTCTTTACTGAAGATTATCCTAGATCACATGAACTTGAAAAATATCTGGGAGAGTTTTTATAGTTCTGAGAGTATACTTAATTTATACAGTGCTTGTTTGTTTTTAAGTCAGTTAAATAGAGCTTTTTACAAATTAATTTTTGCAACACACATCTTTAACATACATTTATAGACATACATAAACATAAAGACACAAACAGAGATCTTATAATTTTTGTCTTAAAATTGTAGGCATGAGATGAGTACGTTAATACTAAACTCAACTAATTTATAAAAGAAGTAGGATTCAAATTGTGTTTTTGGCAAATGGAATAAGTTAAGGTTATCTGCTCAGATGGTAAATCTTTTTACTAATAGTTATGAAGAAGACACTTAAGATTTGTCATTTACCTAAATTCCAGATAACTTTTCCCCCTTTCCCTCTGATAAGAATTATTTTCCTAAAGTGTGTATTCCAAAGAGACGGCCTAGATAAGAGTTCCTGAAGAAAACCAGGTAGAACATTTACATCTCAAAGGCACAGGGAAAGTATGCAAGTTTCTCCAAGAAGGACTTTTGTTTTCTAAAGCCAGAATTTTTACAACACTTACAAGCCTTTTGAGATAAATTAGGGGAGGTTTGGGGCTTGGTTAAAAGGATAGGTGAATTTTTAATTCTTTCTGGAGCCCCATTTCTGGTCTTGCAAAGATTTGTAAGATAAGGACAGTTGCTTTTAATACCTCAAAGAATTGGTTTGCAGCCTAAATGATATCAAAGGGCTGATCCTTCCATCCAACCATATTATCTTTAATTTGCTTTTTTATATCAGGGAGAAGATTTCCAACTAAGATGGAAATCAAAAGATTTTTATGTTCTGAATTTAGAGCTGTTTGTCTTTGGAATGTTTTAGTGAATTCTTTCACAAAGGCTTCAGAAGTTTTCTCTGTCCCTCTGGGTACATAATTTTGGTTTAGTTTAGGGGAAGAGGCCAAAAATATTTCTGGCAGTATTGAACAACGCTGTCAACTGAAAAAAAATGCACAACCTAAAAGTTGAGAATTATATTTTATTCAGTGGACTTTCTGAGGACTTCAAGCCGGGGAGGTAGCCTCTCAGATAGCTCTGAAAGACTGCTCTGAACAGGTAAGGGAGTAGCCAGGATATTTGGGAGTTTTGCAACAAAAATCAGGTAGTTGGAACATCAGAAGATTACTGTTAATTAAAGAAAACCAGATATCTCAAGTTAATGAATTTAGTACGTTTCTGTGTATGGGAAGACACAAGATTCTGGGCTCATCAAAATCATTCCTTTGAGAAGCACCTTAGCTGTCTAGGGCCAGTATCCTGTTCTTTCCCATCTTGAGTTCCCTCAGGGTGCACCGTTGGGGGCGGCTGTAGTGGCTTGATGGCTGCACATCCTTTGTTTACTAATATGGCAGGCAACATTTTTCACTTACAACCCCATGGGCCCAAGATGTGTTTCCAAAGAGAGTGCAAAAATATTACCCTCCTAAGATCCAGAGCCACTCCCAAAGATAGCCAAATAGAAAATGTCTCTGAATGCTGGCAATAGACTCTAGCTGCAAATGGAGTTCAACCCACATTTCTGATAGTTACCAAGCTGAGTTCTCAGGACACAAAACAGGACAAACAAGAAGGTAACAGCTGTCTCTGGGAGAGAAAGGATCAATAATCAATGGGTCTGATTTTGGAAATAAAAGGACAACATGAAATTTTTATTTTTCTCTTTCAACAGTGTACTACAGAGATTCAGGAATGCTGACACTGGTAAGAATTCTCACTCTTCTTTGGCTTTTACCAGTTTTCCCAAGATCCCATCTTCAAGCTGTGGCATCTCCCAGAATTTGGTAAGGTTTTCCATTAATTTTAATTTTAGTTTCCCCTACACTGCTTAAAGGAAAAATGTAGCAGTTTATCACAAATTCTCTCAGAGTTCTGTTAACCTGGGAAGAGTCAATATGGGTGATCTTGGGTAGCCTTGGCTTGCAGAATCTTGAAGCAGGATCTCAGTTCCCTGACCAGAGATTGAAGCCAGACCGTGGCAGTGAGAGCACCAAATCCTAACCACTAGATCATGAGGGTCAATGGCTAGGGACAAGGTCCTGGATCGTCTGCTTAAGAGAAGGGAATTTCAACAAAGAGACGGAAAGTAGTGAAACAAGTAAAGTGTTTATTAGGAGGAAAAAAGCACGCATGGATAGACACCCACGGGAGGGCTCAGAGAAAGAGTTGCATCTTTAAGGTAGTTCAAATCACTTATATGGGGCAGTTCTTCTAGGTTTCCTCTGGCCAGTCATCTTGCTTTGCCTGGCTCTGAGTCCATATTTGGTCTAACTCAGGGCCCTCCCCTGTGTGTGCGTGCATCTTTTAGCCAAGATGGATTCCAGTGCAAGGGTTTCTGGGAAGAAGAACACATTATGATCTGGCACCTCCTTCCTTCTGTGACCTCTGAGGAACCTTTCTGTGCATGTGTAGTTTGGGAGGTCTCCTTGACCTCAAGAATGAAAACTATGTGGTCTCTTTATCTTCTATTCAAGCAGGACTCAACTCCTCCTTGCTCCTGCCATTGTCTTTATCTTGGAGTATCTGTCCACAGGGGACAGTTTCCAGCTGCTCAGCCTGGGGTCCATCTGTCTCTTACCTCGTGGGGACCTTCCTTCGAGTGTAGTTATGGGACTATCTGTAAGGCCACTAATTTGGCAGACTTTTGTGTATAGTCATGTAATAGTCTGCAGGGTGGAAAGACAATTCAGCAAAAGGAGTAGTAGAATGAGTACTCAAGTAAAGAAAGATAGAGGAGAGTAGTAGGAATTGTGTCAGTCCCATAGTCCTTTGATTTAGGTACCTATTGTGTCTTCAATTTTTCACTAGCAGTTTGTAATGAATCCTGCAATAAAGCTGTTTTGGAATTTTGAAGCCTTTTATAGGCTTTGGCATGTCAATTAAAATAGGTGTCCCATTCTGTTTGTTTGATTTGGTAGTCTTTGCTTTCAAGTGAACTTCTTAAATAATCTTTTCTAATTGGAATGCTTCTCTTAAGGGCCATTGTAATTCTAGGTGGTATTCATAATATTTTGACATTTTTGTAGATATCTACAGCTTCTGGGACCATAGTTCTTAGATATAAAATAAGCAGGTGTGCTGGAGGAAGCATGCTCAACTCTTTGGAACTTAAGGGTCCCATTTCTTTAGCTAAGTCTTGAGCCAAACTAATACCTAAGAGGGATGTTGCGCTGGGTTGGGGATTGTGCTTTCAGTGTACCTCATTGCATGGAAACTTTCTTGAGGTTGCAGGTGACCTAGTGTCAATCTAACCCTTTCTGTGACCAATTTATCCTAACACAGGAGCCTTAGAGTTAGGTGGCAAGTGCTCTAACAGCTTTTAAGTGCTTGGCACCCACCAAATTTTCAGGTTTTAGCTTTCAAGATTCCCATTAGCAATAGCTTTACCTTAACACACCAGTAGTAGTCAAAGAGATATTACTGTGAACTGGTCAATAGAAGGCCTTGTGTGGCCCTCCAGCAATTCCCAATGTGGCAATGGGGAAAGGACTGAACCAACAGACCCCAACAAAAAGGGACTGCAGACTGGGATTCCAATGAAACGTGTAACTGCAGACTGAGCCACCAGCAGTTCCCAATGTGGAATCTGGAGACTGATCCAAGGGTTGGGATTCTAATCAAATGGGGAAGCAAGGACTAGGGGCTTGGGCTCTGGGTGGAACTGTGCTGGCTTAAGCTAAGCTGCCCTGCACTGGAAAGCCAATTAGATCAGGAGCTCAATGCAAAGACTGTGGAGCTCAAAACTGAGTGCAACTTACCCACAGCTCTTGGAGACGGTGAGGAAGACAGAGAACCCAAAGTGTTCATTGGTACCAGGACCTGTGTTTCTCATCATCCCTGAAGCCATCAGAAATTTCCTTCGGATCCCACTGCTGCCACCAATACTGTTAAAACAAAGTTCAATGGAGTGAATTTTAAAGATCTTGTTGGCTTTAGTCAATGATTTATGAATCAGGCAGCATCCCTTCTAGCAGATAGAAAGGAGCTCCAAGGAACTGTAGAAAATTAAAGATTTTTATAGGCAGAAAGGAGCAGGACAAGAAAGTTATATTAGCAAAAAATGGATTGGTTGTGGCAAGGTCACCTTCCTCTAGGGGACAGCAGGGTCTACTAGATGGATTACCTCACTAGTGCTGCCTAGGTAATTCCTGATTGACTGATTTAAGATTCCATTCCTGGGAGAAGCTGAAACTGTAATTAAGTTAGGTATTAAGTCTTGGTTTAATGATGTGGGGCATAGCAAAAGTGACTCCATTTTGGGCCTTCTATCTCTTTTTTAACAGTATTGATCAACTTCTGCCAATCCAAATTATGTCTGCTAGTACTTGTAGTGTGTGTGTGTGTGTGTGTGTGTGTGTGTGTGTGCGTGTTTTGCAGCTGTTTTGGGGTTGTTGGAATCAATACATAGTAGATGGGGAAAGTATTACAGTTATGTAATTGTGTATAGAAAGGATAATATTTTCCGGACTACTAGGAAGAAATACATAGCTACCCCTTTGAGTTTTACTTTACTTTCAGAGAAAATTTGAAGCTAACCAATGTGAGTAGGCTGTGCCCACTTCGCATCACAAACAACTAGACTGAAATGGTGTGAAAGTAACAAGATATCATTTTTTCTTTCCTTTTTGGTACCAGAAACATCTTACAGAGAATTTGGGTAAATTGTGCTCTTTCAAAGAAAATCAAGAAGAAATTGATTGATTAGTTAATGTTCATTAATAACTTATTCTGAGCTAAGTATTACAAAGTGTTCAAAACATGTACAAATCATAGACCCTGTCCTCAGGGGCCTTCAAACTCATTGAGAAGACATACAGACACATCAAAGTATGATCCCTACATGAAGCTTCTGATAAGTACTAAAGAAATGGTATAGACCAGAATTTGGCAAATTTTTCTATAAAGAACAGATAGTAATTATATTAGGCTTGCATTTTATATGGTCTCTGGGTCAACTACTCAAGTCTGCCCTTATAGAGAAAAAGCTGCTATAGACAATCATAAATGAATGGGTGTGGCTGTGTTCCAATAAAATTGCATCTACAAAAATAGATGGCAGGCTGAATTTGGAAGGAGGACCATGCTTTGTTGACCTCTGGTATAGTCATTAAGTGGTGTGGGTATTCAGAGAACTGAGAGAGTTTAACAGTCTTCATGCAGTAGCGGGAGATTGAAGACTAAGTAGGAATTCTTAGTGGGAACACAGTGTAAACAAAAGCTGTGTATAATAAAAAGGCTTTGTTTTGGGATGGGTGGGAGTAAATAGAAAAAATGGGCTTCTCTGTGAAAGCACCCCAAGAGGAAAGGGCATTTCCACTTCAGGCAAGCAACTGCTGAGAGATTAAATGCACAACATAGGTCCTGAGATGCATATTCCTAAAGCCATGGCGCCTGTTCAGGTCCTTTTGGCCTTCCACCAGGCAATATTTCTAGCCTATCATCTCTTTCTTCAGAATTGGCATTACAGACTCCAGGGTACAGGGATGTCAGCCTACAGGAAGAATGAAAGTTGTTGTACGAGTGTTTAGGAGAGTTCCTTGGTGAGGTTTTCTCTATGTGGTCAAGAGTTGCACACCAATCTAAGTGACTGAGGTAGTTCTGAATGTCTATGTCTCTGATGACAAGAGCTCCCAGTTTAAGACAAACCCTTACGTCAAAGGGTGGCGTTTCTTCCACTGTATTAATCAGAACACTAGTCTGGCTCAATGATTCCAGAAAAATAGGGTTCTGCTTTCTTTTGGAGATTGACTAGGTCCACTGGCAAATTAAAGGGCAAGAGAAGGCCTGTTGCAGAGAAATCTGTTTAACTTGTAATAACCATAAATTTCCCAAACATTAGACCACAGAACCTTTTTCCATGGAGCATCTATGAACATCTCATGGAACCCATTTTGGAAAACAATGCTTTAGGGAAACAAGTGTGGAAATAAATGTTGCTAACAGTTACTAGTTGTGGCTTCAAGTTAACATGAAAGACAGGGTGGGGAATGAGAAAGAGAGAGAATTTTAAAAGCTCAGATGACTCTTGAGGGATGTAAATATAGGGTGGAACTGAGCCTTTTTATTTACTGTAGCCATTTGAATTCTTGTCCCAACCTACCCACAACCTTCTAATTTCAGGTGAACAGGAGTACTAAAATGCTGTGATAAGATAGCAAAAAATAGGGAGCAGAATACTTAAATATCTTTTCTTCTTTTCTTGTTGTTATTGATGTTAAACTTCTGGCTTTGTTCTCTTCTTCCTGGTCCTTCTGGAGCCTTTGTTTGAAAGCATGAAAATGATTGTCATCTGGAACGATTCATGGCAGGCAGAGCTGAGCTTAGAGGGAAAACAAACGTATGATTAGCAAGTACATAAACATCCCTATCCAGACCTAACTCCCCTCCTCTGTAGAGCAGAGGAGGGGCTGTGCAGAGGAGTGAGGCAACCAAGAATTTCGTTGAAGTATCTGGAGGATTCGCTGGGAAATTCTGTCCAATTTGCTGCAAACAAGTCAGACATTACAATCTAATTAAATTTAACCCTTTGTTGAAGACGCTCTAGTTGGCATTTCATTTCAAAGCATTTTCTTTTTTTTTCTTCTATGAGCTTATGCAACGTCCTAATTTTAGGCACTGTATTGCTATCTAGTTTTGTCAGCTCGTTCACTTGGTATGTATTTATTTAGGATCTACTATACAACAAGTACTAGCAAATCAATGAAGAATTTGGCATGATCCCACCACTGAGGGGCTGATAATCAATATGGGGAGAGACACACAGAAGCTAATAAATACAGTCAAGTGTTTAGATGCATGCTCGATATCTGTATAGGCAGAGGGGAATTCAAGGGAAGCAGTTGTCAGTTCTACCTGGAAATCCCAGAAGTTTCATGCAAAGGGTGGTCTTAGAACCAAATCTTGAAAAATGAGCAAGTAGGGTGTTTGTCAGGCAGACAGGTATTCACATCCTCCAGATATCTGCTGCTGGTTAGTTCCATGTGCAGTTAGATGATCAGCAAATCCTTAAGCCCATCCCATCCTCATACTATCTTGTAGTTGAGAATATTGTACCATCACTGATCTTCAAAGTGAAGCATGTGAACCCAGAGTGAGGGACATTGCAGATGATCCACTAAAATGTAGAAAAGAAATGCCACAACTTTAAAATTTTTATCTCATCCCTTTGAAATTTCTGTTTTTGAGTTTTATGAAGTGCATATGAATGTCATTATATATGTTTATAATTTATAAATAAATATACGTATATTGGAGGTGCGTGGTGCAAATTTTTTACTGATGGAGTGCAAGATCCAAAAGCTTGTAGACCACCTGTATTTGTTATTCATCTATGAAGTGGTTGCAAATATCTTAGGTTTTGTCTTTTTTGTTCAATAGACTATTCCTCAGTGTCTAGACATTAATTTTTTTTTTTTTTTTAGTAATAGTAACACACTATTTTATGCCTCTACCAAGTTCCAGGTTCTGAATTAGGAACTTTGCATAAAGTACCTCGGTTAACTTTTAGAATTGTCCTAGTGAGACTGGGAAAACTGTCCCAGTTTGTGATTGAAAAAGTGAGGAACATAGAAGTTTAGTAATTTTCCTCCATATTAGAAGGTGGCAGACCCATGGTTGAAATTATATGTAGTCTGACTTAAATGCCAACATGCTGAACAATTAACAATTGCCTTTTCAAGGTCAATAAAAAGAAATTACTAACGTGCTTTCTTTGTTTTGTTGGAGATGATAGAAATTAAGTATTTATAACCTTTTACACTTATAATTTTACCATGAAAATGTGTATTCCTGTGAGTAAAAGTGAACTCTGATGCTTATTAGATTATTCAGCCTTTTATACTTGCATTTGATTTTTGAAAATGTATCTCTTCTTTGACCTGGAAAGAATTAGCCATCTCTAGTCATTTATCATAAATAGAAAATACTTATTTAGTACTTACTATATGTCAGACACTGTAAAAAAATATTTTCCCACAACAGCAAGCCTCCAGTTAAGTAACTACTTAGAGTAATAGTTAGTAGGTGATAAAGCCAAAATTCTAACCCAAGCAGTATCTTTGGCTTTGCAACCCATGCTGTTAACCATTAGGCTGTGTTCCCTCCCCATAAAAAGGCATAAAGTTGCCTCAACAAGAATATTCATTGCAATGTTGTTTGCAATAGTGAAAAACTGAAAGCAACCTTAATAGCCATCAACAATGTCCATCATTGTGTTCCATTCCCTGTGGTAATCCATGAGGAATGGAATACAGTAAATACTATGCAGCCAATAAAAATGCTAACTGTACAGTACTGGTTTCTTGGAGCCGCGATAACAAATTACCACATACTTGGTGACTTAAACAATAGGAATTTATTGTATCACTGTTCTGGAGGTCAGAAGTCCAAAATCAAGGTATCATCAGGGTCAGACTCCCTCTGAAGGCTCTAGGAGAGAACCCTTCTTTGCCTCTTCCAGCTTCTGGTGACCCCAGGTGTTGCTTGGCTGGTAGCTGCATCCATCCAATCTTTATCTCATCTTCATATGGCCCTCTCCCTCTGTCTCTCTGTGTCCAAATCTCCCTCTCCTTTTACTTAGAAGGATGCCAGTCATTGGATTTAGGGCTCATCCTAAATCCAGGATGATTTCATCTCTAGACCCTTAACTAATTAAATTTGCAAAGACACCATTTCCCAATAAGGTCACTTTCTGAGGTTCCGGGTGGACATTAATCTGGGGGGGGGGGGACACTACTCAACTCACTATACTAATTTAAACCTATATTTATTGAAATACAAAATGATATATTATTAAGTTAAAAAAACCATTAAATTGCAGCATGCCTAATATGATTTCATTATTATAAAAAGTATACACTAACGTGTATATATATACATAGAAACATGTGTAGAAGAGTATCCCCCAAAATGTTAATATGGATTATCTCTCTGTAGTAGGATTATGGATGATTTTTGCTTTTCTCGCTATCATTTTCTATACAGTCTGAATGCTTTGCTGTGAAGAAAAAATAATCAGAAAAACAATTTCTAATTTTTTAAAACATATCTATATTTGACTCAAAAATTCCCAAACACTTTAATGAAAGAGTATGAAACCCTATTGGTCTAATACTTTTGATGCTTACAGAAATCACTTGGGGGAAAATCATTAGAAAGGATTTTGCTTTTTGTTTGCACAGAAAAACACTTTATCAGCTCTTCCCATGTTCCTAACCTCAAGTCCTTTGTCATCTCCAACCCCACCCCATCGTATTGACTACAAAAAGCCTCTTAACCCAATTTTTTACCTCTTGGTTAGAGTCACACATCTGTTTTTTTTCATCCACAGAATTTTCAGATATTAGGCAAAGGGTTTTAAAAATCTTTTACAATGTGAAACAATATCCCTTTAAGTTTTCCATGTGCAAGACCTCATCTTCCCACCAATATCGTGACTCAAAGAAAAGACTGTGTCACACTTCTTTGTCTTCTCATATTGTGGTTGCCTATCTCTGACACATAGAAGTCAGCTAAGAAAATATGTGGTTATCTGAAAGACTAATTTCTCTCTAGAAAGGTACCTTTTTAAAATAAATATTCCCTAATTGCCTAATGTTTTATGAGAAATTGAAATGCTTTTCTCAGTATACCTATCTTGTTTTGCAGCAAATCTGCTGCTTCTCTCAACATACTAGCTGCTGATTCCTTACCATCAGCTATTTGGATGGGATTGTTTCTCTACTTGTTATCTCTGCAGTCAGAGTTCCAATCCCTTGGGATGTCCAGACTATTTTTGTCATCACCTTTGCAATTTAGTTGCATGTTTTGCAACATGAAAAATACTTTGGGAGGCTCTTAAAATTGAGAATAATGTTGAGAATATCAACAGATCTATATAGTCAAATTTACTATGAGGTCCTTACCAGGCTGAGAACTCTCTGAGGACACAAACTGGGTTTTCTTCCTTCTTATACCCTCATGTTTGTAGCCAGTCTGGCCCATAGCACTCACTAAATGAGCTTGCTTATGTGGCTTCCAAGATGCTAGACTTCCCATCAGCCTCACTGAGCTGAAACTCAGAATATTCTTTTTCCCTCAGGGATGGGCAGTGACAGTGCCTGGCAGAGCCCGAGGAGAAAAAAGGCCAGCAGATCCTCTTTACCCTGCTTCTGAGTATGCAAATTTGTCCCTGGGATATAGGCCATGTCTTGACCCTCAGCTCTGGGCACACTTACTTTTAGGCTATGATTTAGAGATGCAAGAAAATGAGCAATGGGAGAAAGAGTTTCTTCAGTGAATATGAAAAGGATTAAAGATCAAGGATATAGCACCAATTCCCTATCTATACGACCCTAGTCATCAGCTAGGCAAAGTATGTAGAACAACCTCTCTGTCTCCATGCCCCACCCCTGCACATTCCTGAGAAGGACACTCTGTGTGGCCCCTGGGACCAGCAAACCCACCGCAGACACACCCAGACCATGTCCGTGAATCCTACCAACATCTGGGACCCATGTTGTGATTGACTGTATTTAACTGTTATTTGGTGACTGTGTTTTGAGCGGGGAGGCTGAGGCTAGCTAGGGCTAAATGGACTCAGGTTTTCTGGAAATCAGGCACAAACACTGCATCCGATTTTTCCTGCAGAGACTGTGAGAAGCCCAGAGGAACTTTGGTTTACAGAATGGGGGCAGCTGGTGCCTCAATGCAAGAGGTAATTCCTTCAGCAGACGTAGTAAGGGAGAGTCTTACGTGTGGAGGAAATGTTCTATCCCTTTTCCCGACCATATAAAAGATTGAGTGCCAAAGCTGGTTGAATGTTCATTTTGTGATTACTGGCATGAGTGAGCTTGGTATTGTTTTAGCAATTGTCTCTCAGAAAAAGGAGGTAACGTTGGTTAAAAAGGTCATTGGGTGGCTCCATCCAGAACAGCCCTTAGGATAATGTCAGGAGTAGAGCACACCTCCCTGTTAGAAGAATTAAAAAAAAAAAAAAAAAAGAATAAGAAAGCAGTTGAGTCAGTTGGGATGCTGAATTACTACACAACATTCTGCATAATTATTGGAGCAGGAAAGAAACGCCTGCGTTGTTTGCATCGTTTCTTGCTTCAAAAGAAAAGCTAAAGTTCCGATGCTGAATTACTAAACAACATTCTGCATAATTATTGGAGCAGGAAAGAAACACCTGTGTTGTTTGCATCATTTCTTGCTTCAAAAGAAAAGCTTACAAAAAAACCCCGATAAAGTCAGATGTAAAATTTCTGTTTCAAGACTCCCAGGTGACACTGATAGATTCCTGTTAAACAAAAAAGATGTTTTCTGAAAAATAAAATATAATCTTACTTGCAAAAATAGCAAAATTGCAAAGGAGGGAAGAAAAGTAACCTCAGATTTGAGAGAAATATCAATCTTCAAAGTCCATTATCCAAAGACATTGTACATCAATACTTGATTTGAATTATGGAGCTGGGTTGTACTTTCATTTACATGGTATTTCCCCAAGTAGCCAGATAATATCAATACCTTGCATTTATACGACGATCATCTTCCCAGATGGCTTCATTAAATTGTATGTTTTATGAGACCCACTTTCTGAAATGTGGTCATCTCTGAATGAGAATGATGCTCCCGGGTAACTTGGGGCAAGGGAAAAATCGTGTTTTGCATTCATGTGTCTATCAGTGCTCATAAAAATCTTTAGTTAGCAATCATTTCCTGAGCATCTGTGTGGGCAGAGCCCGAGACAAAGCTCTGTATGGTAACATACGGAAGATTAAAAGGTGTGGTCCCAACCCTCCAATACCTCAGACTCTATTAAAGGTAATTTTTCCATTTCACAAATGTGAAAATTTGAGGCCAGAGAAGTTTAGAGAATTGGCAGAGATCATATGGTATAATTTTCCAGAAGTGGTAATCCTTATTTCCAGGTTTGGATGTGAGTAGTTTTGATAATAACATCCAAAAATGTTTAAAATATCACAAAGATGTATTTAAGTGGAAAGGTTAAGGCTTGGATTTTACTTAAGGAAGAAAAGACCAGCACCAAAAAAAGAAAATGAAGAAGGGTCTCTTATGTCGTCAACATAGATTATAAATATTATTAAATATCTAGGACTGTGATAATTGCCTTGAGAGGACAAAAGAAAGGCAGAATTCCAACTGTAAAGAGCTTGGCTGACTTTGGAAGTAGACTATTGCCTATACGTGGTGGTTTCAAGGAAACAGGGAACCTGACTTAATTTGTTGGCTTAGTTCACTACCTTGTAAAATTGCAAGTTCCCCCAGGAGAAGTAACACATGAAGCCATGCCCAGCACAATGTTTGACACATGACAATCACTCCATAAAGATTAGTAGGAAGTTACCTTGTGCGGATAAATTTATCATAGCCTTTCTTGAGAACTTAGGTTTTAATGAGTTTGAAGGGGGGGGGGGGTAGGGTGGTGAGTGGAGAGGGTAGGAGTAATGGGTACCAAAGAAGGGAAGAAGAAATAGTCAAGACTGAAAAGAAAGCAGAAAAGAGAGCCTATGGGACTGGGAAAACCTTGTCTTCCTTATAATCTCTCTCAGGGACTTCACTGATGTATAGTGTACTGCATATCTGGAGATATGGGGATATAAGATTATTTATGTAAAATACCTACAAGATCATACATCACAGTAGAAATTCCAGCTCTAATACTGATCTCCTTGGGATTTGGGGCAAATTGCTTCACTTAGCTGGGTCTTAGATATCCCATCAGTTAAACAAGGGGATAGACTAAATGACCTCTAAGATAATTTTCTGTGTATAGAGTTCTGTTTTTCTACATAAATGAGAATATAGGACCATTTAGAACAAGAAGTAGGGGAGCGATTGTCCTGACGCTTACTGAGCTTGATGAAAGAAGGGATAATGTTAAAATCAAAGGTCTAGTGACCTTTTCTTAATGTACTACTACAGTCTGTTCAACACCTCAGTCTCCTGATCAAAATATATTGGATTCTATTCTGTCAGCCTTAAAAGACCATATCCAACTTCAGATGCATTTAGAATAATGGGTGATTTATCTTTGTTCTAGATTTCTGTATTTTTTTTTTCTTTCCTGAGCTGAGATCTTCTTCAACGATGTCTAACTTGTGGTTCCCTCAGTAATAAAAATTAAAAATTTTTTAGTTAAAAATAAAACTACAAATGTTAACTAAAAAAAGTTATGTATGAAACATTCTAAATTTCCAAAACTTTTCCCACAAAGTAAAGTTGCTAAATTATATATTAAAATTATAAGTGCTAAAAGAATTCAGAGAGTAGAAAGATCATAATGGTTATAGGTAATCAGGAGAAGCTTCTAAGTAGAAATAGGGCTGCAAGTTTGGCCTGGAGGACATTTAAGCCTGGAATTGTTGGAGAAAGAGGCTTTCTAGTTCTAAGAGTATCTTACAAAGAGCGGGACTTCTAAATGCAGGTCTAAGGGCCATTTTGGTCCAAGAAGTTTTCACTGGTCATGACTACTAAAAAAAGTCGAGGGCAATGCAGTGAGTATGTCTGAAAACTAAATGTAAGCAATTTAGAGGACTCTTATTTTGAGACAGTGTCCTTCCTTCATTTGAGTGTTAACATACCCTTTTGTAAAATGATAGTCGTTGTGGATGTTTTTATTTTGTGAAATAATGGTGTCAAATTTGGCCTCCATGTGACGGTCTCTCTCTTTCCCTTTGAAATTTTACTGACCCATGAAATCCAAAGATCTGGGCACCACCAGTTAGGTGAGCATTTCCTGACATGTGACCTTTCCTATAGCCCTCCCCCATGTAAGCCAAGAGGTTGAGGACAGCTTTCCAGCAGGGGTAAGGACCATTGTGTCTTAGGATTTTATTTCCCTGTTCCTGTGATGTTGTCATGGCAGTAAATGCTGTGCAGCCTTAGCCATGATGCTGATAGAGTTAAGCTCGTTATGCTGGACCTAGGACGTGTCCCAGGCCTTTGAATGACATAGCAACCTAGAAAACACCAGCTGCTTTGTTGACTTTTACTTTATTTTAGAGCTCCATGCCACACTGGCAGCAGAAGCGCTGCCAGCCTGTTTACCAAAGTCCCTGCTTTGTACTGATTAAATAAAAGCACTCTTTCACAACTCTTCCTCATTCCGTTGATGGAGAACGCCTGATCCTTGGATTTCTGCTTTAGTACAGGCATGCAGAATTCCTTCTTCAGAAGCCACTCTTGGGTATTTAAAAGGCCCCTTGACTCCAACATACAGGGTGGGACCACCCCTCTAAGCCACCGCGTAAACACTGATTCCCCTCTGGAGGAAACACACGTGGGGACACACTGTTTTAGTACAAAGCTTTATGGTTTTCCATTTCCACAGCTGTCCCTGTGTCTCCTGGCCCCTTGCTAAGGAGCACATATAAGGAAATTTTTAATGGTGATCCTAGGGCTGGAGCTATAAAAAAAAGCTAATGAACTTTCTATATTCTAATAGATGTTTTGTTATATATTTTAATATTTATATTTTATTATATGTTTAATAGGTAGCAAATTTTATACATGTTTTTATCAGCTCACTGTGATCTTTGAGCTATTATGGGCGAAAAAGATCTTAGAAACACAAACTCTGATTTCATGTTTCTCAATTCAAAGATGAAGGAAAACTAAGGCCCAGATTAGGTAATGACTAGCTCAAGGTCACCCAGCTATTTAGCTGAAGTGCAAGGACTTGAAGTTGATCTAGTGCTCTGTCTCCTACCTTCCTCCAATACCCCATTGGAACTGAAATCATTGCAATAGCCACTGCCAAGTACTTAACAATGGATATTTGATGGTGGTCCTTTAAGTCTGTACCAGGGTGGTTTTCAGTTTTTCCCTTCATCAGCACAGGAAGGCAAGGACATCGCACAGACTCTAATATTTCATGCTAGCTCTGGATTCCCTTGGTTTTATATTTCTGACTCTTCCCTCAGTTTCTTGTAGGGCTTTATGATTTAATTTAATTTCAGCTTATGGCTAGCTTCGGTACCCAGAAGAGTGGTAATTTGTCCTTTAAATTATTCACCCAGGGGAGTCAGTGTTCTTAGAAAGTGACGGCGGGAAGAACCCAGAAGCTTTGTCCCCTCAGAGGGATACACAACACACACTGATACCTCACTCACTTGTTCTCCCGCCACAGTACCTTATCTCCTGTGTCCAGCCCCGGTTCCTGTAATACGTTGTATTTCTGCAGAGCTTTTCACATTCACAAATAAAGCAATTTAGACAGTATTTACACACTGACTAGTGACTAATTATACACCTACAAGCACTGCAACCATTCTGGACAAGCAGCATTCCTCTACCTGAGGTTCCCTGTAGGAACGTGTCTGAGAGTTATTTGTGGAGAGAAATTTGGGGCAACAGTCTTGGCTCCTACATTCAACTGTTCAACGTAGCAGAGTTTATATAATCCAAGATGCACCTCTGGACTGTGCATCTCAGAGCTGAGCCAGGGGCTAGAAGGTTTACAAAAGAGAAAAAAATGGGTGACTGTGACCCTAGAGGAGCTTATGAAAATTGCTGACGAAACCAGGAAAACAGCTCACAAAGAACACGTGGTGTTATAAAGTCACCTGCCAGGGTGTTTGGTATAGATATACAGGTGCTGTTTTACGCAGCACTGGAGTACAGGATGGAGGTAATTATTGTAGTTTTCAGTTAAAAGGATAAGAGCTGAATAATATTAAGAGCTACCATTTAATGAGTGCCTAACCTGTACTAAATTCTTCCCATGTATTCTTTCATCTAATCCCACTGCCATCCCCATGTATCACATAAAATTTACCAAATTTTACTAAATTTTACTAAATTTTACTATTCTTTCATCTAATCCCACTGCCATCCCCATGTATCACATAAAATTTACTAAATTTTACTGAGAAGTAAAATCACATTCTTCAGATTACCTGGATAGCTAGTAAGGGAGAGTGGGAATTTAAGCCACGTCTGTCTGACCATGCCGTTATACCTTCTGCACCCTAAGAGGGATGACAAGAGGCAAATACCTAGTGTGTATGTGTGTATGTGGAAGTGCATTATGCACACAGAAGAAGGAAAGGATTGGTAGCATTCCATTTATAGGGACGCTAAGAAAAGAAATTAAACATTTTCTAAGTTTAAGTTTTGGCAACAGAGTGGGGTAGGAGCAATGGAAGTGCTCCTAATAAACTGATTTGGGTTCAGAGGGTCTTCTCTGATGAATCCAAACAGAAAATAGACAAGCAGTCATGTTCAAAGACTAAACAGCCATGTAAATCTGTAAGAATGTTACATGTTAATGTCCAGAATGAAGGGAGCCATGTGAAACATATGAAGTCATCAAAAAGGACTTGTCCACTTATGTGGAGGAGGAAAAGCAAGTGACAGATGCCTTTGCTGCATGATGCTTGGTCTCTGTTTGCTGGGCTCTGCTAATCTGGTATGGTGTTTTAAAATCTTGTCTGCAAATCTTCTGACACTGCTCTCATTGAGAGGTGGAATCTATGTCTCCTCTCTCTGAATCTGGGCCAACCCTAGTGAGCAGTTGACCAACTGAATATGGCAGAAGTGATACCCTGTGACTTAAAGGTGATGCAGCTGCTACCTGGTTGGATACACAGCAATGAGTAGCCGGAATACCTGGTGAGGATGTCAGACCCAAGCGTATCACCCTAAGGAAAGAACCCATTGGCTGAAGAGAAGCATTTCCCCTTGGGAGACCAAAGGGTTAGGAGCAAAGAGAAAAGTCAAAGTATGAGAACTATCAGGTCTAAGAAGGCAAGTAGAAGTGAAAAGTACAAATAAGTCACAGAGTCAGGCTGAAAACAGGTCAGACTGTAGAGTGCAAGCACTCAGGGTGAAGTTATGAACAATACAAATGTATGTGGTTCAGGACTGAGCTGGTGAGTCACACATGGCCCAGAAAGGTGCCCATGATTTAAGGAGCCTGGTAGACCCAGACATTTACAGTGCTAAAAGAGAAAAGGAAGAAAGCACAACTGCTTATCTGCTTTAATTCCTACGTTTTCTCCAGCTGAAAGACTGTCAGATAGGGAAGGAATGTGTAAGAATCTGTAGGTGCTGGCTGTTCAAAATGCATAGACATTTCATGACATTCATGATGAGGTGCATTTCTTAGACACTGAAAGAACTTTGGGATAAAACAGAGGAATTCCTGTCAATAATTTTTGAAGAATCCTGAGAATTAGGGAAAACTGAAAATGGACAATGTCTTCTTCTCAAAACAGAGGTGAATCCTGTGAACTCCGGAGATGGGCTTGACATCTGAGACCAATTATTAAGGAAATGATTTGTAAGCCTTTGGCAAAGAAAATAGCATAAATTAGTGAGGAGGAAGTGCTTAGCTTGAATTTCTACACGAATTTACCAACCTCTAACGATAGCACTCTGAATGTGAGTTGGGTGTACAGTAGGCAGAGTTCTTTCTGATGAATGGATTTATGTCAACTAAAAGGCAGGGCTCTCTCTAGAGCCCACCACAGGCCTCTGGGCTTGGCGCTGTACTTCACAAATTGTTTACTAAGGACTTGGAATAAGATTATGATAGCATGATGGCATGAAGATACAGGCTGTAGGTAACACAAAGCTGAAAGGCATTATGTTAAATGGTGGAATTTGTACCCCAGAGATCTTTATAGGTAGTAACTATGAACATGGTTTAAGAAGAAGAAATTCAACCCTTTTGAATTATAAACCCTTTCGTTTAGGCATCCATCCCTCACCCTCAATGGACAAGGTAGAAACATCCAAAACAGCCCCAATTCTACTCACAATTATAAAAGAAAAAGATAAAGAAAATGTGGTTTGTGCACATGGGAAGGATTTAAGAGTTGTTTAAATTTAACAACTCAATACAACTTAATAGTGGGATGTAGCTGCCAAAAAATGCTACTGTGATAGAACATTGTGTTAAAAGAAGTATCCAAAACAAGGGATGTGAGGCTGCAACTCTGGTGTTTGTTCTGGAAGTAGCCCTATGGCAGGTAAATTGACAGACTGAAGTATGTCCAGAAGAAAGCAACAGTTATAGAAGGGGGGCAGAGAAACTGTGCTATGGAAAATGAGTAAAGAAACAGTATATTTAGCCAGGACAAGAATCTGTGGGGAGTGTGGAGTGGGAGGAGAATTGAACAATTTAAAAGCTGTCACATGGAAGGAAATCAAGAGGTGGGAGCCATAAAGAATCCGAGTCCAGTTGAACCCCAGGAGGAACTCTCTCATACCTGGAGCTGTGTGTGCAAAGATGAAGAGGCAAGAAAGTCCCAATCCTGGAGACATTCTAAAGAAATAAGGCCATTTGTCAAGATGTATATCAAAGTCATTAATAATAATACCCACAAAACTACGATCTTTTATGACTTTATCAGATATAGTCCTTACAACAGGAAGTATTGGGTTGGCCAAAAAGTTCGTTCGGGTTTTCCGTACCATCTTCTGGAAAAACCCGAACGAACTTTTTGGCCAACCCAGTGCTTTAATGATGAGGGAATGGAGGATCAGAGAAGTCAAGCAACTTGCCAAAGAATACCCAGCTGGTGATAGCGAGCAGAGACCAGAACGTAGATACGCCTCCTTCTAAAGAGTGCTCATGCTTTTCCACTAGTACAGGCTTCCTCAAAGAAAACTGAGCTCTAGCAGAGGATCAATCTTTAAAATCACAGAGGAGCTATGAGATCTACTGGAGCTAAGGTGTCCAATAAACCCTCTGAGAATATTAAGCATCACCAGGACTCTCCAGGCCATCACTGAGCAACATATACTATTTCTCAGTTTGGAATGTCTTTTCTACTGATGGTTCTGTCATACTTCAATACTAAAATTAATTTTATGAATCTAAGATCTGTTTCTGAAAAGTCTTAAGTTCTTTTAATTTTCTGTCATCATTATTAAAGCATTAATTCCTAGCCTTAAAGAAAAAGCAATGCTTCTCAAATTCCAAAGGAACTAAATTTAATTTTTTTAATTAAAACAATTTATCAAAGTATAGTTGATTTATCATATTGTGTTAGTTTCAGGTGTACAGAAAGTGATTCAGTTATATATATATATTTTTTTCAGATTATTTTCAATTATAGGTTATTACAAGATGGTGAATATAGTTCCCTGTGCTATACAGTAAATCCTTGTTGCTTATCTATTTTATGTATAGTACTTTGTATCTGTTAATCCCATACTCCTAATTTATCCCTCTCCTCCCTTTCCCCTTTGAATTTAAAATCATTTCAAATAATTTATTTCTATGGAAAATTATTTTGATAGTTCCTGTTTTGGGGAAATCTAAATCCCAAAAGAAATCTAAATTCAAGCCCTTGAATTTCTATAGGTGTGTTTTATGTCTATTACATCACCTACCTTATACATATTTCTTTTGGGAAATTTTAAACTATTTAATCATTTGTGTCCTCCACCTGTTATCAGATAAAATCCTCTGCTTTTATATATATGTAACTGGCAAGTCAGAGGAAATTCTCTGCTACATTTTTCAGCCCCTTATAAAAGCAATATACACTTTTAGACAACTGTGAGTCTAGCTTAAGTTCAATAAGAGCTTAGAATACACATATTGCCTTCGGGAGAGTGAAAGCTGTATAAGCCCCTCATGTGTGATTCAGTTTGAATGAAGGAGCGTTGCAGAGCTGGAATGACAGTGTGGTGAATTAGCAGGAGAGAAATCCCTTAGAGAGCACCTTGCTATGTTTTTTGACCTCAAATTGTATGGGCCCTTGTAATAATTAATAGCTAGTGTCACCTCTTTTTTCTTGGTCTCTATCATTGCCTCTCTGACAAATACTTTATAGTCTATAATCTTTCCAGTTGTCTTCTCGCCCTGGTGTTTTATACCTCAGTGACTTTGTCTCAGAGCTGTATTTTGCATTTGCTTCCTCATCCATGGTGACCTTGTTTGGGCTTTGTTTAGTTTATTTGTTGCCTGATGATACATACCAAACCTTACAGGGACCATTTGACTTTATATACATTGACTAAAGTCAATTTATTGACTTTAGTCATCACTGCTTCCTAACAGACCTGAAAAACGTCCTGAAAGGGTTACACCAAGGTCAGTACTAAATGGTGAATACCCTTCTCATTGCCCTCTTGTTTCAGAATATTGGAGGTTCAACCTGTCCTGTTCCCTATCCTGCCCCCCTCTTTGACCACAATTTTTTTTTTTTTTTTCTGTAGCCAGCATTGATCATCACATCACTAATCATCATGGATTGAAGCAGTGCAACCATGAGAATTCAGGTTAGTTTGCCGTCTTGTGACTAGATTGATTTATAAGCACCTCTGTCATTCCTCTTTTCTTCCAGTTTGTTTGAATGTGGTATGGAGCTAGCCACCAATTAAAAAAAATTACAACTAAGCTAAGGTCAGTAATTGCAGTAGACATTGAATGAGTTTACATGCAAGAAGATAAGCATCCCTATTATGAAATCACCTCACATTTGTAACTATTATCGAATAGTGGGTGATCTCAGTGTACAGAGTTATGAAATGATAAATAACTTATATTGAGTATTCTGGGCATATTATTAAGAAAATGTACAAAAGCTTTACCTACAAATATACCAAGAATGATCTATTATTGTCTCAGAGTCTGTTAAGCTAATACAGTAGAAAAAATGTCTTTTACATGATCTAAAAGATATAAAGCATGGTCCTGAGATCAAGATGAATTCTATTTAAAAAAAAAACAAAGAGCACAGGATTAGGAATCAAAGATCTGATTGCTCTTCTGACCCAACTAATAATAAACCCTGGGCAAGTCCTTTCCCTCTGTGAGCCTCCAGGTCTCTTCCCAGCGCTGACAAAGGATGTAAGAAGATCCTGAAACAGTCTCACAAAGAGAACAGACTTGTGGCTGGGGTGTGGGGAGGAGGGTAGGGAAGGGAAGGGCTGGGAGTGTGGGATGAACAGGTGCACACTAGTATATAGAGGATGGGTACACAAAAAGGTCCTCCTGTAGAGCACAGGGAACTCTATGCAATATCCTGGGATAAACCACAATGGAAAAGAATATGAAAAAGAATAGATATACGTATGTAACTGAGTCACTTTGCTGTCCAGAAGAAACTAACACAGTATTGTCAATCAACTGTACTTCAATAAAATTAAAAAAAAAAAAGAAGATACTGCACTCAGAGTAGAGTAAAAGCCCCCTTTCCCTGGCAGAGCCTCCTCCATTCCCGGGGCCGGCCGCCCCAGGCTCTTGTGGCCCCAGCAATTAGGCTGTGTGTCCACCAAGAGTTCATTGTGATTGTTACCAGTTGTGTTGTTGAAATTACATAAAGTGATACAAAATTTGTAATTTGATGAAATGAAAATATGAAAAGGGTGGTTTTTGTTTCCTATGACAAATAAGTTGAAAGCTCTGGATACTTGGTTAAGGGGAGTGTTACTAAAGAAACTTCTAGATGTATTAGATGTGGGCTTGGTATTTGGAAAAGACTGGAAGAACATTTAGAAGGGTTCAGTTCACAGGCATTTTGGACCCTATCGTTCTAAGACCACTTTAAACAAAACTAAAGACAGGAAGTTTTTGTATTTACTGGGGTGGAGTGAATTTGGAATGCAAATCTGCCTGAAGGCCAGCTTCTGGCTACATTTCCACAGGTGCTTATTTCGTACCTTTGAATTTCCCACTGCTCCGCTCATTTCCGCCTGTGGGTGGGGAGTGGGATTACTTCACAGGGTCAAAGGTGCTGTTCTTTGGGGTCCTGCCTTTTCAATGTGAGGTCTCTGACGCCAAAAGTTCGCAGCCAAGATGTTACGTTGTCTCTTGTCTGAAAAGTCTGCCAAAACAGAATTTCAGTTTTTCCCAATCAGCAAATAATTTCAGGGCAAGAGTGGCTTCCTTGCTCTGCTTACTTGCCTGGGGTCCCATTTCCCCTTAGATTTTAGCCTGCTAATCCCTCTTGATCTTTTCGGATGTTTGATGCTTTCAAGGTCCTACTTAAAATATATTCCAACAAACACTGTTTCCAGCGGGAGGCTTTTTCTTTATAACCTGGCCCACGTTAATGTGCTATATAGACTTTCTATAGGTCACCTACTCATGATTCTTGCTGAGAAACCAAACTGCCTTCTGAAATTGGCACGTCCCTCTGGAAGAGGCTGGTGCCAAGTCTGAAAGCTTAGAATGCCATAACTCAAACTTTTTCCTAAAGTAAAACTAAAACCACTGGGCTCCTCTGCATTACATAATTCTGTCTCCAACATGCTAAGAGAACCAATAAATTTTAGATGGACACATTGGTGGATAGATAATGATTTTGCCTCTATTTCTTGATTTTTTTCTTACCTTGTCAGTATTTTGAGGCAGCTAAATTTACATAAATCATCTAATCAGTGCTTTCCAGTAAAACGTCATGTGATAATAGAAGTGTCCTATAATCTGCACTGTCCATCACGTGGGTTATTGTACACTTGAGATGTGGCTAGTGTAACTGAGGACCTGAATTTTTATTTTATTTTAATTAATTTAAATAGATGCATGTGTCTAGTGCCTGCTGTATTAGACAGTACAGATTCTAAGACAAATTTCTTTCTGCTCCTTCAGGATAAACACTTGTTATATAAGAAGGCTACATAAAAATAGTTTTCTGATCAGTCTTCTCTCCAGATGCTACGTAGTTCATGAAACCAAAATAGTAGCAAACACTCTTGACATAAAACAAATAACAAACACAACAAAATTTTAATTAACCCAACAAATATTTATTGAACTCGTATTACAATACAAACCAGGCACCATCCTAGGCACTGAAAAGTGTGCCATATGCCCTAAGAGCCTGCTTTCTATGTAGATGATGATGGATTGATTGATGACAGAGGATTTTACAAACAGCTTTCACCGTAAAATGTAACTTCATTACTTCAACTTCCCCTAAACATATTAGAGAGGGATGTTTATTTGACAGCATATAAACATAGCCAACAACTAGCTCTGTGAGATGCTCCAAAGGGGGGGAAAAAACAAATGTTTCATGGAACAAATTGTGTCCTGGAATATTACAGGGTCTCAAAATTCCCATATTGACAATATCTGTTTAATTTTTTCTAATCCAATGCTTACCAAATATGAGCACAGAATCCTATTTTTCTCCACAAATTCCTGTTAATATTAATTCTACGGAATATGTTTTGGGAATTGGAGATTTATGCTAAGGAATTTTACAAGGCATAAATAAGCAAAAACTCTGGATAACCTATGATAGCTTTTTTCAAAGTAGTGTTTGCAGATCTTTAGAAGACATGAGTACATTCTCAGTGGTCCATAAATTTACTGGAGAATTTTTAAGTGATGTGATTTTAATTACATGACAACCTTCAAATATTAATACAAGCATGTTGTGAATCATGTTGATAAACACGTTCTAGCAGAGCATTGCTACATGATTTCTCTTAAGATTGGATTCTAATTGTCTTACATTGATTAAAAAACAACAGAGATGGATTTAAATTATCATTTGCTCTAAATGAAGGCCAAATAATGGTAGGGTTGACTGTACAAATAAAGGTTTAATAAAGAGAAGTAGTGAAAGAATTGGGCCATCACATGATAAACAGTAATAAGAGCATGTTTTATCTCAAAATAATTCATTCTGTAGCAGCTACTTGTCTTTATTGAAATGTTTGTTTCAAAAAACACCTTTCACATTACTATAATTTGAAGCTTACTTATTTTATGCTTTTGTTCATATTTATTTTACAAATGTTTTGATTTATAGAAGTAGGAGTTAAGCCTAAGGATTTTCTACCTAGTTTTATGTTTAGAACATTATAATTTTTGTAGGTTTAAGTAATATTATCAGAATGATTGAAGTCAAAACTAGGGTTACATACAAATTAGTTATGTGTGAAAACACTGTTGTAGGATATTTCTGTTACAGTTCTGAATGCATCATATAGCATTCTTAAATATTTAGCCAATAGTTAAAATTGGTTTGCATTCCATGGTTATGCATCATCTGTTAAATTTGCTGTGTGCCCAGGGAAGGTCTGGAAAGTATTAAAATCTCATCATAGATAATCATAAGTTGACTGTGTTTAATATCACTGCAGATAAAAATAGCTTTATTGAACTATTCAAATACAGCAATGTCAGGTTTTGTGGATTTTTGTCCTCTTGATCTCTACTGTCTTTTAAGAAAAATTCCATACACAGCATACACACTATGCAAGGCATTCCTTCAACTACCACCTGGAGGTCAAGGATTCCAGATCTCTATTTCTATCCGTTTGCTCACTTGAATTCCATATGCACGTTTCCAGTACTCTATTAGACATTTTTACCTAAATGTTCCACAAGTATTTCAAACTCGTTCGACCCCCGATTCAATTCCTGTGTTCTTGTTCTAGATCAGTGGTGTTCACTTCCACTCAGTCTATCAAACTCAAAACTCTGAAGTCATCTTCCACTTCTTTCTTGTCCTCACCCTCATGTCAGTGGTCAGCAAGTCCTGCCAATTCTCTTTGAACCCTCACCATTGCCTTAGTTCAGGCTTGTACCATCTCTCAGATGATGATTGCAATAGCTGCCTACGTAGATCCCCTGATGCACCAGTTACCTTCAGTGCCAATCTAGCTTAAAATAGGAAGAACGTATCTGATCTCAATGACAGTCCTCAGTTGACTTACTTCTGCCTACATGAGCTGGCCTAGCTTCATTTGCTGAGACTTCTGCCTTAAAAGGCTGTGAATTTAATGAAGGCGAGGGCTCTGTCTTGTTCATTTTTATTTCTCAGTGTTTTACAAAGTTTTTAGCATGCAACTGGTGCTACATGTAGTTGAATGTTGACAGGGCACTAGTGAGTGGCTAAAAGCACAGGTTGTAGAATCAGACAGATCTAGGTTTAATTTCTCTCCTCTGCCACTTAGTTGCCAAGTGACCCTGGGCAAATTAACTTTAAGACAGTGATTCTCAACTCTGGCTTCATATTAGGATTACACAAGAGATTTATTAAAAGGGCCCAGGCCCCCTCTTCAGTCCAATCAAATCAGAATATATGAAGGGTGAGGCTCAGGCACTAGAAATTGTAATAGATCCACAGGTGATCTTGATATGCAGCCAGGGTGAGAATCGCTGCTCTTAGCCTTAATTTCTCATCTACTATATAGTAACTGTTTTGAAGGGGTTTTGAGCATGTGAAATGAAATGGAATTTAGCATAGTGCCTGGCACATAGTAAGCCATGAAATTAACACACAACCTCAATATGTAACCTTCTTCTCAATGGCTACCCACTAGCTGCTTTGCCTTCTTTTCAGTTCCTGGAATGTTCCAAGATTTTGCAGCTTTAGTGCCTTCACACTTGCTCTTCACCCTGCTCTTAGAAGATCTCTATCTTCAAGTCACACCTGAAGTCATACCCAATCCCCTTTCACAGTATGGAGATGTTCATCATCTTTGTAGCACTTGTCTCAATTTGAAATTATACACTAATTTAACTATTTACTGTGTGTTTCCCCAACTGTACTGCAGACTTCACAAGGCAGAAAAGGTTTTGTTTTCCTCCTGAGGTCCAGTGCCAAGTGCCTGGGATGTGCATGATGTTCAGGTGATAGTTGTTGAGGGATGAATGGATTAATAAATGATCCATCCCGTAATCTCAAAAAGGCAAAAATCCTTGACTTTTTGTGTCCCACAACTATATGTATTCCTACATCAAAACACCATCAAAACTAGTACTAGAGTCTCTAGTGTTTTGGGTTCTAGGTACTGACTAGGAAAACTCCAGATGCTTTTAATTCGGGTAAGGCTTCCAAGTCCAAGGTTCTTAGAGGCTTAGTCATCAACCCTTCGACAATCATTAATGTTAGTCTAACAATATCTCACTTCAACAAGGCAAATAAACTTTTGTGGGTGTTTGTGTTAGCTAAGTAAAAAGGTTTTTGTTTTCTAGTTTACCTTTTGTCCCATTCAGTTGGGAAACCAAACAACATGTAAGGTTAATGGAAAAAACTTTTTTCTGAAGTCACAGAATTAGCAAATCATCGATACTTTTGCCTATGAAGAGAACCTTAGAAATAATCTAGACCAATCCTTCATTTTACAAATGAGAACAAAAAAGCCTAGAGAAATCAATTTATTGGACATGATTATGCACTTGCTGTCACAGCGCCAGGTTTCAATCCTTCACCAGTGTTCTCTCAGCCATATTACACCAGCTTCAAAGTAACCCAAAGTTATTCTGATTTCTCAGCGTTCTTCATCAATTTATACTCTGGCATCAAGTAATTTGTGATTTTCATGTTTCCATGATAATAACAAATATCTAGTCCAAATTCATGAGTGTGACATTCAGATCTCATGTCTCAATACATCTGTCCATGCTCCAGGCTCCACCATCTATTTCATGTTTTTCCATCTCTGAGCTCCCAGAGAATGCACAGCTTCATCATATCTGCCTCCTTATCATGCATGAAAACTGTTCCCAAACTTAATCAGAAGACAGTGGCTCTCTGTATTTCTCCTGAGGACTTTGTATTCGGCCTCATACTGAAGTAGGAATGACTGCGTTGGATGGAAGAACCTTAGGAACTGGGGGCCACACAGTTCTTGCTATTTAGGTCTTGTCCCTCCTTGCAATCAGTAAATATTTAAACTAAAACAAAGGTCTCTCCAGCCTAAAATCTTCCATAAGGATTTCACTGAAGGCAATTTTGAAGTGTTTGAAAAAGCTGGGTTAGAGGAGGCAAGACCTGATGAACAGGGCTCATGTTGCTTTAAAGAGAGCAATGATGTCAGGACATTTTGAAGTTATTGTCTCTTTTCTGGGTGCTTTTCTCCTTTCTTTTTAAAATTCCTCCTCCATTCAGTATAATCCACCCACATCCCTTTTTTTACTGGTAGTGTGAAAACCTACAGGAGAGAAATTTAAGACCTTTAGGAAACATTAGAGAAAACAAGAAAGGCCATATAAATACTTGCTTAGATGCATTTTGTTGCAAATTTAATTTCTCCTTCAATTTTCATTAATAAATGTACCAGTAAAAACGACGACTGCCCGGTCAGCAAACAACAGCAGATCTAGCAGCCTTTCACCACTCGACAGTCCACGCCTACAGCCGGCCGCTACCCTCGCGGAGACCGGAAGTCCTTTTGCCCCGGCTCGCGGGCCCACCACCTGGCGCCGGTGGGAACCGGAAGTTTTTCTGCCCCGATCGTCCGAGCGTGTCCGCGTCGGCCGCACAGGCGCAGTGGAGCTCGGGCGGAGTTGTGGGAGGGGAGGAGGAAGCGGCGGAGGGGAGTGGGGGCCGGTCCCAGAAGATGGCGGAGGCGGGGGTGAGTTGGGCTTCCCCGGGGAAGCGCGGGGGGCTTGGTGCTGAGGGAAGGGGCCTGAGGAAGGTGGTGGCCCTCGGGAAGAGGAACCGCTTGCGTTTTTGCGGCCTGGGAACCCTGCTGGCAAGTGCGGGGAGCCAGGACCACAGATGGGGCCTGAAGGGCGAGGGGCTCCGCTTAACCTGGAGAAGGGTCGGCGAGATCCGGAAGGGGACACCTGGGTCGGGGAGAGGGTCTAGGAGAGGCCGAGGCTCCCCGGACAGTGGAAGAGTGTCCGAGCGGAAAGAAGGCTGGAGGACGGCGGGAAGGGCGACCCCGGAGATCTGATGGGGTGGAGGTCGGCGGGCTGTCAAGCATAGAGCTGTCAGGACTCGGCAGGCTCGTAGCCAGGGAGACCAGACTCAGGCTTGGGAGGGGGAAGGATCCGAAAAGGTAGGTATTGTAGAATGCTTAGAATCCGCCAAAAGGTGTGTTGATATTGGGTTGAGGAGTGGGACTTCGGCATTTTGGATTGGAATTGGAAACCTCTGGAGTAGGTGTGTGGTAAAGACAAAGATAACTCTTATTCAGGACCTAGAAGTCGGTTGGTGATAGTTTCTGGGATTTTAGGGTTGGTCAGTGGGGATTGGCAGTCTGGTAGAGGAAAGCAGTGTGGGTATGATGGGGGACGAGGGGAAGGGTGGTAAAACTTAAGTGATAGTGACCCATGTCCAGTTAGCATTGGCAAAAAGTTAGTGAAGTATGGCGTTAGCTAGATAGTCTAGGAAAGTATACCAGGGAGAGCTGACTATTTTGTAGGATTATTGAGAAAATGCTTCAAGAAAGAATGAATAGTCTTGACAGCTGGGGCACTGAGACTGGCCGGGATCACTATTGCAATGGAGCTGAGGATGGCGGGGGAAGACAAGCTCCTGTCTTGGGTGCAGGAGGAATGAGGGCAGTCTGGCAGAGGCTAGGTTGTGTCTTCCAACTTTGGGGTTTGGCCCTGATAGGGAACCATTGAGTGAAAAATGAATGAAGGGATGCCCCCACTAATAGGGGCCCCCCAGAGAATAGCCACGTACTCTTCCTGTTTCCTCCTTTTATTCTTTCTCTGGACATTACGTTGAGTAGTGTGTTTTGTTATAGTTCTCAGTACATATCTGATATAAAGTGACGAAGCTGTGAATCATGTATATTTATTTGGGAAAGAGGTTGATTGATTTTAAACTGACAACTGTTGCTTTTACGTGTGGTGGACTGAAAAGGAAAGCATAAAATGCAATTTAGTAATTTAAAGACAGAGCTTGTTTTCATTGTTATCAGAAAATTATTCTCAAACGATGGAGTAACCTTTTTAGGGACTGAGATTTGTCATTTAAAAGCAATAATGGGATGCAAATGTTGCTTGCTTAATGGTTTCTGTGTTTGGGTTTTAATGTTGACAGGAAAGATGAGTTGCAGGGTCTTCAAGGCAAACATGTTTTTCTTCCTAGAAGTTTTTAGCCTCCATAGCCTATGATTCACATTTGTGTGCTCTTATTTAAGGAGAGTTTCATTGATTTAAGTGTGTTTTTCCTAACTGTAATGCTTATTCTATTTTGAGAATGCCATTCTAATTACAAGAGCATAGGATAAAAAAGATGTGAGGTAGTAATTTAATTTTATTCTTTAGTAGCCTTTCTGACCTAAGCACCTGAAGAGACAGGTAATCTGAGGGAGTAAACATACTCCTGTGACTGCTCTTCCTTTGAAGACAAATAATCTTGTATGGTTTTGGGGGTGTTGCAATTGTTAAAATACAATTGGTACTTAATCGGTTCTTAAGGAGATTTTGTTTGTATGCTTGTTTTCAAATGCCTGTTGCCTGGAAGTTGTTTCAGTGGCAAATGTAAACTTTGATTTTCATCCACAAAGCTGAGAATCACTTATTTTATTTACCTAAAGGTAATAATAATCCATTGACAGGAAGCCATAGCCTGGGAATAATGTTTTTCCAGTTTTGATGATTTGTTATTATCTATCCAAACTATTTGAACTATTTTTCTTTTTTGTTCAGTAACGTACTGTATAGAAATTGTAGGTCAGGGCTCAAGGTAGAATTTTTCATGTTCTGTGGAAGTTTCTTCTTTGTCAGTTTTTGAAAAAAAAAAGTATTATTTTGGTATTAACGGTAGTTTATCAACATGGCTTTAAAAACTGTTTCTTTTGTGGCATTTAAATTGTTTCTGTATGGTGTTTGTAGAAAAGGCAATTGTGAAATGGGAAATACTCTGGACATGGGGTCAGAGTGCTTGGGGCTAGTCCTGGTACTACCTGGCAACAGTTTTATAATCTCAGAAAGTTACTTAACCTATTTTATTTTGTAAAATAAAAAGATTAAGGATTAAAAACACCTGCCTACTTACTAGGATTATTGTTGAGGATCTATTGAGATATTGTCTTTTAAATGGTATCTTTATACCAGAGACTTCTTCCCTGATTAGAAAATTATTTCTTGGGTAATCTAAATTTTTCAAATATAGGTTTTTAAAAAAATTTTGAGAATCGAATTTATTGCTGATGTAACAGTAACATTTAAAGGTATAGATACGCTAGAGGAAGATATTATCAATACATAATCAGAAAACCAAACTTTAAAACAAACAAATTAGGGATACTTATTCCAAGAGCTTTCACTTTAAAATAACCTACTCCCCTAATGTGTGACTATTATAAACAACATGCTTTATTTAGGAACTTAGTTATTGCATAGTAGGCAGTGAATGGTCTTGTGGAATTTTTTACCCCTTTGATGAGTCAGTCTGGCCATTTCTAGGAGTTCACTTTACATGTTTGTCGTAGCAAGACCCAGTAGTATACATTCTTGATCTTGTCACTTCACTTAACCACTTTGGTTCTCATTTGCTTTGCCAGGAAACAGATCACTGGTTCTTAACTTCTTTTGGATCATGAACTTTTTGAGTACTTGATATAAAAATGTCCAACTCCCTAACCAGAAAAATGCACATATCCACAACTTTTTTGGTTTTGTTTTACATTAGACTCACATACCCCCTGGAAGAGATGAACTCCCAATTCCCTTCCATTTCTTACATTTTAGGATACTGTGATTCTAAAACATGTTAACTTTTATTTTTGTCTCCAGTAATTATATAGTATTGTATTATTATGTAGTCACAAAATTAGCTTTTTGGACTTAAAAAATAGCTTAAAAAATCTTATTCAAATAAACATGAAACAAGTGTTGTGTTATTTTTAAAGACAACTTTTGGGGTGAAGTAGGAAACTATAAACAAGCACTTCCAGGAAAGGTTGAGTAAACAGCTGGGGCAGAATTACATAAATAAACGTTGTAGAAAGTCTCTAGCAGCCTGGAAATAGAATGCGGAAAGAGTAGCAATCAGTGTCTCTCAGTGGGAGAACATTGCCTCTCTGTGGGAATTTGGAAACATGTAAGGCCATGTTTGGTTATCTCAGAGCGGGGAGGGGGTGTGCACTGGCATTTAGTGGGCACGAGCCAGGGCTGCTAAATGTTTTGCAATGCTTAGGGCAGTTCCAAACAACAAGAAGTTGCCCTGCCCAAAATGCCAGTGCCCTTTGACAAACACTGGTGAGTGATGTGAGATGGGACCTACCACACCAGAATAGCTTTTTAAAACTGAAGCTGTTTTGTTCTTTTAAAAATATTATTCAACATAAAATTCCCTTTTGGAAAAATTCACAGACAGAAACAATTTACTAGATATACTAGAGCAATTTGGGTTACTTAAAATGTATATTTACTCTTTGTCCTCTAGTAGCTGTTTTAATAGCAGAAAGCGGGGGGTATTGCTGTGTCTACTGAAGTTTGGGAAATGAGGAGTCAACTCTTGGTCTAATACTGTATGTAAGTTGGCCATATGATTTTTTTCTTTAATACATCTTTTTACTCCTGGATCTAGTACTTTTAAAGAAAATTTCAAGGTGTTTGTACATTTATTCTTATGGTCTTTCCGCTTGGACACTAATTGACATTAGTACCTTGAGAATATTTACAGTAAAGATTGTTTTCCGGTGTCTATCCATCTTTTCAGTAACCAAATCCCTTCTATAGGGGATGCCAAAAAAGAAGTCTAAGGAGTTGGGCTGGAATGGGACTCAAGGTTTAGAGGAAAGAGGATGGGTTTTGGCATCAGTCAGATGTAAGGTACAATTCCAGTGCTAATACTGCATGTCATGTGACCATAGGCAAGTTGCTAAGTCTCTTTGACTTTATATCTTCATTTGTAAAATGTGGATGATAATACCTACCTTTAGCATTATTTTGAAGATTAGAGTTACTATATGCCTGGCATGGAGTAGGCCCTCCATAAATGGGTGCTGTATTATGATGATAATGATGATGATGAATTCTGTAGCTACTGAACACTGTAGAACACATGACATGCTGACATGCTGCATACCACAGCAAGGAATAGTCTGCAAGACCAGGTCAGGGGGAGATGTTTTCTAGGATTTTCAGTAGGTGTTTAGAATATATTTTCCTATGAATCAGCTATAATATGTACTGTTTTCTCAAGGCTGCTAAGCTATAGAGCTCAGTGATGCTAGAGTAAGTAGGTTTGTGAGCTTGAGGGTAAAATTCCCCCCTTGGGTATTGGGCACAGAGCTTTGAGTGTGGTAGAGGCACAGTAAAAAAGTCTACTGTCTCTGTTTATCACGTGGAACTGATAGGCTGTGAAAGTTACTAGTGCTTACAGATGTTCTCATTTTCATACGGATTATTTCTAAACTCAACACCCCCACCCCTCCCTCCAGTTTACACATGGGTTTTGTTCCCAAAATTCATTTATAAGGTAGTTTGAAACTTGGAAGCTTAGAGGACATATATTTTAAAGATGATTAAGTGCTAGATTAGGTTTACCTTCCAAAAGCCCTGCTTAGGAGAGACCTTCAAGATGGCAGAGGAGTAAGACATGGAGATCACCTTCCTCCCCACAAATACATCAGAAATACATCTACATGTGGAACAACTCCTACAGAACACCTACTGAACGCTGGCAGAAGACCTCAGACTTCCCAAAAGGCAAGAAACTCCCCATGTACCCGGGTAGGGCAAAAGAAAAAAGAAAATACAGAGACAAAAGAACAGGGACAGGACCTGCACCTCTGGGAGGGAGCTGTGAAGGAGGAAAGGTTTCCACACACTAGGAAGCCCCTTCACTGGCGGAGACAGAAGGTGGACGATGGAGGAGAGCTTCGGAGCCACGGAGGAGAGCACAGCCACAGGGGTGCGGAGGGCAAAGCGGAGAGATTCCCACACAGAGGCTCGGCGCCGACCAGCACTCACCAGCCCGAGAGGCTTGTCTGCTCACCCGCTGGGGCAGGTGGGGGCTGGGAGCTGAGGCTCGGGTTTCGGAGGTCAGATCCCAGGGGGAGGACTGGGGTTGGCTGTGTGAACACAGCCTGAAGGGGCTAGTGCGCCACAGCTAGCCGGGAGGGAGTCCGGGGAAAAGTCTGGACCTGCCGAAGAGGCAAGAGACCATTGTTTCAGGGTGCGCGAGGAGAGAGGATTCAGAGCACCGCCTAAACGAGCTCCAGAGACAGACACAAGCCGTGGCTGTCAGAGCAGACCCCAGAGACGGGCATGAAATGCTAAGGCTACTGCTGCAGCCACCAAGAAGCCTGTGTGCAAGCACAGGTCACTATCCACACCTCCCCTCCCGGGAACCTGTGCATCCCACCACTGCCAGGGTCCCGTGATCCAGGGACAACTTCCCCGGGAGAACACACAGCGCACCTCAGGCTGTTGCAATGTCATGTTGGCCTCTGCCGCCGCAGGCTCGCCCTGCATTCTGTACCCCTCTCTGCCTCCCACCCTGAGTGAGTCAGAGCCCCCTAATCAGCTGCTATTTTAACCCCATCCTGTCTGAGCGAAGAACAGATGCCCTCAGGAGACCTACATGCAGAGGAGGGGCCAAATCCAAAGCTGAACCCCAGGAGCTGAGCGAACAAAGAAGAGAAAGGGAACTCTCTCACAGCAGCCTCAAGCGCAGCGGATTTAATCTCCGCAATCAACTTGATGTACCCTGCATCTCTGGAATACCTGAATAGACAACAAATCATCCCAAAATTGAGGTGGTGGACTTTGGGATCAACTGTAGGCTTGGAGTTTGCTTTCTGCATCTAATTTGTTTCTGGTTTTATGTTTATCTTGTTTAGTATTTAGAGTTTATTGTCATTGGTAGATTTGTTTATTGATTTGATTGCTGTCTTCCATTTTTTTTGTTTTTTTACATATAGATATATGTATGTTTTTTTCCTGTTTCTCTTTTTGTGAGTGTGTATGGGTATGCTTCTTTGTGTGATTTTGTCTGTATAGCTTTGCTTTTACCATTTGTCCTAGGGTTCTGTCTGTCTGGTTTTTTTTTTTTTTTTTGGATAGTTTTGAGCGCTTGTTATCATTGGTAGATTCTTTTGGTTTGGTTGCTCTCTTCTTTCTTTCTTTTTTTTTTTTTTTCTTTTAAATTTTTTTATTTTAATAACTTTATTTTAATTTAGTTTATCATTATTTTTTCTTTCTTTCTATTTTTCTCCCTTTTCTTCTGAGCCGTGTGGCTGACAGGGTCTTGGTGCTCCGGCCGGGTGTCAGGCCTGTGCCTCTGAGGTGGGAGAGCCGAGTTCAGGACATTGGTCCACCAGAGACCTCCCGGCTCTACATGATATCAAACAGCGAAAGCTCTCCCAAATATCTCCATCTCAGTGCTAAGACCCAGTTCCACTCAACGACCAACGAGCTATAGGGCTGGACACCCTATGCCAAGCAACTAGCAAGACAGGAACACAACCCCACCCATTAGCAGAGAGGCTGCCAAAAATCATAATAAGGTAACAGACACCCCAAAACACACCACTGGATGCGGTCCTGCCCGCCAGAAAGACAAGATCCAGCCTCATCCACCAGACCACAGATACCAATCCCCTCCACCCAGAAGCCTACACAACCCACTGAACCAACCTTACCCACTGGGGGCAGACACCAAAAACAACATGAACTATGAACCTGCAGCCTGTGAAAAGGAGACCCCAAACACAGTAAGTTAAGCAAAATGAGAAGACAGAGGAATACGCAGCAGATGAAGGAGCAAAGTAAAAACCCACCAGACCAAACAAATGAAGAGGAAATAGGCAGTCTAACTGAAAAAGAATTCAGAGTAATGATAGTAAAGATGATCCAAAATCTTGGAAATAGAATGGAGAAAATACAAGAAACATTTAACAAGGACCTAGAAGAACTAAAGAGCAAACAAACAATGATGAACAACGCAATAAATGAAATTAAATAGTCTCTAGAAGGAATCAAGAGCAGAATAACTGAGGCAGAAGAACGGATAAGTGACCTCGAAGATAAAATAGTGGAAATAACTACCGCAGAGTAGAATAAAGAAAAAAGAATGAAAAGAATTGAGGAGAGTCTCAGAGACCTCTGGGACAACATTAAATGCACCAACATTCGAGTTATAGGGGTCCCAGAAGAAGAAGAGAAAAAGAAAGGGACTGAGAAAATACTTGAAGAGATTATAGTTGAAAATTTCCCTAATATGGGAAAGGAAATAGTCAAGTCCAGGAAGCTCAGAGAGTCCCATACAGGATAAATCCAAGGGGAAACACACCAAGACACATATTAATCAAACTATCAAAAATTAAATACAAAGAAGAAATATTAAAAGCAGCAAGGGAAAAGCAAAAAATAACGTACAAGGGAATCCCCATAAGGTTAACAGCTGATCTTTCAGCAGAAACTCTGCAAGCCTGAGGGAGTGGCAGGACATATTTAAAGTGATGAAAGGGAATAAACTACAACCAAGATTACCCTACCCAGCAAGGATCTCATTCAGATTTGAGGGAGAAATTAAAACCTTTACAGGCAAGCAAAAGCTAAGAGAATTCAGCACCACCAAACCAGCTGTACAACAAATGCTAAAGGAACTTCTCTAGGCAGGAAACACAAGGGAAGGAAAAGACCTACAATAACAAACTCAAACAATTAAGAAAATGGTAATAGGAAAATACATATCGATAACCATCTTAAATGTAAATGGATTAAATATTCCAACCAAAAGACATAGACTGGCTGAATGGATCCAAAAAGAAGACCTGTTTATATGCTGTCTACAAGAGACCCACTTCAGACCTAGGGACACATACAGACTGAAAGTGAGGGGATGGAAAAAGCTATTCCATGCAAATGGTAGTCAAAAGAAAGCTGGAGTAGCAATTCTCTTATCAGACAAAATAGACTTTACAATAAAGACTGTTACAAGAGACACAGAAGGACAGTACATAATGATCAAGGGATCAGTCCAAGAAGAAGATATAACAATTGTAAATATTTATGCACCCAACATAGGATCACCTCAATACGCAAGGCAAATGCTAACAGACGTAAAAGAGGAAATCGACAGTAACACAATCATAGTCGGGAACTTTAACACCTCACTTTCACCAGTGGACAGATCATCCAAAATGAAAATAAATAAGGAAACACAAGCTTTAAATGATACATTAAACATGATGGACTTAATTGATATTTATAAGACATTGCATCCAAAAACAACAGAATACAATTTCTTCTCAAGTGCTCATGGAACATTCTCCAGGATAGATCATATCTTGGGTCACAAATCAAGCCTTGGTAAATTTAAGAAAATTGAAATTGTATCAAGTATCTTTTCCGACCACAACACTATGAGACTAGGTATCAATTACAGGAAAAATCCTGTAAAAAATACAAACACATGGAGGCTAAACAATACACTACTAAATAACCAAGAGATCACTGAAGAAATCAAAGAGGAAATCAAAAAATACCTAGAAACAAATGACAGTGAAAACACGACGACCCAAAACCTATGGGAAGCAGCAAAAGCAGTTCTAAGAGGGAGGTTTATAGCAATACAATCCTACCTCTAGAAACAAGAAACATCTCAAATAAACAACCTAACGTTACACCTAAAGCAATTAGAGAAAGAAGAAATAAAAAACCCCCAAGTTAGCAGAAGGAAAGAAATCATAAAGATCAGATCAGAAATAAATGAAAAAGAAATGAAGAAACAATAGCAAAGATCAGTAAAACTAAAAGCTGGTTCTTGAGAAGATAAAATTGACAAACCATTAGCCAGGCTCATCAAAAAAAAAAAGGGAGAAGACTCAAATCAATAGAATTAGAAATGAAAAAGGAGAAGTAACACCTGACACTGCAGAAATACAAAGGATCATGAGAGATTACTACAAGCAACTGTATGCCAATAAAATGGACAACCTGGAAGAAATGGACAAATTCTAAGAAAAGCACAACCTTCGCAGACTGAACCAGGAAGAAATAGAAAATATAAACAGACCAATCACAAGCACTGAAATTGAGACTGTGATTAAAAATCTTCCAACAAACAAAAGCCCAGGACCAGATGGCTTCACAGGTGAATTCTATCAAACATTTAGAGAAGAGCTAACACCTATCCTTCTCAAACTCTTCCAAAATATAGCAGAGGGAGGAACACTCCCAAACTCATTCTATGAGGCCACCATCACCCTGATACCAAAACCAAAGATGTCACAAAGAAGGAAAACTACAGGCCAATATCACTGATGAACATAGGTGCAAAAATTCTCAACAAAATGCTTGCAAACAGAATCCAACAACACATTAAAAGGATCATACAGCATGATCAAGTGGGGTTTATTCCAGGAATGCAAGGGTTCTTCAATATATGCAAACTATCAATGTGATAAACCATATTAACTAATTGAAGGAGAAAAACCATATGATCCTCTCAATAGATGCAGAAAAAGCTTTTGACAAAATTCAACACCCATTTATGATAAACCCCCCTAGAAAGTAGGCATAGAGGGAGCTTACCTCAACATAATAAAGGCCATATATGACAGATCCACAGCCAACATCATTCTCAATGGTGAAAAATTGAAACCATTTCCTCTAAGATCAGGAACAAGAGAAGGCTGTCCACTCTCACCACTATTATTGAACATAGTTTTGGAAGTTTTAGCCAAAGTCATCAGAGAAGAAAAAGAAATAAAAGGAATCCAACTCGGAAAAGAAGAAGTAAAGCTGTCACTGTTTGCAGATAACATGATACTCTACATAGAGAATCCTAAAGATGCTACCAGAAAACTACTAGAGCTAATCAATGAATTTGGTAGAGTAGCAGGATACAAAATTAATGCACAGAAATCTCTTGCATGCCTATACACTAATGATGAAAAATCTGAAGAGAAATTAAGGAAACACTCCCATTTACCATTGCAACAAAAAGAATAAAATACCTAGGAATAAACCTACCTAAGGAGACCAAGACCTGCATGCAGAAAACTATAAGACACTGATGAAAGAAATTAAAGTTGGTAGAAACAGATGGAGAGATATACCATGTTCTTGGATTGGCAGAATCAACATTGTGAAAATGACTATACTACCCAAAGCAATCTGCAGATTCAGTGCAATCCTTATCAAACTACCAGTGGCATTGTTCACAGAACTAGAACAAATTTCACAATTTGTATGGAAACACAAAAGACCCTGAGTAGCCAAAGCAATCTTGAGAAAGAAAAACGGAGCTGGAGGAATCAAGCTCCTGGACTTCAGACTATAATACAAAGCTACAGTAATCAATACAGTATGGTTCTGACATAAAAACAGAAATACAGATCAATGAAACAGTATAGAAAGCCCAGAGATAAACCCACACACATATGGTCACCTTATTTTTGATAAAGGAGGCAGGAATATACAATCGAGAAAAGACAGGCTCTTCAAGAAGTGGTGCTGGGAAAACTGGACAGCTACATGTAAAAGAATGAAATTAGAACACTCCCTAACACCATATACAAAAATAAACTCCAGATGGATTAAAGACCTAAATGTAAGGCCAGCCACTATAATACTCTTAGAAGAAAACATAGGCAGAACACTCTATGACATAAATCACAGCAAGATTCTTTTTGACCCAGCTCCTAGAGAAATGAAAATAAAAACAAAAATAAACAAATGGGACCTAATGAAACTTAAAAGCTTTTGCACAGCAAAGGAAACCATAAATGAAACGAAAAGACCACCCTCAGAATGAGAGAAGATATTTGCAAATGAAGCAACTGAGAAAGGATTAATCTCCAAAATTTATAAACAGCTCATGCAGCTCAATATCAAAAAAACAAACAACCCAATCCAAAAATGGGCAGAAGACCTAAATAGACATTTCTCCCAAGAAGATATCCAGATCGCCAACAAACACATGAAAGGATGCTCAGCGTCATTAATCATTAGAGAAATGCAAATCAAAACTAAACTGAGGTATCACCTCACACCAGTCAGAATGGCCATCATCAAAAAATCTACAAACAATAAATGCTGGAGAGGGTGTGGAGAAAAGGGAACCCTGTTGCACTGTTGGTGGGAATGTAAATTGATACAGCCACTATGGAGAACAGTATGGAGGTTCCTTAAAAAACTAAAAATAGATCTACCATATGACGCAGCAATCCCACTACTGGGCATATACCCTGAGAAAACCATAATTCAAAAAGAGTCATGTACCACAATGTTCATTGCAGCTCTATTTACAATAGCCAGGACGTGGAAGCAACCTAAGTGTCCATCAACAGATGAATGGATAAAGAAGGTGTGGCACATATATACAATGGAATATTACTCAGCCATAAAAAGAAGCGAAATTGAGTTATTTGTAGTGAGGTGGATGGACCTGGAGTCTGTCATGCAGAGTGAAGTAAGTCAGAATGAGAAAAATAAAATACCATAGGGTAACACATATATATGGAATCTAAAAAAAAAATAAATAAATAAACGTTCTGAAGAACCTATGGGCAGGACAGGAATAAAGATGCAGATATAGGGAATGGACTTGAGGACATGGGGAGGGGGAAGGGTAAGCTGGGACGAAGTGAGAGAGTGGCATGGACATATGTACACCACCAAATGTAAAATAGATAGCTAGTGGGAAGCAGCTACATAGCACAGGGAGATCAGCTCGGTGCTTTGTGACCACCTAGAGGGGTGGGATAGGGAGGGTGGGAGGGAGGAGATATGGGGATATATGTATATGTATAGCTGATTCACTTTCTTATAAAGCAGAAACTAACACAGCATCGTAAAGCAATTATACGCCAATAAAGATGTTAAAAAAAAAAAAAGGCCTGCTTAACCCAATATAGTTTGATTCAAAAAGAGTTAACCTAATTTAATGAAACAAATATGAATATGTAGAGCTCCCACTATGAGCTAGGCACGTACCTTTCTGGGTACATAGGCACAGCGAAAACTTGATAGTGGATAAGACCTACATAGAAATTTTATAATCCGTAAAGCAACTATACATATCATCATAAGGTAGCTATTAGAAGTGCCATAGTAAAGGTTTAAATAAAATACTTAGAGATTCAAAGGAAATATCCCAAGAAATGTTGTTAGGTGAGATAATGGTAAGTTATGAAAATAGTCTTTATAATACTTTCCCACTTAAAAAAAAGTATTCATAGAAAAAGAATTTAGGGCAACATGTAACAATTTGGGAGTCTGAACATAATGGTATGAATGAGGGCTTTGGAGCCAGACAGACTGCATGGATTTGAATCCCAGCTTGCCCTCTTACTAAGGCTGGAAACTTGGTTGAGTGACTTAACCTTTCTTTGCTTTTATACCTCAGCTGTAAAATGGACATAATTGCAATTACCTGTTAGAGTTATTGTGAGAGTTAAAAGGACAGCTCATAGATAGCCTCAAATGTTATTTGTCTTAAACATATACAAAGGAAAGTTCACTTTGGTTTAGAGGGGTGAGTGAATACCTAGAGTGATTGTACTTGCAAAGTTCTAGGTTTTAGGAATCAGGAGCCATGTGGATCACACTTCTTAGAATCTAGCCAAGAGGTTATTCTTTATTTTCTTAGGTCGCTTTCTTCTGCTTCCTACTGCAGCTTTCTCACAATAGCTCCCATGATTGCAACAAGGGCAGACTGGGTCAAGGCAGGGGTGGGACACAACTCGGGCCCTGGTGACAGCGGGTCAGGTCTGGTTTCTGTGCTTGGTGTATGTGTGAGTGAGTGGGTGGTGGTCTGTTTCTTTGTAAGATACTTTTGTGCAGAAATTCACATATATCAGCATTAAACATCAAAAGAGGTCATTTTATTCCCCTATGGAGATTGTCCTCACGAGCAAGTCACATTTTATTGAGAACAATATAACATTTTCAGTCAGAATATGTTGATTTTCTGTGAAGTATAAATTTATTTATTTTCTGTAAAGCGTAAGAATTTCTACCTAAATCTCCAAGCCCATCAGTTACTTGGGCTTGGAGATTTGGGTAGAAGAAACAGACACCTGGATTTTGATCTTCCAGTTTCTAGTAGAAGTGTCTCAGATAACCCATCCTGCTTTTTTCACTGATGTGGGGCTAGCTGTTTTTACTATTATTCTAACCTTTTAGTCTCTTAGGTCACTAATTCTGTCCTAGTAAATATAGATTTAGCACTTTATTTTTTATTACATCATTCATATAAAAATGCTTTAAATGTTTTCTTATTTAGTAAATAACTAACTAAATATATAAGCTTGTCAATTCGTTATTTGGCCTTTAAAATGAATTAGTATTGAAATCAGGAAAACTGTATAGTCATTTATTAGACACATTGATTTCTTTTTTCTTATCTCTTGCAGGATTTCTGGTAGGTCCTATTTTAGGACGAGATGCAATATTGTTGAAACGCCAATCTGCTTTGGTTCAGGCAGTTGGCTTTTCAGCTGAGAAGCCATTTCTTCTTCCTCTTTTTTAAATTTTTTTGCTGACTTACTGAACTTATGAAACCATGGCGGAAGGAGAGACACAGTCACCTGGGCCCAAAAAGTGTGGTCCTTATATCTCATCTGTCACTAGCCGAAGTGTGAACTTGATGATTCGAGGAGTAGTGCTGTTTTTTATTGGAGTATTTCTTGCATTAGTGTTAAATTTACTTCAGATTCAGAGAAATGTGACGCTTTTTCCACCTGATGTGATTGCAAGCATCTTTTCTTCAGCATGGTGGGTACCGCCGTGCTGTGGCACAGCTTCAGGTACGTGAAGGCCATGTCTGTAACGCTTAGAAAGGAATTAGGGTAAATGAGTGTCAATATTGTCTGGGCAATACTTTTAAAAAATCATCTTTATTGAGGTGTAATTTAAATAGAGTGCAATAGACCTGTTTTAAATGAACAGTTTGATGAGTTTAGACAAATACATACAAGTCATGTAACTACCACCACAATCTAGGTATAGAACATTTCTATCATCCCCTAAATTCTCCTGTGCCCTTTTGCAGCCTACCCCCAGCCTCAGGCTGTCACTGGATTATTTTTGCCTGTTCTAGAATGTGATATAAATGGAATCATAGAGTTCGTACTCTTTTGTGTCTGATTTCTGTCTGACCCATATGACTTTTAAAAATTCAATCCTAAAAACAATCTTGATTCTCTTAGGGATGAGGCTTTTAACCTCTTAATTTTGTTCTTTTGTCAGTCCATCTCATATAAACTTATGTTAAGTTATTTTGATGATCATCATCACTGTTTGGTTTTAAGGTTTTGACATGTATGTTTTTTGAAGTTTTGGTTTTTGAAGTAGATAAAAACTTGAAAGATGGAGACAGTCGACCCTTGAACAACATAAGTTGGAATTTATGTGTGGATGTTTTTCAATAAATACGTACTACACAGTCCGAGGTTGGTTGAATCTGTGGATGCGGAACTGTGGATACAGAGGGCTGACTGTAAAGTTATTCTCAGATTTTTGATTGTATGGAGGGTTGGTGCCCCTAACCCTCATGCTGTTCAAAGGTTGACTATAGTTTTATTCAAGTTTAAAGCTTCATGTTGTTATTTTTTAGATTTTTGCATATGCTTTTTTTCTTGGTATCTTGTTTTTAGATATACATTCAGAATAATAGATTCTTAAAGAGATCAGTAAGGTAGATTCTCTTTGCTTAAAATCATTATTATCCTATTTAGATCTTTTTTTTGGTGGACAGTGTGTATTGGATAGAGTGGAGCATTTCAGAATGCTGTATTGATAATGAGCTTCCATAATGGATAGCTCTTCAGCTTTTTCTAATGAGACCAATAGATTGATACTATTTTATATAATAAAGTAATAGAAGGAAGCCATAATCATGTGGTAGAAGATAATTCTGATTGAGAGAGAAAAGTGCTTTTATGAATGTCCATTTGGTGTCTCACACCTAATATACGTAACTACCTTGCAATATAATGTAGATCCTCCTTGACTTCCATCCTAGAGCTAGAGGGCCAACAGTGAGGAGTTAGGTGTGAGACATTTTAAAATGACCTTGTGAAACTTATTGGACAATTACATAATCCCATTGCGTGGATTGAAGGGCATTTTCGTGGTAAGGTTTCAGCATGGTTTATATATTGATGTCTCACTATTACAGTATTCACATTAAAAGAGAACTTGTAAAGGTGATGATTCCTAGTTTCCCCAGAGCTGTTGTTATTCTCTGAGAGAACAGGCAACATACTCCAAACAGACAAAGAGTAGATTATGTTTTATTATTCTCTGTTGTGTCTACCAGTCCTCATGTATTTTCCTTTCTTTCATTTAAGTTCAGAAGAAAAAAAGTTTTCCCAATGACTCTTTCTACTTCTTTGTTTATTTTCTTCTATGGTAGAGCTGCTGTCTCGCTACTAATAGAAGCTTTTCAGGACTTAGAAGAACATGTCTTTTCAGAATAGACAAAAGGAAGGTCAAGGGAGGGAAATTATTGCTTATTGAATGTCTACTAATGTTCTGGGCATATCCCTTAACCCCAGGGATCTGTAGGGCAGCGTTGGGAGTGAGATGTTTGCATTGTGCCTATTTTGGGGGGATGAGGAAACAGAGAAGGAGAGGATATCAGTGAGTCCAGGGTTCCAGAGCCAAGGAATGGTGTGGCTAGGTGAAACGTCACATGCTGGGGAAGGGGGCAGAGGGAGCCACTCATCCTTCCCTCTATTGGGTGTCTCTTTTGAACCTTCCAGACTAAGTGCCAGGCTTGGATGGAGTACACTGGCCTGTGCTACACATTCTGGGCTAGGGCAGGAGAACTTGGCTGAGGTTTCCTTCTACCTCCATTATGGAGAGGAACAGGGTTACATCTCTGCCTGTGATATGGGCACTTTTGCCACAAATTCACATTTAGGAAGGAAAACTTGTAATGTTAATGCTACATTTTAGTCACTTTGTTCCTACTTTCGTACCTTCTCCCAGCCGCTAGGCTTGTCACACTTACAAACCTAACCTCATATCATTTCATGTGGAGGATCTGCATTCTTGCTTAAGTGTTTCTTCTGAAAGCAGTGCATTGTATGAGGTGCCCAGCAAATGAAAGGAGAGAGGCCTTGGGGAATTGAGATTCCAGTTAAGGCTGCTGTTGATGTTGGGTAGGTCATGGTGTTTAGTAGGTGGGGGTGAGGATACCAGGTTTGTGGAAGTTGCCAAAGATGGAAAATGGACTCTTGCATAATCGCTGCCCCCCTCCAATTTTAGGGAAAATATTAAGGAAAAAAAGTAAATGCTGTAAGAAACAGTGTGTACAGTTTGCGTGTGTATATGGTATGTATGTGTTTTTGTGTATATGTGTTGGTGTGCATTTTCAAAGCTCTTATCATCTTAAATCAGAAAAACTGATAATTGTCCTTTGATTTTCCTGTCCAATTAATATTCGTAGACTGAGCAGCTACCTTCTGGAGGGTCTCCAGAGTCACCACTTTCTACATGTAAACCCAGTGCTGGAAAATTTGCTAGTGGTGCTTCTGGAGGGACAACTAGTAGAGAACTCTGATAAACTCCTTTTGATCCCATTTTCCTTTTCCTGGTTCTCTATTTTTAGTTTAATAATGTTTGGTGTTTCAAGTTGGTTAACTTCTTTACGTGTGCAGTGCATTGGAATTGGAGTTAAGAACCTCTTGAATGTGATTGAGAGCTACAAAGGAATCTCTCTGAAGAATAAGTAGGAGAAAAAAGATTGTGTGGATAAAATAACCGGAGAAGTTGACTAACAAATCACGAGTCAACTTAATATCTAATTTAAAAATGAAAGCAAACAGATCTTTTCTGTTGAGTCATGCAGTCAGTCACCCAATTCCTGGAGAGTCTTAGAAGGCTCCTCCCTTTGTCTCTCACTGCCCACCTCTGGTTTCCAAGTTTTACATCTCTCCCTTGTCTCTTTCTTGGTCTAGGCCCTCAACCGCTCTGCTTGGAATTTTCAGTCTTTTCTTTTTCTGCCTCTGATTTTGTCCCCCCTGCACCCCAAGTCCCTCCTCTCCTGTCCTGTGTTGTACACTCACTGCTGGAAGAACGATTGGCCCTCTCTCTGGCACAAATGTGATGGTGTTATTTTCCCAGTGACTGTGGGGCAAGTCTCTGTGATATGGCCCCCGCCAACTTGTATCCTTCTCAGAGTCTTTCTGGACCCGAAACTCCCTTTCCGCCTAAAGTTTCCAGTTTCCAGATGATACCAGGTATTTTCTGTTGTCTGTGCTTTTCCTCAAATGCTTTCCTTTGATTAGAAAGCCCTTTCCAGACCACTCACCTGCTGAACACTCCTGCCTCAAGGGTCACCTTTTCTATGAAGCTTTCCTGACACGCTCGCACCCTGCTTCCCCTCGGCACACACCAGGAGAAGACTGGACCCCCGGGCCCTGTCAGTGCTGCCCCAACACGTTACTCTACTTAATTGTTTCTGTGGTCACTTTGGGACGGGGGTCATGTCTTACTCATTTTCCCTTTTTAAATCCCCAGTAAATACCAAGAACTAGACACATTATGGGGGTTTAAGTATTTGTTGGATGAACACATTGCTTATCCTGTCGTAGTTTTTCATGAAAGTATATCTCATTCAGTGGTTGTGCTTTTTCAGCCCCTTTTCCTTGAAAAATGTTTGATTTAACTGTTTCTTTTAGTGCAGCACTGCATTAAACACATGACCATGAAAAATGATGACTTAATATTGACGTTGTACAAACGTCTCTTGTTTTTGGTCTCGGTACCCGTCAACTAGTCACTGGGAAATAACTGAAATATATCCCAAGAAATGTGATTTTTGCATCAGAGAACCATCGGATTAAGCAGGACTGTGTTTGCATATGATTCTACACAGGCGTGATCTTAACGGTCTCTCTTGTTAAGATAAGAAAGTGGAGGAAGAGGACGAGAAGGCCAGACACACTTCTGCTGAGCTCTCAGCAGTGCAGCGCACTGTGCTGTAGATATTGCTCTCAGACTCTGCCAGGCCTTTATTTAAAGGAAAGAAAGAAGACGCTTAATGCGAAGTGACAAGCTCCCTCGAATTCTCCCTCTCAGTGAGCGTCCAAGAACCATGCATACTCAATGGATTTGATTTTTATTGGCAAATCCCAAGGTTGGCAGCGTGGCAGTTTAAATTTCTTTTTGTGTTTTTGCTTTCTCTCCTCAGTTGTCTCTCATGTGTGAGTCTGACATCACGTGCATAAAAATACAATTTTACTTATTTATATCTTTGCACACACGTCAGTACTCTCTATGTGATCATTCTTTACCTATGGCATCAGCTGCTGAGGAAAATTGACGTGGAATATCTGATCTTAGTTGATTTCCTCAGCAACAGGCAAAGGGAAGAAAGAGAGAGAGAGAGAGAGAGAGAGAGAGTGAGGGATGACACATGAGCTGCCAGTTTCATGACCCCTTGAAAACAAAAAAGAGGTAATATTCATCTAGATATATTTCAACTGTTAGGCATGCTTGTTACCACTTTAATTGTGTAGACATTTGGAAATGCTGTCAGTTAATCTCACAGGATTTTAGAGCAGAACCTTTTAAATAGGAGTAGAATTTGAAACTTTTAAATTTACTAGTAGCTGTTGGAGCTCTGCGTTGCTGAAGTTTGTTGTTAATGTCTTGATGGTCTGTGAACCACCTATCCTCAGCAAAAGCCTAATCAGAAGAGCTCTTTCAGTTTTGCGGATTAGAAAATGTCTGCATCATTGCAACATCTCCACTCCAGATGAAAGGGTGACGGTGCAGTCTGCTTTTCATGCTGTTCCACTGGTCTGCTAGCCTCTGATTTTTGATATTAATTGATTTCTGTTTTTCCTTTAAGATTGAGTGCATTGTTTGTGAGATAGAGCTAGCCAGTACCAGGCCAGGCAGGGGCTTCTAACCCCTCAGGCATAGGTTTGGGTACAATAATTTCATGATACATCATAGGTAATACTGGACATTTTAAACATACTTTTCAACTGATGTGACAGTTGTGTTTTTATTACCAAATGGCAGCATAAATATTCTGTTTTTAGGAAGATTAGCAAATTAAAGCTGCCCAGCTATTTCCTGTTAAATTTAATCTGTAGAAGTATATTTTCCTTAAAACTTGTTGAAGAATGTTTTGGTTCATGAAATACTCTTTTTTTTAATGATTAACTTAGCATTTAAAATCTTCTCCCAGTGAATGAATAAAATGTTGAGGTTTGACAAGTATTTAAGTTAAAAATTGAGTTATTCATACTAATTAATTGCACCATTAGTATTCAAAACGTTCTTTCCAAAATGCAGAAATATACTAAAAAGATTTCTTCTGATCTTTTAACAGCGGATTTAAATTTTAACTGAAGATATGTAATTCTGGAGACCACGTTTCCTCCATGTTTCCTCTGCAGAATGAGTCTCACAAGTAGATTTCTGTTGCAAGTTTCCCTGCTTTGACAGTCCGACCTAGAGTCTCATCAGAGGGCCGGGTTGGAAGGGAGTTGTCAGGACAAGGCACTAGACACAAGAGTCTGAGACAAGAAGCTGGGGGGCGAGGATTGTATGTGTAGCAGGACGGCTACAGCCATCTAATAGAATGTATATAATGAGCTTGTACGTGTTTACGCTTCGAGGTTCTCTTTAGATTTGTGACATTTCATAGCATGCTTCATGGTTATATAGCTTAGAGAGAACATGGCTTAACTGCCAACTGCTTTGACGCTTTCCAAGTCTCAGAGATACTCGTAATAGAAAAGTAGCGTGAATCATCTAGTTCAATCTGCTAAATTCTGAATCATACGCTGAAGTAGTGTTTTGCCTATGATAATTGAGAGTACTGTTGTACTCATTTACAATGCTGTCTTCGATGGTGTTATCCTCACTTTTTTTTTCTTTCGGAAGGTAAGTTTAAAATATCAACGATTAATGTTACGTAAGTTGAAAAGCTTCTCTAGAGAATCTTTCAAATGCTTATGATGGTTGTGACTCTTAGCTTAAGTTTTGCCTGTATACCATTGGAGATGACTTAATTTTTTCCCTTTTTTTCCCCACAGCCGTGATTGGGTTATTATACCCCTGCATTGACAGGCATCTAGGAGAACCACATAAATTTAAAAGAGAGTGGTCCAGTGTAATGCGGTGTGTAGCCGTCTTTGTTGGTATAAATCATGCCAGCGCTGTATCCTTCCTGCTGTAATGAAATGCGTAATAACAAAGCAGCTTTTGACAAACCAAAGGTTAAACAGTCCCTCGCAACTTCACTGTTGTCAAACTGTGATATGCCCACTTAGTCATAAAAAGAATGCACGCCGCATTGTTGAAGCATCATGGGGGCACCTGTGCAATTACAGTGTGGGGTATAGCCTTTCCTTTCAATCCCTATTTTTCGATATCACTCAGAACTTTGCACATTTAAAAAATTTACATGGTTTTCTTAAATTAGGTTACTTGACTACCTCCATCTAGTTTTGGTAACTAGCGTTGAAACAGATACATTTTCAAAGGAATTTCTTTTCTCTCTTCATTTAAGATTTGTCAGTAAGGACATCTGGTGGCTTTAGGTGCTGGTTGGTTTTTTGTTCTGTTTTGTTTTTAATTTGAAGAATATATATATATATATGTATATATATATATATATATTTTAAACATCTTTATTGAAGTATAATTGCTTTACAGTGGTGTGTTAGTTTCTGCTTTATAACAAAGTGAATCAGTTATACATATACATATGTTCCCATATCTCTTCCCTCTTGCATCTCCCTCCCTCCCACCCTCCCTATCCCACCCCTCTAGGTGGTCACAAAGCACCGAGCTGATCTCCCTGTGCTATGCGGCTGCTTCCCACTAGCTATCTATTTTACATTTGGTAGTGTATATATGTCCATGACACTCTCTCACTCTGTCACATCTCACCCCTCCCCCTCCCCATATCCTCAAGTCCATTCTCTAATAGGTCGTGTCTTTATTCCCCGTCTTGCCACTAGGTTCTTCATGACCTTTTTTTTTTTTTTTTTTCCTTAGATTCCATATATATGTGTTAGCATACTGTATTTCTTTTTCTCTTTCTGACTTACTTCACTCTGTATGACAGACTCTAACTCCATCCACCTCATTACAAATACCTCCATTTCATTTCTTTTTATGGCTGAGTAATATTCCATCGTATATATGTGCCACATCTTCTTTATCCATTCATCCGATGATGGACACCTAGGTTGCTTCCATGTCCTGGCTATTGTAAACAGAGCTGCAATGAATATTTTGGTACATGACTCTTTCTGAATTATGGTTTTCTCAGGGTATATGCCCAGTAGTGGGATTGCTGGGTCATATGGTAGTTCTATTTTTAGTTTTTTAAGGAACCTCCATACTGTTCTCCATAGTGGCTGTATCAATTTACATTCCCACCAACAGTGCAAGAGTGTTCCCTTTTCTCCACACCCTCTCCAGCATTTATTGTTTCTAGATTTTTTGATGATGGCCATTCTGACCGGTGTGAGATGATACCTCATTGTAGTTTTGATTTGCATTTCTCTAATGATTAATGATGTTGAGCATTCTTTCATGTGTCTGTTGGCAATCTGTATATCGTCTTTGGAGAAATATGTGTTTAGGTCTTCTGCCCATTTTTGGATTGGGTTGTTTGTTTTTTTGTTATTGAGCTGCATGAGCTGCTTGTAAATCTTGGAGATTAATCCTTTGTCAGTTGTTTCATTTGCAAATATTTTCTCCCATTCTGAGGGTTGTCTTTTGGTCTTGTTTATGGTTTCCTTTGCTGTGCAAAAGCTTTTAAGTTTCATTAGGTCCCATTTGTTTATTTGTATTTTTATTTCCATTTCTCTAGGAGCTGGGTCAAAAAGGATCTTGCTGTGATTTATGTCATAGAGTGTTCTGCCTATGTTTTCCTCTAAGAGTTTGATAGTGTCTGGCCTTACACTTAGGTCTTTAATCCATTTTGAGTTTATTTTTGTGTATGGTGTCAGGGAGTGTTCTAAGTTCATACTTTTACATGTACCTGTCCAGTTTTCCCAGCACCTATATATATTTTAAAGACTGTTATTTATTGGTTTTAATCAACACCAACAAACCACATAAATGTTCTTAGAAGTGGCAGAGGCAGAAATAGCCAACTTAGACTGTGGGCCAAAAAGAACTTTTTTTCCTAAGTTACATATTTTTAAAGTTTGATCATTTTGAGGATTTTGATATTTTAATTTAGTGATTAATGAGTATTTTCATAGTGTCCTGGCTAGAAGGATAAGGTAGCCTCTATTTCCCACCTCTCCTCTGCTTCTACCCCCCAGAAAAAAATGTCCACCCCCAGAACAAAAGTTTTTGCTCTCATAAGGATTTTATCCTGTCATCCTCCCTACTTCCTCCCCGCCCCGCTGACCTCCCAACTTCCCTTTGTAGAAGAGGATCTGGGAAATGCTAGTTCAGTCTTCCCTTTTCTGGAAGAGATGGCTTAGAGGATGGAGGTGGCAGGAGCCTTCTCTTTGGGGAAGAGAAGATGTGTGACTCAGGCTGCCCGAGGTTTCCTCCTGTAACTCTGCGCTGGGCTCGGGGCTGGCAGTTAGCTGGAGAGAGTGTGGGTCACGGGGCAAGGAGATTCCAGCGTCTCTTAACAGCATGTATTGAGGTGTTTTGGAGAAGCTGGAGAAGAGGAACCAAGGAAAGAAGCAGGGTCCTAGATTCTGAAAGCACGTCTACCTTTCTGTTCCTAGTTGCGCTGGCTCTTGGAGATCTGTGAATTTGGAAGTCCCTCAGTGGCTCTTATTATTTTGTTTTTTACCCTTTCCTTTTGTCTTAAAGAGTTTCCCACCATGTTTAGTTTGGTGAAATCTTTGAGAATTAGGATTTTATAACAAACAAATCTAGTGGTTAGGAGGACTTTAAAAAGGTAGACTCGTAGAATATTATATCTGGAAGAAAACTTAGAAATCCCCTAGTTCCACATTTTCTTTATAAAGATAATAAGAGAAATGAAAGCTAGAGAGGTTTGGTACTTTGCTAAGTCATACATACTGCAAGGCTGCTCCAGAGCTGAGGCCAGACCCTGGAGATCCTGACTCGAGTCTAGGAACATTCCTTCTCCTACCCACAAGTGTGTAAATTCGTCTCTGTCTGGTGGAGTAGACCTTTCTATCCTAGACAGTTCAGGTATTTTTAAGTTGAGTAATTTAAATAACCTTTTCTGGAATTAAAAAGACTTACGTATCTAATTTAAATTCTTTACTTTGGTCATTCTTCCTCTCAATGAAATCCTTAAATATAGCCATCTTAGCTATTCTGTTCATCCTTTAAGCAGAATCCAAAATGTTTACAAAATATATACCACAGACTTAATATTAGGTTACTTAGACTTCAGAAAATCACATTGTACTATTTTTAAGATTGATGTTTTACCTGTACCCTAGAAGCCTCCTTATTTTGCTTTGACTCTTAGCAAAGCTAATTTAGTCAGCAAAGATAGAACCCAGTTAATGTCAAATTCCACTCTTTACAAGAATGTTTATTGCATAGAGAAATCAGAGTGCACAAGTGTTTCTTTGGAATTTGAGGTATAATACTCACTAAAGAATAAAAGCTTTTTCAGAAAGCATACCATAGACTGTAGGTCTCTTGATAAATCAAGCCTAAACAAGGACTGACCAAGAATGGCAGTCTGGGTGTTCAGGATACCCGCTAGTTGGGTAGGAGGGGGGAATGGTGGTAAACAGCAGGGTGTTAAAGGAAGTGGAAAATGGTTTTATACGTATTTTTGGAACTTCCCCTCTCTTCTCTGTAGTTGCAGCATGGCCAGTTTGGCAAGATATATAGTATCCTCTGGGGAGCTGTATATAGAGCCAAGATGTGGCCTTTGGGACATAGATAATGCCCTTTTAATGACACTTGAAATTAATTCCTTTGGTGTAATCCTCTAGCAAAGAAATGAGAAAATTGAATTTATAAAGCTTCGTTTTGCCCAGAGATTTTGAAGTAGAAAAGGGCTGTACATTTGTGAATAGGTGCTTAAGTAGGTGACGGAAATAAAACATCATTTGAGCAAACTGTCCTATACCAGAAAGTCTCAGGCACCAAAATAGCTTGGCAGGTTGCAAGATAATGTTCACTTCAAGGCTTTATCCTCAACAAATTAAAACTAGAACAGTTGACATAATAGAAAGGGATAGTGTGTCCTTGGTACTCTTGTTTCTGAGCTTCATTATTATAAAATGTGTCTGTCAGTAAATCACATAGAGAATGTGGTACCCTGTTGAATAGCTGTCAACTCCTCTATTTGCAAGTTCCTGTATGATTCTCAAGTAATTCTAAACCTGTTTGAGAAGTAATATCGGTTTCCTTTTTAGCAAAAGTGTGTTCCTTTAGCAATACTTGTGTTCTGAGGCTTCTAGTTACATTTTTTTCCAAGGAAAGCATTTCTTAAATAATGGATCTGATCTGATAATCGGCAATGTATATACTGTGCCATTTTTTTGGAGAGATTAACACGTCGGTGAGATCTATTAGTGAAGTATCATGCCCTCTGTGCGTCTTTAGTACATATCGGAAATAGTTTTAATCCTCCCTAGTCTCGTACATTTTATTAAAAACCTGAATGCACTCTAGACTACGCAGTCTATTCCCTTCTCAACATTAACATCTTTTATTTTAGAAAAATGAACAGGTGATATTATTTGGTTACAAATTTTAAGATGACTCTTTAACACTGATCTCAGAAAGTGGATTTTGATAACAACATACAGTTGTCTCTCACACTGGCTGCACTATCCATTGGACTGTGGTGGACTTTTGATAGATCTAGAAGTGGTTTTGGCCTTGGAATAGGAATTGCTTTCTTGGCAACTTTGGTCACTCAACTGCTAGTCTATAACGGTGTTTATCAGTAAGTATTCTTTTTGGTGCTTGTTTCCTAAAATCTCAGAATTGAGATTTTAAAATTGCATTAGCCACTTTAATCTACAGAGTAACTTATTTCCATTGTAATTATCTTAATAAGTGTCATTGTACTTCCTTTGTGAGTTGTTAAAAATATTTCTATTATTCTAGATATACATCTCCAGATTTTCTCTATGTTCGCTCTTGGTTACCGTGTATATTTTTTGCCGGAGGCATAACAATGGGAAACATCGGTCGACAGCTGGCAATGGTAAGCTCATGCTTATTTACTTACCTTCCTGTTATTGAGATGTAAGACAAGTTTTCTCCATACAGCAATGGAATAAGTCATTTGGAAGAATTTAATCACAAGTGTATTAAAAATGGAAAGAACCACTGGATAGAAAAGCTAAAATGTGTTACAGATAGGGTGATATGATTTATCCTCCAATTTTTATTAATTAATTAATTTATTTTACTAATCTATACGTTTCTGCTCCATGAAAAAGGGACAGTTTTAAAAGTGAGAAGAAGCGCTGCTTATAACTATGTTGCTACAATAAATATAAATTAGGACTGTCTCCAGCAAATCAAGATGTTTGATCATTTTAGTTAAGAAGGAAAAGGACATTATTGATAAGCCCAGTCAGAGGTGGCAAAGGTCAGGGACTGGCATTCAGATGCCACAGCAGTTTCATGAATAAGTGCTGTCACTTTTACCATTTTAGCCAGCTGAGAGAATTGAATGTTTTACATTGTTGTCTTTTTGGTAGTCCAGCCACCCAATTATCCTAAATCCATTGGTTTACTTTATTTTGAATTATGGGTAGACATTTTTATAGCTGTCCTTTCAAAATATTGTTTTGACCAGAAGCTTTTGCTAATATAGTAGATTTTTTCCTTTCAATTTTAAAGTTATTTGAAAAAATATTATCTGAATTCACAATATTAGTCCTGTCCTTAAGTTCATGACCTTTCCTTCGCTAATATGCCTTAGTGAGCACACAAAGAAATTTATTTTGCTTCCTTTCATATTCTAGGATTGATCTAAATCATATACTATTATCATTTGCTTGTAATGTAGAAATATCATTTTTTCCCTGCTTTTGGCTATGCCCCTTTCAGTTCTAGAATGTGAATTTCTTTTTTCCTTTCATAATTGTCATTTAATCCTAATAGTTGTATAACTCTCAGATTCTTTGAGGAATAAAGTGGGCATACGTTAATAAACTGTTAAGTTTAGACCTTTTTAGTTTATATGGAAATTGCTATTCAAAATAAACATTAATCTGTTAACCTTTTAACCTTTTAATTTTTACAGTATGAATGTAAAGTTATCGCAGAAAAATCTCATCAAGAATGAAGAAGGCAAAAACATATCTTTTGTACAGAAAAACAAGATGAAAAGGGCGTGTAAATGATAGCTATACCAACAAAACTTCGGACTATAAAATTGCCAGGATGCAGTTTTCCCCTTAATTGGTGTGTATATATATACACACATATACATATATATATATACACACATACATATGTTACTGCAATCTGTGATTGCCTAATCTGTAAATCAAGTACAAACCTTTATGTATTTGACTTAAATAACTGTAAAATATGTATGCACTACATTAAAAAACATGTTGATTAATAGATGAAATTTTTAAATTAATTTTTTAGACATACCATATATTGTATCACAATGTTGATGTGCCAAAATATTCAGTTATCGTCATGCAGAGTATAAGAATGCTTTGAACAATTTATGAACTTACTGAAATAAAATATGAGGAAAGCCAAAAAAAAAAAAAAAAAGCAAATGGAAAGCGGTATATTCTCTTTTGCTTACTGTTGTGCCTTTTTATTTTTCTAATATATAGCAGTACGAGTTATAGGTGCCCTAATGTGTGGTTAGTTTCTATTTTAAGGTTGTCTCGGAGAGCTTTGGGTGTTTTAATATATGATGAAAAAGAACTTCCAGGGAACATTTTCATACCTTCATTACTGGAGAGAGTCCAAAGAGTAATTTTTTGTTTTAACAGATTTTACTGGAGGTGAAACTCCCAGCAGGAGAGTTTATCAGCATTAAATTGTTTTGAGTCTAAATCTTTAAGAATACATATAATTAAAAGTAAGGACCATTGAAAAATTTAACTAGAGTAAATATGTTTTACAAATACAAAATGACCTTCTGGAGTGCCACAAAGTGTTAGTGATATTAACTGTCATTTGCAGTACAGTATTCCACTGCTTTTGCACATGGAACGCATAAGAATTCCCGAACAGGTCAAAATGAAGTTTCTAATTGTCTTGGGTTCTATAATCTGTTGGGTTCTGTAAAGCGAACCATTTGAGCTGGGCTGCTTCATATGATTGATTGTCAGTGGATTGCATCCGAGGAGTGGATGGGCACATAATTTCTTATGTATCCATGTGCCCATTAGTGAACAGTTCAAGAAAGTATTGTTTAAGAATGTATTGGGATGGCATATTGTGCATGTTAAAGATCCTGGTAACAGTTTTGTGCATATTTTTCCAACAACTAGAGCCTTTTGAGTGTGATTTAAACATAGTCTTAGTTGACCTTTTCCCCCAGTTTTTATTTTTGAAATTGATGGCAGTTGTCTGATACACAAGGGTGAAATCTGCTTACTCTGGAGGGGTGTGTGTGTGTGTGTGTGTGTGTGTGTGTGTAGGATTGAGTGAGGGAGTGTGTGTGTGTGTAGGATTGAGTGAGGGAGAGTGTGTGTGTGTGTGTGTGTAGGATTGAGGGAGAGTGTGTGTGTGTAGGATTGAGTGAGGGAGAGTGTGTGTGTGTGTGTGTAGGATTGAGTGAGGGAGAGTGTGTGTGTGTGTGTGTAGGATTGAGGGGTGTGTGTGTGTGTGTGTGTGTAGGATTGAGTGAGGGAGTGTGTGTGTGTGTAGGATTGAGTGAGGGAGAGTGTGTGTGTGTGTGTGTGTAGGATTGAGGGAGAGTGTGTGTGTAGGATTGAGTGAGGGAGAGTGTGTGTGTGTGTGTGTGTAGGATTGAGTGAGGGAGAGTGTGTGTGTGTGTGTGTAGGATTGAGTGAGGGAGAGTGTGTGTGTGTGTAGGATTGAGTGAGGGAGTGTGTGTGTAGGATTGAGTGAGGGAGAGTGTGTGTGTGTGTAGGATTGAGTGAGGGAGAGTGTGTGTGTGTGTAGGATTGAGTGAGGGAGAGTGTGTGTGTGTGTGTGTGGGATTGAGTGAGGGAGAGTGTGTGTGTGTAGGATTGAGTGAGGGAGAGTGTGTGTGTAGGATTGAGTGAGGGAGAGTGTGTGTGTGTAGGATTGAGTGAGGGAGAGTGTGTGTGTGTGTAGGATTGAGTGAGGGAGAGTGTGTGTGTGTGTGCATAGGATTGAGTGAGGGAGAGTGTGTGTGTGTGTGTGTGTAGGATTGAGTGAGGGAGAGTGTGTGTGTGTGTGTAGGATTGAGTGAGGGAGAGTGTGTGTGTGTGTAGGATTGAGTGAGGGAGAGTGTGTGTGTGTGTGTGTGTAGGATTGAGTGAGGGAGAGTGTGTGTGTGTGTGTAGGATTGAGTGAGGGAGAGTGTGTGTGTGTGTGCGTAGGATTGAGTGAGGGAGAGTGTGTGTGTGTGTGTAGGATTGAGTGAGGGAGAGTGTGTGTGTGTGTAGGATTGAGTGAGGGAGTGTGTGTGTGTGTAGGATTGAGTGAGGGAGAGTGTGTGTGTGTGTGCGTAGGATTGAGTGAGGGAGAGTGTGTGTGTGTGTGCGTAGGATTGAGTGAGGGAGAGTGTGTGTGTGTAGGATTGGGTGAGGGAGAGTGTGTGTGTGTGTGTGTAGGATTGAGTGAGGGAGAGTGTGTGTGTGTGTAGGATTGAGTGAGGGAGAGTGTGTGTGTGTGTAGGATTGAGTGAGGGAGAGTGTGTGTGTGTGTGTGTAGGATTGAGTGAGGGAGAGTGTGTGTGTGTGTGTGTAGGATTGAGTGAGGGAGAGTGTGTGTGTGTGTGTAGGATTGAGTGAGGGAGAGTGTGTGTGTGTGTGTGTGTGTGTAGGATTGAGTGAGGGAGAGTGTGTGTGTGTGTAGGATTGAGTGAGGGAGAGTGTGTGTGTGTGTGTGTGTAGGACTGAGTGAGGGAGAGTGTGTGTGTGTGTGTGTATGTGTGTGTGTGTGCATGTGCTCATGCTCTCTTAATATGTCAACTAGATATTTTTCCATTTTTGATTTTAAAACCATTTCTGTCAGACTGAGATCTTGTATGCCAAACTTTAATCTGCTCTTATGTTTTAAGGCTGAAAGTGTGAAAATCCTAAGAGGATTTCCTATTGAATATACGTACACAATCTTAACTATAGTGGTGGTAAACATACTACTGTAATTTATTATTCTATCTTCCAGATAATGTTATTCACTTAGAACAAATAAGGTATATTTTTAGAATCAACTTTGTAAGCACTATAAATCTTTAATAAGTTATAAGGTCTATGATGTGTTTACTTTGAAATTTGCTGTTTAAAGCAAGATGTATTAAATATATAATTATCATCTTGGTTAAGAGTCTTTTTTCCTTCCTTGTGGTTAATCTTAGAATTATGTTACTGAGGATTAATTTATTAAAATTAACATGGGTGGTTGAATTTATTCAGAAATAATGCAGGAAACTAAGTTTAGTGTTACAGGAATTGAATGATTATAACTTTGAGTTCTTAAATTATTTGCATATCACCTAGAAAACAAGAAAAGATATTTATGACAAAAATAAAATTGTTTTGATATTTTGATAAGTGTATAAATATATTATTTTTTTTTTTGCAGTGAAAGTGGTAAACATCTTTTAATACTGCTATATTGGCAGTGCTTTCTGGCTTTTATTATTTGAAGTTTTAAAAATTGAATAGTTGAAAACTGAAACTTAAATTCTATGAAAGCACAGGCAAATAATTAAAATTAGCTAGCAAGAACCCTGGTAATACTTTTGTTATAATCTTCATTTGTTTGCACTGAACTGTTTTACCTTCATTAAGGTCTTTGGAACCTCTCAGTGGGGCCTCTACTTCACACATCTGTTTTCTAGGTGGAATCCAGACTTGGTCAATATCATTAAATACTTCTCTAATCTTTCGGCTCACTTACCTGCATAATGACATATATTCTTTGTAAGGTAATTCTTCCAGTGATGGTCTGTGAATAGTAGAGTCTTAGCTTTGTGTGTCTGAAAAAGTCTGTTTCATTCTTGAAGAACAATTTAGCAGGCCATAGAATTCTAGGTTCACAATTTCCCCCCAATCCCACCACTTTGAAGATTTTTTTAACTTGTCTTCTGTCATCTAATGTTGCAGACAACAAGTCTGCTATTAGTGTAATTTTCTTTCCTTTGTAGATAATCTGTCTTTTCTCTCCAGGAGCTTTTTCATGATTTTCCCTTTATCTTAGAGGTTAGTTTCACTTTTACTTGTTTAGTTTTAAAATTTGTTTTTATTTTTCTTGCTTAGTATTCAGTATGCACTTTGAGTCTGTGGGCTCACGTCTGGAAAATTTTAAAATCTGGCTACATATTGGAGTCCTGTGGAGTCTTGTAAAAATATGCTGATGCCTGTATCCCACTCCCAGAGACTCTAATATCATTGACCTGAGGTGTGCTCTGAGCATTAGGAGTTTCATAAGTTCCCCAGGTGATTCTAATGTGCAGCCCAGGTTGACTCTCACAGGTGTAGATACATGTAATATAAGGTGGAGGGTCCAGGTGAGAGAGATGTAATGACTTTGGAAATGAAGAGTGAGGGACACACTGAGATACATTTTGGATTAAATCATCTGAACTTGGTGACTTGGGTATAAAGGTCAAGGAAGAGGAAATGTGAAAGGTGACTTAATTTTTCTTTCTTGGAAAACTAAGTGGATGGTATTTCTGTAAACCAAAAAAGGAATGCAGAGAAGTAGGTGAATATAAGTTTGATTTGATATGTTGAGGCTGAGGTATGTAGGAGGCCTCTGGTAAAGATGGCTATAAGCAGTGGGATATTTGAACCTGGGTTATTGGGTGTAATGAGGGAGTCATCAGCATATGACACTAATAAATGCAGCTGTGGGGGTGGATGAGGTCACCTAGGCAGCATGTTATAGTGAAAAGGAAGAGATCTGAGGCACACTGGCCTGTTGGCAGAGAAGCTGGTGAAGGAGATAAAGGGGGTATGGTCGGAAGTAGGAGGAAAAACAAGAGAGTGATGTGGAAGCCAAAATAGGAGGGGGTTTCAGGCAGAGGGTAACGGGTAGGATGAAGTACAGTTGGAGGGAATAATTGACTTTAGAAGTACAGGTGATGATATCTGATTGTTTTATGTTGAAAAATGTTTTTTCTAACCTATTTTATCTTAACATTTAAAGTATATCATTGCATACAAAATATATTTGAGAAAAGCCTGATCATGTACTGTCATTTATTACTAGTAAAGGGAGCTGGGGACAGCTAGAGAACTTTGAAAGTATAGCGGAGATTTGGGCCGTATCTTTGAAGAATGGACCCAGGAACTGACTAGAGGCGAAGAAAGAATTTTCAGAGAGTTTTGAGACCATCCAGGACCCAGGTGAGGCTGGAGATCACATATTTGCAGTGGAGTCAGTTAACATGGTGGTGCCATGTTTAAATGGGCTCAGTAGCCCAGGGGCTAGGCCATTTGTGATGGAGTAGATTGAGTCTAGTGGGGAGTTCATTGGTAGACGTGGCGCAAGCCTTTGTGGAAAATTAAAGGAGGCTCCTAATGCAAAGTCAAGAGATTTATCGTGGGATCCAGGCAAATTGGGGAAGGAAGTTGAATCAGCAGTGCTAACCTGACTGCATGGGAGAACAGTGTGAGGTGAAAGGTCAGCAAGTCTAAGGAGGACAAAACCCTGTTTGATGGGAAGGGTGATCGGCTTGGGGTTTGTAGTCAGGGAGGGATTTAATGGCTCACTTCCAGATCTCGAGGTCCAGGGTGTGATCTGAACACCTGTGTTTCCATGGTTTACAGAAGTGGCTGGAGATCTGAGGCCTGGGTGACCAGCTCTTAGTACCAGTATGGACGGTACTAGAATGGTCACAGAGGCTGGGTGGAAAGGAAGGTCTCCTCTGTGGGCTTATGACCATTAGAGTGAAACACTTATCCAGTTGCCTTGATTGTATTGGAATTCTAATTGGAGTCCCTTCCCCCCTTGTATGTAATTATGTTGAGTTGTTTCATCGTCCTTGGTGCTCTGAAACCTCACACGATGTTTAGGAGTACGTCTTCTACTAGTCCTGTTCAATCAGAGACATCATCTCTTTAATCCTGGGCAATTTTTTTTCTGTCTTTGCTGTTATTATTCCTTTGTTCACCTTCTCTGTTCTTCTAAAATTCCTCTATTGGGGAGATCTTGGACCTTTTGTTCCTGTTTTCTATATATCCCTTAGCTTTCCTCTGTTGTGCTACATTCTAGAAGAACTACTTAACTGGATCTTCCAGCTCAATGCGTTGCTCTTCAACTGTACCCATTCAGCGTTCAGCCCATCAGCTGAACTTTTAATTTCAGTGATGACAATTTTAATTTCCAGGATCTCTATTTGTGTGTGTGTGTGTATGTGTGGCGGTGTGTGGCCATTCTTGTATTTTCTGAGGATATTAATTAATCTTCTAAAGTTCTAAACTCTTCTAAAGATCCATGGCAGGGGAGGGCAGGATGAACCTGCGCCAGCCTGTCTCTGGGTGTGAGCGCCCCTTGGTCTGCCTTGGGCACACTCCCAGGCCCCTCTGAACTTAGTGTTCACACCGCTTGCATCTGGGGGCAGATACTGTGCTGTCTGTCTCTGCCCGGTCCAAGGCAGCGAGTAGAAGTATGGAGGGGTTGGCCAGATGGCTGCTTCTGCAGGAGCCTGCTCTAACCCATGAGGTCTGTTGCCCTTGGTATTTCTGGCTCCAGGCATTAGCCACCTATGGGCTTTGAATGTCCCTAGTTTCATTTTTAGCAAATCCTTTCCTTGAGTGAGCTGTGGTTTCTTTCCACTATCTTCTCTCAATTGTTTTCTTGCTTTCAGGGATTCCTTGTAGTGGCTGGTCCATGGAGGATACTTCTCCTTATCTGGCAGTATACTTATAGATTCCTTTACCTTTTAAAAATCTTTTGTTGTTGTTTCTATGGATTTGGGATAGGAGGGAAAAGCTACAGCTTGACTAGTCTGCCGCCCTGATTCAATCTTCCCCACCATTTTTTATACTGTAAAATCTTGCCATTTGCCTGATCATTTGTCTTTACATTTCAAAAATTCAATTTAGTTGGGAGCTGAGATAAATAGGTTTAAGTCAGTGGTTTCCTACTTGGTCTCAATAAAAATTGGGGTATGGAGATTTTTTTTTGCCTTCGAAATACATTTAGTTCATTGAGATCATTGTGCCAGGAAGTGTAAATATCCTAGTATCTGTTCCTTTATGCCTTCCTTCTTCTTATCACTGATGAAATCTGTGAAACCTGTCATCCTTCTTTGTGATTTACAAGACAGACTTTTCCAAGGTATGTCAACTGTTCTGAAGACATTGTTGTTAAGGATCAGATAGATAATGATGTGCCTGTGAAAGACTGGGCTATTGATGTGTCGAAACTGATTGCCATATATGGGCAATTTTTCCCTTTCACCATTGCTCTGGCTGAGGTGTCTATAAGGATTTTCATGAACAAGGGACGGTTTTGATTCTAAATCAAAATTCTGTGCTGGTACAACTGTGTTTTATTCTGCTTTGTCATGGCAGGATTTGTAACTGCTAATAGTTCTGTGGCTTCCCCAAAGGTGGGCTTTAAAAGTAATGAGCACTTAGGAAACGTATTTCCATTTAAAATAATCTTTTTTTAAATTACTGTTCTGAAACTAATAAATTCACTCAGTACTACTGTGTTTCCACGAGTTTGTCCAGTTCGCGAGATTTTGTCTCTCTTAGAAACATGTTTTTAGTAACTTGTACAGAATGTGATCGTGGGCCAATTCATTGTGATGCGCAATTGAGTAGACAAAAGAAAGAAAGAACCCAACTGCTGAATCTGTTTGTTTTAGAAGAAAAGTTTCTAAAATGCATTCCCTGGGAATTTCTGCCGTTGAATGAAAGTCATTTCTATTTCCTTTATAGTCATCACATGGCAGTCCTAGATCTTCTGGGAATGTCTGCTCAACCAAGTTATGACGGTGACAGTTCTGTTTTGAAACAGTTCCTTCTGCCTCCACAAAAACTTGAAATTTTGCAGCAGGACATTACAGAAGGACAGACTGCTGCCCCATCATCTTAGGGTCAGCTGGAGGCAGCTGCTGTGCTCGGTCTCCACACACTGGACTTGGGAAGCCTGCACACTGACAAACTGAAGATGAAGTTTAAAGATGTTTGTAAAGACAAATCTTTGTGGAATTTTCTATGCCTCAGACCTAGTGTGGGTCAATATCATGCCTGTCCAAGAGAGAAAGCGGGTCAGGATATGTTGAAGCAAGTCTTCTAGAATATATGTAAAATTCATAATAAAGTTGAGTCAGATTCAACTTTTTTTTTCCCCAGAAAAAGTAAATTAGTGATTCTTAAATCTTTGTTAGGATTAGTTCTGGTCCTGTGGCCCCAGCTACCTGCAAGGGGGCTGGAATGTGCAGTCCCTCCCCTGACAGGAGAACCAAATATAGGTGATCATTGGTAACGTCCACCTGAGTTGGTTTAAAGTATTTTGTAGCACTCTCTTCCCACTAGAATATTTCTCTTCGTAAGTGATTCATAGTGAACACAGTTATAAGGAAATGAAAATTCTTTTGGTGGTAAAATTAAAATTATAGCCTTTAAAATACATAAAATATAAACTTTGTATCCAAGTCCTGGAAGGGTGGGGAAGAAGGAAGGAGTCCACTTTTGTCTTTTCCTGTCATCTGAAAGGGAGGGGGTGAGGGGGAGGGAATGAATCAAGTGTTTCCTTAGTGCTTCCTGCAAATGTCCCTACCACACAGGTAAGGATCGTTTTACAGCAGCCAACATCCACGTTTTTCTGAATGGCGGAGCAGCATTTCAAACTCTGGTCTAACTCCGCTCCAACAGTCAAGGATTCTCACCACCACATGGTATTGTCCCTGCAAGTCCCTGCAAACTATTTTTCATGTGCATTTCTAGCAGATTTCCAAGACCATCACTAAGTGGCTTGGCACCGAGGCATCTCTGACACGAATGCGACCTTGATTTCATAGACGTGTGATTCATATGCTGCTTCACTCTGGGATCCGGCTTCTCTAGGAAGTTAACATAAGCATACTTAGAGAGTCTGATGACTTTAGCCCTCAGGGAATGCCTTGACTTGAACCTGAGGGCTCTCTTGATAGCAGACATCCTACCTCAGCCTCCACAGACACAGTCCCATATGGAAATCTGACAGCGTAGAAAGGAGATAAAATTTTTAACAGGTTTTGACTTCTGACCTTTTAAAAAGTTCAGTCTGAGAGAAGTCTGTGTGAATTATTGTGCTGGCCGGTCTAGCTTTTGATGTGCCCACAATATGTAAGTACTGGCCTGGTGGGATCCATGCACGCGAGCTGTATAGACGGTAAGTTCTATTAGAGTAGGAAGAGGATATTAACACGGTGGCCCGGGAAAGGCATCTGGAAGGCAGGGGCACGGGTACTGACGGGTCAGGCCAGCTCGAGGAGGGGAGGACAGTTCTCTTGGGCATGGGATGGACGGGAACACCACATGGACAGACAGGCGGATGTTCTCTGAAGACCCCTAAGTCCGGTCTGGAGGTGGTGAAGATTGCAGCTTGAGGAAGTGGTGGGAGGACGGACTTAAAACATGGCTTCACTTCACTCTGGGGGTTTAAGTGGCTCCCAAAGAGCCTACCAGCAGGACGTGCACTGCCCAGGCAGGGCCCCCAGCTGCCCGCGGGGTTACTTGTGGGAGCCCTGCATGTTGAGGCTACCCCGTCTAGCACAGCTCAGAGCATTCCCATCGTCATCAGACTTTTACTGAAAAAGAACATCCTGTGGCTGATCAAGGCGCGATCCTGAGGTTGAACAGAGTCAGGAAAGAGCCTTGGGAATTGAACAAATTCAGGCTTGATTTGTGTCACCCAAGGAGTTACTTACAGACTGGGACCCTGGGCAAGTCCCCCAAGCTCTTGAAACTTCAGTTTTTCATCTATAAAATGGAGATACACTCCCACCTTTCTTGGAGGGCCATTAACATGAAATGCAGTAATATGTAAACAGGCGTCCAGTGAAAGAGTAGTTCTTCTTTCCCTCCTGTCTATTCATTTCAAAGTATGGGTACTGTACTGCTCCAGCACGTTGGCACCCCCTCTGCATCAGGATAACTTCCCTAATGTTTTTATCAAAATGGAAGGGAGCAGAATGCAGGAATCTACTACGCCGATGACCACCGTCCACAGCTTCCCTCACCAGGTTAGTCAACGGCGAGCAGGTTCCTAAGGAAGCAGGACAGAACACTGGCTGGTCGTTGTTATGCTGAGTAATTGTTCGGCTGGAAGCTTGGCCAGGTTAGGCTGGGGTGTCATCCAGGGCGGGAAACTCAGGTGAGATGCTGCAGGGTGGCATGAGGACACCAGAGGGAAGGAAGGATATGGGAAATAGTAGATAGGTTTTGTCAGCATCTTATTTTTGCCTAGGGATGATGGCTCTGTCCTCATACTTTATAGTGTCACCACTGTGAGAGTGCACTTTCCCATAGAAGGAGTTACATTTTAATTAGCCACACGGCACCTGATTTCTAACCTATCAGCCCTTTTCTCCAGGCTTCACCTCTTCGGATTATTTTCGCCCATGTCTGCCACTTGCCTACACCTTTCGTGTGTATCAGAAAGAAACCACCAAGCACCCTGGAAATCCTATTACCAGACCTCAGGATATTAATTGTCGCGTTCTCCCCCATGGTTACACAAGTGCTGAAGAAGTGGTTCTCTTTCAATAGTGTCTTGTCAAAACGCCAGGCACAGTTTGTTTTTGACATTTGCTGCTACCGTTAAATAATAGTCTTGCTTCTGTCATAGCTAATGTTGACTTGAAGGCATTTGGAGGGCATTTCTCAACTCCAGCCTTAACAAAGAGACCTGGGTCTTGACAGATATTTTTCTTGCTTGCCCAGGGCAACTGAATGTAAGGGGTTGCAACCTTTGCTTTTCTAAGCTCAAGAAAATTTCAGATGGGTACACACCACTTAAAACTTTAGATCTCATTGTGCACACGTGCGTGTACTCACAGCCATGAACAACCTACACACACATACAATTTGGAGTTCCTGAAGTTTTGCCATCCTGGGAATGACATTTACATCAATTAAGTAGTATCCCATTTTAAGACCCCTTAAATCCTGGCTGTGCTGCCTTGGTAAACCTTTATCTGTTCGAATGTCATACTTAATTACAGATCTCTTTAAAATCAGTAAGCAGGTTTATTGTTTCTGTATTGGCAATGGAGTAAGCCCCGAGCAGCAAGCACTGTGTACCATCTGTCAAAGAGAATCTGAGCTCTTCATACACAGCACTTACTTTCTTCTGTCCATTCGAAATTTAATTTATGGGACTTTCCCCCACTTTTGTGCAGAAGCGTCTTTTGAATTTTTCCTCCAGTGTCTTATAGAGCAATGTGTAGAGATCTCCTTCTAATGGGATCGTAATTTCTGAAATGTTCACCATTTATGAGGTAATAGAGAGGAGAGTAAGAAAAAAAATTGGGCAGAGCAAGTGAGAACTGTGCAAGAATTCTGTGGAATTGTGTAGGAGTTGGCATCGCTTGTATGTGAAGGGGCCAAGAAATGCACAGTTGGTTTCAAAATAAATACCAGAGGAATGGTTAATTAGACAAGTCTGTTTTGCAGTTTCAGAAAAAAAGAAGTACAGCAGTCATTAGGATTTCCAGTAACTAAGGCATCTTGGGTTTAGAGCTTTGCATGTGGAGCAGTAGATTGTAAATCTAATGGATAAGCGTCCACCACGTCCTGCTACGTGCTTTTCTTTCGCTACACCTGTGTCACAAAATTCATCTTCAAATTTTGAGAAATACTTTTAGAGATTTCCAAAATTACAAAATCTGAGCATATGAATTATTGTAACTGTCATCTCTTACTCTCTCTCTCTCTTTCTTTTTATCCTGGTATTTGTTTGGGAGACTAGTTTTAGATGGCAGCATTGTTTTTTGAGAGGAATATGAATTCATTTAAAATCGAGATGTGATTATCTCATGACGATTCATATATATCACATAGCAACTTAACTGAATTATAAGATTCACAGAAAAGAATGGCAGAGCTGGAAGAGACTCTAAAATTCATCTCGGGCAGTGCAATCTGGTCATTTTACAAACGCAAAGGCAAAACTCACATTGGTTAAGTGCTTGTCCCTGGTCACAGAGCCAATTAGTGGCAGAGTGAGACATTTCAGCAGCTTTAACAGGGCATTAACATTTCAATTCATGAAAAATATAGATTTAATTTTATAACTCTGCAAGATTTATGACAATGCTGACAACTGGTAGAAAAGGGACACTCATGAATTATGAATGTTTCTATTTGAAGGACAATTATTTGTTACCTTAAGTAAGAGCTGGTACATAATAACATTGAGAATCTATTATATGCTTTACATACACCACCTCATTTAATTACCCCATTAAAACTATGATGCAAATATTATTATCTATAATATAATATGAAGAAACAAAGGCTTACTTACAAAGATCACACATAACCTGCCAATATCACGCAAGTAGATGCTAAGCTGGGGGAGATCCCAAGCCCTCCTTCTTCCCAGGCTGAAAGATGCAGATCTTTATTGCCCGTGATGTCAGCACAGGAATATGTGGAACCTGATTTATTTCTATGAAATGTTAGATGTAGGACTAAAACACATATGGGAAAGTCATGTCCTTACCCTTCCTAAACAACTTTAAATTTCAGTCAGAGCAATGAACAATTTCAGTGGCACCATTCTTGGCTAAAAAATGGGTTCAGAGCCTGAGATTTATTATTTTGTGATGAAATAAATTGGATATCTTGAAAGAAGAGGTGTGGGGAAAGATTATTTGCATCATGACTTATTAGAGGTATTTTTAAATCAAAGAATTGGGTTAAATATTCTCATAAAGAAGAAACAGGATGTAAAGCATTTCTTACCAGATACATTTTCATCTATGGCTTAAATTGGAACTTCTAAGTCACTCCAGTGTCTTTGATTTTAAAATTAAAGTTGGAATACTGAAAAAATTTTAAATATTTTTGGCATGTCCATAGGAGAATAACAAGGAAATGGACATTTAAAAAATTTCCATTAGACTTGCATGTGAAAAAAAAAAAAAATACAAGCATCATTTAAGAAGTTGGAAGTGATTTCTGTAGACTATCCCTTTTACTTTTTTTAAAAAAGGAATGCTGAATTTTATTTTATTCTATTTTTTTAAACATCTTTATTGGAGTATAATTGCTTTACAATGGTGTGTTAGTTTCTGCTTTATAACAAAGTGAACCAGCTATACATATACATATGTCCCCATATCTCCTCCCTCTTGCGTCTCCCTCCCATCCTCCCTATCCCACCCCTCTAGGTGGTCACAAAGCACCAAGCTGACCTCCCTGTGTTATGCGGCTGCTTCCCACTACCTATTTTACATTTGGTAGTATTTATAAGTCCATGCCACTCTCTCACTTCATCCCAGCTTACCCTTCCCACTCCCCATGTCCTCACATCCATTCTCTACATCTGTGTCTTTATTTCTATCCTGCCCCTAGGTTCTTCAGAACCCTATTTTTTTTTTTTTTTTAGATTCCATGTATATGTGTTAGCATACGGTATTTGTTTTTCTCTTTCTGACTTACTTCACTCTGTATGACAGACTCAAGTCCATCCACCTCACTACAAATAACTCAATTTTGTTTCTTTTTATGGCTGAGTAATATGCCATTGCATATATGTGACACATCTTCTTTATCCATTCTTCTGTCGATGGATAATTAGGTTGCTTCCAGGTCCTGGCTATTGTACATAGAGCTGCAATGAACATTGTGGTACATGACTCTTTTTGAATTATGGTTCTCTCAGAGTATATGCCCAGTAGTGGGATTGCTGGGTCGTATAGTAGTTCTATTTTTAGTTTTTAAGGAAACTCCATACTGTTCTCCATAGTGGCTGTGTCAATTTACATTCCCACCAGCAGTGCAAGAGGGTTCCCTTTTCTCCACACTCTCTCCAGCATTAATTGTTTGTAGATTTTTTGATGACGCCATTCTGACTGGTGTGAGATGATACTTCATGGTAGTTTTGATTTGCATTTTTCAAATGATTAATGATGTTGAGCATTCTTTCAAGTGTTTGTTGGCAATCTGTATATCTTCTTTGGAGAAATGTCTATTTAGGTCTTCTGTCCATTTTTGGATTGGGTTGTTTGTTTTTTTGATATGGAGCTGCATGAGCTGCTTGTAAATTTTGGAGATTAAACCTTTGTCAGTTGCTTCATTTGCAAATATTTTGTCCCATTCTGAGGGTTGTCTTTTCATCTTATTTATGTTTTACTTTGCTGTGAAAGAGCTTTTAAGTTTCATCAGGTCCCATTTGTTTACTTTTGTTTTTATTTCCATTTCTCTAGGAGGTGGGTCAAAAAGGATCTTGCTGCGATTTATGTCATAGAGTGTTCTGCCTATGTTTTTCTCTAAGAGTTTGATAGTGTCTGGCCTTACATTTAGGTCTTTGATGCATTTGAAGTTTATTTTTGTGTATGGTGTTAGGGAGTGTTCTAATTTCATTCTTTTACATGTAGCTGTCCAGTTTTCCCAGCACCACTTACTGAAGAGACTGTCTTTTCTCCATTGTATATTCTTGCCTCCTTTATCAAAAATAAGGTGACCATATGTGTGTGGGTTTATCTCTGGGCTTTTTATCCTGTTCCATTGATCTATATTTCTGTTTTTGGGCCAGTACCATATTGTCTTGATTACTGTAGCTTTGTATTATAGTCTGAAGTCCGGGAGCCTGATGCCTCCAGCTCCGTTTTTCTTTCTCAAGTTTGTTGTGGCTATTTGGGGTCTTTTGTGTTTCCATACAAATAGTGAAATATTTTGTTCTAGTTCTGTGAAAAATGCCATTGGTAGTTTGATAGGGATTGCACTGAATCTGTAGATTGCTTTGGGTAGTATAGTCATTTTCACAATGTTGATTCTTCCAATACAAGAACATGGTATATCTCTCCATCTGTTTGTATCATCTTTAATTTCTTTCATCAGTGTTGTATAGTTTTCTGCATACAGGTCTTTTGTCTCCTTAGGTAGGTTTATTCCTAGGTATTTTATTCTTTCTGTTGCAATGGTAAATGGGAGTGTTTCCTTAATTTCTGTTTCAGATTTTTCATCATTAGTGTATAAGAATGCAAGAGATTTCTGTGCATTAATTTTTTATCCTGCTACTTTACCAGATTTTTTGATTAGCTCTAGTAGTTTTCTGGTAGCATCTTTAAGATTCTCTATGTATAGTATCATGTCATCTGCAAACAGTGACAGCTTTACTTCTTTTCTGATTTGCATTCCTATTATTTCTTTTTCTTCTCTGATTGCTGTGGCTAAAACTTTCAAAACTGTGTTGAATAATAGTGGTTAGAGTGGACAACCTTGTCTTGCTCCTGATCTTAGAGAAAATGTTTTCAGCTTTTCACCATTGGAAACGATGTTCACTGTAGGTTTGTCATATATGGACTTTACTCTGTTGAGGTAAGTTTCCTATATGCCTACTTTCTGGAGGGTTTTTGTCATAAATGGGTGTTGAATATTGTCAAAAGCTTTTTCTGCATCTATTGAGAGGATCATATGGTTTTTCTCCTTCAATTTGTTAATATGGTTTCTCACATTGATTGATTTGTGTATATTGAAGAGTCCTTGCATTCCTGGGATAAACCCCTTGATCATGGTGTATGATCCTTTAAATGTGCTGTTGGATTCTGTTGCTAGTATTTTGTTGAGGATTTTTGCATCTATGTTCATCAGTGTTATTGGCCTGTAGTTTTCTTTCTTTGTGACATCTTTGTCTGGTTTTGGTATCAGGGTGATGGTGGCCTCGTAGAATGAGTTTGGAAGTGTTCCTCCCTCTGCTGTATTTTGGAAGAGTTTGAGAAGGACAGGTGTTACCTCTTCTCTAAATGTTTGATAGAATCCACCTGTGAAGCCATCTGTCCTGGGTTTTTGTTTGTTGGAAGGTTTTTAATCACAGTCTCAATTTCAGTGCTTGTGATTGGTCTGTTTATATTTTCTATTTCTTCCTGGTTCAGTCTCAGAAGGTTGTGCTTTTCTTAGAATTTGTCCATTTCTTCCAGGTTGTCCATTTTATTGGCATATAGTTGCTTGTAGTAATCTCTCATGATCCTTTGTATTTCTGCAGTGTCAGTTGTTGCTTCTCCTTTTTAATTTCTAATTCTATTGATTTGAGTCTTCTCCCTTATTTTCTTGATGAGTCTGGCTAATGGTTTATTAATTTTGTTTATCTTCTCAAAGAACCAGCTTTTAGTTTTATTGATCTTTGCCATTGTTTCCTTCATTTCTTTTTCATTTATTTCTGATCTGATCTTTATGATTTCTTTCCTTCTGCTAACTTTAGGGGTGTTTTTGTTCTTCTTTCTCTAATCGCTTTAGGTGCAAGGTTAGGTTGTTTATTTGAGATGTTTCTTGTTTCTTGAGGTAGGATTGTATTGCTATAAACTTCCCTCTTAGAACTGCTTTTGCTGCTTCCCATAGGTTTTGGGTCGTCGTGTTTTCTTTGTCATTTGTTTCTAGGTTGCTTTTCTTTAAACTTATTTATTTATTTTTGGCTGTGTTGGGTCTTCGTTTCTGTGCGAGGGCTTTCTCTAGTTGCAGCGAGCGGGGGCCACTCTTCATCGCGGTGCGCGGGCCTCTCACTATCGCGGCCTCTCTTGTTGTGGAGCACAGGCTCCAGACGCGCAGGCTCAGCAGTTGTGTCTCACGGGCTTAGTTGCTCTGTGGCATGTGGGATCCTCCCAGACCAGGGCTCGAACCCGTGTCCCCTGCATCGGCAGGCAGATTCTCAACCACTGCGACACCAGGGAAGCCCTCTAGGTATTTTTTGATTTCCTCTTTGCTTTCTTCAGTGATGTCCTGGTTATTAAATAGTGTATTGTTTAGCCTCCATGTGTTTTATTTTTTGCAGATTTCTTCCTGTAATTGATATCTAGTTTTATAGTGTTGTGGTCAGAAAAGATATTTGGTATGATTTCAATATTCTTAAATTTACCAAGGCTTGATTTGTGACCCACGATAGATCTATCCTGGAGAATGTTCCATGAGCACTTGAGAAGAAATTGTATTCTGTTGTTTTTGGATGGAATGTCCTATAAATATCAGTTAAGTCCATCTTGTTTAATGTGTAATTTGAAGCTTGTGTTTCCTTATTTATTTTCATTTTGGATGATCTGTCCCTTGGTGAAAGTGGGTTGTTAAAGTCCCCTACTATGATTGTGTTACTGTTAATTTCCCCTTTTATGGCTGTTCGCATTTGCCTTACGTATTGGGGTACTCCTATGTTGGGTGCATAAATATTTACAATTGTTATATCTTCTTCTTAGATTGATCCCTTGATCATTATGTAGTGTCCTTCTTTGTCTCTTGTAATAGTCTTTATTGTAAAGTCTATTTTGTCTGATATGAGAATTGCTACTGCAGCTTTCTTTTGATTTCCATTTGCATGGAATATGTTTTTCAATCCCCTCACTTTCAGTCTGTATGTGTCTCTAGGTCTGAAGTGGGTCTCTTGTAGACAGCATATGTTTGGGTCTTGTTTTTGTATCCATTCTCCAATCTATGTCTTTTGGTTGGAGCATTTAATCCATTTACCTTTAAGGTAATTATCAATATGTATACTCCTATTACCATTTTCTTAATTGTTTTGGGTTTGTTATTGTAGGTCTTTTCCTTCTCTTGTGTTTCCTGCCTAGAGAAGTTCCTTTAGCATTTGTTGTAAAGCTGGTTTGGTGTTGCTGAACTCTCTTAGCTTTTGCTTGTCTGTAAAGGTTTTAATTTCTCTGTCGAATCTGAATGAGATGCTTGCTGGGTAGAGCAATCTTGGTTGTAGGTTTTTTCCTTTCATCATTTTAAATATGTCCTGCCACTCCCTTCTGGCTTGCAGAGTTTCTGCTGAAAGGTCAGCTGTTAACTTTATGGGGATTCCCTGGTATGTTATTTGTTGTTTTCCCCTTGCTGCTTTTAATATTTGTTCTTTGTATTTAATTGTTGATAGTTTGATTAATATGTGTCTTGGTTTGTTTCTTCTTGTATTTATCTTGTATGGGACTCTGTGCTTCCTGGACTTGATTGACTATTTCCTTTCCCATATTAGGGAAGTTTTCTACTATAATCTCTTCAAATATTTTCTCAGTCCCTTTCTTTTTCTCTTCTTTTTCTGGCACCCTTATAATTCGAATGTTGGTGTATTTAATGTTGTCCCCCTGGTCTCTAAGACTGTCCTGAATTCTTTTCATTGTTTTTTCTTTATTCTGCTCTGCAGCAGTTATTTCCACTCTTTTATCTTCCAGGTCACTTATCCGTTCTTCTGCCTCAGTTATTCTGCTATTGATTCCCTCTAGAGAATTTTTAATTTCATTTATTGTGTTGTTCATCATTTTTTATTTAGTTGCTCTTTAGTTCTTCTAGGTCCTTGTTAAACGTTTCTTGTATTCTATTTCCAAGATTTTGGATCATCTTTACTATCATTATTCTGTATTCTTTTTCAGGTAGACTGCCTATTTCTTATTCATTTGTGTGCTCTGGTGGGTTTTTACCTTGGTCCTTCATCTGCTGTGTGTTTCTCTGTCTTCTCATTTAGCTTAACCTACTGTGTTTGGGGTCTCCTTTTAGCAGGATGCAGGTTCATAGTTCTCATTGTTTTTGGTGTCAGCCCCCAGTGGCTAAGGTTTGTTCAGTGGGTTGTGTAGGCTTCCTGATGGAGGGGACTTGTGCCTGTGTTCTGGTGGATGAGGCTGGATCTTGTCTTTCTGTTGGGCAGGACTGCATCCGGTGGTGTGTTTTGGGGTGTCTGTTACCTTATTAAGGTTTTAGGCAGCCTCTGTGCTAATGGGTGGTGTTGTGTTCCTATCTTGCTAGTTGCTTGGCATAGGGTGTCCAGCACTGTAGCTTGCTGGTCGTTGAGTGGATCTGGGTTTTAGCGTTGAGATGGAGATCTCTGGGAGAGCTTTTGCCATTTGATATTACATGGAGCTGGGAGGTCTCTGGTGGACCAATGTCCTGAACTCGGCTGTCCCACCTCAGAGGCACAGGCCTGACACCTGGCTGGAACACCGGACCCTGTTAGCCACATAGCTCAGAAGATAAGGGACAAAAAAAGAAAGAAAGAAAGAAAAAAATAAAATTAAATTAAAAAGTTATTAAAATAAGAAATAGAAAATAATTATTACAAATAAAAAAATTAAAAAGTAATTAAAAAAAGAAAGAAAGAAAGAAACTAAAAAACAAATCTACCCATGAAAATAAACTCTAAATACTAAACTAAGATAAACATAAAGCCAGGAAGAAATTAAATGCAGAAAGGAAACCCCAAGTCTACAGTTGCTCCCAAAGTCCACCTCCTCAGTTTGGGATGATCGTTGTCTATTCAGGTATTCCACAGATGCAGGTCCATCAAGTTGATTGCGGAGCTTTAATCCGCTGCTTCCGAGGCTGCTGGGAGAGATTTCCCTTTCTCTTCTTTGTTTGCACAGCTCCCGGGGTTCAGCTTTGGATTTGGACCCGCCTCTGCGTGTAGGTCGCCTGAGGGCGTCTGTTCCCCGCCCAGACAGAACGGGGTTAAAGGAGCAGCTGCTTCGGGGACTCTGGCTCACTCAGGCCGGGGGAGGGAGGGGTACGGATGCGGGGCGAGCCTGCGGCGGCAGAAGCCGGCGTGACGTTGCAGCAGCCCGAGGCGCGCCGTGCGTTCTCCCGGGGAAGTTGTCCCCGGATCACAGGAGCCTGGCCGTGGCGGGCTGCACAGGCTCCCGGGAGGGGCAGTGTGGATGTGACCTGTGCTCGCACACAGGCTTCTTGGTGGCAGCAGCAGCAGCCTTAGCGTCTCCTGCCCGTCTCTGGGGTCCGCGCTGATCGCCGCGGCTCGCGCCCGTCTCTGGGGCTCGTTTAGGCGGCGCTCTGAATCCCCTCTCCTTGCGCGCTGTGAAACAAAGAGGCAAGAAGAAGTCTCTTGCCTCTTCGGCAGCTCTAGACCTTTTCCCGGACTCCCTCCCGGCTAGCCGTGGCGCACTAGCCCCTTCAGGCTGTGTTCACGCAGCCAACCCCAGTCCTCTCCCTGGGATCCGACCGAAGCCCGAGCCTCAGCTCCCAGCCCCCACCCCTCCCGGCGGGTGAGCAGACAAGCCTCTCGGGCTGGTGAGTGCTGCTCGGCGCCGAGCCTCTGTGCGGGAATCTCTCCGCTGTGCTCCGCACCCCTGTGGCTGCGCTCTCCTCCGTGGCTCTGAAGCTTCCCCCCTCCGCCACCCGCAGTCTCCGCCCGCGAAGGGGCTCCTAGTGTGTGGACACCTTTCCTCCTTCACAGCTCCCTCCCACTGGTGCAGGTCCCGTCCCTATTCTTTTGTCTCTGTTATTTCTTTTTTCTTTTGCCCTACCCAGGTATGTGGGGAGTTTCTTGCCTTTTGGGAAGTCTGACGTCTTCTGCCAGCGTTCAGTGGGTGTTCTGTAGGAATTGTTCCACATGTAGATCTATTTCTAATGTATTTGTGGGAAGGAAGGTGATCTCCGCATCTTACTCTTCCGCCATCTTGCCCAGACCCCCCTCCAATAAACTCTTTAAGAAAGGATTTAAATTGAGTGGTTTTCTGTTCTTTGTACCTGTCCAACCATGACTAAAATAATGTGCTGGTGTTCCCTTTACTGATTAATATTCTGGGTCATATGTAAGTTATACACACCCTATAGATAATGTGTGTCCCTCAATGGGAAGAGAAACCTGCCCACCTAACAGATCATCCAAAGATTATTTGGAGCAATTAGGTGCGTGGCTTGAACTAAATGATCTTGGAAGTGGCCATGAAACCTGAGTTTCAGAGGTTACCTCGTTCTCTGAAAATACCAACACTCAGTTTCATGAAAAACAACTTTTTTCAACTCTTTCCCCACTTTTGCCAGATACATTTTCATTTATGACTTAAATTTGAACCACATGTGAAAGTTCCCTGCTCAACTATCTCACCTGGTGTCATGGAAGGGGCTCCTGATAATCTATGTGGTTAAGCATGAGGTGGCCATACTTCCTTTTAAATAAAATCTTTTGTAAATAAGAACATTTTGGTCAATGGGGCTGGAGATATCATTGAAGCAGTTCCCTCAAATCTGAGCTAGACCACAACTAAATCATTTCAGTTCTTGTTTGAAATGAAAACTAGGAGAGTCTAGAACCTCTCCAAGAAATCCACCCAAATCTTTAAGCGCTCTCATCTTCATTTGACATTCACCAAACGCTAGGTTAGAAGGTTTGGGAGATGGATTTGCTCTTTAAGATGGTGGGAACACATTTTATTCCGTTTCTGCTGCAGTGCCCAGAGGAGGCAGGTTGTGGGACTAGCTTTGGACAGATCTTTTCATGATGTCGTGATTTGAGAAAGTGCTTAGTTTCCGTTCTCATACTTCATAGAGATTTGGTACAGTTAGCGGACAGGCTTCCAGGGCTAGTATTTGACCCTGTCTTGCTGCCTGATTACGAATGAATCCAGCTGGAACACCACCAGCCCCAGCCACAGAAGTGGTTCCTTAACCTGAGCTTTTGAAAACCTCTGTGTATGGAGTTATACATGATATCACCTCTAGTCATTTGACTTAGGGCCCTGCCCTGGCTAGCTTAACAACTTTGATTTTTGGTAAGCCAAATAATTCCACTGGGGCAGGATATTGTTACAATTTCAGAATGAAATTCTCTTATCTTGCCAAAACCATTATGTTCTTTCTTAGTAAAGTAGATACAGTGGACCGTTTCTTCCCAAATGTCATAAACTCCATTCTCTTTTCATAATTTTTGGAATAAATATGGAATGGAAAAGAAAAAAATCCTGCCATCTGAAGCCAAGCTATGTAGGGAGATGTTAGATCACTTTTGGCAAGAGAGAAAGGCTCTGAGAGCTGGACTTGGATACAAGAAATATAAGAAACTCACCCCTTTATGTGCTGTTTTTAATGATTACACTCTCCCCTGAGGATTGATTAATATTCTTTTCGATTAGCTATCTTTTGTTCCTACTTGTCCAGAGAAAGTGCCTGTTTTTAAGCCTGACACCCACAATAAATAAACAAGGAACGAAGGTCATGTGCATGGGAATTGGAGAGTACAGGAGATGCCTATTGAAAATACATACCCACCTAGAAGAATTTCTCTCTCATAGAATTTTAGTTTTTTGTAACTTTGTGTATCCTCATCATATTAAAAGTGAATTTATTCCATAGCTGACCGATCTGTTCAGGAACCAGAAAGTATTTAGGTAGCCCATAGACTAAAACATCTTTCCATCTACTATGGTGTTACCCTATGGCCCTGTGAGGAGAGACAGGCAGGGGTTGCCATAAATGATTAGCCTATGTCATCCAGCAAATTACAACTTCTTTCTATTGCAAAACACTGCTTCTATGCATAGTGAGAGGCAATGCAGTATAGTGGGAAGGTTCTGGATGAAGGTCCAAATATTAAGGGTGTAGTTTTAGCTCTGCTAGGAGCTTACTGGTTGACTCAACAACTTTAGGTCTATTCTTTCACCTATAAAATGAAGGCCCTGGAAGAGCTGGTCTCTAAAAGAGGCAACAGAGCATAGTGACTAAGGTTGGGGTCCTGGCTCTGCCACTCACTAGCAGATTGAACTTGGACAAGTTATTTTACCTACACTTGTTGTTGTTGTTTTTTAATTTGTAAAATGGGATATTATGAGTTAATGTGAGGATTAAATAACCTAAGACATACAAAGTACCTAGAAGAGACTTTGGCCCATAGTCAGTGCTCAAATATTATTAGCAACATCACCATCTAAAATCTCTCCAAGTCATGATAAGGCCTTGTCCTACCCACCATGGAAATATAACAGTAGAACTGGATTTTCCAACTTGGTTTGGTAAGCAAAATCTATGTATGAAGTAGTTAGAAAGCCATACATAATCATCAGATTAAATGAAAGGTTAATTCTTCCTTCTTTCAAGAATACCAATAGAAATTAAACAATATAGACCTTGGCCAATTTGGTGGGGGGGGGCTTTCCTTTATGACAAGAGTGTTTTTGTTTGGAGATGATCTGACAGATGTCTCCAACAAACCTATGATTTCTTCACACACCCCTACCTCCCTCCCCTTTTCACATCTCAGGAAATAGTAACACATCCTCTCAGATCAATTGGACCCACAATGAATAAGGATACAAAAGACCTAAGCCACATAATCATAAAGGTAGATGTGAAAACCTTCATCCAGAGCCAAAATGTAAGGTTTTGTTTACAAAACCAAGTTGGAAAATCCAGTTCTCCTTCTATATTTCCTTGGTGAGTAGGACAAGTCCCTTTCATGACTTGGAGGGATTTTAGATGCTGCTAATAATAACATTCGAGCATTTACTATGAACAAACTCCCTGTCTCTCTGAAGGTAAGAATATATTATTGCTTCAAGTGCCCATGGAACAGCCACAATAATTGACCATACCATTGACCACCACAAAGGAAGTCACAATAAATTTCAAAAAGTAGAGATAATATAGACATTTTTTGTTCACAATGCAGTAAAAATAAAAATTAATAAAAATAAAAGTATTTTAAGAAAATCTTCATTTAAACAAGTCCTGTGTTAAAGTACAAATAGAAATTGCAGAATTTCTAAAAACCAATGGTAGTGAAAATACTACATATTAGATTCTGAATCTAGAGGATAGAACAAAAGCAGTACTCATAGGAAATGTCATAATCTAAAATGTAAAAGAAATATTTGTGTAAAATATAAAATAGATGAAATTGAAAGAATTAAGAATCAAAAAGTTAGAAAAAAGAACAACAAAATAAACCAAAGGAAAGCAGAAGGAATAAAATAAAAATAAAAGGAATTAATGAGTTAGATAACAGTGGTGGTGGGGGGAACAAAGTAAATAAGTGAATACCTGGGTCATTGGGGCAAAATCAGTAAAACAGATAAGCCTTCTCAGAAATCAAGGAAGAATGAACAAATGAAAAAAAAATGCATGACAAGAAGAAAATGATGAAGAAAGGGAGGAAAATTTAAGAATAATTTTGCACAACTTTATGTATCTAAATTTGCAAATCTGAAAGAAATGGATTTTTCTAGAAGAATATAATTTACTGAAACGAGCTCTAAACAGACCAATTTTCATAGAAAAAATTAGAGAAAATTGTAAAGGAGTTAATTTTTTTAAAGTACAAGGGCTACATGTTTCCCAGGCAAATTTAACCAAACCTTTAAAGGAAGGATGATTCCAACAATATTTAAATTGTTCTGGAGCATATACGAAAAAGAACAGCTTTCAAATTATTTTCACCCAGCAAAGATAACATTGAATACAAAGGCTATACAGAAAAGAAATGATAAATGAATCTCACATATGAATATTGATGCATAAATCATAAGTAAAATATTAGCAATCAGAATGCAGCAGCATACTAAAAGAATAATACTTCATTACAAGTGCAGTTTATTCTAAGAATGCAAAGACATTTCATCAAAATAGATCTAAGAAGAAAAATCATATGATCGTCTCTACAGATACTGAAGATGCATTTGACAAAATTCCATACCTGCTTGTATTTGCATACAGAATCACTGGAAGGACAGGTAAGAAACTAATGAAACTGGTGAGTCATGGGGGCAGAGAGCAGGGTTATCAAACAGGGCAAAGAACAGCATGGGTGGGGACAATGTCCATCTTTTTACATCACTTTCATTTTTAAGCCATGAGATCATTTTACCTGTTCAAAACTTACAGTTCTCCATAAATAATATTATTTTAGTTACCATTGTATTCTACGCCAGGCGCTTCAACTCCGTTCTTGTTGAAAAATTAAGCTTCAAGTGACTCACAGACAAGACCAACACTTTGTCACAGAATTGCAGGTCAAAGGGAACTAAAGGAAAAACCAAATGTGATGTTACTTCCTTTCTAGACGATCTCTCTCTGCTCCATCTTGACTACAGGATGTAGGCTGACCTTGGACTTCCTGTAGCACAAACAACTCTACTCATGGGCTTTGGTAAGTCCTATCTCGTCCCAAGTCCACCATGCTGGTCTCACTCTGTCCTTTGATGAGGGAGGTAAACAAAGCCATAAGCAGTGTGCTCAATCATTCCCGCAGAGCCCGGGCCTCCAACCTTTCTATTATCTCCAACTCTCTGCCTCGAAAAGGAACTGTAAAGTGACTAAATGGGCAGTGTGGCCCAGGACTACCCAAAGGGTCCTGATGTGTGTTGGAAACCTGAGCATGCTGTGGGTATTCCACTGCGTTTACTGAGGATCCGCTCTGTGCCGGCACCAAGGTCCTGGGGCTGAAAGACTCCTCCCTTCTGGCAGAGAGCTCAGACCAGAGAGGCCCAGGCTGGGCTGTCTGCTCCTACCTGCTCCTATAGAAGTGTGCAAAGGGTGCAGAAGAATCCCACAGGAAAGGTCTGAGACCCAGCCAGGGAGGTCAGGCCAGGCAAGCCTGCCCAAGTTTTAAGGGGTGATTTGGAGCTTGCAAGACACAGAGGTCTGGAAGAGTGGTGAAAACACAGCTTTAGAGCAAGAGGCCTTTGTCAAGTGGCCCCTCTGCCCCAAAGGCCCTCCACCTCCCCTCGACCACTCTCATCCTTCAAGTCCCCTCCAAAAAAGCGATTCAAGAAGGGCAACCTCAGTTCCCTCTCCCATGCTGGTGTGGTTGATATGTTCACCATTGTCTCCCTAGGACCTAGACCAATGCTTGGCCTCCAGTAGGTGCTTGGTAAATATTTGTTAAATGAACAAATGATTTGTAAGTTGTGTTCTTCAAAGCTGGCCAGGAATTTTTACATCAGGGTGTTCTGTTTCTTTGGATAAATCTCTATGGCAAACCTAAAAAAACATTCAGGTGCTTATTTGTTTCTGAAAGAGGCTGTGCAGGATGGAGTGTTTGAGTTTGAACACATAGCCAACAACTTACAATATTGGGCTTGGGAACAGTGATGCCCTGACCTGATTCCACTTAATTCTGTTTCCTTTGCTCTGCTCCCTCTCCCTGCCCGAAACTCCTCCTCTTCCCTCAAATCATAAGAAGGAAATAAAGGAAGTCAGTCATGTAGGTACACAAACATTTTAAAGGGCTTTACCCTTGGTGGATAGTGCACATATATCCCATTGCTTTTTATTATTTATTGTGTGATCTTTAGCCACTCACTTAACTTCTTCAAGCCTTAGTTTTTCTGTCTATAAAAGAGAAATGTTATTTCTACTCTGTTTATTGGCCATGTTTGTAAAACTCATAATTGAACACCTCGTACATAATAGATGCTCAATAAACAGGAGATGAGACTCCCATTTAGTAATAGGGGTTGCTATTATTATTGGTGATGGTGATGGTGTGTATATTGGTTCATTTATCAGTCTCAGCACATTACAAATACCAGTCAGCAGAACCTCCTCCTTCATCCTATTATGTCTATGTGTGCAGAGAGCAGTAAAGAGTCCACAAAGATATTGAGAAATTAATTAAACGTACTAAATGAGTGGGGCAGTGAAATGTGAAATCTTGGAACATGAAGACTGGGAGAAAATAAGACTGAAAAGAAGGACTTTTTGAATCACAAGGAAAAGTTCTGTGTTTTAGACATCCAGGTCTGGATTTAAGTACTCAGGACTCTGTTGGAAGCAAGTTCTTGGTGTCTAATCTAGATCCTTCACCCTTCCCCTTTCTTTGGATTCTTGGGCAGATGCTGGCTTGCTTTCCTCCATTCCCTCTGCTGGCTCTTCGGTTTTCTCCAGGCTCTGCTTCCTATGCCCTTCCTTAAATAGTGCTTCCCAGGTCTTGGTCATCAGGTCCTGGTGCATGCCACCCTGACCCTCCAATCACCCGGGCCAGGACCCAGGAGTCACGCTTGATTCTTCTTTCTCTTTCTCTTTCATCAATCTCTATAGCTTAATAGTTTTCAAGCTTTCCATCCCCACTGGCACAGTCTACTTTCAGACCCCAGTAATAGCAGCTAGACTTCTGTGGTAGCCCCTGACCTTGACTATCACCCATGCTTCCTTCTCCCAATTTGTCCTTCACACTGCAGTCAGAGGGAGCCTTCCAATGCAAATCCCTGGTGCCCTCAGAAGACAGTCAGGGCTCCTTAGCATGGCGCTCAATGCCCTTCATGACCTGACTCCTGGCAGGAGCCCACCTCTCCAACCATATCCTGCTCCCTCCCATTTTTCTCTCTCAGTCCCTCCCACATGAAAGGAGAAGCTTCACCGTTCAGGGTCTTTGTGGATATGCTCCTCTTTCTGGGCATGCCTTTTCCCACCTCCTAGCCAGATCTCAGCTTGGGGGCCACCTCCTCTAAGAAGCCTTTGCTGACAACTCCTCCTACCCCTCACTCGACTTAAACTCACAATATTTATGTCATCATTATGGTTGCCCCTTAACTATCCTTCTCCCTGTATGGGATGGTGGTGAAATGTGGGTACTCAAGAGCCACCTTACCCACCAACCAGCTGTGGCATCTTGCACAAGTTACTTAACTCCTCTGTGCTTCAGTTTACCCATCTGCAAAATGAGAGTAATCATTGCAGGATGATTGTGAGGATGAAATGAACTAATACATGTAGAGTGCTGGGCACAGAGCATGGCACATAATAAGCCCTGCATGAGCATGAATTATTATTAGATTGTGATCACTTTGAGGGCAGGGCTGAGTTTTATTCACTTCTGAATCCTCAGTTTCCAGCTGAGCCCCTGGCACTGAATTAATGACTAATAATAATAGTAGTGACAATGATGATCAGAGCAATAAGTGTCTATAGAGATAGCACTTTACATAGCCTATAACATGTGTTCACCTGCTGTAAGATACCTATGATTATCCCCATTTCACTGGGGAAGATATGAGGCCTCAAAGAGGACTGGATTCATCCAATTTGTTGGAGGAGTAAACAGTAGAGATGGTATGCAAACTCGCCATTCTGATTTCAATACTCATGCTTTTGGAATTTGGGGATTTTAATATCTGAGACTTGGAGATTGGTTCAAGATGGTGGAGTAGAAGGACGTGTGCTCACTCCCTCTTGCGAGAGTACCAGAATCACAACTAACTGCTGAACAGTCATCAAAAGGAATACACTGGAGCTCACCAAAAAAGATACCCCATATCCAAAGACAAAGGAGAAGCCGCAATAAGATAGTAGGAGGGATGAAATCACAAAAAATCAAATCCCATAACCACTGGGTGGGCGACTCACAAACTGGAGAACAATTATACCACAGAAGTCCACCCACTGGAGTGAAGGTCCTGAGCCCCACGTCAGGCTTCCAAACCTGGGTGTCCGGCAATGGGAGGAGGAACCCCAGAGAATTGGACTTTGAAGGCCAGCAGGATTTGATTACAGGACTTCTACAGGATTGGGGGAAACAGAGACTCCACTCTTGGAGGGCACACACAAAGTTGTGTGCACACCAGGAACCAGGGAGAAGAAGGAATGACCCCATAGGAGACTGAACCAGACCTACCTGCTAGTGTTGGAGGGTCTCCTGCAGAGGCGGGGGTCAGCTGAGGCTCACTACTGGGATAAGAACACTGGCAGCAGAAGTTCTGGGAAGTACTCATTGGTGTGAGCCCTCCTGGAGTCTGCCATTAGCCCCACAAAAAGCCTGTAGGCTCCAATGCGGGGTTGCCTCAGGCCAACAACCAACAGGGAGGGAACACAGCCCCACCCATCAGCAGACAAGCGGATTAAAGTTTTACTGAGCTCTGCCCACCAGAGCAACACAGAGCTCTACCCACAACCAGTCCCTCCCATCAGGAAGCTTGCAAAGTCTCTTAAATAGACTCATCCATCAGAGGGCAGATGGCAGAAGCAAGACAAACTACAGTCCTGCAGCCTGAAGAATGAAAACCACAATCACAGAAAGATAGACAAAATGAAAAGGCAGAGGACTATGTCAAAGATGAATGAATAAGATAAAACCCCAGAAAAACAATTAAGTGAAGTGGAGATAGGCAACCTTCCAGGAAAAGAATTCAGAATAATGATAGTGAAGATGATCCAGGATATCAGAAAAAGAATGGAGGCAAGGATGGAGAAGATGCAAGAAACGTTTAACAAAGACATAGAAGAATTAGAGTACAAACAAACAGAGATGAACAATACAATAACTGAAATGAAAACTACACTAGAAGGAATCAATAGCAGAATAACTGAGGCAGAAAAACGGATAAGTGACCTGGAAGACAGAAGGGTGGAAATCACTGCCATGGAATAGAATAAAGAAAAAAGAATGAAAAGAAATGAAGACAGTCTAAGAGACCTCTGGGACAACATTAAATGCACCAATATTCACATTATAGGGGTCCCAGAAGGAGAAGAGAGAGAGAAAGGACCCAAGAAAATATTCGAAGAGATTATAGTTAAAAACTTCCCTCACATGGGAAAGAAAATAGGCACCCAAGTCCAGGAATCACAGAGAGCCCCAGGCAGGATAAACCCAAGGAGAAACATGCCGAGACACATGGTAATCAAATTGACAAAAGTTAAAGAAAAAGAAAAATTATTAAAAGCAACAAGGGAAAGATGACAAATAATATACAAGGGAACTCCCATAAGGTTAACAACTGATTTCTCAGCAGAAATTCTGCAAGCAAGAAGAGAGTGGAATGATATATTTAAAATGATGAAAGGGAAGAACCTACAACCAAGAATACTCTAACCAAGAAGGATCTCATTCAGATTTGATGGAGAAATCAAAAGCTTTACAGACAAGCAAAAGCTAAGAGGATTCAGCACCACCAAACCAGCTCTACAACAAATGCTAAAGGAACTTCTCTAAACGGGAAACAGAAGAGAAGAAAAGGACCTACAAAAACAAACCCAAAACAATTAAGAAAACAGGAAAATACATATCAATAATTACCTTAAATGTGAATGGATTAAATGTTCCAATCAAAAGACACAGACTGGCTGAATGGATATAAAAACAAGACCTTTATATAAGTTGTCTACAAGAGACCAACTTCAGACCTAGGGACACATAGAGACTGAAAGTGAGGGGATGGAAAAAGATAATCCATGCAAATGGAAATCAAAAGAAAGCTGGAGTAGCAATACTCATATCAGATCAAATAGACTTTAAAAGAAAGAATGTTACAAGAGACAAGAAAGGACACTACATAATGATCAAGGGATCAATCCAAGAAGAAGATACAACAATTATAAAAATATACGCACCCAACATAGGAGCACCTCAATACATAAAGAAAATGTTAACAGCTATAAGAGGGGAAACAATAATAGTGGGGGACTTTAACACCTCACTTACACCAATAGACAGATCATCCACAGAGAAAATTAATAAGGAAACACAACCTTTAAATGACACAATAGACCAGATAGGTTTAATTGATATTTGCAGGACATTCCATCCGAAAACAGCAGATTACATTTTCTTCTTAAGGGCACACAGAACATTCTCCAGGATAGATAAGATACTGGGTCATAAATCAAGCCTCTGTAAATTTAAGAAAATTGATATCATTGCAAGCATCTTTTCTGACCACAACGCTATGAGATTAGAAATCAATTACAGGGAAAAAAAACCTGTAAAAACACAAACACATGGAGGCTAAACAATACACTACTAAATAACCAAGAGCTCTCTGAAGACGTAAAAGAGGAAATCAAAAAATACATAGAGACAAATGACAATGAAAACACGACGATCCAAAACCTATGGGATGCAGCAAAAGTAGTTCTAAGAGGGAAGTTTATAGCTATACAAGCCTACCTCAAGAAACAAGAAAAATCTCAAGTAAACAATCTAACCTTACATCTAAAGGAAATAGAGAAAGAAGAACAAAAAACCCACAAATTTAGTAGAAAGAAAGAAATCATAAAGATCAGAGCAGAAATAAATGAAATAGAAACAAAGAAAACAGTAGCAAAGAGCAATAAAACTAAAAGCTTGTTCTATGAGAAGATAAACAAAATTGATAGACCTTTAACCAGACTCATCAAGAAAAAGAGGGAGAGGACTCAAATCAATAAAATTAGAAATGAAAAACGAGAAGTTACAATGGACACTGCAGAAATACAAAGCATCATAAGAGACTCCTACAAGCAACTCTATGCCAATAAAATGGACAACCTGGATGAAATGGACAAATTCTTAGAAAGGTATAACCTACCAAGACTGAACCAGGAAGAAATAGAAAATATGAACAGACCAATCACAAATAATGAAATTGAAACTGTGATTAAAAATCTTCCAACAAACAAAATTCTGGGATCATATGGCTTCACAGGTGAATTCTATCAAACATTTAGAGAAGAGCTAACACCCATCTTTCTCAAAATCTTCCAAAATATTGCAGAAAAAGGAACACTCCCAAACTCATTCTATGAGGCCACCCTCACCCCGATACCAAAACTAGGCAAAGATACTACAAAAAAAGAAAATTACAGACCAACATCACTGATGAATATAGATGCAAAAATCCTCAACAAAATACAAGCAAACAGAATCCAACAACACATTAAAAGGATCATATACCATGATCAAGTGGGATTTATCCCAGGGATGCAAGGATTCTTCAATATATGCAAATCGATCAATGTGATACACCATATTAACAAACTGAAGAATAAAAACCATATGACCATCTCCATAGATGCAGAAACAACTTTTGACAAAATTCAACACCGATTTATGATAAAAACTCTTCAGAAAGTGGGCATAGAGGGAACCTACCTCAACATTATAAGGCCATATATGACAAACCCACAGCAAACATCATTCTCAATGGTGAAAAACTGAAAGCATTTCCTCTAAGATCAGGAACAAGACAAGGATGTCCACTTTCACCACTATTATTCAACATAATTTTGGAAGTCCTAGCCACAGCAATCACAGATGAAAAAGAAATAAAAAGAATCCAGATTGGAAAAGAAGAAGTAAAACTGTCACTGTTTGCAGATGACATGATACTATACATAGATAATCCTAAACATGCCACCAGAAAACTACTAGAGCTAATCAATGAATTTGGTAAAGTTGCCGGATACAAAATTAATGCACAGAAATCTCTTGCAGTCCTATACACTAACAATGAAAGATCAGAAAGAGAAACTAAGGAAACACTCCCATTCACCATTGCAACAAAAAGAATAAAATACCTAGGAATAAAACTACCTAAGGAGGTAAAAACCTGTACTCAGAAAACTATAAGACACTGATGAAGGAAATCAAAGATGACACAAACAGATGGAGAGATATACCATGTTCTTGGATTGGAAGAATCAACATTGTGAAAATTACTATACTACCCAAAGCAATCTACAGATTCAATGCAATCCCTATCAAATTACCAAAGGCATTTTTTACAGAACTAGAACAAAAAAATCTTAAAATTTGTATGGAGACACAAAAGACCCTGAATAGCCAAAGCAATCTTGAGAAAAAACAAAAACAAAACGGAGCTGGAGGAATCAGACTCCCTGACTTCAGACTATACTACAAAGCTACAGTAATCACGACACTATGGTACTGGCACAAAAACAGAAATATAGATCAATGGACCAGGATAGAAAACCCAGAGATAAACTCACACACCTATTGTCAACTAATCTATGATGAAAGAGGCAAGGATATACAATGGAGAAAAGACAGTCTCTTCAGTAACTGGTGCTGGGAAAACTGGACAGCTACATGTAAAAGAATGAAATTAGAACAACTCCCTAACACCATACACAAAAATAAACTCAAAATGGATTAAAGACCTAAATGTTACACTGGACACTTTAAAACTCTTAGAGGAAAACATAGGAAGAACAGTCTTTGACATAAATCACAGCAAGATCTTTTTTGACCTGCCTCCTAGAGTAATGGAAGTAAAAACAAAAATAAACAAATGGGACCTAATGAAACTTAAAAGCTTTGGCACAGCAACGGAAACTATAAACAAGACCAAAAGACAACCCTCAGAATGGGAGAAAATATTTGCAAATGAATCAATGGACAAAGGATTAATCTCCAAAATATATAAACAACTCATGCAGCTCAATATAAAAAAAAAAACCTAGTCCAAAAATGGGCAGAAGACCTAAATAGACATTTCTCCTAAGAAGACATACAGATGGACAAGAGGCACATGAAAAGCTGCTCAACATCACTAATTATTAGAGAAATGCAAATCAAAACTACAGTGAGGTATCACCTCACAGTGGTCAGAATGGCCATCATCAAAAAATCTAGAAACAATAAATGCTGGAGAGGGTGTGGAGAAAAGGGAACCCTCCTGCACTGCTGGTGGGAATGTAAATTGATACAGCCACTATGGAGAACAGTATGGAGGTTCCTTAAAAAACTAAAAATAAAACTACCATATGACCCAGCAATCCCACTGCTGGGCATATACCCTGAGAAAAGCATAATTCAAAGAGTCATGTACCACACTGTTCACTGCAGCACTATTTACTATAGCCAGGACATGGAAGCAACCTAAGGGTCCACTGACAGATGAATGGATAAGGAAGGTGTGGCTCATATATACAATGGAATATTACTCAGCCATAAAAAGAAACGAAATTGAACTATTTGTAGTGAGGTGGATGGACATAGAGTCTGTCATACAGAGTGAAGTAAGTCAGAAAGAGAAAACAAATACTGTATGCTAACACATATATATGGAATCTAAAAAAAAAAAAAATGTTCTGTTGAACCTAGGGGCAGGACAGGAATAAAGATGCAGAGGTAGAAAATGGACTTGAGGACATGTGGAGAGGGAAGTGTAAGCGGGGAAGAAGTGAGAGAGTAGCAGTGACATATACACACTACCAAATGTAAAATAGCTAGTTAGTGGTAAGCAGCTGCATAGCACAGGGAGATCAGTTCGCTGCTTTGTGACCACCTAGAGGGGTGGGATAGGGAGGGTGGAGGGAGATGCAAAAGGGAGGGGATATGGGGATATATATATATATATATATGTACAGCTGATTGACTTTGTTATACAGCAGAAACTAGCACAACATTGTAAAGCAACCATACTCCAATAAAGATGTTTAAAAAAAAATGGGCAGAAGACCTAAATACACATTTCTCCAAAGAAGACATACAGATGGCCAAGAGACACATTAAAAGATGCTCAACATCACTAATTATTAGAGAAATGCAAATCAAAACTACAATGAGGTATCACCTCACAGTGGTCAGAATGGCCATCATCAAAAAATCTACAAACATTAAATGCTGGGGAGGGTGTGGAGAAAAGGGAACCCTCTTGCATTGTTGGTGGGAATGTAAATTTATACAGCCACTATGGAGAAGTGTATGGAGGTTCCTTAAAGAACTAGAACTACCATGTGACCCAGCAATCCCACTACTGGGCATATACCCAGAGAAAACCATAATTCAAAAAGACACATGCACCCCAATGTTCATTGCAGCTCTATTTACAATAGCCGGATTATGGAAGCAATGTAAATGTCCATTGACAGATGAATGGATAAAGAAGATGTGGCACATATATACAATGTAATATTACTCAGCCATAAAAAGGAATGAAATTGAGTTATTTGTAATGAGATGGATGGACCTAGAGACTGTCATACAGAGTGAAGTAAGTCAGAAAGAGAAAAACAAATATCGTATATTAACGCATATATGGGGAATCTAGAAAATGGTACAGATGAACTGGTTTGCAAGGCAGAAATAGAAACACAGATGTAGAGAACAAACATATGGACACCAAGGGGGGAAAGTGGAGGGTGGTGGTGGTGGTGGGATGAATTGGGAGATTGGGATTGACATATTTACACTAATACGTATAAAATAGGTAACTAATAAGAACTTGCTGTATAGCACAGGGAACTCCACTTCGCTGTACAGTAGAAACTAACAGAACGTTGTAAAACAGCTATACCCCAATTAAAAAAAAATAATAACCAAGACTTGGTCAGCATCTTCTCTTTGTCTGGAAGTCTCTTTTCCAGATTTTGTCTGGCCAAGTCCCACCTGGACTGCAACTCCCTGCTTCAAAGTCACCGCTCCCAGGGAGCCTTGCTGACCCTTACGTGCTGCATGTCCCCATTGCTCTGTGAGTTCTTTAAAGGTAAGAATCATTCACGATTCATTTTGATATTTTTCATGCATAGCATGGGGCTGGCAGGTGAAGGTGTTGGGATCAAAACTAACTGAGGATTGGCTCCTTCAGCATGTTATGTGCTCAGAGGGTGGCGGACGGTGTGGATTGCAGGCAGAGGGGCACTGTGTGTTGGGGGGGGGGTCTGGCCAGGACTTCTGCTTCCTGCCCAATCCCACCACTGAAGTTCCTGGGCTTCGTACCTCCACTCTTCCCATAGTTTCTCAACCCTTCCCCATGGTGAGCACGATAGCACCTCTGCTGAAGAGCTAGACACAGCTCCCAAATCCCACCTTCCTGATCTCCATAGAAAGATCCTCAAGATCTGAGGTAGTTTCACTGTACAGATCCAAGAGTGGCTGCCAATGCAAGTATTCAACCCCCAGCTTCCTAAAAGAAAAAGAAAGGAAAGAAAAATCTGTTTTGCCCTTTGTAAGGGCCGTAAACCTGTGTATATTCCCCAACTCTATGGTATTTATTGATATAAGGTAAGAACAATGCCTTGTATTTTCTCCTCAAAGTCTGGTTTTCCATAGAATACAAGTCTCAATGACCTAAGCCAGGAACTGTTCATTCTGTACAAACATGAAGACAATGTGTGGCAGGAATTTGGATCACTAATGAGGCACTGGTACTTTCCTGAAATGGTTAGAGCACTTTAGCAATTGATACGGGTGTTAAGAGTTCAGATTCCAGGGTTATACAATGTAAAATGACAGATATTAATTGTTTGAGCCTTGATATCCTCATCTATAAAATCAAGATCTTGTTAGTGTTTTGCAAAGTAATTGTAAATATAAAAAGATGATAAATGCATATAGTTATTGCCCTCAAGGAACCTCTTTCCAGCTAAACTGGGAGGTAAGTCTTTGGCAGACTAGGTGTGACTGGGGCCTATGGTAGACTGTGTTAATGGTCCCCATTTGTTCCTCTGACTATATTCACACCTAGTGCCATGCATCTCTGCAGTACTTTCCCACTCTGACTCTGGGCTCAACTTTGTGACTTGTTTTGTCCAATAGAATAAAAGAGAAGAAATAGTGTGCTAGTTCTGAGACCAGACCTCAAGAGCCTTTGCCTTTTTTTTTTTTTTTTTTAATCTCTGGTACTGCTTCCATCATTATCAGGGCATGCCTGAGCTAACCCCCTGATTCCAGAGGAGGATGAGAGACATATGGAGCATAGCTGAGTCACCTCAGCCAAGGCCAGCCTAGATCAGCCAATCCCTAACCAAGCTGAGATCCCAAAACTGTCCAATGAAGCCCAGTTTGGATCAGCACTGAGCCCTGCAGACATGTGAGAAATAAATGTTTGTTGTTTTATCTTCTGAAGTTTTGTGAGTTTTTGTCATACAACAGTAGCTGCCTGATACCTGATGCCATGTGCCTTATCACTTGGGAGAATAATGGGAGTGGGAACCCACAGGCTGGTTGGGGCATGTGTGGTCCAGAAGACCCATAGGGTCTTATGAACAGTTCACCATAAATGTGTTTCTAGGTTTAGCTCCTCTTGATATGAGATCTTGCCTGTATATAGACAGATTTTCAGATAAGTTTTGTGATTGCAGAAGTTTTCCTATATGATAGATAGTGGTAGAAAGGAAGTACATGTAAAAGATTCCCTCTTTTTAATAAATTACCTCCTAATCAGGGATTTTCTTGTCTCTGTCCCCTCCTCCCCTGTTCCTCCATTGCTATTTGTATTTGGAGGATTATAACGTAATCAGTATTTTTAAAAAGTCAATGTTAACTAAGAAGATAAGGGGTCAAATACTTCTCCTATGTAGTATGCACACATCATGTATCTCACTTTTCATTCAGGAGAAATTATTACAAATTCTTTGGTTATTAGTTTTCAGCAAATGAAACTTCATATTCAATTAGCTACTGTCTTCCTTTGAAGTTTTGTGGAAATATTGCTGTGAGTGGAATCATACCATAATCCCAATCTTTGGTTACATAATTCTCCATTGGTTCACACATTTTTCTGGAATGCTCTTTAAGGCACCTAAAAGTTTATAAACCATGTTCACATTGAAGTTTTATCCTATTTCACCAATGATTTCAATTCTAGCTGTGTAACAACATAAATTTGGCCATCAGTCAGCCTAGATGTTAGCCTGGCCTGGCTAAATGCTGAGTGATCTTCATCACATTAATCTCTCTAAACCTCTGTTGTCTAATTTCTAATGGGAGTAAAAAGTACTTAACGCATAGAATTGTTGTGAGTATCAACTATGATGACAGATGTAGAGCACTCAGCACTGTACCTGGCACATAGTCACACTGAAGAAATATTAATTTCCTCCTTCCCAGTGGAAAATTACCAATGGAAATTATTGAGTCTGAGGAGCAGGAAGAAAAAAGGTTGAACAGAGCCCAAGGGACATGTGGGACATCAACAAGCCGACCAATCAATATATGCATTGTGGGAATCCCAGAGGAGGAGAGAGAAGAGAAAGGGGCAGAGAGATAATTTTAGCTCCCCCCAATTTTTGATAGTTATACTAATTTTTTTAACTTCCTCTACTAGTTACCATGTAGCTTTAAATAATATACATATAAAGTTCTATTTCTTGTCCATTGCTTTCAACTGTCTCGTAACCTTTCATTTTGCAAAATGAATGTATTACCTTCCTAATCCTTCCCTCTCTTTTCCTCCTCCCTTTTCATCTCCTTATTTCTGTCCAGCTAAGTCTTTATCTTTTATGTTATCAGTGTGGATAACATTTACATTCTGTTTTGTAACCACTCAGTTTTCTATGCTTTGTTTATGAATGTCTCTAAATATTGAAAGCCAGTAATCAACGTTTACATTATGGTGATATTGTTTAGTGCAGAACTAAGTAGTGGGCATTTTCTTTTTCCCGGGTCCAATATCACAGGCCCTTTGATTAGTCAAAAGAGAACATTCTTAACATCAGAGTCAAATGTTCTTTTTCCTTACACTCAAAATTGCTTAGATTTATGCCACATTTTGGTTTATTTTCTATTTTGGCCATAACTGTTTTGTACACATTTTATTTCCTTGGGTTTTGATTTTTTTCTTATAGGGAGAAGAAAACCACATATATTCTTATTATATTACAAATATCATTTAGTTCTGCAGTCATTAATTTCTTGGAATTCTTTTTATTTTTCTTAAGACAATGTTCTTGAAACTCAACAACTTTTTATATTTTCTTTCAAGGCTTGTGGCCGACTTACTACTAGGGGCTTCTTTTCATTGGAATCCTAGTGAGCTTTACAATTTTCTACATTCCATAGTTCTCCCTTTCTTGGTTTTGCCCACTCTCCCCTGCCCTACTCCCTCTTTTGGGAGTGTATCTTCAGTAAATTCTTTAGAAAATGTATAAGAGAAACAAAGTATTATGAACACTTGCATGTCTGAAAATGAAATTGTCTTGTTCGCATTCTTAAGCTAGATATAGAACTCCAGGTCCAAAATAATTTTACCTCCATATTTTGAACCCTTGAAACTTGTGTTTTCTAGCATCCTTCATTGCTGATGAGACGTCTGATCCATTTTGATTCAAATTCCCTTATATTTACCTGTTTACACTTCTCCCCCCTGCAATCTCAAGAATACTATCTTGGCTGATTTGATATTTCAGCATGATACATCAAGGTTTTAATCATCTTTTAATTAATTCTAATCAATATTTGTGTTTCTCTTCAGTCCTTAGAATTATTTTTAATGTTTCTTTCATAACTTCCTTCCCTAATTTCTCTCTTACCCTTTCTGAACTTTTCTTAATTGGCTATTGAACCTCCTGGATTTATCCTTCACGCCTCTTTTTCAATCTTTTATTATCCTTCCTTTGTTGTTTTGTTCAATGTTATAGGAAGTTTCCTCAATTATATTCTCTAATCTTTCTATTAAATTAAGAATTTTGAAATTTTTGACAATTTCCAAGGAATATTTACTATTCTCTTTTGTCATTAAAAAAAATCCCAGTTTTCTAATTTCACCGTATGGATATAAAGTCTTTTCAAGTCTCTGATTCTTTGAATTCTCTCTATCTCTTATGGTGTGTTTTTCTATTTTTTTCCTCAAATATCTGTTCATCTTAGTTGTCCATTAATTTTTAAAGATGAATAAATAGAAATGATGCTTTATGAGGTGTTTGTCTATCTTTTTTTCCTCAAATGTTGGTTCATGTTTAGCTGTCAACTCATTTTTAAGAATGTGGAACAGAAATGCTATCAGTTTCTGTGTATGGGAGCAGGTCTACCAACTGGCAAGCTTCTCTCTAGGGTATCCCTAAACAAGAAGGCCTGACTCTGGGATGTACACATATACCTCCTGTCCTGTTCTTCCCAAAATAAAACAATATTTCTTTAGAGGGAAAACTTGCTTTCTGGGGTGTAGAGGTGCCGCAGTTAAGCCTGGAGTACTGCCTGGAAGATGCATGCCTTATTCCATCATTACCTACCCTGTGTACTTTGGGCTGTGGAACCTCTGCTTGGGTCCACCTATTAATGTACTGACATTTGCCATAAACGTTTCATTTTCCTGAAATTTGTCAAAATTTCTTCTTCAAAGACAGCATCCTTATTATTCTCTTCATTATTATTTATTTTATGATTTAAAAAAATCTTCTGTCATTTTGAAAGGATCATAGGAAGGAGGGAAGTCCTATTCTTGAACTCGGTTCACTATCTTGAAATGGAAGCCTCTGAAATGTCAGTCTGGCAGTCTACAGTCCATACTCTGAGCGTGTCACCTTAAGGCTTTGCCTGTGATGCCTCTAAAACTTCTCCAGAGTCATTCATGCAAAAAAAACAAAAAACAAAAAATAAAAAACTCAGGTAATTTGATGAAGAAATCTTCCCAGCTGGAGGTTGTATATTTGGAGACAAAATAACCAATGCTATGTTCAGTCAAAAAATAAATGGAATGAATGGCATTTTTCTCATAACTAGAACAAAAAAATTTTAAATTTATATGGAAAAACAAAAGACCCCAAATAACCAAAGCAATCCTGAGAAAGAAAAACGGAGCTGGAGGTATCAGACTCCGTGACTTCAGACTATATTACAAAGCTAGAATCATCAAAACAGTATGGTACTGGCACAAAAACAGAAATATAGATCAATGGAAAAGGATAGAAAGCCCAGAAATAAACGCATGCACCTATGGTCAACTAATGTACCACAAAGGAGGCAAGAATATACAATGGTGGAAAGACAGTCTCTTCAATAAGTGGTGCTGGGAAAAATGGACAGCTACATGTAAAAGAATGAAATTAGAATATTCTGTAACACCATACACAAAAATAAACTCAAAATGGATCAAAGACCTAAATGTAAGGCCAGACACTATAAAACTCTTAGAGGAAAACATAGGTAGAATATTCCTTGACATGAATCACAGCAATATCTTTTTGGATCCACCTCCTAGAATAATGAAAATAAAAACAAAAATAAACAAATGACACCTAATGAAACTTAAAAGCTTATGTGCAACAAAGAAAACCATAAACAAAACAAAAGACAACCCACAGAATGGGAGAAAATATTTGTAAATGAAGAGACCAAGGGTTTAATCTCCAAAATATACAAACAGCTCATGCGGCTCTACATCAGAAAAACAAACAACTGAATAAAAAAATGGGCAGAAGATCTAAATAGACATTTCTCCAAAGAGGACATACAGATGGCCAAAAAGGACATGGAAATATGCTCAGCATCCTTAATTATCAGAGAAATGCAAATTAAAACTATAATGAGGTATCACCTCACACCGGTCAGAATGGCCATCATCAAAAAGTTTACAAACACTAAATACTGGAGACGGTATGGAGAAAAGGGAACTCTCCTACACTGTTGGTGGGAACGTAAATTGGTACAAACACTATGGAGAACAGTATGGAGATTCCTTAAAAAACTAAAAATAGAACCACCATATGATCCAGCAATCCCACTTCTGGGCATATATCCCTTTAAAACCATAATCTGAAAAGATACATGCACCTCAATGTTCATTGCAGCACTATTTACAATAGGCAAGACATGGAAGCAACCTTAATGTCCATCAACAGAGGAATGGATAAAGAAGATGTGGTACATACATACAAAGGAATATTACTCAGCCATAAAAAAGAATGAAATAATGCCATTTGCAGCAACATGGATGGACCTAGAGATTATCATACTAAGTGAAGTAAGTCAGACAAAGACAAATATCATATGATAACACTCATATGTGGAATCTAATTAAAAAATGATACAAATGAACTTATTTACAAAACAGAAACAGACTTACAGATATTAAAAACAAACTTATGGTTACCAAAGGGGAAATGTTGGGGGGAGGGATAAATCAGGACCTTTGGATGAACATAAACATACTACTATATATAAGATAGATAACCAACAAGGACCTACTGCATAGCACAGGGAACTGTACTCAATATTCTGTGATAACCTATATGAGAAAAGAATCTGAGAAAGAGTGAATGTATAACAGAATCACTTTGCTGTACACTTGAAAGTAACTCAACACTGTAAATCAACTATACTCCAAAAAAATTAAAATAAAAAAAGAAAAAGAAATGAAATGGTTTATACCTTCGTACATTCGATTTTTTGATACATAGCAGTATAGATATTAATGAAAATAAACTGATTTTTTAATGAATGTAAATGAGTGTATATGTTTATATAATGTTAACTTTTTTTTTGAATTTTTGAATTTTATTTTATTTATTTGTTTTTACAGCAGGTTCTTATTAGTCATCAATTTTATACACACCAGTGTATACATGTCAAGCCCAATCGCCCAATTCATCACACCTCCACCCCCACCCGCTGCTGCTCTCCCCCCTTGGTGTCCATACATTTGTTCTCTACATCTGTGTCTCAATTTCTGCCCTGCAAACTGGTACATCTGTACCAATTTTCTAGGTTCCACATATATGTGTTAATATACAATGAGTGTTTTGCTTTTTCTGACTTACTTCCATCTGGATGACAGTCTCTAGATCCATCCACGTCTCAACAAATGACCCAGTTTCGTTGCTTTTTATGGCTGAGTAATATTCCACTGTATATATGTACCACATCTTCTTTATCCATTCGTCTGTCGATGAGCATTTAGGTTGCTTCCATGACCTGGCTATTGTAAATAGTGCTGCAATGAACACTGGGGTTCATGTGTCTTTTTGAATTATGGTTTTCTCTGGGTATATGCCCAGTAGGGGGAATGCTGGATCATATGGTAATTCTATTTTTAGTTTTTAAGGAACCTCCATACTGTTCTCCATAGTGACTCTATCAATTTACATTCCCACCAACACTGCAAGAGGGTTCCCTTTTCTTCACACCCTCACCAGCATTTGTTGTTTGTAGATTTTCTAATGATGCCCATTCAAACTGGTGTGAGGTGATACCTCATTGTAGTTTTGATTTGCACTTCTCTAAAAATTAGTGATGTTGAGCAGCTTTTCATGTGCTTGTTGGCCATCTATATGTCTTCTTTGGAGAAATGTTTATTTAGGTCTTCTGCTCATTTTTGGATTGGGTTGTTTGTTTTTTTAATATTGAGCTGCATGAACTGTTTATATATTTTGGAGATTAATCCTTTTTCCATCGATTTGTTTGCAAATATTTTCTCCCATTCTGAGGGTTGTCTTTTCGTTTTGTTTATGGTTTCCTTTGCTGTGCAAAAGCTTTTAGGTTTCATTAGGTCCCATTTGTTTGTTTTTGTTTTTATTTCCATTACTCTAGGAGGTGGATCAAAAAAGATCTTGCTGTGATTTATGTTAAAGAGTGTTCTTCCTATGTTTTCCTTTAAGAGGTTTACAGTGTCTGGTCTTACATTTAGGTCTCTAATCCATTTTGAGTTTATTTTTTTGAATGGTGTTAGGGAGTGTTCTAATTTCATTCTTTTACATGTAGCTGTCCAGTTTTCCCAGCACCACTTATTGAAGAGGCTGTCTTTTCTCCATTGTATATTCTTGCCTCCTTTATCAAAAATAAGGTGACCACATGTGTGTGGGATTATCTCTGGGTTTTCTATCCTGTTCCATTGATCTATATTTCTGTTTTTGTGCCAGTACCATACTGTCTTGATTACTGTAGCTTTGTATTATAGTTTGAAGTACAGGCGTCTGATTCCTCCAGCTCCGTTTTTCTTCCTCAAGATTGCTTTGGCTATTCAGGGTCTTTTGTGTTTCCATACAAATTGTGAAATTTGTTCTAGTACTGTGAATAATGCCATTGGTAGTTTGATAGGGATTGCACCGAATCAGTAGATTGCTTTGGGTAATATAGTCATTTTCACAATGTTGATTCTTCCAATCCAAGAATATGGCATATCTTTCTATCTGTTTGTATCATCTTTAATTTCTTTCATCAGTGTCTTATAGTTTTCTGAATACAGGTCTTTGTCTCCTTAGATAGGTGTATTCCTAGGTATGTAATTCTTTTTGTTGCAATGGTAAATGGGAGTTTTTCCTTAATTTCTTTTTCAGATTGTTCATCATTAATGTATAGGAATGCAAGAGATTTCTGTGCATTAATTTTTTATCCTGCAACTTTACAAAATTCATTGATTAGCTCTAGTAGTTTTCTGGTGGCATCTTTAGGATTCTCTATGTATAGTATCATGTCATCTGCAAACAGTGATATTTGTACTTCTTCTTTTCCAAGTTTTATTTCTTTTTCTTCTCTGATTGCCGTGGCTAGGACTTCCATGACTATGTTGAATAATGGTGACAGCGGACATCCTTGTGTTGTTCCTGATCTTAGAGGAAATGCTTTCAGTTTTCACCATTGAGAATGATGTTTGCTGTGGGTTTGTCATATACGGCCTTTAATATGTTGAGGTAGGTTCCCTCTATGCCTCCTTTCTGGAGAATTTTTATCATAAATGGGTGTTGAATTTTGTCAAAAGATTTTTCTGCATTTATTGAGATGATAATATGGTTTTTATTCTTCAGTTTGTTAATATGGTGTTTCACATTGATTGATATGCGTATATTGAAGAAACCTTGCATCCCTGGGATAAATCCCACTTGATCATGGTGTATGATCCTTTAAATGTGTTGTTGGATTCTGTTTGCTAGTATTTTGTTGAAGATTTTTGCAACTGTATTCATCAGTGATATTGGTCTTTAATTTTCTTTTTTTGTAGTATCTTTGTCTGGTTTTGGTATCAGGGTGATGGTGGCCTCATAGAATGAGTTTGGGAGTGTTCCTTCCTTTGCAATATTTTGGAAGAGTTTGAGAAGGATGGGTGTTAGCTCTTCTCTAAATGTTTGATAGAATTCACCTGTGAAGCCATCTGGTCCCGGACTTTTGTTTGCTGGAAGATTTTAAATCACAGTTTCAATTTCATTACTTGTGATTGGTCTGTTCATATTTTCTGTTTCTTCCTGGTTCAGTCTTGGAAGGTTATACCTTTCTAAGAATTTGTCCATTTCATCCAGGTTTTCCATTTTATTGGCATAGAGTTGCTTGTAGGAGTCTCTTATGATGCTTTGTATTTCTGCAGTGTCCATTGTAACTTCTCTTTTTTCATTTCTAATTTTATTGATTTGAGTCCTCTCCCTCTTTTTCTTGATGAGTCTGGCTAATGGCTTATCAATTTTGTTTATCTTCTCAAAGAACCAGCCTTTAGTTTTATTGCTCTTTGCTATTGTTTTCTTTGTTTCTATTTCATTTATTTCTGCTCTGATCTTTATGATTTCTTTCCTTCTGCTAACTTTGGGTTTTGTTTGTTCTTCTTTCTCTAGTTCCTTTAGGTGTAAGGTTAGATTGTTTACTTGAGATTTTTCTTGTTTCTTGAGGTAGGCTTGTATAGCTATAAACTTCCCTCTTAGAACTACTTTTGCTGCATCCCATAGGTTTTGGATCGTCGTGTTTTCATTGTCATTTGTCTCTATGTATTTTCTGATTTCCTCTTTGATATCTTCAGTGATCTCTTAGTTATTTAGTAACGTATTGTTTAGCTTCCATGTGTTTGTATTTTTTACGTTTTTTTCTCTGTGATTCATTTCTAATCTCATAGCGTTGTGGTCAGAAAAGATGCTTGATATGATTTCAATTTTCTTAAATTTACTGAGACTTGATTTGTGACCCAAGATTAGATCTATCCTGGAGAATGTTCTGTGCACACTTGAGAAGAAAGTGTAGTCTGCTGTTTTTGGATGGAATGTCCTATAAATATCAATTAAACCTATCTGGTCTATTGTGTCATTTAAAGCTTGTGTTTCCTTATTAATTTTGTTTGGATGATCTGTCCATTGGTGTAAGTGAGGTGTTAAAGTCCCCCACTATTATTTTGTTACTGTCAATTTCCTCTTTTAGAGCTGTTAGCAGCTGCCTTATGTATTGAGGTGCTCCTATGTTGGGTGCATATATATTTATAATTGTTATATCTTCTTCTTGGATTGATCCCTTGATCATTAACATAGTGTCTTTCCATGTCTCTTGTAACATTCTTTATTTTAAAGTCTATTTGATCTGATATGAGTATTGCTACTCCAGCTTTCTTTTGATTTCCATTTGCATGGAATATGTTTTTCCATCCCCTCACTTTCAGTCTGTATGTGTCCCTAGGTCTGAAGTGCGTCTCTTGTAGACAGCGTATAGATGGGTCTTGTTTTTGTATCCATTCAGCAAGCCTGTGTCTTTTGGTTGGAGCATTTAATCCATTCACGTTTAAGGTGATTATCGATATGTATGTCCTATGACCATTTTCTTAATTGTTTTGGGTTTGTTTTTGTAGGTCCTTTTCTTCACTTGTGTTTCCCACTTAGAGAAGTTCCTTTAGCATTTGTTGTAGAGCTGGTTTGGTGGTGCTGAATTCTCTTAGCTTTTGCTTGTCTGTAAAGCTTTTGATTTCTCCATTGAATCTGAATGAGATCCTTCCTGGGTAGAGTAATCTTGATTGTAGGATCTTCCCTTTCATCACTTTAAGTATATCATGCCACTCCCTTCTGGCTTGTAGAGTTTGTGCTGAGAATTCAGCTTTTAACCTTATTGAGTTCCCTTGTATATTATTTGTCATTTTTCCCTTGTTGTTTTCAATAATTTTTCTTTATCTTTAATTTTTGCCAATTTGATTACTATGTGTCTCGGCTTGTTTCTCCTTGGGTTTACCCTGTAGGGGACTCTCTGCACTTCCTGGACTTGCGTGGCTATTTCCTTTCCCATGTTAGAGAAGTTTTCAACTCTCATCTCTTCAAATATTTTCTCGGGTCCTTTCTCTCTCTCTTCTCCTTCTGGGACCCCTGTAATGCGCATGTTGTTGCGTTTAATGTTGTCCCAGAGGTCTCTTAGGCTGTCTTCATTTCTTTTCATTCTTTTTTCTTTAGTCTGTTCTCCAGCAGTGAATTCCACCATTCTGTCTTCCAGGTCACTTATCTGTTCTTCTGCCTCAGTTATTCTGCTATAGATTCCTTCTAGTGTAGTTTTCATTTCAGTTATTGTATTGTTCATCTCTGTTTGTTTGTTCTTTAATTCTTCTAGGTCATTGTTAAACATTTCTTGCATCTTCTCGATCTTTGCCTCCATTGTTTTTCTGAGGTCCTGGATCATCTTCACTATCATTATTCTGAATTCGTTTTCTGGAAGGTTGCTTATCTCCACTTCATTTAGTTGTTTTTCTGGGGTTTTATCTTGTTCCTTCATCTGGTACATAGCCCTCTGCCTTTTCATCTTGTCTATCTTTCTGTGAATGTGGTTTTCGTTCCACAGGCTGCAGGTTGTAGTTCTTCATGCTTCTGCTGTCTGCCCTCTGGTGGATGAGGCTCTCTAAGAGGCTTGTGCAAGTTTCCTGATGGGTGGTCCTGGTGGTGGGTTGAGCTGGCTGTTGCTCTGGGAGGCAGAGCTCAGTAAAACTTTAATCTGCTTGACTGCTGATGGGTGGGGGCTTGGTTCTCTCCCTTTGGCTGTTTTGCCTGAGGCAGCCCAGCACTGGAGCGTACCCGGGCTCTTTGGTGGGACTAATGGCAGACTCTGGGAGGTCTCAAGCCAAGGAGTACTTCCTAGAACTTCTGCTGCCACTGTTCTTGTCCTCACATTGAGACAGAGCCACCCCCTACCTCTGCAGGAGAGTCTCCAACACTAGCAAGTAGGTTTGGTTCAGTCTCCCCTGGGGTCACTGCTCCTTCCCCTGGGTACCGATGTGCACACTACTTTGTGTGTGCCCTCCAAGAGGGGAGTCTCTGTTTCCCCCAGTCCTGTCGAAGTCCTGCAATCAAATCCCACTAGCCTTCAAAGTCTGATTCTCTAGGAATTTCTCCTCCTGTTGCCGGACCCCCAGGTTGGGAACCCTGACGTGGGGCTCAGAACCTTCACTCCAGTGGGTGGACTTCTCTGGTATAAGTGTTCTCTAGTTTGTGAGTCACCCACCCAGCAGTTATTGGATTTGATTTTATTGTTATTGCACCCCTCCTACCATCTCATTGTGTCTTCTCCTTTGTCTTTGGATGTGGGGTATATTTTTTGGTGAGTTCCAGTGTCTTCCTGTCAATGATTGTTCAGCAGTTAGTTGTGATTCTCGTGTTCTCACAAGAGGGAGTCTAATGTTAACTTTTGAAACTGTTTTCTTGAAATTTACACAGTTATTCTGAGGATATTCACGAATGAATATTTTTGGTGGTTCTCTTTTTAATTTTTCTTTGGACCCTGTGCACATTTTTTTAGTTTCCTCAGTGGGAACAAATCTTTAGTCTTTGAAGGCATATTTTATTTCTTAAAATACCTCAATACTAGTCTGAATACATTCTCTGAGGCAGAATGAATGATACATTATTTTTGTGGTCAAAACCATGTGATAAGGCAGATCTTAAATGGGGTTGTAAACTGATTATGAAAAAAATCCCAAAAGAGGAAGACTTTTTTTTTTTCTTCTGTGAGCCATAGCAGCAGCTTTTGAAGAAGTGTACACTTCTCCAAGGTATCCACTAAAAGAGGGTGACAAGTTGATGTCTAAAATGAGACTCACAGCTTTATAACCACCGCCACGCATGATCTTCCTTGCTGTTTATGGTAATGATTACTGTGAAGTCGATAACAGTGGTAGCTGTCATTAATAGGTGCCTACAGTTTAAAGCCAGAAACTTCATACATGTGATTTATTGTGTTCGGTTATCACCCCCATTTTTGCAGATGAGGATACTACAACTCAGAATTAAATGTCCAAGATATTCAGCTAGGCAATGGCAGAGCTCACTTGAAATATCAGGTCTGTCAAACCCCAGTGCTGAGTCCTTCCATCTCAGAAGCCTACCTGGACAAGTTTTGCTTCTCTTTTATATATGAGAAAATGAAGCCACTTGACCAGGGTGATTGACTAGGTGATTTCTTTCCTGGATCCTAGCCTAGTAGCTTCTCCATAGCTCTCGCCTTCTCACCCTTGGTTGACAAATTCTTTCTAGGCCAAGGGGGGTGTCCCCAGCCAGTGTCTGTATGGCAGGGTGCAGCTCTCATGCATGTCCTTGAATGGAGGGTGCAGAGTAAGTCTTCTTGTGTCTATGCCCTGCTGACACGCCAGCCACTTGTAGATAGGTGAGAAGTAGGGAACACCAAGATCGTGTTTTCTTAGGAGGTTGATGGTTTCTAGTGTCCTGACCTTTCCCATTTGGCTAAGATCCTTGGTCCTGTTCTACCTAGAGCTATCCATTAAGCCTTGACTCTAGCCTTTATCACTTTGGCTGCTGAGTTAGACCTTCCCCCTTCCTACTGAGGCCCAACCAGTATAAAGTCTCTTGAGCTTTTCCTCTTTCTGGAGGTTTGGGTAACCCTTTGGGGTTGTCAAACTTTGGGCAAGTGGGATGTGGAGGCAGAACCTTCTCCTGCCATCTATGCATTGACAATCAAAGACCTTGGTTAAAGCAGTCTAGTTCCTGAAATGTGGGGTATAGCATCATACATAATGGGGTATATGATCAGTAAGGGGGATAAGAGGCCAACAAAATGATTCCAGGCATTTCTGAACACAGTGTGTCTGTGTGTGTGTGTAGGTGTTGGGAAAAATATGTGTGTTTGTGGTTGTAATAGTTAGGAGCCTGAGGATTGAGACTGGCAAATAAATGCTAACCAAAGAGCCAAATTGTGTAATAGTCATTTCTATATCCTGGGCTAACCAGTACCTTCACAGCATGTCTGTGAGACTCAAGAAATTGGAAGGTGGAGGGCCTGGCTACTACCCGACATTACCAGGGAGGTCTGGTGCCTCGGGCCTTGGGCACAGGACAACCAAAATATATTTCAAAACCCTCCTGGTTTGTGCACTCAAAGCTCCTTATAGATTGACCCATTGCTTTCCATTGGTTCCAGAAGAGAGCTGAGGCAATCTTCAGATGTTAGGTGCTTATTCTGAACACTAGGGATAGTGCTGGCCCAGAAAGGGGTCGAAGCCAATTATCACTATCTAATTCCTGAGAAAATCCAAACTACCCTATTCAGTGGTCAGCTAAGTGTTCAGCTAAAGTGGGTTATGCATAACTCTTTTTGAGATGGGAGAATGTAAATCTCTATAAATACTGAAATATATTTTTCTGTGTGGTCAGACAAGGAACTAAAGGAAATACAAATCAGTTGTAGATTTATAGATTTCCCTAATGGACTATGGATCCACTCTCTTTTCCAGAGAATCACATTCCTGCTCCCAGACTCAGCAAAAGTTCTCATTTAGGCTTCATTCTTCTATAAAAGGTCTGTGTACTTGAGCTGTGTGTTTCTTTTTTTTTTTATTTTATTTATTTTATTTTTATTTTTATTTTTTTTAAATTTTTTTTTTTAATTTTTATTTATTTATGGCTGTGTTGGGTCTTCGTTTCTGTGCGAGGGCTTTCTCCAGTTGTGGCAAGCGGGGGCCACTCTTCATCGCGGTGCACGGGCCTCTCACTATCGTGGCCTCTGTTGTCGCGGAGCACAGGCTCCAGACGCGCAGGCTCAGTAATTGTGGCTCACGGGCCCAGTTGCTCCGCGGCATGTGGGATCTTCCCAGACCAGGGCTCAAACCCGTGTCCCCTGCATTGGCAGGCAGATTCTCAACCACTGCGCCACCAGGGAAGCCCGTGTGTTTCTTGACTGTGGTTTCCATCTGGACTCTGGGCCAGTTGTTTTTCTTTCACTATACCCAAAAGGCTTCTTTTCTGAGGACCTCATAAAGTCAAAAGATATTGAGTTGAGAAGAACCAAACCCACAGTGCAGAAGAAACCCTGGACAGGTTACCAACAATGAGTTTGAGACAGGTATGCACGTGCAGTAACTAGATGCAAATGTAACCAGAGCAGGCTCCTAGCGTTCCATGATGGCTTACTAGATCCTGTGTAACTCTTCAGGAGTGAGCCTCTCCTGAATTTTCTTCTATATCCCACATGGATCCAGGTCAGTTCACAGTGGGCTGGTCACATCCTTCTGTAAAGGTTGATATGCTAACTGTGCAGGCTTCTCACTCTGGTTGCAATTGCTTGAGATTGGTATTGAGAGTGCATCTCAGTCAGCCATATTCTAGAGCTGTAGTTGTGATCACTCCAATTAGTCATGCACATAGCTGAGAAAATTCTGTAACTGTAGTTGCCTGCTGCAACTGTCTAGAGGAGTCTTCTTGTGCATGGGTCTCCTGCAGAAAGACTTTGTGTAGACTTTTTAAAATATATATATATTTATTTATTTATTTGGCTGTGTTGAGTCTTAGTTGTGGCACGCAGGATCTTTGTGGTGGCACACGGGACCTTTGTTGCAGCATGCGAGATCTTTTGTTGTGGCATGCAGGCTTCTCTCTATTTGTGGTGTGTGGGCTCTAGAGTGCGTGGGCTCAGTAGTTGCGGCACGTGGGCTTAGTTGACCCATGGCATGTGGGATCTTAGTTCCCCCGACCAGGGATTGAATCCACGTCCCCTGCATTGGAAGGTGGATTCTTAACCACTGGACCACCAGGGAAGTCCCTATACTTTCTTAACTTTTGGTAGGAACAACTCCTATGTTAAGTGGCACCTTGAAAAAAAGGTGACTTCCTGTATTTCATTGCTAAATATTACCTATGACTAAAGCCTTTCTGTGATGCCAAATTCTTTTGTGACATTGACTATTTGACCATATTGTGCCCAGCTGTGAATGAACTCCTTGGAGGAAATTACTGCCATGTTATTATTCAAAAGTTGGCATTATTGCATTGTGCAATACATGCTTTGCCTCTTCCTAACTTGAAATTTCTTGGCTTGTAGCTGAATCTCTCTAACTTTTGCCTCTGTCTTCACAAGTCTATCTCCCCACTGCACTGTGGCTCTATGTCTGTGTCTTCACATGGCCTTCTTATAGGGGAACCAATCACTGGATGAGTCCACTCTAATCCAGTTTGACCTCATCTCAACTGCAGTTACATCTGCAAAGACCCTATTTCCAAATAAGTTCACATGATGAGGTTCTGAGGGGGACATAAATTTTAGTCAACCCAGTATAATTACACATCTCTGGACAATGGATCCATCCCTTTTTATAGGCACTCATATCTCTGCTCCCTAACTTGCGCTTTTGCAAGAATAAAGCACCAGGGAAATACATGCAATTCCCCCAGTCTGAAATTTGGAGTTCAGAATTTGAGTACAGTAACTGGGTTCTGTCCTGATACTGCTATTATTAGGTTACCTTTATTCCTTTACGAATAATTAACTTTGGAAACTGCTGGTTCAATCTGTGACAACCAGTGATACATCATCTTTAACAAGTCTGCACCACCATAAAAAAAATGCTGCTCAAGTACTAATTTATTGCTCTGTGACACAAATGGTGCATCTCAAACAAACTCAGCCTATTTTGAGGATGGTTTCTGGGCTGTTTAAAAAGGCTTCTTCTGCCAGCTTTTAGAAAACGTTGCTTTAGAAATTATTATTTTATGTTTCAGGACAAATCCATGAATTTGGTCCATTCATGTTAGCTATAGTGAGATGATGCATCTCTTGTCCATAAAACTTGAATAGTAGGGTGTCAGAAGTGATTTTTCTGAAGTTAACTTTTCCCATACTTGGAGTTATCAGTTTCTGTCGTGCTGGTGTGCATTTCAGTTGAGGTTTTATTACATTGTGTTGGCAGCACATTATGTTTTTTACACATGGATTTGATTGAGAAATGAAACTGGAATAAGAATGAGGTAGCAGCAGCATCTGCAAGACTCAGCTATTGCTGTTGTCAATCAGCCTGATTGATTAAATATGGTGGTACACATTTTTATTAAAATGAAATACTTCTCTTGAAAAAGGACCATTATGCCAATAGACTACATGACTCTCCTGAAGAGTGTGCCTGAGGAAAAGTCCTCTTGGCAGAGTACAATAACTGTAGATTGCTGGAACCAATAGGGTAGTTCAGATTAGATCTGGCTGGTTTTATAAAGTGAATTTTTTTGGCGTTTGGAAGATGTGAACCAGCATTTTGGGGGACTAAGCCCTGCAGAGGGTTTGAATTTGACTTGATTCCCAAACACTGTCCCTTCTTTTGCTGATGTCCCGTGGTCCACTTGGTTTTAAGGCATTTGGTATGACCCAGACCTTTTTAAAAATAAGAGCACACATGCTGCTCAACTGAAGTTCCATTTCTCTAATTTCTTATTCAAACCCATTTTCAGCTTGCTGCTATTTTATAAATCTGAAAAGCTGACATCCAAACAGAGATGAGAACAGAGATTCTTAATAATGAGAGTAGACAGATTATCCCATTGACTTGGATCAGAATCCAGCAAACAACACCGCTGTCTGCAAAACTCTGAAATTTGGAGGAACTTCAAAGAGGAAGTGGTGAGGGTTTGGGTATTAGATCCCTACAAAACCAAAGACGTGAAATAGGAAATCAGGACTGCTCCCTGGAGGACAAAGCAATGATTTGATTGGTCCTATTCAATTTTCATGTGGCTGACTTTTTGTCTTGCTGTGGTCACTCAGGTCTCCTTGGCTGGGGCTGAGTATTCCTGGAGTGTTGATGCTTCATGCTGGCTCAGGTTAGCCTAAATTCCAGGGAGCCTGTTTAATCATGGCCTCCAGGAAAATGTTTCCTGTTGGAATCCATGTTGGACAATAACGCAGAGAGGCTTTGCGTTAGTGTAAAACACAGAGTTTCAGAAGACGGCTTTTCAGAAAAATAAGTGGGAAATAAGAAAAGAAAAACCTTTGGAGTAATTCCTTTAACACACAGAATGCTTCTGCGGCAGGGCGTGTGTCAAGACTAATCTTGCAGGATTGAGATATTTTCAGCTGTATCCAATTTAGGTTTCAGCTTTTCATTTCAGAGGGATTGCTCCTGAAACAATCTTTCTCACTCCTCTCCCCACCCCCATCTTCTAAAGCCTGTTTGTAGATTTGGGGATTGCTAACAGATTTTAAGAACAAGAAATCTCTGAAATACCACATAGCTAAAAGCCAAAAAACAGGAATACTTGAGAACTTCCATTTTAAAAAAATATTTTGTCAAAGGGTGGTCTCCAGCTTTCAGTCAACTTTCTTCTCTGGACTCAGCCATGAAGGATGAAAATCCCACAGAGATTTGCAGACTTAAACTGGGAGCTTCCTATAGGCTCCAATCCTTCTTTTAAGGTATGACCTTCTCTTTCTATCCGGTTTCTTTCTTGGAATCTTGGATCTTGTCAATGCCAGATCCATGAACAGAGGCCACCAGATGGATGTCAGGAGCAGAATATACAGTACATTGTCTGAAAGCACTCAGTCATCCTGGTTGTGCAGCCAGGAGCCTGGAATGCTGCCACTGCTGGAGGTCAGGAGCAGGTAGGGTGTCAGTAACTAGCTAGGCAGCACACGTGTTGAGGGACAGGCCAAAAAGCAAATCTAAGTCCAGAGATTCTGGAAGGCACGTAACAGCAACCCAAACACTGTGTTGTGCCCTCATTCAGAGACAAAAGATCAAATGATTAAGAGTATGGGTGTCAATCCTACCTCTAATCCAGGTACTAATCCATTATCTATACTTTTGGGCAAATGGCTTAATCTTTCTAAATATCACTTTCCTCATCTGTAAAGTAGGGATTAAGCACCTTTCTTATAGAGTTTTGGGTAGATACAATAAAATAATGTTAACTTAATCTCTTGTCTAACACATGGTCAATGCTTAATATGTTGTAGTGACTATGCTTTCCAATTTCTTAATATGTTGTAGTGACTATGCTTTCCAACAATTCTAAATGTATGGCTTCTCACATGTATGAGTAAGAGGAATTTTTTGTCATTAAAAATTTCAAAGGCAGAGCAGACACGAGTCTGAGAGGGCCTGAGCCCACAGAGCAGGTACAAAAGTGACCAGACTGGTAGTGGAACATGGTAAAAGAAAGATGGTCCATTGGGACCTAGCTCTAGGTGGGACAATGCTCTTATATAAAAAATTGAGTGACTTGCACTAGGTATTTGTTTTGTATCCTCAATTTCTGGTAGTTTTGAAGAAGTTTTGGCTGCCTTAGTTTTGTTGCTATTGTTATTATTATGGTGTATTTTATTTAACTTTTTGTTAAAGTATAACATATTAAAAAGTGCATCATCTTAAGTGGAGAATGCAGTACATTTTCACAACTTGAGCACACTCATGTAACCGGTAGCCAGTTCAAGACCAGAACAATTCCAGGACCCCCAGAGTCTTCTTGCCCCCTTCTAGTCACCATTCCTACACCACAGGGAACCACTATTCTGATTTCTACCACCAGAAACCAGTTTCATCCAGTTTGGGACTGTATGTAAATAAAATCATATACTATGTGCTTTTTTTTATGTCTGGCTTATTTTGATCAGCATTTGTTTGTCAGATCCATCCACATTGTGGCTTGTATTTGGAGTTCATTCATTCCAAATACATGCTATAATATTCCATAGTGTGAATGTATCACTCTATTCAATGTTGGTGAGTATTTGGGATGTTTCCAATTTAGGGATATTGTGGTTAGTGTTTCTCTGAACATTCTTGGATGTGTCTTTTGGTGAACTTGTGCACTCATTTCTCTTGAGTGTATCTCTAAGAATGGAATTACTGTGTCAGCTATAGTAGGTGCTGTCAAACAGTTTTCCAAAGTGGCTGCACCAATTTACTCTGCCCAGTAATGTATGTCAATTCTGTTGCTCCACAACTTCGCTATCACTTGGTATTGTCTCTTTGTCATTATAAACTTTCTGGTGGGTCTAGTATACTGCACTATGGATTTAAACTTTCATTTTCCCAGTGACAAATGAAGTTGGGCACATTTTTTTGACTGGAAATCTGTGACTTGGAGAAGCTAGAAGCTCCCTTCAAAGACGTATAACTAATAGGTGATTATAAATGACACTCTGTGTCGACACTGCTTCTCCAAACCGAAGTGTGGATTTAGGCCATAGTGATAAGAAGAGGGGATGTCATGCTTCCTCACAGTTTGCATTGGCTCTTTTCATCTTGAGTGGTATACTCTGTTCCGGGTCCTTCACTTTAAGAAGGATGTAGATGAATGAGGGTATGTTTAGAAGAGAGTGGTCAGGTCAGCAGTCAGACCAGCAAGGGGAATAGTAAGAATAACTGGGCTGGTTAAACCTATAGGGAGACATCAAAGGGGGAACAGAAAAATTGCCATTTAATTTATGGAAAGTATCTTCTGAAAGAGGGGGCGGGTTTGTTCCATGGGACCCATGAGGCCAAACTATAAAAACTACAAGAATGAAGATTGCAGGATGGAAAAGTTCAGCCCCTTTTTATCTTGCTCTTTCTTCTGGTTTTGGCCTACACAACAAGGTCAGGACCGTATCCCTTGCGGGCCACAAAATATTCTCAGCTAATTTGTGTAGCTGAATTAGATTCTGTAAATAGGGAACACCTGAGATTACAAGTGCCCCTCCCACCCCCCACCCCCCACCACCCGCTGCACTTCATAATTTTATTTTTCCTGAAAAATATTTATGGACTCCTCCAAGCTGTAGAGCCCACTCCTCAGTTCTTCACAAAGGACGGACATGATTACAACTGGAGGTCTCATATATTCACTGATGAATTCTCAAAAAATACAAAACAGCCAATTAGGGCTATAACAGGCAAACAATCAAACAAGGAAGACAGTGTGAGGAGACATTTGATGATGTTTAGTTGACTCAAGGTGAGTGAGAGATGCTGATGGCCAGGAGTGGGGCCAAGTTTGCATGAGGCTAATGAAGGTCTCCAAAAGGATACAAGAAATAATTTGATTTCAAAGGAAGGAATGGCTAAACTAGGGCTATTGGAAAGGAGCAGACAAGGCAAGCCAGGCAAAGGAGGGAGAAGGAATCAAGTGCAGAAGTAAGGAAGATGAGATCCTTGAGAGAAGAGTGCCGTGGAATGAAAGACGTGTGAGCGGAGGGGATGGAGGGAGAAAGGTCAGGGAACAAAGGGTAGGAGTTATTTCAATGGGTCTATAAATCCACATAAGTGTCAAATAGTGTCTGTATGCGTAATGTATAATATCACCCACACAGACATTTATGTTGACTTTGAAATATGCACAGATGTTGTATTGATTCAAATATACTTAAAAAACATACTGAACTCATAGTTGATTTTGTCATGTATTTTCTCAATCAACAATTCTAAATGTATGGCTTCTCACATGTATGGGTAAGGGGAATTTTTTGTTATTAAAAAGGTGTCTTATACTTGCAATCATTGGTAACTATTAGTCTGGAATATGGCTGTTGGTATCAATCTACAGAAAACTGGAAATGCAGGTTATTAAGTAGGAAAAAACACGTAAAGTCTGAAAGGGAGTTTGGGTTACTCACTTATCACTCTCAGGGCTGAAAGGAATCCAGATAGCTCATATTATACATTCCTCTACTTCTGGCCGAAGTCAGACCTCATCCACCTTAAACAGATGACAATCTATCTTATTTTCTATCATTATTTGGATTTGTTTCCCAACATTTTTGAGTGGAAATCACTGCAGTGGGTACCATGAGAAATGCAAAGGTAAGTAAATTGTGTTCCTTGCTTTCTGGAAAAAGAAATACAACTACTTGCTTGAATCTTTTATTTTGAAATTATATAGCTCTCTCTACCAGGATTTCTTTACTGAATCTAAGTTTGACCTTTGGGAGATTATCACGGAGTGATAGTCTTGATCCACGTTTTCTTGCCTAGGGGATCACAAAAGGATGCTGACGCTTAAAAGACAGGAAGAACAAGAGGCTAGATGCTCTCTACAACCTATTTCATTGCTGTCCACAGCATTATTCCAACACCATTGGAGAAAATATAGTAAGGGCACTGAAGGAGCCTAGCTGGAGTTGCAATTATGAGAAAGACAATCTCCCTCCCATTTCTCTTGCTCCCTCCAGCACACACACACCCACACCCACACCCACACCCACACCCACCTTGTAAATGATGCATTCACAAAACAGCTAATCAGTTTTGGAACAGGCAAGCAACCAAACCAAAAAAGACATTTTAAGAAAGGCTCCTATTTTCTCACTGATAGGACACATATTAACTAAACTTAGCAACAGCTACTCTGGTGGGAAGATATTTTTCTTTGGGCTGTCAGCAAGTTTTGATTCCCACCCCCCCACCCCCCGCCCATTCTCCCAACACATATCTAGAAAAATTCCACTATGATAACACTATTTTAGCAGTTAGCTAAATAGCTAGTGTAGTGCAGGAAGTATTCTCCATCCCTTTCAAAGTGGAAGGATGGGGTCATTTCGTTTTTCCAACCAGGCCATGAACTCTGGATAGCAGAACACTACCATCCCCCAAAATAACAGATCTAGAAAGACCTTGGAGCTGAGCTTTGAATAATGAAATCTGACATACTTTCCATCACAGCTGTGCGTATATTAGTAGCACTATACATGATTATTGACTGATTGAATTAATACACCCAAAAAAACACATACACATGTATATTTAGCAGAAAGAGAATGCCATACATATGTGAAAACAAAAGGGGAAGCATGAAGGATATTCAAAGTTGGTAGCAGGATTAGAAATGCCTCATACTAATTAAGCCAAGGAAGGTGAAGAGTTAAATTGGCCTCAGAGGATCAAAAGGACAGCTATGTTGGGATGGATCCAAAAGCTATTCCATGGGACTGGAAAGGGAGAAAGAGGACTGTTGCTTAGAACAGTGAGAACTGAAGAGCAGTATGATATTTAAAATCATTTATTCAAGTACTTACAAGATGCAACAAAAAAGTGACATGGTCCCTATCCATAAGAAACTCACAGTCTGATGGAGGAGATAAGTGCAAAAGCACACAGATTAGAATATAATGGATCAAGTGATAAAGTTGGATAGACATGATGTTTTATAGACTTACGTAGAAAGGTCACTGACCCCATCTGTTCCGTAGGTAAAGAAAGGCTTCCTCTAGCGATTAGCCAGGCATAGTATGTGCAATGGAGTTCTTGGTACAGCAAACTACATGTGCATGAGACAGTGTGATAAGTTAGGACAGTGGTTCTTAACTATGACCACATATTAGAGCCACCTGGGGGATCTGAAAAACAACCAATCAACTTCCACTTCTGGCTATGATTGCATAAGAATATGCTTATATGAGAACATATTTCCCAGTGAAGATAATAAAAGCTCTATAAAAGGAAAAAACAAACAATTCCTTGAAGACATTGGAGAATAACCAAATCAGCCAGGCATTGTGGGGCCAGGATCCTAGAAAAAAGTGATGCTCAATATTTTCTGATGCTTTTATTCTGGAAGTATTTTCTGATTTATAAGCATAATGGGGCTGAGAGACTAAGCAGAAAACAGTGAATCAGCACTTTTGGCAATCTCATGGGGCTATCAAGACAAAATCTGGAGTTCAGAGTTACCAAGGCGATGGGGACATGGCAGACATGGCAGACCAAGATCCCAGAGAAAAGAGAACTTCGGAGAAGTGAGCCTTATATTCTGTCTTGCTTTCACCTTGAGGCATTTGCCAATTTCTAAATTGCATGTGCCAGCATAGAGACTATAAAGCAATGCAGAACTTTCTGCAGTCTCAGAGTGCTGGGGGGGGGAGGGGCAATTATTGGAGTGCAAGACACAATACAGAAGAAGATCTTATAAACATTGAGGCTTTCAGTTGAGACCTATCGAAGCTATACCCCGAGATTAAGGGAAGACCTAAAAAAGGTCAACTCTTATGAAAACCAAAATCAAGTCTTAAATTATCTCAGTTATTACTCAGACAAGCTGATCTTTTCTACTTTAATTGCCAGCCAGAGGAAATTAAAATCCCTGTGGAGAAAGATAACATTACCCAAATTCTCTGCAATTTATTATACATAATGTCCAGCATTCATTTAAAAATTACTCATCATTCTAGAAGTAAAAACAAGAGAAGGAAACAGAAAATGGAAGCAGACCCATAGGTAATTCAGGTATCATAATTTGACACAGTCTTTAACTGTGATAAATATGTGCAAAAAATAGATGACAAAATAGAGGAGTTCACCAGAGAGCTGAAATCTATAAATAAGAATTAAAAGGAATTTCTCAAACTGAAAACTACAATAATTGAAATAAATAATTCAAGAGATTAACTTAACAGAACAATAGATAAATCAAAAGAAATGATTAGAAAACTTAAGTGTAGACTAGCTGAAAATATCAGAATGAAGCACAAAGAAAAAAAAAGTTGGAAAACAGCAGAAAGGGGTGTAAGAGACACTTGGAACATGGTGAAAAGTTCTAACAACCTGTAAGCATAAACTCAGAAATAGAAGAGAAAGAGAATATGTTGGAAACAATATTTGAAGAGATATTCTCTGAGAATTTTCCAGAACGGATGGAAATCATCCAGTTACAAATTCAGTATGCACTGTGAACACCACATAGAGTAAATACAAATAAAACCTTACCTAGGAACATCATAGTCAAACTGCTTAAAATCAAAGATAAAGAGAAAATCTTAAAAGAGGCCGTATTAAAAAGACACATTAACCTTAAGGGAGCAGCAATGAGACTGACATTTGACGTCTCAACAGAAATGCTGGAAGCAAAAAAGACAATGGAAAGACATATTTATCAAGCTGAAAGAAAATCTCTCCCATTCTAGAGTTCTATACCCAGCAAAAATATCCCTCAAAAATGAAGATAAAATGAAGACATTTTAGACAACCAAAAGTTGAGAGAATTTGCTACCAATTGATACAATAAGATGAATACTAAAAAGAGTTCTTTAGACAAATGAAAAATAAACTCAGATAGAAATACAGAAATGCAAGAAGAAATGAACAGTACAAGAGGTACATGTACAAATTAATGTACACGTATAAATTAAATGAATGTTTATTAGGTATAACAACCACAAAATCATATCTTGTGATTTTAAAAGAACATAGAATTAAAATGCATAAAAATTATAAAATTAGAAATAAGGGTAAATGTAGTTCAAGAATTCTGAGATTGTTGCATTATCTGGGAAATAATAAAGGTATCAATTTATAATAGATCCTAATAAAGCAAAGACATGTAATGTAATCTCTAGGGCAGTGTTTTTTTGAAGTGTGATTCCTGGACCAGCTGTATCAGCAGCACCTGGAAACTTGTTAGAAATGCAAATTCTAGGGTTTCCCTCTAGACCTGCTGGAGAAGAAAGTCCGAGGTGAAGCCCAGAAACCTGAATTTTCAAATGCTTTCCAGCTGTTTGTGATGCATGCTAAAGTTTGAGAATCACTACTTTAGAATAACCACTGAAAGAATAATAAAAGAATTTACAACAAACAAGCTAATATTAATATAAGGGGAGGATGGAATAATAGAAATTCTTGATTACTCCAAAAAGAAGAGAGAAAGGGAAAATAACAGATGAGAGAAGAAATGGGACAATTAGAAAACAAAGTGGCAGATTTTAGAACCACATGCATCTGTAATTATTTTAAATATAAATGCATTAAACATTCAGTTAAAAAATATAGTCCAAATGGATAAAAATGCAAAATTCAACCAAATGATACTTAAATAAGATACACATCTTAAATGTAAGGGCACAGACAAATTGGAAGCAAAATGATAGAACAAGCTATACAAGAAAACATTAGCCAAAATAACTGGTATAGCTATACTAGAATCAAACAAAGCAGACTTTAGGAAAAGAAGCAATTCAAAATGTTAGAACATTTCAAAATGTTAGAAGGGTCAACCTCTGAGGAAGATATAGTAATTATACACTTAAAATAGCCTCCAAATAAATAAAGCAAAAAATGACAGATTACAGAAAAAATAGAAAATTTTACTAACAAAGTGTGAGATTTTAACATAGCTCTCTCAGTAACTGATAAAATAAATACATAAAATATCAGTAGAATTACAGAAAATGTGAACAATACAATTAACAAACCACCTAATTGACATCCATAGAACCCTGCAACTTATAATTGCAGAATATATTTTCTTTTCATGTGCTCATAAAATAATTACCAGAATAAACTGTAAACTGAGCAGTAAAACAAGTTTTAAGAAACTTCAAAGGATGGATATCATATTCCAGAATAGATTCTCTGATTATAATGAAGTTTAACTATATGTAAATTAAACCCATGACTCAGAAAAGAAATCAAAATAGACCCCAAAGATCTAAACAAATTCAAACCGAGTCATATACAACTAAAGGAATGCATCATGACCAAATGGGACTTATGCCAAGAATGGAAGGTTAACTTACATTTAGAGAATCAATCATTATAATTCACCACATTAACAGAATAAAGGAGGAAATATATAATCATCTCAAGAGATGCAGAAAAAGTACTTCATAAAATTAAAACTCTGTTCATTATTAAAACTCTCAACCAAGTAAAATTAAAGGAATCTTAATTTGTAAAGGGTATCCATTTAATGCTGAAATATTGAAAGCTTTCCCTTTGATGCTGGAAGTGGGACAAGTATTCTCACTATTACCGTTTAGACACATCACGATTATGTATTTACAGTATCCGAAAAGAATATATAGATAAATGATTCGAATTAAGAACTTAATTCAGCAAAGACACTGGCAACAAGGACAATATAAAATTACTCACAAATAATACAAAAATAAAGTTTTAAAAATGGATTAAAATTAAAATCCAAAATTTATAATGGATTAAAATTACCAAATACTTTGGGCTATGTCTACAGAAATAGCTAGACCTCCACACTTTCAATTATACAACATTTTTGAGAGAAATTAAAGAAAACCTAAATAAATGGAAGGATACACAGTGTCTGTGGATCATAAGGCTTAATTTTGTAAAGACGTCCACTTTTTCAAAATTGATTTATAGGGTCAATGCAATTCAATTCAAAATCCCAGAAATTTTTAAAAAGTGACAAGCTGATTCTAAAATACATATAACATGGGTCAAAAGTAGTGAAGACAATCTGGAAGCAGAACAAAGCTGGAGGACTTACACTATATAAAGACTTAATATAAAGCTATGTTGATTAAGGCAGGCGGAATGGGTGCAAAGATAGACAAACAGACTAATGGAACAGAATAAAGAAGTCAGAAGCAGACCTACACATATATGGTTGTTTGTCTTGCGAGTAAGTTGCCACTTCAGTGCAGTAAAAAGGATAGTCTTGTCAATAACTGGTTCGAGGTTAATTTGATACCCATTTAGAGGGGGAAAATATTAACTCCCATCTTACATCATACACAGAAATTATTTTCATGTGGATTATAAATCCAAATATGGAAGGTAAACAATAAATATTCAAAATATTGCATAGGAGAATATCTTTATCAACTTGGGTGGTCAATATTTTTAAAATCATACATAAAATCTTGACCAAAAATTGATAAATTGGACTTCATTAGAATCATTAAAATTAAGAATGAAAAGACACCAGAGAGAGTGAACAGACAAGCCACAGTATGAGAGAAGGTATCTGCAATACAATCATCCAACGAAGAATTTATGTACAGAGTATATATATAAAGATCTCCAGCAAATCAATATATAAAAACAGACCACCACTTAGCAAAGGAAGGAATGGACCAAATGGTCCATAATAAGTATTTGGAAAGATCTTCAAACTCATTAGTTATCAAGGAAGTTATAACCACAATGTGATACAACTACACAGCCACCAGAATGGTTAAAAAGTAAAACAAAACTCAAATACCAATTTTTGGGGAATGTGGAGCAAATGGTACTTTCACATACTGTTAGTGAGAGTATTAATTAGTACAACACTTTGGAAAACTGTTTGGCATTATTTACTAAAAGTGACCAAACCTGTATCTTATGATTCAACAATTTTACTCCTAGGTATAGATATGCAAACTTGTGGGCATCAAAAGAGATGTCAAGAAAGTTTGAAGCAGCATTATTCATACATAATATTCCTAAATGGAACAAGCCAAATGCCAATGAACAATAGAATGGGGAAATAAGCAATAACATATTCACAGAGTAGAATTCTCTATAGTAATGGGAGTCAACAAGTTACAATAACAAACACAAAAATATGGATGAATCTCACAAATAAATTGAGTGAAAGACGTGAGATATCAAAGAATACATGCTACATGATTCCATTTATATGTAGTTCAAAAACAGGCAAAATTTAATCTATGGTGATAAGAGCAAGAACAGTGTTTACCTGGAAAGGTACATATGACTTGGAGGAAACACCAAGGAGATTTCTGGCATGTGAGAAATGTTCTCTGTCTTGATATGGTGGCAAAATGAAATGTTCGCTTTGTGGTTGGCAGACCTGAGCTTGAATCCTGGCTTATTAGGGGTATAACCCCAACAAATATCTTAACCTCTCCAAAATCTCAGGTTCTTCATTTGTAAAGTTCAGATACTAAGACCTAGTAAGGATTAGTGAGATGACATAGGTAAAACTCCTAGGTCAGAGCCTCACCTGAGCTGAATGCCCCATAGATGTTAGTTCCTTTCACCCCACTTTGTATGCACCTCCAACCCCTCATTTCCCCTATTGCCCACGTACATCAGTGAGGTATTCTTTATGAAAAGACTTATCATGCAATGGGACCAGCAGCCATCTCTGCAATATAGATGCAGCCAATGGCTATTCAGCCGAGTAAAGATATCTGACTGGACTGGGGACCAACCCTATAACATTGACTTAATTGTGCTGGGGTGCAGGCTGTGTGTACAGCACCTATGCCTCAAGTGTAAGGGAGCATTTCTAGTTCCAAATCTTTGTGGGAAGAGCATGGCCTCTCTGATGCTGATAGATGCCTGTCATTCTCCTTCATTCAGTCTCCTGGCATGAGCAATGATGTGGAGGGTACTTCATGTATTTGGCTGAATCCCAATTGGCAGGATTGGATTTTACCTCCCTGGATTCTCCCTGCAATTCCTCTTGGATCGAGTGTCCTCGGCTTCCTGTACTAAACTGCTGGAGGGCGAGCGGCAGGCAGCTGGGAAACATCTGCCACTGCATTCCACCTTCATTAGAGAGGTGGACAAAGTGATATATGTGTGAATTCTTCCAGTCGTGTGCGTTTGTGTGCACTTGTATAAAATTTCACTTTTAAGGCCCTTCTTGGAGTCTTGGGGATGAAAGGCAGCATGGAATTGGGCTGTCGTTATTACAGTGAGTTCCTCGTATTGCTTTGGCAGATATAATGTTTCCCAGGCATATAACATTTTTTTTTTATTTAAAGAGGCAGCCTAGAGCACATTCCAGCTTGAAAGATTTTCCTTTCTGGATGGTGGTTTCCTTCTCCAAGTCCTTGGGAAAATGTTGCCACATGTTTTACTGGAATGATTGACTTCCTAGAAAAGAGCGTGTAGAGCCCTTGTAAAGATTTAATTTTTATGGGTTCTCTAATTCTTTCCGGAAAAACAGATCACTACTCAAAGTGACTCTGTGGGGTGTAGACCCTGATGGGAAGGCTGAGGCCGGCACCAAGGGTGCTGAGAGTTCCCATTTGGTGGTGGTGCTGGTGGTACATTGCAGGCTGTGGAGCTCAGGGCCAGAGGGAAGAATGTCTCCCATAGACTTGATTCGAATGTTGATTCCATTTCTTCTTAGTTGTGTGTCCTTGGGCACTTAATCTCATCCCTGAAATCAGGACCACATTATCTGCACTGTGGGATTAAATGAGATAGTGTATAGCAGTGGCTCTCAAGTCAGACCACTTTGCCCCCCAGGGGACATTCAGCAATGTTTGAAGATGTCCTTGGTTGTCACAGCTGAAGGGCGTGTGTGTGTGCTGCCGGCATCTAGTGAGTAGAAGCCAGGGTGCTGCTAACCATCCTGCAGTGCACAGAACAACCCCCCACAAAGAACTAATAGGCCCAGAGTGCCAACAGCACCGAGGTTGGGAGACCCTGGTGTACGTGACCACGTGGGGCAGAGCTTCCCTCCCTCTCCTCTTTCCTTTGGTCTATAATTTCCTCCCCAAGCTTTCTCCCTGCTGAAGACGCCCTTGGAATTTTAGATGTCTCCTTGGCTGGTTTGCTCTCCCGTTCTTCACAGTGATTATCTTGGAGATCTTCATTCCTGTAAGACCTCATAACCTACCAACTCTTTCCTCTCACTCTTAGCAGACGACAAACTGACAGAGAAAATAGACATCTGATGAGAGTTCATTCAACTTTCTGCTTCCAGACTCACTGACCAACCTTATCTACTTCTTCTTCTTTGTCTTTGGAGTCCTGATTTTCTTTGGGTGCTGGGTGGAGATGCCTTCATCTCAGAGAAGAGAGTCTAGCCTTGTTCCAGGGATGAAGCTTCAGTCCCAACTTTAGGTAATATGATGTATCAAGGAGTCTTCTAGAGGCCTTCTGGAAAATATTTTTCTCTCATTTAAGAGGGAGGTATATGAGGAGAGACTCTCTGCCCTGTGCCAACTCATGCTTCCTGACTATGAATTTGTCATCTAAGGTTTGATCCTCAGCGCTGTTGCAGCCATCTTGCAACCATGAGGCAAAAGTGAAGCAAATCACAGAGCTGTTAATTATGAGACCTGCTAACACTAAGTTGCTTAACTAATGGTAGCAAAAAGCTACTCCCTGACTTCTAAGATCTGAGTTCATGTCCCAGTCCTACAGGATTTGGGCCTGAAAGGATATCTAACAAATATACATCTTGTTTTATTCTTGTTCCAGGGAAATACCTCCTGGATCGTATCTCCATCCATCTCCCTCAGGATTCTCCTCTACCATTGTTTCCTTCCTCTCTTCTATATATTTTTAACCTTTCTTTCCTATTGGCTTCTTCTTATGAGATGCTCAAATCTCTCCCACCTTGAAAAACAACATATCATTCCCCAAACTATTCCCAAGCTCATCCCCTTCCAGGTACTTCCCTATCTTTCATCTTAACCATCATAGTGAGTTCTTGGTGAGTTTTGTCTACACTTGCTGTCTCCTCCTCCCCAAATCCCACCTGCCTCTCAACACTGGCAATCTGGATTCCCCTGGAACTTGGCCAAGTCACCAAGACTCCCACTGCCCTATCCAATAAATACTTCTCAAATCTTATCTCATCCTGACAACACTCTCTCCTTCCTTGGCTTCTGTAACACTGTGTTCTCTGTGGGGTTTCCTCCCACCACTCCAGCTGACTTTCAGTCTCTTGCATTGAGTCCCTTTCTTCTGCCCACATCTTAGAGGGTTCTCTGCCAGCTCTCCTGTCTTCCCCTTTGCTCCTAGTCTCTGGAAAATCTCATCGAAAGCCCAGCAGTGGTTTATCATCTATATACTCCCAAACTTCTGTCTCTAGTCCAGAACTTTCCTGATTTGAAATCCACATATTAATCTGCTCTTGCCCAACTCCACTTCGATATCTCCCAAGAACCTCAACCTTGACATACTCCAAGTTAATTTCGATGTCTTTCCTCAAAACCTCAGATCAGTCAATGGTGGCACATTTTTTCCTAGATGCCTAAGCCTGGGAACAACTGTTGACTTCTTCCTTTCCTCATCTTTACGCCAATGTTTCATGAATGCTATGAGTCATATTCTCAAAACATCTTTCTGTTTTCTCTGGTCCCCTATAATGTCTCCATTAACTAAGTTCTTACAGCTCTTTCCTAGCTTATCTCCCTGTTTCTATCTTGCCCTGCCACAACTCATTTTGCTTTCTAAAATGCAAATCTGATCATGTGTGTCACTCTCTTGCTTAAAATTCTACATTGGCTCATAGGATATGATCCAAGCTCATTACTGTGATTTATGAGGCTCTGTTGTCTGGTCACTTCTTCCCTTGCACTCTCTGAGACAGTGTAAGCGTGAGCCTCAACCTTCTCCTAGACTCTTCCACTACCACTCCCTCTGCCCCGCCCCACCCCAGCCTGGACGACCACTTGTCTCTGGAAGCTGAGATGTCACCTGCTTTTCACAAGTCCTCCTCACTCACCTGCCTGGATTAGAAGCCACTCCCATGTCTCATGTCTCTTTCCTACCTTGGAGCAAAGAACTCACTGAATTGAAGTCCTTTCTTTGTGTATCTGTATCCGTGGTAAACTGTAAGCTACATGAGGGCAGGCCTTGTGTCTAACTTATTCACCATTTGTAGATGCTCACTGAATATTTGTGGCGTGACAAGAAAAACAGGATGAATGAGCAGTTATGGAAGTGTCAAGTGTCCTCCAACACACCACACAGATGACATCTCCCTCTGCCAGTGGCCAACCCCCTTCCTCCTTTTCCACGTCTCTCTTCTGTGTCCCACTTTCAACCCATCACCTTCTAAAGTCCACATGCATTTTCTGCCCACCTTCACTTATGCAATCTTTTCAAGTTTCATTTAATGCTTAGGACAATTGTGAGGCAGCATTATTACTTTCGTTGTAGAGATAAAGTTCAGAGAGGTAAGTAAACTTCCAGAGGTCACACAGCTGAGAAGAAGCAAAGCCAGGATTCAAATGTTTGTCCTTTAAGCTCCGTGCTCCTCCCGCCACAATAATGAATGTTTCATTAGAGGTGTTTTGTTTACAGTATTGTTTAGCTGTTTATGTGAATTCATTGTGTATCGCTACCTAGAGTGTTGAGACAACGGAACTGGTCTTTTCTTAACTAGTATGGTCTCAGGAAATGCTTGTTGGTAGGTTAACTGACAATTTCAAATTAGAGGTGCCTGCAATTTCTGGGCAGAGGGTTAGGAAAGAGGAGTGTTCTTTAGGGTTGATTCCAAGACTCCACCTGGTTTCCTGAAGTTTGCATGGCCTAGAAAGTTAGCATCCAGCTTTGTGTTTCTGCAGCTTGGTCATGATTGGGTGCTTTGTTAACAGAGCTCCAGGGCTGCTAAACACAGCAAGTGGTAGCCCTGTCAGCATCCAGGGGCTCCTGGGGGAGTCCGGTTCTAGCATTTGGGTTCTATAAGATCCCTTTGAAAAATTTAATACTAACCTATCTGTCATCACTGTTTCTCAAGAAAAAGCCACAGTTGATCTCCCTCTTAGTATTATTCATTTGTCCTTTTATTTATTCACCAAATAGATATATTCAAAAAACATCTGCAGGCTTTGCATTATCCACTGGGAACACAGATCACAAACAATTACAATGACTAAAAAAATTCTGGGGGTGGAGTGTTAGGAAAGGCTCTCTGGAGGAAGTAATGACCTAGCTGAGATGAGGAAGATATATGAAAACATTATCCAGGTGTAGTGTAATGTGGGAAGCACTGCGGCAGGCACTGGAAGGGGATGCAAGAGAAGCCCAAGTCTTGGTCCCTGCCTTTTGGAAACTCAAAATGAAGTTAAATGGGCAAGGCAGCCTCCTATGAAATGGTTAAGAAACTCAGACGAGCAGTAGCTATTAAGTATCCAAATGGATGGGATAGATTTTAAATGCTAAACAACACCTATAAAGTGAGATCACTGGTTTAAGGGATCTGGGAAACTGGAGAGACTTCAGTTTGATGAAGAGCTGAAGGCTCAGGATGAGAACCTCACCACCTAAGGCTACCTCCTGGGGAAGTGAGTTCCCCGTCATTGGGGGTATTCAAGCAGGTCCAGAGGGCCACTTATGGATAAGGTTGGGTGGTCAGGGGAGGTGGCAGAATTCATATACAGAGGAGAACAGTGTGTTCTGAGATTCAGTTGTTCAAATACCTCTCATGATTTTTGTTATACCTCAACCCCAACCGTGTTATGATTTAGTCACTGTTTTAATTAAAGAGATATATTTTAAAAGGAGGCCAGTGCAGATCAACATTTACAGTGTAAATTATCTCTAACATTTTAACATTTATTAAGCAAAAGAAAGTAGCAAGGTGTAAAAGAGTGTGATGGATCCCATCACTTGTGTAAAAAGATATATATGTGTATATATGCATATATCTATGAATAGGTTTATATATATATTTTTATTTATCACCTATTGCTAGAAAATTTCAAATTATAAAATAGCTGGTAATGCTGATTGCCTCTGGAATGGGATACTGACAGTTCAGAGCACATATTGCCTACTCAAAAAAATTGAAAGAATGAGAAACATTTTAAAAACTCAGTATCAATCATGTGCCCTTTTGTATATTAGAATGTATGCTATATGTCCGCAGAAGGAAGAAGGCTTGAGAGGCTAACACCAAGAGGCTGCCTTTCTTTATTTTTCTATATTTTCCAAAATTAGTCCAGGGAACATATACATGGTTTTCGATTTTAAAATTGTGTTCAGTGACACTATTGGATAATGGAGAATAAAGCAAACAGGTATAAGCGGTAGGAGGAAGTAGTGAGAGCTCCACACAGACTGAGAGTAGAGATGGGAAGAACCATGGCCTCGAGGGACCTTTGTGATCCAAGAGGGAGTTTCAGCCTGGTTGGAAAAGGTTGGACCAGGGATTGGGTGGCGGTTTCACACGTGGGATCAGAGACTGACCTCCATGTTCTATAGTGAAGGGTTGAGGGGTAGGGAATGGCTGTGGCTCGAGGAGGAGCCCTGGAGGCTGAGAGCAGAGCAGCACCTGTGGAAAAAGAATGAGGAAGCTGGAGCAGGGGGCACAGGGAGGTGTCAAGCCTGAGACAAGATGGTGGTGATGGGGCCCCATGCAGATGCCAGGGCCACTGAATTGCACGGTCCCGGGGGGCAGCTTTCAGTTTGCAGTTATAGGCACAACCTCAGTAGCTGGACATGGCAGCCCTGTCTGGGTGGCAGGAGGGCTGCTAGGCAGGGTGAGGGCAGGCTTAGGGGGGACCCAGAAGTGACAGTTGAGGATGGGCAGTGGGGAGGCAGGGCCTTAGGAAGGGTCCTGCACTGGGGTGAGCTGGGGCCTGATGATGAGGGGACAGGTGGCCAGTCTAGGAAAATCTGGCATGGGCGAGCTTGTGTCCCAACTGCAGAGGTGGCACTAGCTGTCCTCCTGAGGTGGAGTTTGACCTTGGTGCACCTGCTGGTCAGCAATGGGCAGACGAAGTCGCTGTGTTATCTGCACGTGGTTCAATCATGCCCGTTCCAGTGGGTGTGGGCATGCCACATCTTAGGAAGTGCTGGCTGGATTGCAGGGGGAACTGGATGACCTCAGAGGTCATAGAACAACAGTAGGCGTACGATTCTAGGCAACTAAGAAAAGTCCTAACTGACTTGAGTTGTTGAGGTGGCAGGAAGGCCTGTGGTTTCCGAAGACGGAGAGGACAAGCGGGAAGGAGATCTGTGAAAGGCAGGGCATCTCCTCAGACTTGATTTGTTGGATAAATGCACGATGCCCTGACAGGAAGGGCCTCGGGCAGCAGAGAGGAAGAGAACATCACCCCCCTTCCCTTTTTCTCGTGGTTGATGGAAGGGGTCCTACCTCAGTGGGATTTAGTAAAATCAACTTGGCCTTCCACCCTGATCCAAACTATTGAAAATTCCAGTTCATGTAAGGCATCTCTCTCAGATGGCTTTACCAGTTTCCTTGGAAATAAAGTTAAGGCCTCTTAGAAACCTTAAATCTGAGGCTCGAAGAACATTCTTTCCCACAGTTCTGAAACCTAACACTGTATTCCTTTCTCTGTTTGGGATTCCAGCAGAGATGGCTGCTTCCCTCTCTTTTCAGACGAGGCAGCAAGATGACATACTTTCCTTTTTCCTAATTTCCCTTAGAAGAGAATGACATTTGCTTATACAGTTCTATTTTTTTCCTTTTGGTTTTTAATTATAAAAAGCTTCTAGCAGCTGATTTATTATATAGGGAACAAATTGTGTCTTTGAGACCCACTGCACGGTAATTACTTGAGTTAGCACTGCAGATATCTATGCAGGGGCCAGCAGTCAATTTTGACTCAGAATAGATAATACACGGACTGCTATTAAGTTTAATGTAGATTAATGTGAGTTGCTTCCCTTTGCATGTATGTACGCAGGTACCAATAATTAAGATTAATTTCCACTAGATAGAATGGCCTTCACTGTGCACAGTGCCAGAAAATGCTTCTTTAATAGCTGTTAATTGGATATATTTGCTTTGATGGTGAAATTCTGATTAGTCTTGTTACCCTGAAAACTCCCCTCCTTGCTACTCTCACCCCTGCCCACTCTTTAGGAGAAAAAGAGATGGACGATAGCAGAGTCGGAGCTTTGGAGTTGATGAGCTCTTCTGCACCCTTTCACTCAAACCCACCCCATTCGCTCCAGTTTTGAGTGAATCAGCCCTTGCTGCTTCTACTGGCTGAGCGCCTACTGGGTGCTAGGTGCTTTATTTACAGGTTCATTCCTAATGACAACAGTGTGAGGTGGAAATGACCCCCCTGTTTATACAAACGAGGATCTGGAGGTTCAGCCAAGTTAAGGCATTTGCCCAGATCCCAAGCTAAAAAGTGGTGATAGAATAGGGATCCCAGCAGGTTCACTCTCTGAGTAGATACATAAGGATTTAAAAAATTGCCGAGATGGGCCATTATGCTATTGGCACTGTTGTTCTTTTTCTATTTTCTTGTTTCTCTGAAGGTCCTCAAGCCTGAACTGAAGCAACGGCTCCCTCATCTTCTCTGTGTCTCTCTTCACTATTACCCACCCCCTTCCCTGTATGGAAGGGTTCAAGGCCAATGAGAAAGAAAAGGCAAACCCTCAGTTAGTCAGAAGCACCAGAACAAAGCCCATTCATTTCTTTAATGGGTCTCAAAGGCTGGTTTATGTAAGGCAAAGTTGTGAAATTGTAACCGTTCTAGAGAGAAGCTCTGCTTCTCCTTAGCGCTAATGCCCCTCTCCATCCCCATTCTGCAATGGGAGCTTCCTTCCTTATATTTTCACGTTTTTCGCATTGCATAGGTACTCTTATAAAAAGCAAAGTTCCCGGCAACAGTAACTCATAACCAGCTTCTACTGGCTAACTCCGGTAGTGAAGGGATTTGGTTAAGGGAACCATATGAGGAGGAGAAAGGCACCAAGATGAACTTGGCTTTTCTCTACTTTTGCTCCAGGCTGGTGGAGGCTCCAGAAGCCCTGAGGTACCAGAGAGAGGCTCTGTTGTGGAGCTGACAGTCCCTTGGCAGGTGCGAGCTTCTAGGACTGGTCCAGCCACCGCCTTCCTTTCTCACCACTGGCGGCCGTTATCAGCCTGGCTCCCAAATCCTCACCTGACACATGCTGCCCGAGGAGTCTTACGGTTGGGAAGAGATGAAATGCCCTGACTTCTCCTTGATACTCTGTCCCCACGTGGCTCCGAGTTGAAAGGAGCGATTTAAGTTTTATGTCCCATCTATCTTGGGTCTTCTTAGAGTTTCGTGGGCCCCTTTGAGCAGGAGTTGAAAGTGAAATTAGAAAAAAATATTATTGAAGTTTAGATACCAGGACATGATTTAGGAGACAAGAGATGCTGGATTCAGAGGTCTGCAGACAGACCAAGAACCTGGCAGCAATACTGGCATTTCAAGATGTTAACAGTTGGGACGTGATACATTAGCAAGGAGTGGAACCTGAGTGGGACCCGCAGGATTAACCACAGTAATGCAAGTAATCATAGAACTGGGAGACCTGGCAGAGCAAAGCACTGGTAGCCTACGTGAGGTCTGCTCTGGCTTGAATGAGCCGGACAGACCCTGGGAGCTCAGCGTGGCTTTCTTAGAAAGGTGCAGTACAGAATCGTTGAATTTAATTCTGTGATTTTGCTGTGTGCAAATGGTGGGAAGACTTGAGAGACAGTGACATGCCCTGAGGCCCTGGCAGGGACGGTAGCCTGACCACCTGGGGCTTATGCCGATGCCTGTTATCATTGGTGAAATGTGGGCAACGGCTGCTGCTTCAGCAGCTCCTGAGGCTGGCACTGTTATTAGGGCTGGAGTTTCCTGTGTCCCATTATTAAGGGGCATTGTTCAGACCCATTCCTGCTTTGACTGGGATATTGGAGATGGAAGGATGGATGGATGGAAGGACAGTAGATGGAGGAAAAGTGGATAGAACGAAGGAAGAAATGGATGGATGAAACCTGAAGTATAAAATTGAATTGGAGTGTTCTGTGCAGTTCAGGGTTTCGTGCTCAAGAACGGAACTGCAGAGACAGAGAAAACCTGGAGAGTGACAAGGACCAAGGAAGATTCATTAAAAAAAAAAAAATCCCAACCCTTGACTACACTCAGTATGATCTGGGATGTACTCAGAGCTAACACTGAAAGACACGCATAAAGCCAGCTTTAGCACAGTCACAAACCTCCTGTATTTCAGTCTGACAAACTGCTTCAAGAAGGTCGTTTTAACACAAATTAACAGGAACATTTCTTTTCATTCTATTAAATTATTATACGGAACATGAGGTAGTTATGGATTGGAATTATTACTGGGACTAATGGGTGGGATGTTCATGGAGGCAGGTTTAGCAGGAAATTTACCATTAAAAGACTGTCCAGTGCTGAGGTAGACTTCCTGGTGACCGCCTGAACTCCTGGTCATTGAAAACGAATTGTCAGGCAGGTGGTGAGAGTGATTCCTGCACTGGGTCAATGGTTGGACCAAAGACCTCTCATTTTAATTCCTAGGTTTTATGTTTCTAGAATCAAGAAGGACTTAGATAAATTCTTATGTGGCAGATCCCATTACAAGTTCTTACTAGAGGCTGAAATATAGTGTAATACAAATTTATGGAGTGACATCAAGGAGGAAGGAAGGGAAGAAGAAAGGAATAAAAGGCCGGTAACTAACATATCCTGTGCTGGGACCTATGCTGGAGCTTACATGGTCTCGTTTAATCCCCACGATTACCCTGAGAGGTAGGTGTGGTTGGCGGCACTCTCAGATGAGGAAACAGATGCTTAGAGAGGTGAAGTGACTTATCTGAGGTGACACAGTTAATTAGCAGCACAGATGGGTTTTTTGCCTAGTCTTTCTGAAGCCTAAATCCAAGCTCTCTCTGCCATGCCAAGCGCCTCCTAAAAATGCACTTGCCTGGAAATTCCCCGGGTGATGCTGTCCACATGGCTCTAGCCAGGTGGTCTGGGGTCTGAAGCGATGCGACCTGCCTGACCTTCTGCTGTTATCACCTCGAGGCAGGAGGGCAGAGTGGCTAGTGCATTGAGCAGTTAGAGGTACCACCCTCTCCCAGTCGTCCCCTCAACAAATATATCACCAAAATATTATAACTGAGTAACACTCCATTACTTATAATTTTTTGATATCGTATTTTGACTTGGAAGTCAGGAAACAAGCTTCCTGTCCCAGGGCCAGCTTTTATCCTTTTTGAGACTCTGTTACTTTATATTAAAAGGAAAGGAAAGAAGGAAAAGCTAAATTATCTCTAAAGTCTTTAAAATTATATACATTTATCATGTAATATATAATTAAATGTAAAATATATGTGTATATATCTGTACATATACATATGTATATATACATCTGTTAATATTTAAATCAACATCTGTTTATCTACACTAGTATCAGCTACAGTGATATAATTATCTAATAATCTAAAAACAGAAAATAGTTTAGTATCAACTGTTCAGCTTTAGAGTGCATTATTTAGTGATCCTGCTACAGATTTACTTAAAATAATAATAAAATACAGTTTTATTTCCTAATAGCACCCTGATTGGTTGGTGCCCTCCTAGGAGGCTTGAGGGAAATTCACTTGGGTTGAAACAAAATCATCCGCAAAGTAATGGCCACCAACCAAGAGCTGACCACAGTCATGTGGGCTCTGGTGTCAGACAGGCCTGGGTCTGGGTCCTGACTCTCACATTCCCTGGTTAGAGTAATCTCAGGTGGGTTATTTACCTTCTCTGAGCTTCAGTTTCCTCACTGGAAAGTGGGACAAATAGTACCTGCCTCGTAGGATTGTGAGGGCCAGACTTACGCACAAGTTGGCAATCCACAGACGGTGGCTGATATTGTCACGCAGGTCTTTACATTTGCCCACACCCAGCCCTCAAGTGGTTCTTCTCTTGGGTCGCATGCTCCGCTGGGTTACAGAGGGGCCCTTGTCAATCACGTGGGTCAAAGGCAGATCATCACGACTGTAGAAATGAAAGTGTCTGAAATGCGACCTCCGGAAAAGCCATTTCCATTGCTTTTAGCCATGCCAGGGAGGGTATATGGGGGGTTCCCCTGCCTCTGTAAATTAGCTTCCAGACAGCGGCTCCACCCTCCTCCCTCTGTGGTGGGCCCTATTGCCAGAGTGCCCGCAGGCCAGCGGTCCAGGCAGGAGGGGGTTAAAACCAACATTTGCAGATAAAGAGGTAAACATATTTACATTCCTCTCTTCACACTTTATGCATATGTCATGCAGTGAATAGTTTTAGAGGTCTGTTTGTACTATCTCTCCAGAATTTTTACAGTCTAGAGGACACAAAATCTCTATAAAGTGACTTATTGAAATAGAAGCAGATTGGTAAAAACGTTTCCCTCTTATGAACAGTGAAGAATGATCCTCTAAATGAAATCAGGAAGGAACTGGACAGAATCTTGTTTAATGGTCTGACAAAATGAATCACAACGATTCCAGACATCCATCACTGCTAAAAGGGAACCACAAATGATCTGTGAACCACTATGTATTGATTACCCATGTAGTACAAGTGTCGGATTTAATGTTCACACACCATAGAGAGGCGGCAGGGACAGATGGTGCCTTAACTCTTCTTTGATAGATTTTAATGGTGAAATATTGATTTCTATCTGGCCAAGGCCTGCTGTTAGGGGCCAAAGTCATTTGTTGGGTATTGCTGGACACCCAGTCGGCCCGGCGTAATCAATCATTTTGGGCAAGGCAGGTGAAAATTCAGAGGGAAGCACCTTGGAACACAAACTGGCGGGTGATGTGTCTGAATCCAGCCACCTAGAGAAAGAGAGAGAGAGAAAGAGAGAGAGAGAGAGAGAGAGAGGGAGAGGACTCTTGGAGATTGTGCTTGTAAAGAATTATTAATGATGAGACATGTTTACTGAGGAGAGTCGCAGCGAATCAGAGCTGACGTGAAATAGTCTCGGAGCCTCGTGGAGAAAATGAGCCTCTAGCTAAGAGGGACTATATTTTATTTAAACATCCTTCTAAGGCTGAGAACTCAGGTAATCTGTTGTGTTACAAGCCACTGGCTGTTCTTGCCATCCAGAGAGATAACACTGAGACGCTAATAGGAACACATCAATCACAATCAGGCTGCAATTCCAGCGGTGTCTCTCCTCCCAGCTCCTCTTTAAGCTCCTTAAATAGCGGTGATAACATAGTTCGGGGGCTGCTGAGAGGGGCTCTCCCCTCCGAGGGTCATATTCATAAAGTGAAAAGCTTGCCAAGTCAGCACCCAGGGAAACAGGTCTGTGCCGGGGAATCCCGTGTGGGGAGAGAGGGAGGAGCATGGGCCATCTGGGAGGGTTGGGATCCAACAGGAGAATTTTCTGTTCTCTGTGGCCCTCCCGGGTTTTGTGATGTCAATTCTACCTCCTTCCCAAGAAAGGGGTGTGAGCATGTGTGTTACATGTAATTATTAAGTAACAGGACTCATTTTCTTGGGCAGCTTATAAAAACGTCTTAAAGGCAATCCCCAAATGGAGAACTCCACATATTTGGAGTGATGGCAACCTCTTGGGAATCGGTGTGTGGCTTCCCAAGAAGAACCTGGGACGGGGTCGTGTGAGGCAGATTGGGGCAGCCGGGGCAGGTCCTCTGAGCCTCTGCAGCTCTGTGCCAATCTCTAGCCTGTTGCCTGCAAGGCCAAGCGTCTGTTTGCTGGTTTGACTTTCCTGTAGGCTATGAGCTACAGGAGGTGGCAGTTGTGTCTAATGAATTGTTGTATCATCAGTACTAACATACGATCCCGGGACTCACAAGACGTTCAGTATGTGACTACGGCTGAATACATACATGCAGGTGTTTGCGTTGAAAGGCAGTCAGTCATACTGCTTTAGTCATACTGCTTTGCACCTTTTGAGTGTCCATCTAAACGTATGTGTTGTGTGTGCAAATATACACATTCATGAAGGAATGCACTGACCTTAGAAAGACGTGTAACACATGTTTCATTTATTTGTGTGATTTACTTTCTAGGAGACAGCATAGTGCAAGATGACAGCCTGTACTCTAGGGCCAGACTGCTTGAATTCAAATCCTGGTTCTGCGCCACTTACTAGAAGATGACTTTGGACAAGTTGCTTCAACTACGTGTGCCTCAGTTACCTCATCTCTGAAATGGGGATAATAGTACATATGTTTCAAGGATTAAATGACTTAATAGATGCAAAACATTTATAATATTACCGGGCATACAGTAAGCATAAATGTTTTATATTACATATTTATGTTTAAATTATATATTTAGCCATGGCATTACATTCAAAATCTTTATATAAATATGTATATATGCATGGAAGTAATCAGCCTTTAGATGGTTGACATTAGGAATCCCAGCCAATATTTGCCTCATTCTCAGTGATACAACAAAACTTGAACTGAGAGCAGTGAGTTTAATTTGGTGGTTGTTTGGAGGAGTGGCAGGTATTTTGATTCATTAGTAAATATGTATACTCTCAAGCTATCTCATATTGGGGCTTCAATGAGCCTGTACTTGCCTGAGTATGTTTATCTCCCAAAACCTGTTTGCAGGGGTGCGTGTCTCTAGCTGAACAAGTGTACGTGTTGGAGCGCACATACAGAGCTCTGCAGAGCAGGATGAGGCCAGCTTTGCGGACTGCCCCGGCTGTGCAGCCTACCCCCAGATGCCAGCGTGCAGGAGGCAGATCCCGCTTAGATTATCTTGCTTACCTAATGATTTTTGCTTCACTGCCTTGCTCGATTGTGTTCACCAGGATGGCAGGCTATTAAAATGTCAAGGCACATTGAATTGTTGTTATCCAGGAGAGAGACCTTTCCAATCAACCTGTGTTCTGGGGGTTGCATAAACTCCAAGAAGGCGATTGGAGAAAGGCTTTATGGCTTTTTTACAGAGATGGGGGTGAGCAGGGAGGTTGGGAGAGGGCCCTGGGAGGAGGAGAGGTGGGACATTAGTCGGGGTTTATGGCAGCTGGAGTGTGCTAATTAAAATGCCAGTTCCTCAAACAGGTATTTGTGGCTCCTTGCCTTTGCGTTTATGGGTAACCGCAAAAGGGCCTCGCTGTGCGATGCGATGCTGCTGTGGTTTAAAGAAGGGAGAGGGGCGGTGACTCCCAGTGGGAGGTGGAGTGAGGCTGAGAGGCTGCAGTGCAGCGAATCAGGGTACGAAGAGCAATTTTATACGGCAGAAATACCAAGGAGGTACATCGCCGGTTGGCAAGAAGGGCTAGAGAGATAAACAAAGGTTTCCTTGGCGCTCCGCCTGTCCCAGCTCTGCGGAGGGCCACGATCTCTGCACCACGGGAGGTGGTGGGCGTTTGGGGGGGGGGGTGTGTGACAGTATTGAGCCACCGGCGACAATGTTACCCACGCGGCACCTCTGGCCCGGTCTCGCCAAAGCCACCTGGGACAGTCTGGAGACGGTCTTCTTTTCATGCCGTCAAGTCTCATTTGGCCAAGGATTTATTTTCCTTCCGGGAGAGAGGGAGAGAAGGGGCAAAGGACGTTCTCATAAAGTATTCAGCGATCAGAGCCGCCGAAGGCTCCAAGCAGACACTCAAACTTGCTTGGATTGACTTTTCCCCTTTGTTCACATAATCTCACAAACATTTGGTTTTCCCCGGCCACGTCTGTTTCGTTTTTGTTTCAGAGAGACGGCTTTGTTTTTGCTTGGGTCTGGCTCTGCCCGGCGCTCCATTGGTCCCTCCCCCTCGCCTCGGGCATCATTGGCTGCGCCAGCTCGGTGGCCGCGGGGGACGCGAGGCGCCGTCGCCTTTGTCAGTTTTATCAGCTGCAGTTTTATGTGCGCGCATCTCTGTGCGCGCGCGCACACACACACGCACACACACGCCTGCGCTCGTTCCCCACCCCCCCTCCCCCGCCCAGCCACCCCGCCAATTTCCCTGCCTCCGTCCCCATAAGTCACACCCACCGTCATTCTCAAGTCCTCGCCCTTCCTCTCCATCCGTGCCCTCCGGAGCTCTCCACTTTCGTTTCTGGTCCCTGGCGCAGCCCATTCTTCTGGCTTAAACCAAATCTCACTCACGTTTCCAGCTTCCCTTCCTGCCGGCTTCTCTCTCACCTGGCTGAGCACGTCCAGAGTATCTTTGTAAGGCTACGGTCTGACTTCCCCATCCTTGGGTCCTCCTTCCAGAAGGCGGACGGAGGGCCCCGGGAGTGTCTCTGGCCTACCAGCCCTGCTTTGGTCTGTTTTCCCTAACTTCTCCCTCCCAGCCCACTGTTCCGGGGGCCCATCCTAACGCTCCCTCCTTCCCCTCCCCAGCGGCTGAGGTACCTTTCATGGAATTTCCAGGGCCCCTTTATCACTCCCCTAGCTTTATCATGCTTTATTGAAATATCTGTTTACTTGTTTTGAAGTCCTACAAACTTGGTACTTCACTCATTCAATCAACAAATATTTGTTGAGTATGTACTCTAAGTATTAACTACTGTTAAGTATTATTCATATAATGGGAAGAAAAACAGACACAGTACCTCCTCTCCTGGCATATGTATAAAAGGCTCTCTGCGTCAGGCTACCGTGTTCTATTCTGTAACCTGGGACATACGGAGGCTCAGTACATTTGGAATGGATGGATGAAAGGAAGAATACATCCTCTCCCTGACCTCTTAAGCGGCTTCACCAGTATTTTCTGTTTGCTGTTTCATTATGCAAAACACAAGCTTGTTAGCAGGTTTTACTTTCTCAAACTCCTGTATATCCATGATCTCCCTGGGTCTCTGAAGCCACCCTATGACGTGGCTTTGGTCCATTTCTAGCGTTCCATTTTATTAAGGCTCAGTGAGTTCAAATGTTATTAAGGCTCAGTGAGTTCAATGCCGAAGGTCGAATGGCTCCCTACAGATGGAGCCCAGCCCAGACTTGACCCTGGGCCCCTGCACTCCTAGACCAGCGCTCTCTAGATGACACACAGGCCCGCGTGTCTCACGTGCCCACCACATGCCTCCCAACCATAATCCCAGGAAAACGGCAAAAGGGGGAAAAGCCTGATCCTTTCTTTCCATTTAATTCTCTTTCAGATTCCTCCTGGACTCTCCCTGGCACGAGAGGTATTGCTTAAGAGGGAGGTTGATTTAATGGATGTGAAGATATGATTTCTTTTCTTAGCTTCTCCTTAGCTCTTACCCTTGCCCCCAGTGATCTTTCTGGAGAATGGTTGGCTCAGCTTTAATTGGATTTTCTGACAGTCACCAGGAACTTGAGGCTGAGTGCTGTGCCCATCACCAGGGTCAGTTCATTTCCATGATTAATTTAATTAATATAACTAGGTGGCCCCATGTGCCTGGTCTGAGAGGGACAGAGCTCCCAGCTGCTTTCTGGACCCTGTGCTGATGGCAGCTTTGGTTCCATGCTAGACACCTTAACCTCATCTGCTTGTGGCGTTTGAGGTCCCGGCTGTGTGGCCAGGCCAGAGCTTCTGGGACCCCGGGCTGCTGCCGCCTTGAGTCTATAGCTGCCACGGGGGGAAGGTGAAGAGGGGCACGGGAGGGACTGCGTCCCCAGCAGTGAAGCATAGCTCTGCTTCTCCTGTGCTGCCCTGCAGACAGCGTGGGCTCTGTGTATATCAGCTGGGGTTACTTGGGGTTACTGTGAGTTCCAAGTTCCTTATCTGTCAAATGGGAATAACAAAGACCACCTTCCAAGATTGCCGCAAGAATTCAAGGAGACGGTGTCTGTAAAGTGACCATCTCAATGCCTCATACAGAGTGCACCAAACCCCTATGTGTTTCTCTCTGGTGTAAACACACGCAAAGGCAGACCCATGTCTGCACACGCACGGTCACAGGCTTCCGCCTCCCAGCCAGGCTCTTTGTTTATTCACTTCCATCTCACGGTTTTCTAAGATGCCTTTAATTTCCTTCCTCCTGCTTCTGCTCTCCTTTCCTCCTGCGCTCTCTTTCCCACATCCTCTCTGCATTTAGCTGCGTGTCCTGCCCTTTTCGTGACGTTTTCTCATGTGGGTTCTGCCCGATGACAGCGAGTCGTGTGATCTGGGGTCAGTTCCTTACCTCTTTGGGCAGGTGCTCCTTCTCTCTGGTCAGGAGCACATTTCCTGGCCGTGTTGTCCTGTTCTGTAGTCATTCACCTCCATGTCTGTCCCCCATCAGATCCTGGGCCCCTTGAGGCAGGGACTCAGTGAGCGAGCAAATAGGGGAGACTTGGAAAGGGTTGGTGGAAGGAAGGAGAGAAGGAAGGACTCTTTATGATACCAAGTTGGTCTTACGAACGCCACTGGATGCAGGTGGCCACCACTGGCCCCTACACAGCTGGATGCAAATTCAGAAGAAGTGCTCCCTTCCTCCAGCCAGGGGATGGACTTGCCCAGTGGAGCGCAGGGCTGGCTTTCAGACCTCATTTGTCTCCTTGGCTCTGGTGCAGGGCACACTGCACTGCGTGTGTGTTATGCGGTAAAAGGAGGCCAGGATGCAGTGCAGGCTGCCCGGGCACTGGTCTGACTCACGTTGCCTGTTGAAGTCGCCCAGGCTTCTCCTGTTAAAGAAGTCTTTGCCCTTGGCCTGCTCCATGGCCGTAGAGCTGCAGTGAGGCATGCATAGCTCCTCTCCAGTGTGACAGTGCCACCTGCACCCCGGTAGACATGCTGTCCTCTGACAATGGCCGCCACCTTCACAGTAGTGGGAAGAAAGAGTACCTCCTAACCTCATGTCCCTTGAAGGCTACCCTCAATGGACGACCTTTCTGCTTTAATATTATTGTAGAGGATGGCAATCACACGTATAGCTTCTTTTATTAAGTGCCTGGTTAATACTAATTAAAACTAATGCCTAGTTAAAACACTGTGCAATGTCTTTTGCTCCCCACAAAACTCCATGGAGGAGTAAAAGTCTCCCCATTTCACAGATATGGAAGTTAAGGCTCAGAGAAGTAAGAGTGAGTGGAAGACACCTCCTAGCACCCTGTGGTGTGCTGTCCTCCGGGATGGGGCCCGAGCTCTGGGGTCTCTGATCTGAGGATTCTCTTTAGTGTTTGGCAGATGTCTGGGTAGGACCTAGCGGTTAGGTGGGAAAGTGCACCTCTGAGTCGGGGGGGCAGATATGGTTTGAGGAACAGGCTGGGTTACAGCTTTGTTTGGCCAAGGCCTGGCCCAGATCAAAACCATATGGACACTCCTGTCCTAAAACAGCATCTCTTTTCTTCTTGCCAAGGAAGAAAAAAGAGATTGAAACTTTGAGCTCCCAGGAGGCAGCACACACTTGGGGGTACTTTTCCTAATATAGCTTGTAGGAATATGAAACACTTTTGTCACTTTTTAGAAGTGGGGGAGGCAGAAAAAGGTCATACTTTCATCTCTTCAAGTTTCCAATAATAAAATGAAATTGCTTTTTTCTTAATCTCCTGCCCTTTCAATAAGTCTCAATGCTCTCAAGTTACTAATTTTTCCATGATTTCCTGAAATTTCAAGTCTCTTTCCTCTGCTGAGGGCTGGTATTTGCCATAGCCTCAGGCTGAATCTACCAGCAAGTGACTTTTTAGATAACTTAAAAAAAAAATCCATTAAGAATGGCAGCATTGTAGGGACTGGGGTTGGGGGGAGGTGAGCATATCTCTACAAATCTACATAGAAAACACAGACAGACCTGAGTTCAAAAGACTGTCCTACCACTTACGGAGCAATTCCTGAATCTCCGTGAGCCTCAGTTTTTGCATCTGTAAAATGGTGGCAACTATGAAGGCATCAGAGGGACACCGTGGGGAATGAATGAAATGACATGTGTGAAGGAGTGGGACAAAATCTGGCCCACATCGGGCTTTCCTAGATGTTTACCTCTCTCCCTCCCAGTCATTCTCGCCACCTCGATCCCCAATATAGGCTGCTCCCATGTAACACTTGTTTGATTTAACTCCATGCAGCTGTTACGGGTTCCATGCCTAATTACTATATTTTCACTTAGATTAGTGAAAATAATCTAGTTCATCTCATAAAAATAATTAGTTCTTCTCATACTCCCCACTACAAGTGGGGTTCCATCAAGGATAAATTTGCTATGCATCTCTTCTGCTAACGTGGCCATCTTGGGTGTTGCATTGGTTTTAAGCTGGCAGCTCACAGAGAATGGAGGCTCTGTTACACTTTCTTTGCATCTCATGCCATGTGGCCACTTGACACTTGTCTTTGAACATCTGACCACTGTAAACATGTGACAGAGGCAGTCTTGCTTAGTGGTTATGAGCACGGAAAGAAGCCTCCGACACTGAACGGGAACCCACTGATGAGTCCCTCTGAGCCTCAGTATTCCCGTTGGTTCAATGGGGATAATGGAGACTATCTCCCAGGGTTAGTGTGGGGAAATCACAGATGTAAAGAGTGAGCCCTATGCCTGGTACTGAGTAAATGTCTAATAAACTATAGCTATTATTTTTGTGGTTGTTATTTTTATTCTTAATGCTGTGTGAAATTATCAGCATTATCTATCTGTCTATCTATCTATCTCTTGTGAAATATTCCTAGTGATTTCCATTATAATTTCTGAATAAACCATTCTTCACAAAACAATGGCTCCAAGACAGAATAAAAATGTGCCGCAGCCACTTCAAGGAGCATTTTCCCCTGTGCAGATTATGAACGAAATACATTTAATTTGCTCACTGCATCTTTAAAGAATTGTTTAAGGCCAGTCAGCATTTAGAATTTTTACCTGAACTTTGCAAAGCAAATGACACAGTCAAATATATTAATATAAGCAAACATCTTATTAGCCTTGAAAAGTTAGTTTATACACGTAGCAATGATTTGTATTAACAGCAAAGGAGCTATTCTTCCTTCTAGAAATTCTATTAACTGTCCACCTTCATGTGTCAAAGAATTCTTCAGAGAGGTTCTCATCTGTTCATTCTATCATAAATATTTGCTGAGCCACAGAGGATGTGGAGATTAGCAAGATACAGTTGGTCCCTACCCTCCAAAAAGTCTTGGTCTGGTGGGGACGCCAACCTGGATCAATACACCTTTGCTGCGGTAGAAGTACACAGAGGGTGTTATGGAGTCAGAGGGAAGGGGCTTTTTATCAGGCTTGAGGAGTGGTAGAAGAAGAAAAGGGAGGTCAGGGAAGGCTTTGTTGAAGAACAGAGATAACTGCGCCACAGAGAGGAGGGAGAAACACCCTGGGTGTATTGGGGAAGAGTAAGTAGTATGATGTGGCAAATGAAGGGAGGTGAGGCAGAGATACAGGTTGAGCTCCGAGATGATCACCAGGACCAGAGTCAGGCCAAGGAGAGTGGACAGGATCCCATGAGTTTCCAGGAGGAAAGTGATGAGATCACCTTTGTGTGTTCGATTACTGGGAGGATAGAGGAAGGACTTGGGAGTGTGGGGAGGGGTTCTGCTGAAGCTCGGAGAAAGGTAGAAAATTGCTTCTCACATGTGGTCCAGGGACCAGCAGCATCTATATAACCTGGGAGCTTGTTAGAAATACAGACTCTTTATCTCCACTATAGACCAACTGAATCAGAATCAGCATTTTAACAAGGTCCCTGAGTGATGTGTAACCACACTGCATTGGGAGACTCTTGGAAAGGTTGGGACTGAACTAGCATGGGGCAGTGGCATTGCAGATAGAAGGGGATGGATTTAAATCCTGTCTAAGTCTCTGTTTCCACTGAAAAGTGAAATGATTTAGCAGGTAGTAACTGAAGAATTTGGGGGTAAGTTATCTCTAGAAGCTGCTGTGTAAATGTGCATTTTGGGACATCAGATATGTAAGTTCGTTAACTGCCCAGAGTTTATTAAGAAGTCCTAAAATGTGCTAAAAGGAAATGTGAAAGATGAATTGCTTATGCAGGGCTAGAGAGAGTGCTAGGTAAATACCATTTGAGGAGATAATTTTAAATGAGTGGGTCTTCCTTAGCTTGTTCTAATAGCCTTATGGGTATGTAATGTGCTTGGGGGTAGGAGGTTGGGGCCATGGATGGATAAGCAGTATTGAACCAGTGAATGGCTGGCAAGGCCTGGGGTTGGGGGTGACCTTTCTTTTAGAACATCTCCATTCATTCAGACATTCACATACTGAATATTACTCCAGACACTGGGAATATAGAGATGAACTAGACAGAAGTGTCACAAACTGAAGGTGTTTGAACAGCCACATGTGTGGAAATGGGTGTACAGCAAGAACAGCACCTTGCCAAGCTTTGCAGGCTTGGCACATGTTCTTAAACACATGGGTTCTGGGCCAGAGACACCCACACTCCAAACTTTTCTTCTTGGCATCCTTGGGTAAATGCTGTAAACTCTTTGTGCCTAAGCTTTCACATTGCAAAATTAGAAAGATAACACTCCTCAGAGTAGTTATCAGGAAAAGATGAGCATATGTGTGTAAAATGCTCACAAAGGGTATCAACCATCATCACCATCATCACCATCACCACCATCATCATAACCATCACCATCACCATCATCACCATCACCATCATCATCATCACCATCATCACCATCACCATCACCATCACCATCATCATCATCACCATCACCATAATCGTCATCACCATCACCATCACCATCATCATCATCACCATCACCATCATCATCACCATCACCATCATCATCACCATCACCATCACCATAATCATCACCATCACCATCATCACCATCACCATCACCATAATCATCATCACCATCACCATCATCATCACCACCATCATCATCACCATCACCATCATCATCACCATCACCATCACCATAATCATCACCACCATCATCACCATCACCATCATCATCATCACCGTCACCATCACCATCATCACCATCACCATAATCATCATCATCATCACCATAATCATCGCCACCATCATCATCACCATCACCATCGCCATCATCAGCATCATCGTCATCACCATCATCATCACCATCACCATCATCATCATCATCACCACCACCATAATCATCATCACCATCACTGTCACCATCACCATCACCATCATCAGCATCATCATCACCGTCACCGTCATCATCATCAACACCATCATCACCATCATCATCACTATCATCTTCATCATCTTTGTTGGTATATTATCTCTCACTTTGCTTTTACTCTTGTGAGAGATACCACAGAAATACAAAGCACACATTCTCAGCTCTCAAGAAATCTCCTACCTAGTTGGAGAAAGAGTACACACCCATGGGAGATGGATCACCAACAACAGAAACTAAATATAAGCTCAGGCCCATAGTGGGGCAGGCCATCAGTGTGAGGGGCTCTGAGGAAGGAAGGTGCACTCCATGGGCTGGGATACCCAGGAAGGGCTTCTGAGGAGAGCTGCTGTTGAGGCAGGAGCGTGAGTGAGAGGGCAGAAGCCCCTGCAGTCCCACTGGAAGTAGGACAACAGCAGTGGACCCCTACAGATTTGGGGAGAGAAGCATTGATTGAGAGCAGCCTTTTGGCATAAGGCTCTCGTTGTCCACAAAGGGGGCAGTCCAGAGGGTGGTGCCAGCTACATCTCGCTCAAGATCCCTCAGCAGGTGAGTGGGTGTGCTGGGATAGGAGCCCAGTGCTCCGGCACCTGAGTCAGTGCTCTTTCTGCCTCAGCAGTTTTGTGTCTGCATAAACCCCCAGCATGTAAGGAGCTCCCCAGTGCCCGGGGGGAGGGGTGGGGTTACATGCACAAGGTGGGTAGAAAAGGGCGCTGGGCTCTGAGGATGATCAGGCATGAGATCCAGCCTCTGTCGCAATCCACTGGGTCCCCTGCAAGCTGGCTCTCTTAATGGCTCCTCCTGTCTCTTCTGTCCCTCTCTTCCTCAAATGTGTCCCAAGGACCTACTGTATGCAAGGTCTCGTGTTAAATGTTGGAAATGCAGAACTGAGGGCAACCTGCAGCCCCTGTCTTCAAAGAGCAGGTGTGGAGAAGGTTTTCAAGATAAGAATGAAACTCCACTTGGTTGGCTCAGAGATCTGAGGTTCCATCATAAGCCTTGAGAAAGCACGCAGTGATTGATTAGCAATGTCTGCCAGGGATGTGAGAAGAGACGAGTGGTTGCTCCAGACCTGTGCATCTTTCTCCAAATACAAGTTCTGGACCTTGAGAATGTTTACATTCGTGACTCACAACCCTAAAAGCTCATGCGCACTAGTTAGTGCAATGATGAGATCTTAGCACTAGAGATAAGAAAAAACAAAACCCATCCACTAACCAACCAAAACCACAAACAGAAAACATCCCATCCAACAAACAAACAAACGAACAAAACACCAATCTTTCTTCCCCCTTAAAAATCCCTAGCATCATAAGAAGCTTAGACTTTCCAAAGGTAGCTGTGTTTAAAATATCTTCTCAGGAAGCCTTTGGAAAGTTTTCTTCTCCTGAATCCTCCTGATTTGACCATTGGATTTATATATTTTCTCTAAAAAAACCCCCCAGTTTTATAGAATTTGTACATAGAAAACCCTCTGCATTGCACTTGCCGTGGCCCCCTCTTCCTGATCCAGCCCTGACTTCTGGAAGCCTCTGATCTAGCCCTGCCTCCTGTCCAAAGCCTCTGCTTCTCTTCATCCCCTGCAGGAAACCACTGAGTCAGTCTGCCCTTCGAGAAGAGGACATCGTGAGTAATGCTGCATGTACAGGATAAGATGACCATGACAAGTGGTCGCCCCTGGTCTGTGCATACTAAGGCAGAGCGGCAGTACTCTTTGAAAACCGTCGATAGTAGGAGGAAGGCCGAGGTTTACTTTGCTGGAAGTGGGATGGCTTTCACAGATCCGTACACACTCTCTGAGCCTGGTTTCCCTTTGTGACCACAAGCGTACCTCTGAGGGGCTCCTGGCTGCTGGCAGCTGTCCAGCCTTGACCCTGGATTGGAGCTAAGGCATCTGGCTTTCGTAAACCAGTCTGAGGCCTTACTGACCTGGTATGTGAACCACATCAGGAAATTGCCCAAAGCTGTACAACTTCACAATGTTCACAGTGTCCTGGAAATTCCCAAGTGTGGAGGCGTCATTGATACAGGAGAAAAGACAAACGATTTGAATGCAGACAGATCTGAGTTCATATCTCATAAGCAGCGTGACGCTGGGTGAGTTGCTCCCTTGGCCTTAGTTACTTCATTCATAAACTGGGATATATATCCTACCTCATTTGTTGGCCAATGTATGTGAGCCAATATATGTGTGACAGTAGTATTAGGTTTGCTATGAGTAACTGAGACCCCAAATGGCAGTGCTTAAACAGATAGCAGATAATTCTCCCGCTTAAAAGTCTATAGTTGTGCGGCCTGGGCTGGCCTGGAAACTCCTCTCTGTAAGATTCTCAGAATCCACTTTCTTTCTGTTCACTTCTCCACCATTCCTAAAGTTTGTCCTTGTCTTCATGGTCTGCTATGATTGCATCCACATCCATGTTCCAGCAGAAGGCTGGAGAAAGGTCTGAAAAAGCAAGGACAAAAGACAAACCATCCTTTAAGGAAGGTCCCCTGACCCTTTCACACTCTTCTGCTTATATCCTATTGGCCAGAACTGAGTCACATGACCACATCAGCTACAAGGGAGCCTGGGAAATATAGTATTTATCCAGGTGGCCATGTGACCTGCTGAAGAGTCCTTATTTATGGAAGAAGGGGGAGAATCGATTTTGGGGGCCAACCAGTCTCTACCTGACTTTATGAAGCACTGAGAACTGTGCTTGGCTAAGTGATAAATCCTTCCTTCTTTCTACTCATTGCCGTGCACGTGCTGAGAACAGCGTGGATGTGGTTTTGCATTTCAGTCTGGTTGCTGCCTGCACTCCAGGTACTTTTTCCTAAATTTACCACCTGAAGAATTTGTGGCAGGAAAAATTCCTTTTGTAGCCTCCTTGCAAAGGAGCTGGTGAGCGTTTGATGAGGGTCGGTTTCTTGCTCATAAGCCACCTGGACGAGTGCATGTTTCCTACAAAGTCCCAAGCTATTCAGTGACTTACACAGCTGCCTCTGTGCGCCAGGAGGGATGCTGTGGGAGAAGCAGGCCTAACACACTGAAGAGGGGGCTGATCCCAGCCTGCACTTCTTTCAGGAAGAAAACATGTTTACATGATACCCCTCACCCCTCCTTCTTTTGTGTTCTGGGGCATAAAGGAAGGTAGTAGCAATTTGTTTTTACCAATATTTACCCAGTGTGCTCTGCCAGGCAGTGGGCAAGGCATAAGTGTGGACATAGACACACTGGGGGGTACAACTCATTGCCCCTGACCTCATGAGCTTCCAGTAGTTGGGAAGACAGATATTAAACACACGATTGCCCAAATCATTCTTTAATTACAATAATATCTAGACTTAACCACCCTTAATAACCAAAGCACCATTTTGAACACCTGCTTCCTTCTCATCTGCCGTATCTGAACAGGGGTCCTGGACTTCTTTCTCGGGCACGGCTCTCACATGAATTTCCCCTCTCACCTCTCACCACTGCTGGCCTGATTCAGGCCCGTGTGACTTCCTACGACTGATGGCCTGGCTCAGGCCCGTGTGACTTCCTACATATAAAATACGAGGTTGAGTGTGTGGGCTCAGGAAGGAGGCCACCTGCACCAACTCCAGGCCCTACCACTTACTGGTTCAGTGTGACTTGGGGGTTACTTGACCTCTGTGCCTCAGCTTCCTCCTTTCAACATGGGCTGATAACAGACTGTATTCATTTGCCAGGGCTTCTGGAACAAAGTACCACAAACTGGATGCTTAAGCAACAGAAATGCGTTGCCTCTTAGTTCTGAAGGCCAGAAGTCTGAGCTCATGGTTGTCACCAGGGTTGGTTCCTTCTAAGGACCATGAGAGACAATCTGTTCCAGGCCTCTCTCCTAGCTTCAGGTTGTTTGCTGGTAATCTTTGGAGTTCCTTGGCTCGGAGATGCATAACTTCTGTCTCTGCCCTTATCTTCACATGGTGTTCTCCCTGTATGTGTGTCTGTGTCCAAATTTCCCCTTTTTAAAAGGACGCCAGTCACATTGAATTAGGGGTCCTTTCTATTCCACCATGACCTCGTCTTAATTACATCTGCAAGGACCTTATTTCCAAATGAGGTCACATTCTGAGGTTTTGGGGTTTGGAGCTTCAACATATGAATATCTGGGGGACACAATTCAACTCATACCACCACACATCATTGTGGGCGCAAATGTGTCACATGCATAAAGCCCTTAGAACAGGGCCTGGCACAAAGGACGTGCTCAGGATTAGGAACTGTTATTTTTAATTGTGATTTCTTTCTAACTGGTCTTCCAGCTCTGATCTCTGCCTTCCAGTTGCTGAGATGATAGATATTTCTTCAGCATGTCCCTGCTCAGACCACAGGACTTACCATGCATTCATGCTTCTATATAATCTTGCACAAAAGAATCCAGCTTTTCTCCAGATTCCCACATTACATTATTTATAGCTTTGTCATATAATTTATAATCTCCTTTGCACTATGATTTACTGTGAAGGCTAACAGCCTCCCAAGTGAGCTCTTTAAGGCAAGGACATTATTGTTTAATTGATTCTCGAATGTAGATCTATCCGCATTCATTTTTGTAGCTCTCAGGTCCACAACAGTGCCAGGCATCCCCTGGATTTTGTGTGGGGCTGACCAGTGCTCCTTGTTGGTGTGTGTGGGGGTGCAAAGCACACATGTATTTCTGCCTAGACATTCTCCTACGAGGGGCAGCAACATGTGGTAAGAGAGTCCAGCTCTGTCTGCTGTCTTAGTCAGTTTGAGCTGCTGTAACAAATTACCATAGACTGGATGGCTTAAACAACAAACATTTATTTCTCACAGATCTGGAGGCTGGGAGGTCCAAGATCAAGTGCCAGCCGATTGGGTTCTTGGTGAGAGCTCTCCTGTAGATGGCTGCCTTCTTGCTGTATCCTCACATGGTGAGGAGAGAGAGATCATCCCTCTTGTGGCTCTTCTTACAAAGGGCACTAATCCCATTCATGAGGGCCCCACTCCCATGACCTAATCATCTCCCAAAGGCTCCACCTCCAAATACCATCATATTGGGCATTAGGGCTTCAACATGTGAACTGGGGAGACACAAACATTCAGCCCATGGCATCTGCTCTGTAAAGCTTTGTTCTTTCCATTACACCCCACCTCTGCTCCTTATCCAGCAAGTTGACCTTGGTCACACTGGCCTCCTCTCCCGAGCTCCTTTCTCAACCCTGAACCCAGCTAGTTCCCATCCCATCTTCTCCTAGAACCTCCTTCTCCCCCAGCCAAAGTCTGAAGTTGTTTGTACATAGTGAAGAAGTGAACTGGCAGGGGTAGCTGATGTCTGCAAGCGGGGGGCCTGAAGCTCCATGCTGCAGGGACAGCCTGTGGGACGAGCTGGATCCACTGCACCTCCAGACTACCGTTCCAATTCCCCTCCTCATGTGCTGGTTTAGGCTCTATGCATTCTTTATTTATATTCTTAATCCCTTTTCCTTTTCGTGGTGCCCCTTTCTCCTCTTAGGTACTTCATGTCTTCATGCTCCCTGATCTGTTTCTAAGCCTCTCTAGAGAAAGAAGACGCTATCAGTTCTCTACCCCTTAATGCGAAGAGAAGTCACGGGATTCTACTCCTCGGTCTGGCCTCTGATTAGGCACTGGAAGGCTTTTTTCCTATGGGAGTATCTGAGGTGAGGAGCTGTAGTAGGAGGCAGAGGTGTCTACTCTGTGCAGCTGAAAGCCCTCCCTGAAAAGGGCTCCTCCACACCCAGCTCGTGGCACCTACCCGACAACTGCTCATCCTGAGATTTATTTCCTTTCTCTTAGTAAATCAGAAATGGTCCTTTGAGCCACTATTTGCTATTCCAGCCATGTGGAATTGTAAAGGGGCAAACGATGTGGTCCCTGACCTCAAGGTGTGTCCATGAGATTGATGGGCTGAGCAGACAGGAGGAACACAAGTGATTGAAATGCAGGGATGCATACGCCACCTGCATGCAGGAGACGTGCTTAAGCACAGACCTGCGGGGGCAGGAGAAGGACTGAATAAAAGACAACAATTAGTCCTGCTGGGAGAATCTGGAAAGACTGTCTGGAGGAGGTGGCAGAGGGGCATACCATAGTCTGGAGAAGAGGATGGTCCGGAGTGGTCGGAGAAGGGAGAAGTTAAGTATTTGTGCTAGAGCTAGAAGTCTGATTAGGGAGCCAGAGTTGGGGATGGGGAGAAGAGTCCTGAAGCCCACACCAAGGAGCAGCTGATGATGAAGCTGCTCTCATTCACTTTGCTGCCCAAGTGAATCTCCTTTTACCCTCTAAATCTCATCTGTCTTCCACATGAGTCCAGCCAATCAATGCAAGCCTTCTCGAACCTGTGTAGAACCTTGGTGCAAATGAGAAAAATACATGCCCTGCCCTGCAGGCACACAGTTTGGCCAGCAGATGGCGCCTCTGTGTGAATTGGGAGAGCCATGGCAGAAGGCTTGGTCAGCCCAGCACTGACTGAATTAGATTCCCTTCGTGACTTCAGCAGAGCGCCCTTGTTCCAGGCGGGGGTGGGGGGAGCGGAGGGGGGGCTGTTTAACAAGCAAAATTGTACAGGGCAGCCTTATCTACGCCCCCTGAGCCCCAGCCCCATTCTATGGACATATCAACCCCTTTCACAGCTCTATAACCTTGACACGTGGTGTTTCACCTGCCTAGAGTTCCCGTCTCCTTTGCAAATTCCAGCTCATCTCTCTCGACTCAGTCTGTGTCCTGCCATTGGTGACACTTTCTGACTTTCCGAGGCAGAGGGGGTGAACTGTTCTTTGAGTTCCTGCGTGCACCACAGGACTGGGCACTGCTCATCCATCAACATATTCCAGACGAGCCACCCAGCAGGGCTCAGGAAAGTCTGTTGCGTGAGTGGGTGAATTGGGCAATATTCTTCAATGCATCTTCCCATTTCTTCTCTCTTTCAGTATTTTGTGCCACTAGAGAGGTGAGTAGGGTAAGTACCATTAACTTCATTGGGTAGTGAAGAAACTGAGGGTTAAGGAGTGTCAGTGCCCGATGGAGGTCCCAATCTATTTTGCAGCGTTACCTCCTGCAGAAGCCCTACCTACCCTTATTCATAATGTGCTCCATCAAAAAAGATGACTTCCTGATTCTTGGAGAAGCCCTGTACTTTCCTGCCCCTCTTCCTGAATGCCTTTCACACATCTCACTTAATTAGAAACAAACTCAAGTGTAAGGGACAGCTCAAGTAGTACCACCCTCCCCATCAGGGCATCTACAATTTCTGGGCTGGAAAGTCTTCAAGGCACCTGTTCAGTGTTTGTACTGCATTTCTTGCCCAGAATCAGTAGTAAGTGTGCTCCTGTCTCACCTCTTCTGAGAGCTGGAAGTACTGAGTTCTGAGTTTTGTTTGTTATTGTGTCTTTTGGGCCACCGAGGACAGTGCCATCTACACAGCAAGATGCACAGCATGGACTTACTGGGCTGTTTGTGTAAGCTCAGTTAGGCTCACTAGTTATTTCATTTAAGTATTTATTACCACCCCTCGCCCACCTTTTTCCAGAGAAGCGTTAAGGCAGTGAATCTCATTTTGAAGTAATTAAATCAGCGACTTTCAAACTATTTCATACAAGCCCCAGAGTAACAAATCCGTTTTGCATCATGATCCTGGATACAGATATATAACATTTTTTTCTGAAACTAAACTTTTCCAAATTAGCATCTCCACTGACAGTGTGCAGTAAACTCTAATGTTTCCTCTTCAATTCTATCCTGCTTTAAAAAACGCTAGTTGTGACCTGTTAAATTGATTTCACAACCCACTAATGGGTCATGGCCCTCAGTTTGAAAAACACTAATTGGAACCCCCAAGAGGCAGGATTCTGAGAAAGCACAGGCCAGTGGCTTAACCTGAGAGTTCTGTCCTTGGGTAGATAACAGTGGTGGAGGCCGGGGTCCGTGAGAAGGTGTCTAGGCCTGGAGTCAGATTTGTTGCCCTACTGTGGCCATGGGCAGTGACGTGGGCAAATGCCCTGGAATAATTCCACCTCCCTGTTCCCTGTCTGGCACCCAGGACCCTCCTGCTGCCTCCTGGGAGCCCCCTTGTGATGACAACAATGGCAAGGCCCCTCCTCTCTATCCCTCCACCTCTGTGTCACTTCTTCCACTCTCCCAGGGCTATTGTACCTGTCTGTCACCCAAGACTGTGGAGGGGAAGGATGTGCTCTGTGCAGTCTTACAGCCCCAGCACTTGCAGAGTGCCCGGCTACAGGTGCTCCATGAACAGCAGCCGAATGAAGAGAGAATAAATGAATGGGTGGCGAAGGCATCGGAGCCCTGCTGAGTGAGGGGTTCCAGGGGTTGCCACCTCAGCTGCCCTCAGGAGTCAGGCAGGTAACGTTACTGCGTGGAGCAGACCATGTGGGAAGCAACAGGCACCATCCCCATGAAACCCTTGGAAGGCGCGTGTCTACGTGTGCACTCCTTTCCTGTTGCCACTGTAGCAGATCACCACAAACTTAATGGCTTTAAACAACAGAAATTTGTCCTCTTAGAGTTTTGGCAGCCAGATGTCTGAGCAGAGACTTCAGGACTAACATCAGAGTGTCGGCAGGGCTGGCTTCTCCTTGAGGCTCTGGTGTAGAATATGTTCCTTCCCGCCTCCAGCCTGTTGGCTTGTGGCCCCATCACTCCCGTCTCTGGCTTGTGATCACACAGCCTTCTTCTCTTTTGTGTCAAATCTCTCTTAGTCTCCCTCTCTAATGACCTTTGTGATTACAATTAGGGCCCAGGATCATTGCCCCATCTCAATATCCTTAATTATATCTTCAAAGCCCTTTTTGCTATGTAAAGTAACATTCTCAGGTTCTGGGTTTTAGACCAGGATATTTTGGGGATCATTCTCCAGTCTACCATCCTATGATTGGGCAGAGTCAGAGGGAGGCTGGAACTAGGAGGAACCCAAGATTCTTCTGGTCCAATCTTCTTACTGTAGACACAGTACATGAAGTCCACAGAGAGGAAGTGATTTGCCTATGGCATCGGCTGGTTAAGAGCAAGGTCAGGATTGATTGCATTTCAAGTCTCTGCCATTTCCACAACAGCTGCTTCTCTGAGGTGCCCTGCAGCTCTGATGTATTTTTCTGCAATGTGTCCTTAACAGTGGTATCTAAAATGCCAGGGCTTACCTGGTGGCGCAGTGGTTGAGAATCTGCCTGCCAATGCAGGGGACATGGGTTCGAGCCCTGGTCTGGGAAGATCCCACATGCCGCGGAGCGGCTGGGCCCGTGAGCCACAGTTACTGAGCCTGCATGTCTGGAGCCTGTGCTCCGCAACAAGAGAGGCCGCGATGGTGAGAGGCCCGCGCATCGCGATGAAGAGTGGCCCCCGCTTGCCACAACTAGAGAAAGCCCTCTCACAGAAACGAAGATCCAACACAGCCATAAATAAATAAATAAATAAATATTAAAAAAAATAAAAATAAAATGCCAAAGATTCAGCACTTGTATTTTCCACCCTAAAAGTCAGACATGTTGTCAGTTATTTCGGGACTTTTGGAGTTGAACTAATACGTGAAAAGCTGGTGTTACTTTCCACAGAGATGGTGCATCCTTAAAGTCTTGAGGATTTTTAAAGCCCCCAGGAGCTCCCAGAGGCACCTTGAAGTAAATGTAGGTACTCCTTTTTCTTAATCCCATTAATTATTCATGTCTTACTTTCCATTCAAACTATTCATCTCCCAAGTACTCCATACACTTATTTCCCCCTGGTTGTAATCATGCAGTTCAATAAATCCAAAGAAGGTAAGAGCCCTTATGTTCAGGGAGCCCAAATCCCTTCTGTTCTGCATAGGGAGAGAGTAGGAGGTTTAACATTTTTCTTCTAAGTTGAGCCAGTGTCAGAAAAGAAATATAAGAACTAACTTGGGGAAAAGCACCAGGGAAGATGTGATTGGTCAGTCCCATGGGACCCCCAGCCCAGTGTGTCCCTGGATATTAGTGAGGGGCAGGTCCTCTCTAATTGGTGTTTCTGAACATGCCCCAGTACATTAATCTACTCTTACGAAACCAACATGGCTTTGTCAATTTATTTAGGTAGATAGACAGATGGAGCAATAGATAGGACTCTTTATACATACATATGTACATCTATATAAATACACACATATGTATATAGATGTGCATGTGTGTGTACATGTGTGTGTTCTTGTATGACCCTTTTAGAATAATGCATAACTTAATTAAGTATGCATAATTAATGCATAATTACATAACTTTACCCTAATCACTGCTGTGTAAAGTAGAATTTAATGATACTGGTTTCCAATACTCAAAGAACAGTGATGCAAGTTGAGAAGAGTTCATTGTAATGTTCTGGATGCAGGGAACTGTCCTTGCTTACCTTTGTGATTCTTATTCTTAGGTCCATCCATTGTCAAGGCAGATGAAGGCTGCATACATCTCCTGCAAAAAGTCTGGACGGGAAAGCGAGCATCCTCACCAAGAGCTATGGGTTTAAGCAGGTGGCCAGGCTTCCTACTGATGTGTCACCCAAAGGAGGACTTAAGATGTTTGGGCTACATTCCCACAGAAGCTGGACAGTCATGCCTGCAATGGTGTGGTTATTCCTTTGTGCATCTCTCTTGTAACCCTGATCACTTTGAACACTTATGGTGATTATTTATGCACTTAACTTTTCTTTCCTTCTAAACTGGAAGCTCCACCCCTGCCTTCCATCTATTTCTCCAGTCGGAGCACCCGGCAACCAGCACTCAACTAATGCTTGTTAAATGCATGCTTTGGATGGGATTTTCCTATTCTGAGGGTTTTTTATGTTTTATCTTTCACATTAGCCAAATTTTGGGGCTTTCTGTAGCGGAAAATGCTAAATAAATATCCACAAGAGCCAGTAGGGTGGCGGTTGGACCTCAGTGAGGACAGACAGCTGGGAGCGTTAGGCTTGGGGGCATAGAGCGCGCACATCAAGGTCACGGGCAGTGCCACTCAGCTCCAGCCAATTGCGGACGTTTGTGAATATGGAGTCAGTATTTCGAGATCTTTCAATTTTTTCAAAACAAGCTGGAAAATACCAATTTTAATGTGAAACTGTGTGAATGGATTCGGTCTGCAGGCCACCAGCTTAACTTTCTTGTCTAGAGCTACTCTCTGACTAACCAGATTCAAGTTCGTATGTGGAATAGGCTAGGGCAACAGGCAGCTGGATTGCTCTCTATCTTTGTTTCTCTGTCCCTCTCCTTAAAAAACAGTTTATTTTGTTCTAGGAATATTACATTATCAAATACTTACCTTCTGTTGTGCTACATTCATGAGTAACTCCAGAATGATTCACTTTCTTGTGCAGTGATCATGTGGGAGACTAAATTAAAATGGGATTAGAAAGAACTTGTATTGATTTGCAATGAACTTTGTCATATTGAACAAATGTTAATCACTTGCTAAATGGATAGTGGATTCTACACCAGACCCAAAGATGAGTTAAAGCATCGTTCTCATCTAGGATGAGTCCTGCCCTCAGACTCAGGGAAGGGGACCCTGCCCTGGTCCCGTGCTTAGACCAGCATTGCTTAGACTTTATGTGCTCACAGATGTCCCAGGGAATCTTGCTAAGGTGCTGACTCTGATTCAGGAGGTCTGGGGTAAGGCCTGAGATTCTGCATTTCTGACAAGCTCCAGAGTGATGCTGAGACTACTGGGTCGGTCTACTTTTTGAGTAGCAAAGCTTAGAGACCCTGCGCTGGCTTTCTGACTATACCTCTCCCAACCAGTGAGGAGTCTTGGGGGGTCCTTAGACCATGTAGAGGCCATGCCACCCACCTTCTTGGCCATACTCTAGGTGCTCAGACCCAGAGATTCCCTTCTTGAATGGCTCTAAGCCCTCATTCAAGACCTGCATGGCCCTCTTTTCTAAATCATCCTCCCAAGGGTAGACTGTGCCACCCAGATACTCACCTCCAGGCCTTGAGCCTTGGCTGAGGTGATTATGGGAGGCACAGAAGGAACTGACGTGAGGCCTGGGGTATCCACATACAAGGGCACGTGGTCCAGCGATCTGTCTGCCAAGCCCTTCAAGTGATTCTTCTACACACTTAGGCTGAGAATCACTGCTCTAGATGAGGCAGGACCAAAGCAAATCCAAGCTGCTTGGAAATCCTCCAAAATAATACGAGATCACAACCCAAGGACCATGTCATTCCTCTCCCTCTGGCAACATTGTGAGGAAGCCTCCTCTCTCTTTTCCTCTTAGCTGGACCACTAGCTTTTGATTTTGGACAAGATAGTTCCCCCATCTCAGCTTCCAAGATTTAGCCACAAAATAAGAGAATTTAGATCTTCTAGATCTAAAAGAGAGTGAATCTGAAAGTAACTCTCTTCAAATCTATGAAATATCTTCAGTTTCACTTATTCACATTAAAATCTCATTGATCGGTTTTATGAACCTTTCTCTTTATTTTATTTTATTTTTATTGGGCTATAATTGTTTTACAATGTTATGTTAGTTTCTACTGTATAGCGAAGTGGAGTTCCCTGTGCTATACAGCAGGTTCTCATTAGTTATCTATTTTATACATATTAGCGTATATATGTCAATCCCCATCTCCCAATTCATCCTGCCCCCTCTTTCCCCTTGGTATCCATACATTTGTTCTCTATGTCTGTGTCTCTATTTCTGCCTTGCAAACAGGTTCATCTATACCATTTTTCTAGATTCCACATACATGCGTTAATATACGATATTTGTTTTTCTCTTTCTGACTTAACTTCACTCTGTATGACAGTCTCTAGGTCCATCCACGTCCCTACAAATGACCCCATTTCGTTCCTTTTTATGGCTTAGTAATATTCTGTTGTATATATTACCACATTTTCTTTATCCATTCATCTGTTGATGGGCATTTAGGTTGCTTCTATGACCTGGCTATTGTAAATAGTGCTGCAATGAACATTGGGGTGCATGCGTCTTTGTGAGTTATGGGTTTCTCTGGGTATAGGCCCAGTAGTGGGATTGCTGGATCATATGGTAATTCTATTTTTAATTGTTTAAGGAACCTCCATACTGTTCTCCATAGTGGCTGCACCAATTTACATTCCCACCAGCAGAGTAGGAGGGTTCCCTTTTCTCCACACCCTCTCCAGCATTTACTGTTTGTAGATTTTTTGATGATGGCCATTCTGACTGGTGTGAGGAGATACCTTATTATAGTTTTGATTTGCATTTCTCTAATAATTAGTGATGTTGAGCATCTTTTCATGTGCTTCTTGGCTATCCACATGTCTTCTTTGGAGAAATGTCTGTTTAGGTCTTCTGCCCATTTTTTGATTGGGTCTTTTGTTTTTTGGCTATTGAGCACCATGAGCTGTTTGTATATTTTGGAGATTAATCCTTTGTCCATTGATTTGTTTGCAAATATTTTCTCCCATTCTGAGAGTTGTCTTTTTGTCTTGTTTATGGTTTCCTTTGCTGTGCAGAAGCTTTTAGGTTTCATTAGGTCCCATTTGTTTATTTTTGTTTTTATTTCCATTACTTTAGCAGGTGGGTCAAAAGAGATCTTACTGTGATTTATATCAAAGAGTGTTCTTCCTATGTTTTCCTCTAAGAGTTTTATAGTGTTCGGTCTTACATTTAGGTCTTTAATCCATAACTCCTGGGTGAGATGGAGGGGCAAAGGGCACCATGGGACAATGACGCTGTAGCAACACATCTTAAACTTCAATGTGCAATTGAATGACCCAGGGATGTTATCAAAAATGCAAATTCTGGGGCTTCCCTGGTGGCGCAGTGGTTGAGAATCCGCCTGCCAATGCAGGGGACATGGGTTCGAGCCCCGGTCTGGGAAGATCCCACATGCCGCGGAGCAACTAGGCCCGTGAGCCACAATTACTGAGCCTGCGCGTCTGGAGCCTGTGCTCCGCAACAAGAGAGGCCACGATAGTGAGAGGCCCGCGCACCGCGATGAAGATGAAGAGTGGCCCCCGCTTGCCGCAACTAGAGAAAGCCCTCACACAGAAACGAAGACCCAACACAGCCATAAATAAAAATAAATAAAAATAAATTAAAAAAAAATGCAAATTCTGATTAAGTCTGGGGTGGATCCTGGGACTCTGCATTTATAGCAGGCTTCCAGGTAATGCTCATGCTGCTGGTCTGGGGAGCACAGTTCAATAGCAAGTTTCTGTAGTGTCAGTACGTTTAATCAGATTGCTTCCCTCTGAAGACCTGGGGTCAGTCTGAAAAAGAAATGGTGCTTTATAGAGGCAGGGAATAGAGGGAGAATAAGTTATAGCAGGGTACACAAAATCATGCTGTTTGGTAGGGAATGTAATCAGTAAACTGTAACTTGTCATAAACTGGAGAAAATGTGTCCCCATTAAAATTAGACTCAGCTCTAGCCTGTTGGTCTATGGAGCAATGTGGCCCAATATTGCCAGATTTTCCAACTTTTTAAGAGAGTCCGGAAACTGAGTTCTTTGAAATCTTTTGATTTTCAAATGTTGTCAGTTAAATTAGTTGATATTAAACTAGCTAGCCTACTAAAGCCCAACTATTTAACGAAGACCATGTAAGCCAAACAAAACATGGGTGGAGACCAAATGGCCTGTGCGAAGACAAGTTCAGGAAGGGGGAAGAAATCCCCCTTAGGTTCTGGGTGGGGAGGCAGAGTAGGGAGAGGACACCAGACAATCAAAAGCCTGCCTGAGTCTAATCAGTGAGGACAAAGGGGACACAAAAGTGAGTGGGTAAAAAAAAAGGAAGTGGGAGAACTCAGAAGACCAACTTGACCACTTCCAAAGATGTATGTACTTATTCCAGCTCTTCCTTTTAAGACTGACTTTGCAGAATTTCTCCTGCTGAAGCTTGGGATGGGGAAAAATGGAGAGGAAGGGGGCTCATGGCTGAATCTGAATCCTGAGTGACATGTTTTCACTCATAGGTGGGGAGGGATCCCAGACCCCAGACCCTTCTCTTCCCCCTAATAGCTATCCAGTGATCCTTGGAGGATGTTTTCTATATCTATCTGCTGAGTTTGCTTTGTCTTCACTCAGGGAGGGGCCACAGGTTGTCCAAGTCCCTGTGCATAGCCTTTTGGATGGAAAGTTTCCAGAGGGCATCCCCAAAGCAGAGTTGGACAAAATAAGTTGGAGAGACACTATCTGTTTCAAATTCTCATTTTGTGACATCTCACATTTCATGGAGGGCACAGACTAAAATCAAATCTTGCAAAGTCAAGTTTCAGTGCCCTTTTCAAGTTCACCTCTGGGTTACTGAAAAGATTAAATGTGAGTCTGTTTCTGTTTTGTAGATATGTTCATTTGTGTCATATTTTAGGTTCCACAAATAAGTGATATCATATGGTAGTTGTCTTTCTCTTTCTGACTTACTTCAATTAGTATGATAATCTCTAGGTCCAACCACATTGCTGCATATGGCTTTATTTCATTCTTTTTGATGGCTGAGTAATATTCCATTGAGGGGGATAGGGGAGGAAAGGAATGGGAGTTTGGGATTAGCAGAGACAAACTATTATATATAGGATGGATAAACAACAAGGCCCTACTGTATAGCACAGGGAACTATATTCAATATCCTGTAACAAACCATAATGGAAAAGAATAAGAAAAAGAATATATAAATATATGTATCGCTGAGTCACTTTGCTGTACAGAAGAAATTAACACAACTTTGTAAATCAACTATACTTCAATAAAATTAAAAAGAAAAGATTAAATGGGAACACATGTGAAAAGTGCTTTGTAAACCATAAAGCATGACAAATATGTCAGTGATTTTTGTGAAGTGGTAGGAAACTGGTTAATCCTAAGTTAGCATCCTAGCTCTTACTAGCTTTGTAAACACAGTCAAGTGACTTAACCTCTCTGAACCTGTCTCCTGACCTGTAAGATGCGTGCAGGTAAAGCCTACATCATAGAGGTCAGGATTAAGTATGATAGTGCATATAAAGCACCTAGTGTTTTATCTGACACGTAATAGCTGCTGCTCAATTAATAGTAGCTAATATTATAATTATTATTCCTAATACATTCAAATGCCTCAAAATTCCTATTTATGCTTTCAAATTCTTTATCAATATAAGTAATTATCATGTTAAAAATCAGATAAATAAAAAGAAAAACTCAGTGATGATACCTACATCTGGAGGTAAATCATTGATAACAAATTGAGACACTCTGCTAGACTTTTGCATACATATTCTATTTGTAAAAATATAATGATCATGTTTTCAACTTGCTTTTTAATTGACTCAACAACAATATTATGAGGAAATTTCCATCAGTAATTACATTCTTATATTATTTGAAAGGACTGCAGAGCTCTTCTACTTTTGGGAAGATGGAGTAGTAAACTTTTTTAAAGAAGCAGGACAGATTCTTCTGGATCTATGGTTAGGCAAAGTGTTCTTAGACTTGACATCAAAAGCATGATACCTGAAAAAATAGGTAAATTATACTTCATCAAAATTTAAAACTTCTGTTCTCTGAAAGATCTTATTAAGAGAATGAAAAGACAGGCTACAGAGTAAGAGAAAATATTTGCAAACCACAAATCCAAAAGTATGTAGGATATATAAAGGATTCTCAAAACTCAACAGTAAAAACACAAATAATCCAATTAGAAAATGGGCAAAAGACCTGAAAAGGCATCTCACCAAAGAAAATATACAGATGGCAAATAAGCATATAAAAAGTTGCTCAACATCCTATGTCATTGAGGAAATGCAATTTAAAAGAACAGTGAGATACCCCTTCACACCGATTAGAACGGCCAAAATCTAAAACACTGACAACATCAAATGCTGGTGAAGATGTGGAGCAACAAGAACTCTCATTGCTGGTGGGAATGCAAAATGGTACAGCTACTTTGGAAGACAGTTTGCCAGCTTCTTACAAGACTAAACATATTCTTAATATATGATTCAGTAATCAAGCTCCTCGATGTTTACCCAAAGGAGTTGAAAACTTATTCCATAAAAAAGCCTGAACACATATGTTTATAGCAGCTTTATTCTAATTGCCCAAAATTGGAAGCAACCAGGATGTCCCTCAGTAGGTGAATGGATAAATAAACTGTGATATATCCAGACAATAGAATAATATTCAGTGCTTTTAAAAAGAGCTATTAAGCCATGAAAAGATATGGAGGAACCTGAAATGCATGTTGCTAAGTGAAAGAAGCCAATCTGAAAAAGCTATATACTGTATGATTCCAACTCAATGACCTGGAAAATGCAAAACTATGGAGACGGTCAAAAGATCGATGTTTTTTCCAGGACTTAGTGGGGAGAGGGAGAATAGGCAGAGCACAGAGAATGTTTAGGGCAGTGAAACTATTCTGTATGATACTCTAATGGTGGCTACATGTCATTATATATTTGTCAAAACCCATAGAATGTACAATACTAAGCATGATCTATGGGCTTTGGGTGTAAGTCATGTAATGTAAACTATGGGCTTTAGGTGGTGATGTGTCAATGTAGGTCCATAGATTGTAACAAATGTACCATTCTGGTGTAAGATGCCGTATGCCTGGGGGCAGGGGGCATATAGAAACTCTGTACTTTCTTCTCAATTTTTCTGTGAACCTAAAATGCTCTAAAAAATAAAGACTCTTTAAAGTTAAAGAATATATATTCAGCATCTAAATTAGCCATTGGGGAATGCAAATTAAAACTACAATGACATATCACTATACTCCTATCAGAAGTCCATTGCTAGCGGGAACAAAAAATGATAGAGACACTTTGGAAAACAGGGTGGCAGTTCTTTAAAAACTAAACATGAAACTACCATATAGTCCAACAATTCACTCCTGGGCATTTATTCCAGAGAAATGAAGACTTATATGTTCATACAAAATCCCATAGAAAAATGATTTATAGCAGCTTTACTTCTAATAGCCCCTAACTGGTTACGACCCAGCTGTCCTTCAGTGGGTGAGTGGGTAAATAAATTGTGGTACATCTGTACCATGGAATACTATTCAGCAATGAAAAGGAACAAACTCCTGATACATGCAACAGCCTAGATGAACCTACAGAGTATTAAGCTGAGAGAAAAAAAAGCCAGTAAAGCCCAATAGCTTGTATACTGTATAGTTCCATTTATATAACATTCTTGAAATGACAAAATTACAGAAATGGAGAAAGAGGTTAGTGGTTGCCAAAGGTTAAAGAGGAAAAAGTGTGGGAGGGTAGCAGGTGTGGCTGTCAAAAGGCAACATGAATATCTTCGTGGTGTTGGAAATGTTCTGTCTTGTGATATTGTTCTACAGTTTTGCAAGATGTGCCACGGAGAGAAACTGGATAAAGGGTGTATGGGCTCTCTCTGTATTACTTTTTACAACTTCTTGTGAATCTACAATTATCTCAAAATAAAAAGTTTAATTAAAAATACAATTTGATAGGTTAAAAAAACTGCAGAATATTGCATCCTATGAATATACTGCAATTTATTCAGCCAATTTCTTAGTGTCTTACATTCAGGTTATTATAAATTTCTTATTTCAGAAAGCACTGGTATGAATGCCCTTGCAGCTAAATTTTAGCACTTATCTTTACACATTTTCTTATAGTATATCCCTAGAAAGGAATTGCTGGTCAAAGGCTATGTCTTTTCTTTCACACCTTTAGAACCTCATTGCATCCAAAGTATAGAAAGATTCAATATTGGGAAGCACTGAACTTATGTGAGCATTCAAGACGTGAACAGAAAAAAAAAAGTTAAAAAGAGACCAGTCCTCTCTATTTTAATCTTGAGCAATTTAAGATTAGGAGGTTGCTAATACAGCACACTAAGCACATTTTAAAGACTTTTGATACACATTTCAAGATTTTTTTCATTTAAAAAAATGTGGATAATAATAGTACCTATCTTCTGGGATGGCTGTGGGAATTAAACACATGGAAAGCACTTGATAGAGTGTTTGGCACATAATAAAGGCTCAATAAATATTAGCTGCCATTTTGATTATGATGATGTCTGGAATCCACAAACGATGCAACGATTTACACCTGCCTGTACGAGAAGCCCATTACCTCAAACCTTGCCAGCACCAGGCACTACCAACCATTTCCATCTTTCATTGTTATTTTAATTTGCATTTCTTAGATTACTAATGATCTGGAACACAGTTTTTGTGAATTTATTGGCCATTTGTATATATTCTTTTGTGTTTTGACTGTTTATATCCCTTGCCCTTTTCTCAGTTTGGATATTTCTTTGTTGCTTGGAAGGAATTTTCATATAGTAAGGTCATTAACTCATTTTCACAGGTGGTGAAATATTTTTACTAACTTGTTCAGCTTTTAACACTCTAAATTATGTTTCTTTTTTGTGTTTTTTTTCTTCCGGTTTTATTGAGATATAATTAACTACAGCACTAAGTTTAAGATATGTAGCACAATGATTTGATTTATATACATCATGAAGTGATTACCACAGTAAGTTTAGTGAACATCCGTCATATCGTATAGATACAAGATTAAAGAAAAAAATTCTTGTGATGAGAATTCTTAATATTTACTCTCTTAACTTTCATGTATAACATTCGGCAGTGTTAATTAGATTTCTCATGTTGTACATTACATCCCTAGTACTTATCTTATAACTGGAAGTTTATACCTTTTGACCACCTTCTCCCAATTCCCTCTTCCCTATCCCCACCTCTGGTAACCACAAATCTAATTTCTTTTCTATGAATTTGTTTGTTTCCTGATACAAAATTTTAAAAGGTAGTCATATTTACCAGTAATTTCTTTATGGTTTCTGGTGTCAGTGTTATGTCTGGAAGAACTTTTCTCATAAGAAAATTGTACAAACACCTTTATTTTTTCCTGTTTTATTTTCTTTAATTTTTATTGAACCTTGGGTGCAAATAATTGCTTGTTCATGATACACTCTTATCATGGCTGAGTGCATGATCCTCTAATATGCATTCATTCCTTTGATTTTAAGACTGTAAGAAGAAGCACCCATGAGCCCACCACACAATATTATAACTAGGATATTGAAATAATTTACATTCTTCTTTGTGATCTGCCCTCACTCTATCCTCCTTCCTCCTTCTGCTTTAGAAAACCTAGAAGTCTGTGCTGAGCCTTTCCTTTTTCGTAACTTCATCTTATCTACATGACTTCAGAAGACATATATATTGTATTTGAATTGTTTTAATTCTGATAAAAAAGAGTATTATGCCACATGTAATCTTCTGGCACTATTTTTTTCCCTTTTAATATTACACTCCTCAAATTAATCATTGTAACTGTGTCTCCCTGTATACACTTTGATGGCTATACACACTCAGTTGTGTTCCTACACCACTGTGTTTTTCCTACACTCCTCCATTTATAAACATTTAGGTCACTATTATGCCTAGAGGTGTTCTGAATACACTTATGTATATTTTTTTTTGTCAGTTTATTTTATGTTTACTTTTTATTTATTTATTTTTTCTTATTAGTCATCCATTTTATACACATCAGTGTATACACGTCAATCCCAATCTCCCAATTCATCACACCACCACCCCCATCTCCCCGCCGCTTTCCCCCCTTGGTGTCCATACGTTTGTTCTATACTTCTGCTTATCAATTTCTGCTCTGCAAACCGGTTCATCTGTACCCTTTACTAGGTTCCACATATATGCATTAATATACGATATTTGTTTTTCTCTTTCTGACTTACTTCACTCTGTATGACAGTCTCTAGATGCATCCATGTCTCTACAAATTTGTTTGTCCAAGTTTGTTCCTTTTTATGGCTGTGTAATATTCCATTGTATATATGTACTACATCTTCTTTATCCATTCGTCTGTTGATGGGCATTTAGGTTGCTTCCATGACCTGGCTATTGTAAATAGTGTTGCAATGAACATTGGGGTGCATGTGTCTTTTTGAATTATGGTTTTCTCTGGGTATATGCCCAGTAGTGGGATTGCTGGGTCATATGGTAATTCTATTTTTAGCTCTTTAAGGAACCTCCATACTGTTCTCCATGGTGAGTGTATCAATTTACATTCACACCAACAGTGCAAGAGGGTTCCCTTTCCTCCACACCCTCTCCAGCATTGGTTGTTTGTAGATTTTCTGATGATGCCCATTCTAACTGGTGTGAGGTGATACCTCATTGTAGTTTTGATTTGCATTTCTCTAATAATTAGTGATGTTGAGCAGCTTTTCATGCGCTTCTTGGCCATCTGTATGTCTTCTTTGGAGAAATGTCTATTTAGGTCTTCTGCCCATTTTTGGATTGGGGTGTTTGTTTTTTTAATATTGACCTGAATGAGCTGTTTATATATTTTGGAGATTAATCCTTTGTCCGATTATTCATTTGCAAATATTTTCTCCCATTCTGAGGGTTGTCTTTTCATCTTGTTTATGGTTTCCTTTGCTGTGCAAAAGCTTTTAAGTTTCATTAGGTCTCATTTGTTTATTTTTGTTTTTATTTCCATTTCTCTAGGAGGTGGATCAAAAAAGATCTTGCTGTGATTTATGTCAAAGAGTGTTCTTCCTATGTTTTCCTCTAAGAGGTTTACAGTGTCTGGTCTTACATTTAGGTCTCTAATCCATTTTGAGTTTATTTTTGTGTATGGTGTTAGGGAGTGTTCTAATTTCATTCTTTTACATGTAGCTGTCCAGTTTTCCCAGCACCACTTATTGAAGAGACTGTCTTTTCTCCATTGTATATCCTTGCCTCCTTTGTCATAGATTAGTTGACCATAGGTGCGTGGGTTTATCTCTGGGCTTTCTGTCCTGTTCCATTGATCTATATTTCTGTTTTTGTGCCAGTACCATATTGTCTTGATTACTGTAGCTTTGTAGTATAGTCTGAAGTCAGGGAGTCTGATTCCTCCAGCTCCGTTTTTTTCCCTCAAGACTGCTTTGGCTATTCGGGGTCTTTTGTGTCTCCATACAAATTTTAAGATTTTTTGTTCTAGTTCTGTAAAAAATGCCATTGGTAATTTGGTAGGCATTGCATTGAATCTGTAGATTGCTTTAGGTATTATAGTCATTTTCACAATATTGATTCTTCCAGTCCAAGAACATGGTATATCTCTCCATCTGTTGGTGTCATCTTTAATTTCCTTCATCAGTGTCTTATAGTTTTCTGCATACAGGTCTTTTGTCTCCCTAGGTAGGTTTATTCCTAGGTATTTTACTTTTTTTGTTGCAATGGTAAATGAGAGTGTTTTCTTAATTTCTCTTTCAGATTTTTCATCATTTGTGTATAGGAATGCAAGAGATTTCTGTGCATTAATTTTGTATCCTGTAACTTTACCAAATTCATTGATTAGCTCTAGTAATTTTCTGGTGGCATCTTTAGGATTCTTTATGTAAAGTATCATGCCATCTGCAAAGAGTGACAGTTTTACTTCTTCTTTTCCAATTTGTATTCCTTTTATTTCTTTTTCTTCTCTGATTGCCATGGCTAGGACTTCCAAAACTATGTTGAATAATAGTGGTGAGAGTGGACATCCTTGTCTTGTTCCTGATCTTAGAGGAAATGCTTTCAGTTTTCCACCATTGAAAATGATGTTCGCTGTGTGTTTTGTTGTATATGGCCTTTATTATGTTGAAGTAGCTTCCCTCTATGCCCACTTTCTGGAGAGTTTTTATCATAAATGGGTGTTGAATTTTGTCAAAAGCTTTTTTTGCATCTATTGAGATGATCGTATAGCTTTTATTCTTCAATTTGTTAATATGGTATATCACATTGATTGATTCACATATATTGAAGAATCCTTGCATCTCTGGGACAAATCCCACTTGATCATGGTGTATGATCCTTTTAATGTGTTGTTGTTTTCTGTTTGCTAGTATTTTGTTGGGGATTTTTGCATCTATATTCATCAGTGATATTGGTCTGTAATTTTCTTTTTTTGTAGTATCTTTGGTTTTGGTATCACGGTGATGGTGGCCTCATAGAATGAGTTTGGGAGTTTTCCTTCCTCTGCAATTTTTTGGAAGAGTTTCAGAAGAGTAGGTGTTAACTCTTCTCTAAATGTTTTATAGAATCCACCTGTGAAGCCATTTGGTCCTGGACTTTTGATTGTTGGAAGATTTTTAAGCACAGTTTCAATTTCATTACTTGTGATTGGTCTGTTCATATTTTCTATTTCTTCCTGGTTCAGTCTTGGAAGGTTATACCTTTCTAAGAATTTGTCCATTTCTTCCAGGCTGCCCATTTTATTGGCACAGAGTTGCTTGTAGTAGTCTCTTAGGATTCTTTGTATTTCTGCCATGTCTGTTGTAACTTCCCTTTTTTCATTTCTAATTTTATTGGTTTGAGTCCTCTCCCTCTTTTTCTTGATGAGTCTCGCTAATGGCTTATCAATTTTGTTCATCTTCTCAAAGAACCAGCTTTTAGTTTTATTGCTCTTTGCTATTGTTTTCTTTGTTTCTATTTCATTTATTTCTGCTCTGATCTTTATGATTTCTTTCCTTCTGCTAACTTTGGGTTTTGTTCATTCTTCTTTCTCTAGTTCCTTTAGGTGTAAGGTTAGATTGTTTATTTGAGATTTTTTCTTGTTTCTTGAGGTAGGCTTGTATAGCTATAAACTTCCCTCTTAGAACTGCTTTTGCTGCATCCCATAGGTTTTGGATCATCGTGTTTTCATTGTCATTTGTCTCTCGGTATTTTTTGATTTCCTCTTTGATTTCTTCAGTGATCTCTTGGTTATTTAGTAATGTATTGTTTAGCCTCCATGTGTTTGTATTTTTTATGTTTTTTTCCCTGTAATTGATTTCTAATCTCATAGCGTTGTGGTCAGAAAAGATGCTTGATATGATTTCAATTTTCTTAAATTTACTGAGGCTTGATTTGTGACCCAAGATGGGATCTATCTTGGAGAATGTTCCATGCATACTTGAGAAGAAAGTGTAGTCTGCTGTTTTTGGATGGAATGTCCTATAAATATCAATTAAATCTATCTGGTCTATTGTGTCATTTAAAGCTTGTGTTTCCTTATTAATTTTCTGTTTGGATGACCTGTCCATTCGTGTAAGTGAGGTGTTAAAGTCACCCACTATTATTGTGTTACTGTTGATTTCCTCTTTTATAACTGTTAGCAGTTGTCTTATGTATTGAGGTACTCCTATGTTGGGTGCATATATATTTATAATTGTTATATCTTTTTCTTGGATTGATCCCTTGATCATTATGTAGTGTACTTCTTTGTCTCTTGTAACATTCTTTATTTTAAAGTCTATTTTGTCTGATATGAGAATTGTTACTCCAGCTTTCTTTTGATTTCCATTTGCATGGAATATCTTTTTCCATCCCCTCACTTTCAGTCTGTATGTGTCCCTAGGTCTGAAGTGGGTTTCTTTTAGACAGCATATATATGGGTCTTGTTTTTGTATCCATTCAGCAAGCCTGTGTCTTTTGGTTGGAGCATTTAATCCATTCACGTTTAAGGTAATTATCAATATGTATGTTCCTATTACCATTTTCTTAATTGTTTTGGGTTTGTTTTTGTAGGTCCTTTTCTTTTCTTGTGTTTCCCACTTAGAGAAGTTCCTTTAGCATTTGTTGTAGAGCTGGTTTGGTGGTGCTGAATTCTCTTAGCTTTTGCTTGTCTGTAAAGCTTTTGATTTCTCCATCGAAACTGAATGAGATCTTTGCTGGGTAGATTAATCGTGGTTGTACATTCTTCCCTTTCATCACTTTAAGTATATCATGCCACTCCTTTCTGGCTTGTAGAGTTTCTTCTGAAATCAGCTGTTAACCTTATGGGAGTTCTCTTGTATGTTATTTGTCGTTTTTCCCTTGCTGTTTTCAATAATTTTCCTTTGTCTTTAATTTTTGCTAATTTGATTACTATGTGTCTCGGCGTCTTTCTCCTTGGGTTTATCCTGTATGGGACTCTCTGCGCTTCCTGGACTTGGGTGGCTATTTCCTTTCCCATGTTACGGAAGTTTTTGACTATAATCTCCTCAAATATTTTTTTGGGTCCCCTCTCTCTCTCTTCTCCTCCTGGGACCCTTATAATGCGAATGTTATTGCATTTAATGTTGTCCCAGAGGTCTCTTAGGCTGTCTTCATTTCTTTTCATTCTTTTTTCTTTATTCTGTTCCACAGCAGTGAATTTCCCCATTCTGTCTTCCAGGTCACTTATCCGTTCTTCTGCCTCAGTTAATCTGCTATTGATTCCTTCTAGTGTATTTTTCATTTCAGTTATTGCATCGTTCATCTCTGTTTGTTTGTTCTTTAATTCTTCTAGATCTTTGTTAAACATTTCTTGCATCTTCTCGGTCTTTTCCTCCATTCTTTTTCCGAGGTCCTGGATCATCTTCACTGTCATTATTCTGAATTCTTTTTCTGGAAGATTGCCTATCTCCATTTCATTTAGTTGTTTTTCTTGGGTTTTATCTTGTTCCTTCATCTGGTACATAGCCCTCTGCCTTTTCATCTTGTATATCTTTCTGTGAATGTGAGTTTTTTTCCACAGGCTGCAGGATTGTAGTTCTTCTTGCTTCTGCTGTCTGCCCTCCACTTATACATTTTTTTCCCTAGTGTACAGGTTAAAAGGTTTCTGTTGGTTATACACCAAGAAGAAGAATTGTTGAGTTATATATTGTATGTGCCAAACTGTTTTCCGAGGTGGTTATATATCTTTTCCTTGGAGAAGTATTGTTTAAGAGATTGTGAAATACATCTTCTCCAGCGCTTGGTGTCACTAGACTTTTAAATTTTTTTGTCAAATGAATAGTGTTATGGTATCTATAATATAGTATCAGCATGGGTATTGGATATAAAACTGTATCTCATTATGTAATTGCTTTGCATGGCCTGGTCTGTTCTTGTATTTATTGGCTCGTGTGTTTTCTCTGCTGTAAGTTGGCTATTTGTGTCTTTTTTTCATTTTCTTTTATGACTTAATCTTTGCATGTAAATCTTTAGCAATATGCAATTCATTTTTGGCTAAACCTTTTTGACAAATGGATAGCGTATTTTCCCAACAACAGTCCTATTTTGGAATATCTCTCAAGAAAGTTTTTCACTTTCTCTGTATACCTTCTTTGAAAACTTGTTAACTTTGTAATAAAGAGATTTTGCTGATGACAAAATAATTGTTGGTCTTCCTTGATGGGGTTGTCTTAATGCTGTGCAAATAACAAAACAGCCTTGTCTGGGTAGACGCCTGAAACACAGTTCTGCAGGAAAGCCCCTGCTAATCCAGGTGAAGACAATATTACCTGCTGTGCAACTAGCCTGTGACAGCCAGCCACGGCTGTTTCAGCTCACAGACCTGGCACATGCCAAGGGCTCAGGAATACTTACAGGTTAACATAAGATGAACCATTCAACAATGATTTCGCTAATTTCATCCACTTGCACAGCTCTCTCTCTATGAACTCAGTTATGCAGGCAAAACATTTCGGCTCTTCCCTACTGGAACAGGGTCTTAATTTTCTCAACACTCTTTAAAGCTCATCATAAAGTTCATTTTTTTTTTGAATAAGAGACTCTCACATGAGAAGATGGATATAACACACAGATATACGCATATGCATAGAATTGAACAGACATTCTATTTTCAAAAATCTAGCTTAGATTTGAGGAAAGAGTATCAACCTTTGGACTGTGTGGTCATTATCACCAGGCAGAAAGGCCATGAAAAAAATGCTCCCTATATGAAGGCCACAAAACCCTCAGCACCCTAGGGCTGACCGGCACTTTTGAGAGAAAAGCAGACCCCGGGAGCTGGTAATGTGTACTAACAAGCTTTTTATTCTGAAATCCATATTGCAGAAGGGATTGAAATCAACAGCAAGCCACATCTGTGTGCTCCTCGCCAGACCCCAGCAAGAAGCCTGAATACGGCATGTCATTATGATTAATTGTGGGTAATGAGGGTCTTATGAACCCAAGAAAGAGAAGCGTTTGTTTCTCTGCTGTTACAGTTATAGCCTCCGATTTGTTTTCAAGCACTCTACTGAGGAAAGCCAAACTAGAATAGGACTCTTCTATAGCCATCCTTTACTTCCCTGACAGGCGTTTCAGTAAATTAACATGCAGGGGCCAGTAAGGGAATTTGTGAGCTCTTTTAAGAACGTGATAAAGAAATGGTTTCCTGGTTCAAAGAATCTTTATAAAATCAGGCTGTAGGAGATCTGCTGCGAGTTCTCACAGAAGCTCACTGGTGCTCTGAGTCCGGATACAAAAAGGACAATGTTCACAGAAGCAGGGGGAATAAAAGAATTCTTTTCTGGAAGCAGCAGTGTTTTCGTCTTTCTCTAACCTACCAGAAGGTGGCGCAGATTCACTGCCAATACAGTAAAGGAGGCCGTGGCTTTCTTTTCTTTTACAGCCCTGCTCTGTACAAGTACAGTAAAATGGGGAGGGGGGGGAGTCCCATATTTAAAAATAAATTAAACAGACTTAAAATTTCATCCTTAAAAAAACAAATAACTCGTATAACATCTGTCAACTAATTTGTTGCCAAACTCAGTTTGATGTGAGTCAAACTATGAAACAAAACAAAACAAACATGGGATGAAGATTTGAGGAAGATCATTTTTAATATCTTAATGTAAGAAAATAAACAAGATGGAGTTTGTAATGGCTTCAAACACTACATGAAGGCAACGTGTAGGAGATTCTAACAAACAGCCAAGAAGTCGGGCACACATTTCATCCCGTTTGAAAATATTCCTTATCGTATTTTAATATTTGGACATTTAAAAATATCTTTAGGATGAAGCACTGTGATTTCCTTTTTGTGTGGCAACTTGTGCATTTTTGAAATGAAAATTAAACTTTCTCCTGGGAAGATAACATAGGATGAAGAAAACACAAAAAGAATGTTTAACAAACACACAAAAACAAAAATGAAAACAAAAAATCCATCATTAACGGTAGAAATAATAAAACCCTCCTCATTTGGTGTGAGGGGAGCCGCTGGAAGCCAGCCCTGGTTTAGAGCAACTTATCAGATGTATGGCTGGTGCCCACTTTTCCAGTAGTCAAGAGCATTTTTAGAGATGTGACATCCACCTGGAAGGGAAAAAGTTGTGTTTTTTTTTTGTTTTTTGTTTTTTATTTCAGTAAAATATCAATTGGGGCACTTTCAAAAAATCCTTTCCTAAATTTTCCCAGGTTCCAAGACCACTCGTTCTAAACAGAAAGGGAGTATTTTGAATCAAAACAAACAAAACAAAAAACCCCCAAACCTTTCCATATAGAAACCAAAACAAAGACCCAAAATGAAGCTTGAACATTTTCAAATTAGAATTTCTAAAGACAACGTACTCAGGGAATGACCTCAGAGTTCTGGGTTAGTACTGACTTTTCAGCCCCAAATCGAGTCTAGTTTTAACCAATGTTACCAGGGAGAACAATGTATTTTCCTTTTCCTAACTAAAATCTATCTTTTAAAAAATTAATTTGCTCTCCGTATTGCCGGATTACATTTTCATTTAACTTCGGTGCCGTGCCTTGTAATTAGTTTTTCTTGATCTGTTTCTTGGAAGGAAAAAAAAAAAAAAAGTAGAAAAAGGGTGGGGGGAAACAAAGAATTAAAAACAAGCTTCTCGGATGCAGTTAAAATATTTTCCTTTATCCCGCCTGGCGGAAAAGGAACCGACAGCACTGAACCCAGGGCAGCGGCGTGTCCCACGTCCCGCTTTCCCCATTTCCAAACCTCAACATCTTTTCTTAAAAATCTTCGGGGCTTATTGTGAAGTCAGGGGCGCTTGGCGTAGGAAGACGGTCGCTTGTAATTTATTTGGGAGAGGGACGGGGTCTTGGAAAGGAAACTGGGGGGTTTACGAGGAGGAAGAGTCGGTTTTATTCCCCAACTTCTTCCCCGGCGTTCGCCTGGACCGGACGGGAGCTGCGAGCCCTTCTCCGGCTCACCTGGGAAGGCCCCCTCCTGGCACCCGCTTTGTTTGGCGTTACTTTAAAAGCCTCTTGTTGGCAGAGAGACCCACAATGAAACAAATTTTCATTTTATGACGTCTTTCCCCCTCTAGGAGTCCGAACAATGTTTGGGGGGCTCGGCACGCTTGAAGATAAAAGAGCTTTATTTTAAATGCGATACGTGTCAGGATTAGACAGCGTTTCCTTTCAGCTAAACTACAGAGCGGATCTTCATTTCCTATTGCACTGCTTCCCCCGAAAGAAACTTTGCTTTTTCTTTTTTTCTCTTTTCCTTTTCTCCCTCCTCTCCCCCATCAGACAGTCAGGGAGACGAGGACGGGACACAAAGCTTCTCCCTCTCCCCCCCCACGGAAATCATCCTGGACTCCTAATCGGTGTACATTTCAGGGCAACCCGGGGCCTCGGCGACGGTTCTGGGTTTAGTTTTCCTGGATGAGGCTGCAAACTGATTGCGGCTGGAGGGAGCGGCCGAGCGGACCCGGGGCGGGCGGCGGAGGCGAGCGAGGCGAGCGTGCCGGCGGGACGCGGCCGCAGAGCCGGCGCCTGGGCTGCGGGGGCGCACGGGCCGGACCCCGGCCGGGCCGCGTCGGGCCCGGGCCCCCGCTCCTATAGGGCGGGCCGGGTCGGACGCCGATGCCTTCGCTTCTGGGGTCAGCTGGCTTCCCTTCTGCCCCCGCGGGCCCCGATGGGACCGGGCGGCGGGCAGGGCCTTTGTCCGCGCGGTCTCGGGGCCACGGGCCGGACGCCCGCCCCCTCCAGGCGCAGGCCGCGGAGAATACGGGCGCAGACGGCCTTTTGCACTTCTCCTCCACTTGAGCGGGAATCGGACGGAGGAGCCGGGCTAGAAACCCCGAAAAGGGAGGCCGTGATTTATGGCCGGCGAGCCGGAGTCTGGCACCATATGGTGGGATTTATCAGGCCCGGGCTGCCTCCAGCCCCCGAGCCGCCCCCCCTACAAAGTAGGGCAAAGAGTGCCCGGCTGACAATGTCACCGGCCTAGCCCTGGGCTGGGAACGCCTCGTCCGCTGCTTTCCTCGCTTCCAGAAGAAGTTGATAGAAGCCGGGCTTTTATGTACTTATTTTTTTACCTTACGGTATTACTCGCGATTACACAAAAACGTAACTCGTGATCTTTGGTCCTCAGCACTCAACATTAGGCCGGTGGTCCCCCCTCCCCCCGCCCCCTTCCCTTTGGAGGAGGCGGGCTGGCGTGGGGGGCGCCTTGGTCCAGGTGGAAGCTGGTGTAGGGTTAAGAAGCCGCAGACCTCGGAGAAGGGCTTCACTTCCTCTTCATTTTGTCGCCCTTTGTGTTACATACGGGGGCAAGCAAGGTCTGCCAATCACTACCATTTCTCTTTCTTGTTCTATAAAGAAGGGGTCGTCACAGCAACAGGGACATGACAGGCTGGTATCTCTCTAGAGCTCCAGGGGGCCCTTAATAGGATTGAAGCAAAAGATCAAGCGAATGGTTTCCTATTTTAGGCCTGTAATAACTGCCAACTGCTTGCATATACATGGGCCTTACAGTATTATGAGGCAATTTTTAATCCCAGAAAAGTGTAACCTGTTTTCTAGCCGAGCCTGTTTTAGAGAACCCTATGGGATCCACCCTCCCTCACCAGGCTCCATCCTCATCTGCCCATCTCCCCCTTTATGTGAGGGGAGGGAAGGACCTCTCCCCTCCTTCCTGACTTCACTTACCACCCCTCCCCCAGAAGCTGAAGGTGTCATTTCCTTTCATTAATTCATTTTACCAGCTCAAAGTAAATACTCTGGTTCAAGGGAACAAAGACACCCCTTTTTGGTATTCAGTTGAAGTCCCTAGTGGGAACAGAAGTTTGCACATCTTTGGAGAAACTGGCCTTGGATAAGGCTTAGCCAGACATGCCCACCCCCTACACCACCCCCCTCCAACCCAAACACCTACCAAAACACAAAGCAACCTAAGGAGGAGTGAAAAGGTTTCTCTCCCCCAGGCCACTGCTCATGTTCAAAACGAAGTCACGTGGGCATGGGGAGTGCTCAGGGTGGGTGGATGTCCCTTATCTGTGTGCTTGTGGAGTAGAGAGAGGAAACAAATGCAATGCATGGGGCAAAGGGGTGGTTTGTTTCCACCCCCAGACCTGGGGAAACCCGTCAAAGGAGACTGACTTCAAAAAAACCGAGACTGCCCGGGAAATCTGAATGCAAACAACCCTGGAATAATCAGCACCACCAACATCTGTCACCACAGCTGTTTCCTTTCTGGTTGGTGAGAGAACCTCTGTGGGCTGGCATTGAACTCCAGGCAATGGGCCCAGGGTCTTTCTCTTCCAAACAGAACCCTCCAGGTCTCTGTGTACTTAGCCTGTTTAAAAAGAAAACACAACCCAAAACAAAACAAGCATGACATTGCCACCTTTTGGGTGAAAATAAATAGCCTGGTTGAAGTAGGTTAGGAAGAAATGTTTTTGTCATGTGGTCACAGATGGGGAAACTGAGGCACAGGGCAGCCAGTGAATTTCCAAGTTAATATCCAGAGAAGAAATCAGAATTGGTGAATTTAATTCTCAGCCTATTGAATTCTGCTGGGTGTCTTAGAAGGCAATGAGTTTAAAGAGTGAGTGTTTTCATTAAGTTTGTTTTCCCTTTTGTTCTATCAAAAGATAATTATCGAGCACCTAGGATGTGGAAGACAAAGTGCTTTGCGTTGTGAGGGGTCAACAATGAAATGTGGTCCTAAGCCTGAGAGAATACGTCTCTTATTCTCCAGGCACTTCGACAAACAAGGGCATGGGTGCGGGGGCATGGTGGCTTGGGCTGAGGCTGCAGGAAAAGGAGCTCTGACAAGGGAACGTGGGATGTCTGGCCAGAGTAACCAGCAGAGACTTCCTGGAAGAAGTAGCACTGGTATTCCTAGGAGCTGGAGGCTGAGTGAGATTTTGGTAAGTAGAGGTGGGAGAGGACACAGAAGATGCAGAGAACGGCAGGCTTTTGCCATCACAAGGCAACAGCCGGTTAGTTTTCCAAGGGATGGAGGGAATAAGGCAGGAATGAAAGAGGAGACAGCTGCTGCCTGGCTGAGACTTTTGGACTTGAGCCTGTGGACAAGGGGAGCTCTGAAGTGACAGATCCAGGGGTGAATCTAGGGCTGATGCAGGTAGGGTTTGGGATTGTGGGAAGGTGTGGGCTCTGAGATCCCGGTGGGCAGGCTGTGGGAGGCATGAGGGGTGAGGGCCGCTGCCGGCCAGTGGCATGAGCATGGAAAGAAGAAATGACTGTGTAAGAATTGGATGGATGTAGAGCTCAAAGCAGGGAGACAGGTCAGAGGTGACGGGACCTTCAAGCCTGGATGACCAGGGAAAAAAGGCAGCCTCGTTATGTGCAAGGAATTAAAATAACATTTAAATCCAGCATTACACACAGAGTGTTTAAAATATTGAGAGCTTCAGGACAACAGAGGAACTCAGATACCGACACTGATGAGTTTTTTCCAACGTTGAAGAACTCTCTTTGTCAAAGCCAAACACTTGGCCTCATGGCTGAATGTCAGCACGACCTAAAGCCAGGATCTCAGAGCTCAGCGCCTTTGTGGGGCGGACAGAGAAGCAGCTTGTAGAAAGCATATTTTCCCCAAGACGCTTTATTCTTTTTTAGCACTCATTTCAATTTTTATACCATTACTGAGAAAGGAAGTTAGAGAACGATATCCCAGAGGTATATTCTCTGCAACTCCCCAGCAGGAGGAAATAAATGTTCTGGTATTAAAACTGATCTGCATTTATTTACTTATTTTTCAGTTGCATCCAATGTTTGCTTCAAAATGTTCCAGAGGGCAGATACCAGGATAATCACGCAGCCAATGCAAGCCAGACGGAAGGAAAATAGTGAAAGGGCACTGGACTAGGCATTTGGGTCCAGAGTTCCCTTCCTGGTTATGCCAAGCAGGTTGTGTGAGCTCGGCCGCATGGTGGCACTCTCTGGGCCTGGTTTCCCAACCTGAAAAATGTGGTACGTAGAATGATCTCGAAGGTCCTTTTCAGCTCCAGACCAATGCATGCGACTCCTTCTCCAGCACTTTCTTCCTTATATTCTGTACTCCGCTTTGCATGTGCAAACAGAAAGGATATTTATATTGGATGATTTAGACTTTATTCTGGATTTTAATAACTTCATTTGCATTGAACTTTATAAATATTTTGAAAGCATCATGCCATCTAGTCTCCCTTGATCCACAAAACTGCCATGTCAAGTGAGTAAGCCAGGGATTTTATCCCCAAATGTACAGCTAATGATAATCATTTCTTTTCATGGAGCCTACACATGCCAACATATGCCTTACATGAAATGTCTCATTTAATCACCACAGTGCCTTGTAGGTATTGTTAGACCCACTTTACAGATCAGAAAGCTGAGACTAGCAGGGCTGGAGACTCACTGAATGCTTCCTGCTCGCTGATGGCTGAGTCAGGATTTGAATCCATGTCTGTCAACTCCAACTCCATGTTCTCTAAGGCCTGGGGAAGTCATACAAACGTTGCCCACTGTCTCCCCCTCCTGCACAACATCTCTTGTATGCTTTTACCATCTATATTGTCAAAGGACGCTTTTGGCCTGTGTGGCCTTCCCTGGTCTTTGTGGCCTTCCATGGTCTTGCCATGTGAAATATAAAGGCTGAGATTTAAACCAGGCAAGCTGTCGACTTACCAGGTTTCAATGTTAACGACGCACCCAACACATGTCTCATACACTACCACAGGCTTTGGGACCCTGAAGAAATATTAGAAATGTCTCATTCTGTGAGGATTTCACAATCTGAGATGAAGAAACCAACTAAACCAGTAAAGCATCAGTGAGCGGGCAGTGTTCTATAACATAATGGAAACAGCCAAACTTTATAGGATGTTCACTCTGTTCCCCCTGCAGCCCGGACTATTGGGCTTAATTCTCATGACCAGCCCGTGCAAGGGGCACTCTTCTGTACCTCTTTAGGGAGGAGGAGGTCGATCCAGAAAGAGTGGTGCAGTCACTGCCTGGAAGTCCCACAGCTGGCAAGTGGCAAAGCCAGGATTTTAATCAGGGCCTCTGATCACCAGGCCTTGCCGTTCTTCCCTGTACCACACAGCTTCCTGTGTTTAACAGCATGATGCGTGGGTCGGAGTGGGACGCACAGACCTCTGAAAATAGGAAAGCGCAGGGTCTGCAGGTGTGATGAGACCTCCTGTGACATATGCCGAACAGAAAAGGAGTCTCATTGTTTTCTAGTTTTGCCTCACGGTGGAAAGCGCTGATTCTGTGGGGAATGTTTAAAGTACCCAGGAAACAGAAGAAATCACTGGAAAGACAGCTTGGAATTCTGGGGAGATGGGCGTTGGGTTCAAGTCTTGGCTCCATCATTTACCAGCTGTGCTTAATCTCTTTACACCTCCGTTTTCTTCTCTCTAAATAGGGTAATGATATGTCTCTGTTCAGACTTCATTTACAGCATTCGAATTGCCTGACATGATGACTGGCCTCATGGCAGATGCTTAAGAAAATGACAGTTACCCAAGGCAGCTATGCACTGAGAGCCCGTTGACAAAACCTACAAATACCATGTTGGTTCAAAGTGAAGACAGTTGGAGAACTTGTTATTTGTCCAGTGGTTTCCTTGTCCTCAGTTTTGATTCATTTCCTGGTGTTTTTAGCCCTGGAATTAATAGGTAAGCCAAGCAGACCAGTTCTGTCTGCCTATTATTATATAATAAACCGCCAAAAACTGTGGCTTAAAGCAGCACTCATTCATTTTGCTTATGAATCTGAGGGTTGACTGGGCTTAGCTAGGTATTTCTTGCTTGGGGTTCCTTAGATGATTGTTGTCAGAAGGTTCTGGGGCTGGGGTCATCTTCACTCACGCGTCTGGAGCCTGGGCTGGGAAGACTAAGAGCTGGGGCTCCTTGGGCATCTCTGTCTAGGTGGTCTCCCCACATGTTCTTTTTCTAAAACTAGCAGAAGCCTGGGGGGAGCTCTCAGTGGCCTGCTTGGGTCCTGTGCCCATTCTTCAACCAATCACTGTGGCCAGAGGGAGGCTGTGCTTTCATTAGCCAGATGTGGATCACGTGCTTCTCCTGGGTCAGCCCTACCCAAGCGGCTTAAACTGAGTGTGGAAAAATGATGGATCTCAAGGGAAAGTTGAAATGGGGATAGATGATGGAAAAGCAAGGCTATCAATGTCCCCTGGAGTTCCTTGCTTCTCACTGGTGTTCAGTAGACATGTATTGGTGATAATGATGGGTGGCAGTAGGTCTAAAACTCCTACACTGAGATGCCCAGGCCAGTGCTTCTCTGCCTGGACCAGAAGTTACACACAGTGTTGTGGCCTTGAGGTGGAGTGTTCGGCAACTTAAAGGTTTTATGGACCCTATGTTTTGGCCAAACTTGCATCTTCCTACATCTGTGCCTTTACTTACTTACTTCATTTCTTTCACTTGGAATGGCATTCCTACCCAATCCCACTATTTGGAATGATATTGCCCAATTTGGAAGATCCAATTTATGGTCACTTCAGTGACCATATGGTCACTTCCTCTGATTTTTATGGCCTTGCTGCTCAAAGTGTGGTCCAAGTGCTGCAGCGTCAGTGTCACCTTGGGACTTGTCAGCAATGATGCAGAGTCTTGGTCTCCACCTCAGACCTATCCATCAGAATCTGCAGTTTTTATCCCAGTGTTCGTGGTAGCACTATTTACAATAGCCAAGACATGGAAGCAACCTAAGGGTCCATCAACAGAAGAATGGATAAAGAAGATGTGGTATATATACATACATTGGAATATTAGTCATAAAAAAGAATGAAATAATGCCATTTACAGCAACATGGATGGACCTAGAGATTATCGTACTAAGTGAAGTAAGTCAGACAGGGAAAGACAAATATCATATGATATCACTTCCTTGTGGAACCTAAAAAAAATGATACGAATGAACTTATTTACAAAACAGAAACAGACTCACAGGCATAGAAAACAATCTCACGGTTACCAAAGGGGAAAGGCAAAGGAGGGATAAATGAGGAGTTTGAGATTAACATATAAACACTACTATATATAAAATAGATAACAACAAGGACCTACTGTATGGCACAGGAAACTATTGGGTTGGCCAAAAGCCCGAAGGAACTTTTTGGCCAACCCAATACATTCACTCTCTTGTAATAAATTATAATGGAAGAGTATATATATGTATGTATGTATAATTGCAGAATCTGCAATTTAACATGATTCCAGGGTGGTGTGTAGGCACATTAAAGTTTGAGCCGCACCACCCCCAGAGCAGTGGTTCTTAGCAGTGTGGTCCAGGGAATTTGGAGATCCCCACAATTCCTCCAGGGGGTCTAAGAAGTTAAAACGATTTCCATACTAATACTAAAACCATATTTCCTTTTTCACTCCCATTCTCCCACGAGTGTATGGGGGAATTTTCCAGAAGCTCCGTGACCTGTGAGGATGGAATCCCTCTGATGGGTGTTGAAATGGGTGCTTGTGTCTTCTTGTGTTGTAAATACTTGTTTTAACTTATGATGTGATAAATATAAATAGACGTAAACACATTATAATTTTTAAGCATGTAAAGGGAGCCTGAGACCAGAAAGTTTGAGAAGTTCATGCAGCTCTTGATCCTTCTGTCTCTGGATAAGAAAAGTGTTGACTTTACCTCTGCATCTCCAGCTTCTGGCACTGAGCTGAGCTCGCTGCTGGCCCTGGGTTAGTGAGTGTCCTGTGAGGACTCTGCCTGTAATTCCTTGTCTTCGGGGCAAGGAGGGAGGCCTGAGGTTACTCTCTGGGCATCTGGAGTTCCTTTGTTAGACTATAAATATTTGCTAAAAACTTTGAAAATTAGGAAGTCATTCTGAGTAACTAAAAAAGATTTTTTTTCTAACTCTCCGTCATCATTCTTTCATTTATGGCACTTTTCACTCTTTAGTTCACACGATTCAACTCCTCATAGAGTCAGGAGGAATTCTTGTTCCCATTTAAAGAAAAGCAACACAGATTTAAGAGAAAGCATATGACTTTTCAATATCACAGAACAAGCCAGTATCATCCAAGACTTGGATCTCAAATGCCCAGACCAGACTCCTTGTCCCAAGACTGTGGGTCTAGGACAATCCATAAATGAGCCCAGTGGTGTCCTGGATGCCTTCCTACCATCAACAGCTGAAACGCCACGGGGTGGTGGAGCTGGCCGCACACTCAGGTGCCAGGAACAGGATGCGAGTGACGAGGATGTGGGCATCTCTGCAAGGACTGAGGCTCACGCCCCTTCTGGAACTCTGTTCATCCATCCAGTGCTTTCCATGTGTCCCCTGTTGGGCTGGTACCTGTACTTGGGCATCTCAGTTTTTCTCCCAGCAGTATGAAGGAACTACACTCATATTATCCTTAATGTTCACATGTGGAAATTGACGCTTCGAGGGTAATTCACCCAAAGACACAGTGGCTAAGTGGCAGATCTGGCCTCTGAAGACCTACCTCTCTGCTTCTGCCAAATCCCTCTAGCCTTCTTTCCTGGCTCGACTTTGTGGAGGGGCTGGATTTACGATCCCCGTGGCTCTTGTTCATCAGTCTGATCTGATCATTGAGAAGGTTTTGTTCTAGGACTTTTGGAATCAAAACCCCTTCAGGCTGGACTGCAGTTTCTCCTACCCCTCCCCTCCACCCCAGGCCTTCTTCCCTTACCTCCATCCTTCTCTCTTTCTTTCTTTCTCTTCTTCCTCCTCCCTCCTCCTTTTTTTTCCTCCCTCCTTCTCTTTCTCTCTCCCCTCCCACCCTCCTTGGGATCTTTTGGAATCCCAGAAAGTGCTTTGTAAGAGGATGAACTCTCCCACTTCTAGGGTTAAAAGCAGTGCTGCTCTGGTGCAGAAATGTCCTGTATAAAAGCCAACAACCCCACCTCCCCATGCCTGCCCTGAAATGGGGAGAAACCTGAGGCGTTGATGATCTCCTGCCTTGTAAAGGGCAGCTTCACAGCCCTGCCCCCCAGGGCACTTGAAATATCACTTTCAGAATCCACTGGGCCATTTCTTTGCTCCACCCCATCCAAGGTAAACTAGCCATTATCCAGAGTTAGGCACTCAGGTGGGGGGCCAGGGAGCTATGGAGAAACCAGCTCATTGAAATCCGGATAATCCCTAAACCTCATTTTCCCCATTGCCTATGACTGCCTCTCTGCCCTGCCCCCTTTTACGGGACCCGCCAAGAAGCCACTGGACCGCTTTGCCTGGCACTCCTTTTATCTTCCTGGCCCGAGGGGGCCATGGGCTAATGATCAGTGAAATCAGGAAAGGCCAAGAGGCCCAGCTAATCCACAAATTGGATCAACCACCCCTGAATAATCAAGAGTTGCTGGCACAAAAGTTGGTTTCTCTCTTTGATCATCCGCAGGCTCAGAGCACACCTACGTTTTCTTCCTGTGGGAGTCCCCTTGAGAATTAAAGGCTGCTTCTGTTTGGCCAAATAAAATTCAGATATAGAACTAAAAGAACCCAGTGTCCCAGTGTCTCAGGGCGACTATTTTAATATGACAGTGAGGAGAGGATGAGAATTCTAAAGAGGTGGTGTAAATTCCCTAGACTTGATGGGCCAGTTCCAGTGGGTGTAGCTCCTTCTCCACCGAGAGGAGAGGGGGCTGAATCACACGTAAACTTCAGCACGCTGTGTCTAATGTTATAGATCTTAGTAACGGTGATACAGGGCAGTGGTGCTGGCACTAATAACTCAGCCATCTGAGTTAATAACTGCTTTAAGAAAACCCCACGTACAGAAACCATAATTCAGGGAAGAAAGGAGATAGGAAGTCATAATTTGTATTACAAGATGATTCTCTTTTTCTTAACTAAGGCTTTTTCTCAAGTTCTTTTAAATAGCAAGCGTATCAGTGGTTTTCAAGTGGTTTAATGGACAAAAACTGCACTTACCCATGAGTTGTCATTAATGACTTCATGTGAACACGCTCCTGTTATTTTTTTTAATTGATGTAGAGTTGATTTACAATATTGTGTTAGTTTCAGGTGTACGGCAAAGTGATTTGGTTATACACATATATACGTATATATCTATATTTTATTTTTGATTCTTTTCCATTATAGTTTATTGCCATATATTGAACGTAGTTCCCTGTGCTATACAGTAAATCCTTGTTCCTTATCTATTTTATATACGGTAGTGTGCATCTCTTAATCCCATACTCCCAATTTATCCCTCCCTTCCCCTTTGGTAACCATAAGATTGTCTTCTATGTCTGTGAGTTATTCGTTTTGTAAATAAGTTCATTTGTGCTACTTTTTAGATTCCACATATAAGTGATATCACATGATATTTGTCTTTCTCTGTCTGACTTACTTCACTTAGTATGATAATCTCTAGGTCCATCTATGTTGCTGCAAATGGCATTATTTCATTCTTTTTTATGGCTGAGTAGTATTCCATTTGTGTGTGTGTGTGTGTGTGTGTATCTCACATCTTCTTTATCCATTCATCTGTCGATGGACACTTAGGTTGCTTCAGTGTCTGGGCTATTGTAAATAGTGTGTTGCTAATTTTTAATGATCGTTAAGCAATATCTACCTACACTTGATCTTGGCCAAGAAGCCGAATGTAACAGATGCCCCTTTCGCAGACTAGGAAGCTTCCATGAACTGTGAGTTTATGAGGGTGGGTCCCAGAGCAAAGGGAAACTGAGAGGTTTGTTGGGTTTTCAGTTCTCTGAGAGCTTTCAAAGAAAGAAACATTCCCTTTGCAATGGCATGGACCCTGGACTCTATCTGGAATCAGACATGGGATTGAATTCTGCCTCTGCTATTTATGGTCAATGTTATTTATTGTCTCTGACCCTCAATTTCCACCTCTGGGTCTACATCCTGGTTAAAACACTCCAGGATTTTCCTATCTCACCCAGCATAACATCCAAAGGTCCTTCTATCGACCCTCATAATGCATGTACTGCTGACCTTTTTGACCTCTTGCGCACCAAGCTCTAACAACTCAGACAAACCAAGCTCACTTCTGCCTCAGGACTTTTGCACATGCTCTTTCTGATCCTGGGAAGCTATTCCCCAGCCCCAAGCCTGCAAGCTCCCACTTGTACCTCATTCAGCCACTTGCTCAAATATTATGTACTCAGAGAAGTCCTTTCTGGTTACACATCTTCAAGTCCCTCCCTCTCCGGCCCTTCCTCTGGCTTGATTTTATTTCACAGTACTTATTATTGCCTGATACATACAATATTTATTCATCTGTTGACTAATTTGTTGTCTGTCTTTACTGACAAAAATGTAAGGTGATGCAAGCAGGAGCCTTGTCTTATTTGCCCCTAGGTTTCCACTGCCTAGGACTTTGCCTGCATGTGGTCTAGACGCCCAGCAGTCACAGAACAAATGACCTTGGAAATGGCAATTATAAGATCTACCTTGCAGGTGTTATCAGTATTAGGAATGATGTAGGTAAAGCCTGGAACAGAGCAAGTAAATGGTAAGTATTACCACTGTTTGTTAATATTATTAGCACAAATCTAGTAACTCTAAGTTCTTTGTAAATATTTGCTGAATCTGTTGGACTGGAAGGGCCTGAAGGAAATTTAATGGCCAGCAAGTCAGTGCCTTTTGATGAACACACCTCAGGACCCTGTGTTTCTGAGGCACCTGTCAAAACCCCCTCCTCCTACTCTAGAGTGTAAAACTCAAATGCTTGCAGAGGCCGGCCAGAAAATATAAACACTAAACACGTGAGGCTGTCTTGGTGGGAGCTGTAGAACTGGAGAGGCCATGCTCAACTCCTGGCAAAGATCCAGGGTTGTCGGGTTTTGTGCTCTTTCAAGAGAAACTGGAAACCCAAACTTTTATGTAAAATCTCCCGATTTTAAAATGATAGTTACTTCTACCTGAAGTGTAAACAGACAAGTTCCCAGATGCCAGTCAAGGGCCTTTCTAAGTCTAGCAGTTTCAGATTAACATTGTAAATCAATTATATTGCAATAAAATTATTTTTAAAAAAAGACTACTAAAATAAAATAAACTGTGTCGGGGGTCCCCAAGGCTGCCCCCGTGTTTGGAGACTCACTGGAGAGACTCCCAGGGCTCAGCAGATAGTCGTACTCACAGCTAAGTTTTACCGCAGTCAGGTTGCAGGAGATGCAGATGCACCACAACGGGAAAAGACAGAGGTGGCACCCAGGCTTCTTTCGCTCTGGCTTCCTTCTGCTTCCTCCCTCCCAGGAGGGGTCACACGGAGCCCGCTCTTCCCCCAGCACCAACAGGCTGTGATGTGTGTGTGACGCTCCTGTGCAGAGAAGCCCATTAGGGACGCAGCACCCAAGTTTTTCCTGGGAGCTGGTCCCTCTGCTGAGCACGTACTAAAATTCCAGACTCCAGGGGGAGAGCAAGTGTCCGGCATAAACCATGCTGTTTGCCAGTCTAGGTATAGCGAGTGGCTCTTCTCAGTTGGGGAATGTTTTGTATCCATGTAGGGAACTGTTTACCAGCCAGGTTCCCAGATGCCAGTCAAGGGCCTTTCTAAGAATACCAGTTTCGGACCTGCTAAGTTCACTCTTGCACAATTCCTAAGTAAACATGTTAAGCTTTTGATTTTGGAACGTTCCAAACACATAGGCACAAAAAGAAAATCATAGACTAAACCTCCATGTACCCATCCCCCGCTGCAGCCATTAACTCATACCTATGTTGATTCATCTGTGTCTCTACCCACTTCCCATCGTGCCCTGAATTATTTTGAAGCAAATCCCCGATATCGTATTCCATCTGGAAGACTTCAGTAGGTATCTCTAAGTGATAAGAACTCTTCAAAAATGATCTGGAGTTCGAGCTGCCAGTCTGCAACCTCCACCCTAGCCCCGTGCCAGGAATCATTTTGCAAATGATGAGTCTTGGTTAACTGGCTGCTGTGCCAGACCCTCCCCCTGCCAACATCACTACCTCGAGGACTTGGGCCTAAGGGGGAGGGTAAGAGAGCATATTCATGGAGCCAGGGCCGTGCAGCCTGGCACTGAGTTCTAACAGGATATCTGTTTTGCCAGAATGACTGCAGTGGCTGTTAGTGTGCGTGACATGGGCTTCTTTGGCTTGATTGTGAGCTGGACCTGCTCTTGGTCTGGCTGTCTTCAGGGAGACCCACGAGAGGCTCTGTGTTTGCAGAACCCAGAGGAGAAGTGACTCTGAGCCTCAGCACAGCAAGGGAGAACAGGAGGGTAAAAGCACTTCCTGTGGGCCAAGGGAGTTGATTTCTGAACAGTCCCACTGTAGGTGCTGAAGAAGGTGGCAAAGAGAAAGAAGCGCCCTGGACCGGGAGTCAGGATTCCCGGGACACTCTTCCCTGGCTCAGTCACTGACTAGCTGGGTGTCCCTGGCCAAGTCACATCACTCCTCCAGCCTTATTTTTATCGTTTGTGAAAGTGTTGGGGTTTTCATTCATCCACTCACTCATTCATTCATTCCACAAGCATTTCTTATATGGTACGTATGTAGTGAGCTTGGCACTGTGGATATGAAGATTAAAAAAGTCTTTAAAAGGCAATCTCAGCCCTCAAGGAGCTTACATTCTAGTATAGGGAGTTTATACACACACACACACACACACACACACACATGCACTCTATTACAAGACTCATATGTGGTAAATCCTGCAGGAGAAATACAGCATATTGGAGGGGTCGGGAGGGAGCTCATACCATTTGCTGAGCTCTCACTATGTACCAGCCCTGACTTTCCCAGATACTGTTCAACACATTGTTCCTACTGAAGCTTCACCGTGAACCTGCCAGGGAGATATCATTATTCCCAACTGTATTAGTTTGCTAGGGCTGCCATAACAAAGTGCCACAGACTGGGTGGGTTAAGCAACAGAAATTTATTTCTTCAGAGTTTGGAGGCTGGAAGTCCAAGATCAAGGTGTTGGCAGGTTTTTTTTTTTTCCCCTGAGGTGTCTCTCCTTGGCTTGCAAATGGCCTCCTTCTCCCTGTGGCTTCCTGTGGTCTTCTGCCTGTATGTGTGTCTGTGTCCTAATCTCCTCTTCTTATAAGGACACCAGTCATATTGGATTAGGGCACACCCATATGACCTTATTTTACTTTAATTACCTCTTTTCAGCTCTCTTTCCAAATATAGTCACATTCAGAGGCACTGGGGGTTAGGGCTGCAACACAGGAATTTTAGGGGGACCCAGTTCAGCTCATAACACTACCCTGTTCCCACAAATTGTAGACTGGACAGTTGAATCTCAGAGAAGTTTGGTAATCTTCCTAAGGTGACATGGCTAGCAAGTGTCTAAGCCCCCATTTCACACCCAAATCTATCGAGTTCAGAGGTCTTTTTCCATCAGACCCCTCAGTATTTGGTGATATTCTCCCTGCAGGGACAAACTTGGGTGCTCTCCTGATTCCAATGACCCAAGATTCTGAGTCTTTCTATGGCAGACAGGAGTTAGCAAGTGTCTTGGGTTGGGTTCCCAAGAAGCAGACCCTGAGATGAGCATTTGTATATTAGTAATTTGCTAAGGAGGTGTTCCCAGGAGAATCTGGAAAGGGAAGAATTAAGTAAGAATATGGTTTCAGGAAAAGTTCTGCACATGACAGCTGTATCCTGATCCCACAGGGGACCTCTGGAGTGTGTTATGACTTCCAAACAGAGGCAGGAGCGCTGGGCTTTCATATACCGCACCCATCAGTCACTGGCTCAGGGTTACCCCAGGGGGGGAATACTTCCAGCTTTCTGGGTATTCAGGCAACATGGCTCTGTTCCCTGGGATAGTTCCCAACAGTACAGGCTGCTTGAGAAGCACACTGAAGCCCAGGGGAGGTGTGCATAGAAAAGGAGCTCAAGGTGATTTGGGCAGAGCACTGACAGTGTCCACCACAAAGACAGAGAAGCTTCCTGGGCCATCAGAGAATACAGGAGAGTTATTGCAAATACGGCTTAGGTCAGACATTGGCTAATTTTGCTCTATCAATGTTCAGCTTCTTTGTAGTATTTCTAAGAGGTATAGAAGTCTTAAAGAAATAGAGAGAGGAATTTCAGACTTTCTTCCTGGCTGGCTGGAATCTTCAAAGGAACCCAGGGCTGAGAGTTGTGGGTCCGGCGCTGGCTGTCACTCTTGTGGTGGGTGTCACCCTGCACAAGTCACATTATGCCTCCCATCTGAACAGTCAGTATAATAAGCCTGCCTCTCCTTTCTTAGGCACATAGTGAGGGTAAAATGAGGTCACAGGTAGAAGAATGTTCTGAGAAGTAAAAAGGATTAAATAACACAAAGTGATATCTTAATAACATGACAACTGTGCTGTGAAGGGAACTGTACAAATGCAGGTATTTATGATCTCAACGGACATTGTCAGTAGTGTTATCATTAGCACCAGCCCTAAGCCCCACAGTCAGTGCTGGAGAACTCTCACAGACCCAGCTGACTGGGACTTTGATGGGTGAGGAGGCCCCCTTCTCTATGGAAGTACTAAGTTAGGGCTTGGATGGTTTTCCTTATACCTCCCACCTGGAGTTAGCCAAACTGCAAGGTTATAGACACCGTCCTCCAGACTGCCAAGTCTGCCCAAGACTTCTGATCCCAAATGCAAGGATTCAACCTACAAATTTAGAAGGAAAATTCCACACAAGACCACCCTCACTTCTTTTTTTTTTTTGAATTTTATTTTATTTATCTTTTTATACAGCAGGTTCTTATTAGTTATCCATTTTATACATATTAGTGTATATAGGTCAATCCCAATCTCCCAGTTCATCCCACCACCACCCCCCCGCCACTTTCCCCCCTTGGTGTCCGTACGTTTGTTCTCTACATCTGTGTCTCTATTTCTGCCCTGCAAACTGGTTCATCTGTACCATTTTTCTAGGTTCCACATATATGCGTTAATATACGATATTTGTTTTTCTCTTTCTGACTTACTTCACTCTGTTATGACAGTCTCTAGATCCATCCACGTCTCTACAAAAGACCCAATTTCATTCCTTTTTATGGCTGAGTAATATTCCATTGTATATATGTACCACATCTTCTTTATCCATTCATCTGTCGATGGACATTTAGGTTGCTTCCATGACCAGGCTATTGTAAATAGCGCTGCAATGAACATTGAGGTGCATGTGTCTTTTTGAATTATGAGACCACCCTCACTTCTGACACCAACTGCAAACTCAGGGATTTCCCAAAACCATCTCAGGTTTGTTTCACTAGAGAGACTCACAGAACTCACAGAACCTATTATATTCATGGCTACTGTTTATTACAGGGAAAAGATACAATCAAAATCAGCAGAGTCTAGGAGGCTTCCAAATGTGAAAATTCCATGTCTTCAGAACTCATCACTCTCCCAGCATCAATCACCTGGGGAGCTTGTTAACAATATGGACATCAGGGCCCAGCCCAACTGACAGACCGAGTGTACAGGGATGGGACCCAATCATCTCTTTTTGTGTTTTGGGGTTTTTTGGTTTGTTTTTTGAGCTTCTCTGACTCTTACAGGTATTTGTGTTTTTGAGGCTAGCAGGGAATACCAAATTTTGTTTTGATACTTGTCTTAATTAGTTGGGGCTACCATAACAAAGTATCATAGACTGGGATGCTTATAGACATTTATTTCTCTCAGTTCTGGAGGCTGGAAGTGCAAGATCAGGTACCAGCACAGTCACATTCTCGGGCAGGGTCTCCTGGGCTGCAGACCACCGACCTCCAGCTGTGTCATCACACGGCAGAGAGTGGAGAAGGAAGCAAGTGCTCTTGTGACTCGTATGAGGGCTCCACCCTCAGGACCTCATGTAATCCCAGTTACTTCCCAAAGGCCCCACCTCCTAACACCATCACTTCAGAGGGTAGGGTTTCAGCATGTGAATTTTGGGGAGACGCAAACATTCAGTCTATAACATTACTTGTTAGAGAACAAATTACTGGTTTTAGCAAGCTCATCTCATTATTTAAAAATATTTGGCAAATTTAAACGAGGAATTAAACTTCTGTAAGAGTTTTTGACATGTTGTATGAGAGATTAGTGACCATGGACATACATGTAGAGAATCTGACCTGGCACATTCAGAAGCCAAGCATGAAAACTAAGACAAAGAACATGACTCCTGCCAGAGAAGGATGCTCAACCACCATTTCTCTAGGCACTGAGAAGGTGCAAGGGGCTCGTGTTCAAGGCTAATATTCAGGGAGCCCAATGATACCCATAGCAGGGTAGCTGGCATATTCAATGTAAAGAAGCCATACTTGGAGAGGGCGGTGATGTGACCCGTGCTGGATGTAGTGTGCACCATAGAAAGGTATGTTGTAATTGAGGATACCGAACACCTTTGGATTAAAATCCTGCAGGGAAGAGATAGGTGCAGGATGTTTCCTACCACTTCCTGAACAAGTGGTCCTCCATTTCTGTCACTGGAGTTAAGAAGATGGGTAACAATTTAATAATAGCCAAGTGAGAATCAAGATTTAATAATAGAGGCCTTATGATATGACTTGAGAAATGTCAAGAGTTGCTAGGGATCATCTAACCCACTGTTCTCGAAGCTCTGTTCTGTGGGGCCCTGGGGGTCTCTTGGAGCTGCCTTAAGGCTTATCTGGCTGAGCAGGGTAGAATTTCAGGCCTCCCTCGGAGCCCGGGGATCCTTTCAACCAGTGGAGCTCTGCTGTTATTTGCTGTATTTATTTATCCTTCTTGGCATTGTTTTCTTTTTCTTTTCTTTTTTTTTTTCTTTTCTTGTCTGCCATCTTGGACCCATTTGGTTCTAATCAGTTTTTTTTTTTGTAAAACATCTTTATTGGAGTATAATTGCTTTACAATGGTGTGTTAGTTTCTGCTTTATCACAAAGTGAATCACCTATACATATACATATATCCGCATATCTCTTCCCTCTTGCGGCTCCCTCCCACCCTCCCTTTGGCATTGTTTTCTTTTGAAGAAAGTGTTCTGGAACTAAAAGAACAGTTTGATAGGCTCTGATCTTATTGAACCCCTTCCTGTTGGAAATAGGCACAGTGAGACTCAGAGGAGTCCTGCTGCCTGAGTCTGCAGGGAACCCAGGTCTGATGCGGCGGCTCTGGCTGCAGTTCTGTGGAGCCTCAGTTCCACCCCAGAATGACCCAGAGAGGGCACCACTCAGGCTCTGCAGACACGAGTGTGAAGGAGGGAAGGATCCCTGGTCTGAATATGCTTGTGCGTCACCATATCCTCAACCTGGTACCCAAATTGTAAAAATCCTATGCTTTTGCTTCCTAGAGAAATAGTCATGAAATTCTTTATGGTTGTCTTCCTGTGGGGACAGGGCATTTAACAGAGGTTCCCTAAGCATCGCAGGAACCCAAGCTCACTCAGCAAGGAATTCTCTCAGGTACCACAATCCATGATCCTGGAATGCTGGGCTGACAACGAACAGGGCCACCAAAGGATCTGAGATAATGGTGGAGCTGACAAGCTTCTGGGCCTCAAACAAAGAAGGCACACTTCTGCCTGGGTGATGTGGGTCCTGAGGCTGTGGACGGGTGGTGGTGATTGATTAGGTTTTGGATCATGTTCTACAGTGGCTGTTGCTTAAAGTAAACAGAGCGAGGAATTAGAAGACGAGGGCTCGAGTCTGGCTTGTCTCTTGCTAACCTCATAATATGGAACAAATGTCTTAACCTCTGAGCTGAGACAGCAAACTCCACAAGGCAAGGACTGAATTTTATCCAGAGCAGGGAGCACAGTGGCCAGCATGTTGAGCATTCAGAGTGCCAAAGGGAGCCAGGTGCAGGGGTCTTCTTGGACCACCCACTCTTCCCCTTGGAGGATGGTCTCTCCCAGTCACTAGTACTGTTGCTTCACCCTTTTCTCAGTAACTCCCCTTCTTTCTTCTTATCCCTCCATTCAAAACACACCTTCTCTCTCCCCTTCTCTCCACTGAGGGTGTGATTGCTTTGGGAATGAGAGAGGCATGGGGTATGGGAGGCAAGAGGAGGGCTGTGTGGGTTTCCTCCAGTTAAGGGGATGCTGATGGAAGAACATGGCGGGGTGCTCCGCTGGGTGTGTCCTGCATGCCCACTGGTGGGTTGTGGCTGGATGAAGGTGCCACACAATCACTCAACGAACACATCTGCTGATGTACTAGGCACCCTGAGGCAGGGGACAGCAAAGCATTACATACCTTCTCCTCGTAAAGAATTCAGGCACAAACAGTGAAATGCACTAGAAGAGCCCTCTATCATAGAAAGCAACAACACAAGAGGTGCCTTTGGCAGAACATAAATAATTAGGAATGCAGAGGATCTGAGATGGAAGGGTCTGAGACAGAAGATACTGGCAGGGACTTCCTTGGTGGCACAGTGGTTAAGAATCCACCTGCCAATGCAGGGGACACGGGTTCAAGCCCTGGTCCGGGAAGATCCCACATGCCGCGGAGCAAATAAGCCCGTGTTCCACAACTACTGAGCCTGCACTCTAGAGCCCGTGAGCCACAACTACTGAAGCCCGCACGCCTAGAGCCGGTGCTCCACAACAAGAGAAGCCACGGCAATGAGAAACCCGTGCACCACAACAAAGAGTAACCTCCGCTTGCCGCAACTAGAGAAAGCCCGCGTGCACCAACAAAGACCCAATGCAGCCAAAAAAATAAACAAATAAATAAATTAAAAAAAAAAAAAAAAGAAGATACTGGCAGTACCTTCCAGGCAGTGTCATCCCAGAAGAGGAGATGCATCCTCTCTTCGGTTAGGTTGGAAGTGAACTGCAGCTTCCAAGGGCCACTGTGTACAGTGGAGCAGGTTGTTCACTGCACGTAGTGTCCAGCTGAGGGGATAATGAAGGTGGAAATTGAGCTCATAATCCTTTCCCAGAGCTGTACACTGTGCACACTAGCGGGGGTGCATGAATGCGGTGTGGGCTCCCGAGACACTGGCCGTCAGCCACACTCCTTATCCAGTCTTCTGCAACCTCGGTAGGCAGAGCTGTCTCTAGCCTTTCATCCTCCCCACCCCCACCCCTAACTCCTAGGCATACCTTAGGGCCCACCGCCTTTCCAGTCACTCACGTTCCCATGTAGGGTGGCTCTACAATATTTTGGGGTCAGGAATCCTTTTGAGAATCTGATGAAAGCTTTGGACCCTTTCCTTCCAAAGAGGTATGTTCACACATAAGCTCGAATGAAATGTCAGAGGATTTATCCACATGAAGCCCATCAGTTGAGCCTTCTCCAGAGACCACTCCCCATGGTTCAAAACCCCTGTACCACAATGATAGTCTTGGCCTCATGCTGTGCCCCATGGAGGAGGAATGAGTTCCTGACTAATGGATGACACCCACTGATCTACATTTCTCCTTGAGTGGAGCTACTTTTTTCAAAGGCTGGAAGCATCAGGGATTTGACCTCTTCTTCTCTCTTCACACTGGGTAGTTTGAGACAACAATTCTGAGTGTGTATGTCTCTTCTGCAGTTCCAGACTCTCCCTCTGGCCAGTTGTTCCTCAAAACCCATAGAGTGGAAGTAGGGTGAGCAGGGAGGCTTAGCATAGATGTAGAATCATGTAGCTAATCTCGTTATGGGTGGTCATGTGTGGCTGAGGATGTAGTGATGAGGAGCAGATAGTCATGGTGTTGTCAGTGTCAATTCCTATATAGGTGTAGGTTACTGTGAAAACAAATAAAAACAGAAAAAGGTCACATGTAGAACAATGCTGAGACTGTGACATAATAGGCCTATTGTGTATTGTGGCTGGACAAGGGGCAGGGTCTAGGTCATGGAGAGCCAGCCCCTAGGGATATATAAAGGAATATGGCCTTGAAAAGAATAGAGGAGCCAATTGTAAACTGGGGAGTGGCGTGTTGGATTTGCCTGTTCTTCTTTCATAGTAGGCTCTAAACTAATGTGGTGACAGTAAGGATAGAAGGAGGGAGACACACTGAGTCTTAAACCCGGGGATTATTGGCAAGGATTGGGCTTTGTAATTGATTGGATATGAGAAGTCAAGGGGATGGTAGAGTTCAAGGCTGACTTCTAGTTCGTTTTTTTTTTTTTTTAATTGCTCCTTGAGTTTTTATTCACTGTCCTAGTAGGAATTATTAAAAAATAAAGGCCCTAATTTTATTTAAACAATGTTGACAAAAAAGATCTCATTTCTCTAGGGGGCAGGGAAAGCATAAAATTCTGAATTTTCACTTTTAATATGGCCTGAGTTCCTGGAAGGACCTTAAGACTTCCTGGGTAACTGAGAGCCCTGGGGAAAGACCAGAACTTCCTGTTTTACACCAGCTCCAGGGTTTTATGGTGATTTGGACTTTTTTTTCTGCTGTGAAGAGCTGCCTTTCCCCTGATGGAAAAAGAAAGCCTAGGGTCTTTGTGCTCCAGGCCAAGGACCCAGATGCAGGCTGTCTGCTCCCAGGTGAGGCTTCCTGGGGTGACTGTCCCAGCCAGAGCCATCACTGTGTGCCCTGGAAAGAAGCCCAATCCCCAAGGTTGTCCTGGGGACCATGAAGGCTCTAGCCTGAGTCTGTGGTCTGGGGAGTTGGGAAGAAGGTAGAGATGCTGCTGTAAGAGGCCCAGGCTGAGAACAGGTAGAGTATGTGGTGCCAGCCATGGATGGGCAGGCAGGTGACTGGGCAGCTGCAAGACCCTGGCACACGGAGGACCCCTCAAGCTCCTTGGAAATAGACCGGCCTCCCAGAAGTCGCTTGGCAAAGGCAGACCTCTTCATGACAACTCAGCCAACTCGTCTACCACTAGGAGTCAAGCCCAAGCTTGGGTGAAGGGGTAGATTTTAAGGCCACCGACCGAGCTAGGAAAATAGGAGGAAGAAGACAGATTAATCTTAATAGATACCACTTATCGAGCACTAACTCTATGCCAGACACTGTACTGAGAACTCAATAGATATAATTATATTTAATTCTCAGGAGAATGCTTTGCTATCTTATTGCCATTTTACAAATGGGAAAACTGCAGCTCGGAAAATTGTCACTTGTTTGAGACCACGAAGGTTATACATGGTTGTGGTGACTTCAAAATGTTTCAACTTGGCTAGGCTAAGGGAATTTCTCGAAATTCTCTTTCTTAGGTATTTTGGGTTAAGGTGGGTCATAAGAGAGATTCTTGTGGGAGACTTAGAGGGCAGAGGAGCAGTCCTTCTGTAGCTCACACACATTGCCACTGACCTACTGGTTCGCCTCACTGGTATGGAGGTAGTTGGACCAGCAACCTTCCCCTGAATCCTTTTTCAGTTTCCAAACTCCAGGGCAGGTGTGTGTTTAGGTCTGTCGTAAAGGACTCGGGCTTCTGTGAGACACCCACACGCTAGGACTGGACTGAAAGTGGAACTGACGTGGGCTTTAGTCTGTCCTGTGGGCACTAGCTGTACTTGTGAGATGCACCTTATTGCTCTTGTCGACTCAAAAAGATGCGCAATGCGAGAGTTGTGAGTTAAGTTCTATTGGGGGTAAAATGAGGACTGTAGCCCTGGAGACAGCCTCTCAGATAGCTCTGAGAAACTGCTCCGAAGAGGTGGGGGGGAGGTCAGTATATGTGTGATTTAGGTGAAGGGGGATAAGTGTAATCAATTGCACATTTTGGCAGAAGGTTGCTGCCGGTCATGAGGAGCAGATGTCTCCATTAATGATTTTAGTGCTTTTCTAGATATGAGAAGATGCAAGAAATTGGGTTCATAAAATCTTTTCCTGAAAATGATTATCTGAAGTCCTGTTCTGCCAGTTTTTCCCAGAGCGCAGAGGGCCTCATTTCCGATCTCCGCCCTGAACTCCTTTCAGGGTGTGTTGAAGGTCAGCAGCTGCAGTGGCTAGTGACCTCATCCTTGTAGAGGCAGATGGTGACAGTTTTTAGTTGGCACCCTTCGTCTTCCCTTCCCAGCTGCCTGCCCTGCTGATTTTAAGCTCCAGCATCAGATACAAAGACACATCTTAGAGAGACCAGCTCCCACAATTGTGTAGGTCAAATCTCTGTAAAAAAAAAAACTCCTTTACATAAATATAGGGATGCATACACATATATGGACACGCATATCACATACATGCACACAGACACACACAGATACACACAGACACACACACACACACTGGGTTGGCCAAAAATTCGTTCGGGTTTTCCTGTAACATCTTATGGAAAAATCCAAAAGAAATTTTTGGCCAACCCAATAGATTTATACCAGTGGTTCTACTTCTTTGACTGAACCCTGACCAATGATCAATGCCAACACAGTGGTAGGGCCAGGATCTGATCTCTGTCTCTGGTAGTTTCATCACAGGACCTGCACACGCACACACACACACACACACACACACACACACACACACCGACTCAGATTACCTGGCAGTTGGAGGGGGAGGTTCCACTCTGTACATGCTGAAATTGAGGCCCCCGTGGGATGTTTGGGTGGGAGAGTCATGGGCTGTCGGAGGTCCCTGAGGAGCCTCATGTGCAGTGGATGATCAGGGAAGGGGAAATCAATGTGGGCTGGCTGGAATTGGAAACAAGTTTTATGGTGGTGAGACTTGATTTAAGTCTCAAAGGCTGGTAGGAGCTGGTTAAATGGATGGGAAGGGAGTGGGCATTGTGGATGGGAAAGTAGCATGAGAAAGGCCTGCAGCAGGAATGAGCATGGTCTGGGGCGATCAGCATTAGTGGTCTAGGAGGGGAGTATTGATTATATGGCCATTGCGATCTATTCAGGTTTGTGAATTATATATCCCTGAGGATGTGGTGGGCTCTGGGCGTTGGATATTGCATCTGGTAGAGTAAGTTTCTAGTTTAATTGAATTCAACTTGCCTCAAACATTTTGTGAGCACCTACTATAATGGCAGCCTTGTGCTGGATAAAAATATGAATCAAACACAAACCGTATCCTGGAAAAATTTGCGTTCAGGTTATAGATATTCAATATATTTTTGCTAAGTTCGATTGAATGGAAATCTTGGTTCAATAACAGGGCTGACTCTGGACTCCTGATTCCATTTCGGGTTAATTGTGTGAATGAAATGATGAAACTCAGTTCAGTCTATCCACCCACCCCTCACCTCCATCCGTTCACCCAAAGCTTAATCAACTTACCTAATCCTTTTCAAGTATCTCTGTCTATCAATGATCTATTATTTCTTCTTTTCTTAAATGGGGGGCAGGATTTGAGCAGCCTACAAAATTAGCCATACATAAAATGACCATTAAAAGATAAAAGCAAATAAAAAGAAAGGAGAGAGAAACAGACATGGGCTGAGACAGGGATGGAATCAGTTATTGAAGTTGAGGATTGAGTTCAGTGCCAGTTTAATAGAAATGAAGGAAAAAAGAAAAAAAGAAAAGGCATGCACACTGGGTTATCCAGTCAGTAATATCTGAAGAGAGAAGGAATACAAGTTGGGAGAGATAGACTTTCCCCGGCATTGTGTGGAAGGAGGATTTATTGATCAGGGCTGCGTGGGACACCAGGTAGCACAATGGACACCATCTTCCACTGCAGTTCTACAAAGGCAGAGATACACTCCTCAAATGTTACTCCTAACAACCCTCTATAAAGGCTAAGGGCATAACATTAAATCTTCTTTCAGCACAGGCTTTTCTGTGGGAAACTAAGATAGTAACGTCCAGCTACATTACATTCTGATGATCAGGCTCAGGACAGGGACTGAGCCATGAGAACCGAGAGGAGGGGCGAGTGAGCTGCCTGCGAGGCTCTGCCTTTCAAACTGCTTTGATTCCAGAGTCTTTGGCTTAGGGACTTGTCACCATACCAGAAAAGTCTCTTCTGAAATGCATTGTCGTCAACTCCGATCTTGCTCTGTTCCAGGGGTAAGAGAGCTGGACGCTTGGCCGGCATGCTGCCCTTCCTCTCCCAAAGCCAGGAGCGGATACACTGTGCAAGAAGCCACCTCGGCTTTAAAAGAATTAGGACACCCTGGCCGTAGAATAACTTGGGAGCCACTTGGAGAGTGGTGCCTCGAGGTACAGCGTGCAGGGCTGACATGTTCCCCACCAACAGTAGCTTGTTTGCAGTGGAGCTGGTTCAGGGCACAGCTACTGACCAGGGTGGCATCTTCCTCACTTTGGTCAGCAGCTGCACCATGTCCAGTGTGTCACAGCATTAGCTGTGCTGGTCCCTAGAATCCAACCCTCACTCAGGGCAAACCCTTGGGGATGTGAAGTCAGCCCTGAGGGCCAGCTGGAGTTGTGAATGGTGAAGCGAGTGCCCCAGCAGGAAGGCCATTCGGTCCGTGGTTCCATGAGGATTCACTGAACACCTGCAAGGTCAAGCATCCAGCGGGGCTCCAGTGTGTTTCAAGGAGGGGAAGAGGGGGAAGAAGGGACTTGAAAGTTGCAAAAGAAACAAAAGAGATGGACCTGGGCCTTCAGGATTATTCAAAGGGGTCTAGAGAAAGACTAGATACCATCCAAAATGGCACAACCCAACAAGAAGACTCCCTAATTACGAGGGCACAGCAGTGTGCCTCAGGTGCCTGTGTGGCTTTGCACAGATCCTAGAATATTTGCTCTCAGGTTTCTCATCTTTATAAAGTAGGAAAAGTAATACATCTGCAGCTTTACTGCATTGAGGTGAGGGAACAAGGAAGACCGTGTCATCAGAGTGCATCAAGAATGTTGAAAAGGGCCACGTGAAGATGCAAGCTGATGTTAGCATTAACATAATAATGATTGATTTAAAATAGTACCTGTGACATCAACCTGCTTTGGTTTCCTGGTCAGGCTTACAGTGGAAGTCTCTCCGAATTACACTAGCATTTACCTACCCTTCCTCCTCAGCAGGCTCCGTCAGACAATCCCTTCCTGCTGTTGCCCTTCACTTCATGCTTCTCTAGACTTCCATGCACCGTTTGTCTGACCCTGATGCTGAGGCACGTACAGACAAGTGGTCCCCCCCGCCTGCCTTCTTGCCAGGTGACTGCCGCTCCTGCACGTATTGTGCAGGTTAAGCTCCTTCCCTCCCTTCTTCTCCTGCCCCATGGAGGCCGCCCAGCCCCTGCTGCTGCCGGCCAGAGAAATCCCACTTGTCTCAGCTCTGCCCAGCCCTCCTCTTCATTTCAGTGTACAAGATAGTCCCTTCATACTCAAACGAAAGTTATATCATAACAATATATTAATAATATAGTATAATATGCTATATTTATACTATATGTCATACTGTATATACATACACATACTACATAAGCTATGCACATGCCAGTATATATATTATATATCAAAATACTATGCCATATATTACAATATGATTTCTTATTCAGCTTGCCAAAAACCCCGCTGAGGTAAGTATTTATTACTATTACCTTCATTTTGTAGATGAAAAAACTGAGGGCCAAAGTGGTCTGAGTAATTTGCCCAAAGCTATTCATCTAGTAAATTGTGAAACCATGACCCTGACTTGGAGACTTCTCCTTTAGCCATTGTCTTTTTTACTACTTTCCCACTGATTCTCATAATTATGTACTTCTGTGGTAATATTTTTGCACTGGTATTGCTGCTGTTTGGTGGTGAGATGCTTGGAGTGAGGCGTGTGGGACCTTAGCTCCCCGACCAGGGATGGAACCTGCACCCCTGGTATTGGAAGGTGAAGTCTTAACCACTGGACCACCAGTGGAAGTCCCCGTGCATTGACTTCTCAAGCTGATTATCTGTCATTTTCTCAAAGGCAAGAACTGAGTCTCGGGACATTAGATTGGGGACTCCCTAAAGGCCACGTGTGTACCATTGAACTGGACATGTGGGTAGACAGTACACAATGAAACAATGTAAAGGAGGCTGCAGGAGCGGCCACGGTAAAATTCACTGACCGCCCTGAGTCTTCAGCTCTCTGTTGTCCTACCCACTGATCCTCTGGGTCTTTCTGCAGCTTTTTAAAAGTTTGGCAGTTTGCTCTATTGGAGGCAAATATGAAACATGCAGAATTTAAAGAAAAACAGTAAAATACATGTTAGCATCTAATTGAAAACGTTGTCTGTTGTGACTTACTAACTGAATGCTAATTGAAAATCAGGTGAGTTGGGGCGTGTGTGTGTGTGAATATGGACAACATCTAAAACTTGGATTTTGCATCAACAGTGAATTTCCAATGTTTTAGTTGAGTTTGATTTCCTGTGTCTCTCTGGGCCAAACCTTGCGTGTGTGTGTATCTTAGCTTTCTCCAGAAAGTAAAGTCAGACAAGTCAGACAATATCTACTACTTTCTGCAGAAGTAACATTTCTTTCCCCTTGTGGTTATTGCATCTGAAAAATTAAAAGCACTTTATAGGCAGTAGATATTTTGTGGACCATACCTCCAAGAAATAGATGTTAGAAAGCTCCCTCTTCCCATCCTTGCCAACCGAGGAACACAGAGCTGTGGGTGGACGTGCATCCGCCCCCTCCTCTCCTTGCAACTCCTCTTGTGCTCATCTCCCTGACCCCCACCTCATCGACCCTGGGCAGGTCAGGGCCGCCTCCCTGAAGGCTCAGGGTGTCCTGTGGAGCCCGCCTACCTTGTGCTCAGGTTCTGGTTCTCCCTGCTCCAATCCATCTTTTACTCCCGAGTCAGAGTGCTCTTCTCGAAGGGCAGCTCCATTCATGTCCTTTCCTTCTCCATCACCTTCCTGCTCCCCATCACATGCTGAATAAGGCACAAGCTCCTACCCCAGACACTAAGGCCCTCCCCAGATAGGCCCCAAACTTCCTTTTAAGACTTCTCTTGATGAGTTCTTTTCAGTGATCCAAACTGAGCCCTTGACTCATTTAACAAATATTTGGGGGAAACTTACCATGGGTCAGGCATTGTGCTGGGGTTACACACAAAACAATGTAAAAAAAGTGATCCGAAGTGAGTTCAAGTTGTTTAGGGTCTGATGGGGGCAAATCTGTGACACAGTGTTCTGGCTAATGCGATGGTGGGAGTGTGCCTGGGGTGCTGAGGGAGCACTGAAGGGCGTACTTAACCAGCCCGGAACAACCAGGGAGTGCTTCCTGGAGGGGAAGACATATCAGTTGACCTTGAAGAAATCATCATTCACGGCCTCCCGAACAGTGCTCTCTGCCTTCCTCTTCATGTATGTGTTTTCTTTTATTGAGGTATAGTTGATTTACAGTGTTGTGTTAGTTTCAGGTGTCAGTATGTGTTTTCTTTCAGATTGAATGTCCTTGCCTTATCTACACCTCCTGAAATGCATCCTTCCTTCAAGACTCACGCAAAACCCACTTCCTCACCCATGAATCATTTCTGGATTCCCCAACTTGAACAGACCTCCCTCTTTTGACCCTGGTGGTGTTTTGTATGTTACCTCTCATGGCTCTTTATCTTGTCTGACTCTACTTTTACGAAAGTTACTTGACATTATTATCGCAAACCCTCAATTCTATGTTTGACTCATTATTCTTTGCCCGGCATAGACTGTCCTGATGATGTCTGAATTAATTGCTTTGCCTTTATGTCCCCTAGGAGAGGGCCATGAGCCTCCCAGGATAGATTTGAATGAAAGGTGAAACTAGGCTTCCGGAATCTGTGAAGACTGTGTCCAGTTAGCTCAGAACCTGGTCCTCATTGGGCTGAGGTCATGGATGGTCACTGTGTGGCCCGGTGACCTTGGACATGTGCCATGGTCTCAGTCTGAGTTGTAACTTCCAACATCCGTCTTTCAAGTATGAGCCCTTGGTCACCAAGCCATCCATCTGAAGGAGAATGCAGAAGCTGGGGAAGTAGTTAATGGGGAGGGGGAGGATCATTGTCAGGAAACTGGGTTCCAGTGCCACCTTGTCACTTACAATTGAGTGACCAAGAGCCAGTCATATCACAGATCTGTGCCCTGGTTTCCTCAGGTGCAAAAAGTTGGCATTGGATGTAGGGATTTTTCCAACTCAAAATGGCAAAATATGATGGAAACAGAGCTGAAATCACTGTTTTTGTATGGGGTAGAGAAAGAGTATAAACCCTAATATGAAAAGTGCCTGCTCTTGTGGTTACCTGGCATAGCCCAGCTTTCTCCATCCTTTGATCCAAACTGGAAGTATCTTCTCAGCTATTGATGGGAAGTGGTGCTCTTTGGTTGGAAGCTGAGAGAACGTCAATATGAAATGCCACACATTACAGCCTCGACGACTTTCCTGAAAGCTCATCCCTGCCCACTGATCATCTGGCACTGAGACTAGGCTGTAAAAGTCTTCAGTTTGATATATTTCAGGCTATTTTACCCAGGAAGAGTTTGTAAGCAGGGCAGACATACGTTTTGAAGAACATTAAGAGCTTCTGAAATTGTCATTATCAGTTCTCCGTGGTGCTCCCTTTAATGACATGAGTGGCAGTGACATAAGAAAAAAAATAACAGACCGATCTTTGTGTTTTGTAATGAATAATAAAGTATTTTAACCTCTTTAGGGACTTAACACCACGTTAATCCTTTAATCCCTAGAAAAACCAATTTTTTTGACATGAAAAGGGGATATTTAACCTCATCCAATTAATTTTCTACCTTAGAGATGCCATGATTATGAAGAGTAGAGTGAATAGATTCATTGGAGCTACCATGTTGGGTATCAAGTAGCGGCTTTGACACCAAAAAATAGCATCAAAAAGAAATCCTATGCCACAATTTTGTTTAAATTTACCCACTTTGAAATACCAGGTCTTGGAGGCCTTCACATCCTAGCGCTGCTGCTTTCCCTGAAGTGCTCACATCTGCAACTACTCAGCCACCGCACAACCATTAAACCAGGAGCTTGGCTGACATTCCTGCAATACCAGCTCCCTCTCTCTGTTTGAGCTCCAAATTAGAACTGTTCTTGTGAGGAGGCTGAAATGCCTGCTGCAGAAACATTCCCAACAGTAAAAAGTTAGCTAAGTGTGAACTCAATTTTAAATGACACAGCAGGGGAAGCACACCATTCAAATCGTTCTCAGAACAATGGATTGGAATTGGAGATAAAAGATAAATGGTTGGAGATTTAATTATTTTTGCATTGGACTTCCACATGCAGACATGGAAAGGTTTTAATTCCACCCACCCCCTACCCCCAGCCAGAACTGGAATTTACAGGGATGAAAGAAAAGAGATGATGAAAAGTGAGGGTTATGGCAGTGCCACAAATATCTGAATGATGCTGTGAAAAGCCCCCGGGTTCTTCTGGATGAAGATGGTTTCTTTAGGAATAAAGAATGGGACATGGGAAATGTCAGGGTGAACTCTTACTCTGATCCCCGCAGCCACTTTCAGTAGATGTCATTTACCAGAAGCCTGTCACCCAAGCCAGAGGGCAGGAGCACAGATTCTACGTGTTGGCATCCCCTCTGTGTCCTGCTCAGTGCTTGGCATGCAAATAGTGTTGTCTGGCACAGGGCTTTCTCCTGAGGACTGACAAGGCCGGAGTACAAAGAAATGACACTGGCCTTCTTTATGTGGCTTGTGAGGGAGCGCGGGCCCCATGGAGGAATGGGAAGTTGTGGAAACAGAGTCTGAGTCTTCGTCCTACCACCCTCCATCTCGTAGCCTGGGACACATTGATTTAAGACTTGGCGATGTCATCTGTTAAGTGGGGAGAGTGGTGCCAATCTCTTAGAGTTGTTGCAGGTTTACATAAGGCAAAGACAGGAAAACCCCAGCATGGGTGCCAGGGAGACATGAGTTTCCTTCTCTCCAACCATGTGGAAATTAAACTCATTATTTGATTGACTTTGGTAGAAATAATAGAAATTTAAGGGAATGCTGAGGTCACCTAGTTTTTTGGGTTTTTTTAACATCGTTATTGGAGTATAACTGCTTTACAATGGTGTGTTAGTTTCTGCTTTATAACAAAGTGAATCAGCTATACATATACATATATCTCCATGTCTCCTCCCTCTTTCTCCCTCCCACCCTCCCTATGCCAACCCTTCAGGTGGTCACAAAGCACCGAGCTGATCTCGCTGTGCTATGCGGCTGCTTCCCACTAGCTATCTATTTTACATTTGGTAGTATATATAAGTCCGTGCCACTCTCTCACTTCGTCCCAGCTTACTCTTCCCCCTTCCTGTGTCCTCAAGTCCATTCTCTATGTCTCCGTCTTTATTCCTGTCCTGCCCCAAGGTTCTTCAGAACTTTTTTTTTTTTTTAGATTCCATGTATATGTGTTAGCATACGGTATTTGTTTTTCTCTTTCTGACATACTTCACTCTGTATGACAGACTCTAGGTCCACCCACCTCACTACAAAAAACTCAATTTCCTTTCTTTTAATGGCTGAGTAATATTCCATTGTATATATGTGCCACATCTTCTTTATCCATTCATCTGTCGATGGACACTTAGGTTGCTTCCGTGTCGTGGCTATTGTAAATAGAGCTGCAATGAACATTGTGGTACATGACTCTTTTTGAATTATGGTTTTCTCAGGTTATATGCCCAGTAGTGGGATGGCTGGGTCGTATGGTATTTCTTTTTTTTAAATTTTATTTATTTATTTATTTATTTATGGCTGTGTTGGGTCTTCGTTTCTGTGCGAGGGCTTTCTCTAGTTGCGGCAAGTGGGGGCCACTCTTCATCGCGGTGCACGGGCCTCTCATTATCGCGGCCTCTCTTGCTGCGGAGCACAGGCTCCAGACGCGCAAGCTCAGTAATTGTGGCTCACAGGCCTAGTTGCTCCGCGGCATGTGGGATCCTCACAGACCAGGACTCAAACCCGTGTCCCCTGCATCGGCAGGCAGATTCTCAACCACTGCGCCACCAGGGAAGCCCCCATGGTGTTTCTATTTTTAATTTTTTAAGAAACTTCCATACTGTTCTCCATAGTGGCTCTATCAATTTACATTCCCACCAACAGTGCAAGAGGGTTCCCTTTTCTCCACACCCTCTCCAGCATATACTGTTTGTAGATTTTTTGATGATGGCCATTCTGACTGGTGTGAAGTGATACCTCATTGTAGTTTTGATCTGCATTTCTCTAATGATTAGTGATGTTGAGCATCCTTTCATGTGTTTGTTGGCAATCTGTATATCTTCTTTGAAGAAATGTCTATTTAGGTTTTCTGCCCTTTTGTGGATTGGGTTGATTGTTTTTTTGATATTGAGCTGCATGAGCTACTTGTAAATTTTGGAGATTAATCCTTCATCAGTTGCTTCATTTGCAAATATATTCTCCCATTCTGAGGGTTGTCTTTTTGTCTTGTTTATGGTTTCCTTTGCTGTGCAAAAGCTTTTAAGTTTCATTAGGTCCATATGTTTATTTTTCTTTTTATTTCCATTTCTCTAGGAGGTGGGTCAAAGAGGATCTTGCTGTGATTAATGTCATAGAGTGTTCTGCCTATGTTTTCCTCGAAGAGTTTGATAGTGTCTGGCCTTACATGTAGGCCTTTAATCCATTTTGAGTTTATTTTTGTGTATGGTGTTAGGGAGTGTTCTAATTTCATTCTTTTACATGTAGCTGTCCAGTTTTCCCAGAACCACTTATTGAAGAGACTGTCATTTTTCCATTGTATATTCTTGCCTCCTTTACCAAAAATAAGGTGACCATATGTGCATGGGTTAATCTCTGGGCTTTCTATCCTGTTCCATTGATCTATATTTCCGTTTTTGTTCCAGTACCATACTGTCTTGATTACTGTAGCTTTGTAGTATACTCTGAAGTCCGGAGCCTGACTCCTCTAGCTATGCTTTTCTTTCTCAAGATTGCTTTGGCTATTCGGAGTCTTTTGTGTTTCCATAGAAATTGTGAAATTTTTTGTTCTAGTTCTGTGAAAAGTGCCATTGGTAGTTTGATAGGGATTGCATTGAATCTGTAGATTGCTTTGGGTAGTATAGTCATTTTCACAATGTTGATTCTTCCAATCCAAGAATATGGTATATCTCTCCATCTGTTTGTGTCATCTTTCATTTCTTTCATCAGTGTCTTATAGATTTCTGCATAAAGGTTTTTGTCTCCTTAGGTAAGTTTATTCCTAGGTATTTTATTCTTTTTGTTGCAATGGTAAATGGGAGCATTTCATTAATTTCTCTTTCATATTTTTCATCATTAGTGTATAGGAATGCAAGAGATTTCTGTGCATTAATTTTGTATCCCGCTATGCTACCAAATTCATTTATTAGCTCTAGTAGTTTTCTGGTGGCATCTTTAGGATTCTCTATGTATAGAATCATGTCATCTGCAAACAGTGACAGCTTTACTTCATGTTTTCCGATTTGGATTCCTTTTATTTCTTTTTCCTTTCTGATTGCTGTGGCTAAAACTTCCAAAAGTATGTTGAATAATAGTGGTGAGAGTGGGCAACCTTGTCTTGTTCCTGATCTTAGTGGAAATGCATTCAGTTTTTCACTATTGAGAACGATGTTGGCTCTGGGTTTGTCATATATGGCCTTTATTATGTTGAGGTAAATTACCTCTATGCCTACTTCCTGGAGGGTTTTTATCATAAATGGTTGGTCTTGAATTTTGTCAAAAGGTTTTTCTGCATCTATTGAGATGATCATATGGTTTTTCTCCTTTATTTGTTAATATGGTGTATCACATTGATTGATTTGCGTATATTGAAGAATCCTTGTATTCCTGGGATAAATCCTACTTGATCACGGTGTATGATTCTTTTAATGTGCTGTTGGATTCTGTTTGCTATTATTTTGTTGAGGATTTTTGCATCTATGGTCATCAGTGATATTGGCCTGTAGTTTTCTTTCTTTGTGGCATCTTTGTCTGGTTTTGGTATCAGGGTGATGGTGGCCTTGTAAAATGAGTTTGGGAGTGTTCCAATATTTTGGAAGAGTTTGAGAAGGACAGGTGTTAGCTCTGCTCTAAATGTTTGACAGAATTCACCTGTGAAGCCGTCTGGTCCTGGGCTTTTGTTTGTTGGAAGGTTTTTAATCACAGTCTCAATTTCAGTGCTTGTGATTGGTCTGTTTATATTTTCTATTTCTTCCTGGTTCAGTCTCAGAAGGTTGTGCTTTTCTAAGAATTCATCCATTTCTTCCAGGTTGTCCATTTTATTGGCATATAGTTGCTTGTAGTAATCTCTCATGATCCTTTGTATTTCTGCAGTGTCAGTTGTTACTTCTCCTTTTTCATTTCTAATTCTATTGATTTGAGTCTTCTCCCTTTTTTTCTTGATGAGTCTGGCTAATGGTTTATCAATTTTGTTTATCTGCTCAAAGAACCAGCTTTTAGTTTTATTGATCTTTGCCATTGTTTCCTTCATTTCTTTTTCATTTATTTCTGATCTGATCTTTATGATTTCTTTCCTTCTGCTAACTTTGGGGTTTTTTGTTCTTCCTTCTCTAATTGCTTTCGGTGTTAAGGTTTGGTTGTTTATTTGAGATGTTTCTTGTTTCTTGAGGTAGGATTGTATTGGTATAAACTTCCCTCTTAGAACTGCTTTTGCTGCATCCCATAGGTTTTGAGTAATCTTGTTTTCATTGTCATTTGTTTCTAGGTATTTTTTGATTTCTTTTTTGATTTCTTCAGTGTTCTCTTCGTTATTAAGTAGTGTAGTGTTTAGCCTCCATGTGTTTGTATTTTTTGCAGATTTTTTCCTGTAATTGATATCTAGTCTCATAGCATTGTGATCAGAAAAGATACTTGATACAATTTCAATTTTCTTAAATTTACCAAGGCTTGTTTTGTGACCCAAGATATCATCTATCCTGGAGAATATTCCATAAGCATGTGAGGAGAAAGTGTGTTCTGTTGTTTTTGGATGGAATGTCCTGCAAATATCAGTTAAGTCCACCCTGTTTAATATATCATTTAAAGCTTGTGTTTCCTTATTTATTTTCTTTTATTTTTTTTTTTACCATCTTTATTGGAGTATAATTGCTTTACAATGGTGTGTTAGTTTCTGCTTTATAACAAAGTAAATCAGTTATACATATACATATATTCCCATATCTCTTCCCTCTTGCATCTCCCTCCCTCCCACCCTCCCTATCCCACCCCTCTAGGTGGTCACAAAGCACAGAGCTGATCTCCCTGTGCTATGCGGTTGCTTATTTTCTGTTTGTATGATCTGTCCATTGGTGACAGGGTTGTGTTAAAGTGCCCTACTATGATTGTGTTCCTGTCAATTTTCTCTTTATGGCTCTTCACATTTGCCTTATGTATTGAGGTGCTCCTATGTTGGGTTCATAAATATTTACAGTTGTTATATCTTCTTCTTGGATTGATCCCTTGATCATTATGTAGTGTCCTTCTGTGTCTCTTGCAATAGTCTTTCTTGTAAAGTCTCTTTTGTCTGATATGAGAATTGCTACTCCAGCTTTCTTTTGATTTCCATTTGCATGGATCATCTTTTTCCATCCCCTCACTTTGCATCTGTATGTGTCCCTTGGTCTGAAGTGGGTGTCTTGTAGACAGCCTATGTATGCGTCTTGTTTTTGTATCCATTCAGCCAGTCTATGTCTTTTGTTTGGAGCATTTAATCCATTTACATTTAAGGTAATTATCGATATGTATGTTCCTGTTACCATTTTCTTAATTGTTTTGGGTTTGTTATTGTAGGTCTTTCCCTTCTCTTGTGTTTCCTGCCTAGAGAAGTTCGTTTGGCATTTGTTGTAAAGCTGGTTTGGTGGGTTGAATTCTCTTAGCTTTTCCTTTTCTGTAAAGGTTTTAATTTCTCTGTCAACTCTGAATGAGATCCTTGCTGGGTAGAGGAATCTTGGTTGTAGGTTTTTCCCTTTCATCACTTTAAATATGTCCTGCCGCACCCTTCTGACTTGCAGACTTTCTGCTGATAAAAGAGTTGTTAACCTTATGGGGAGTCCCTTGTATGTTATTTGTTGTTTTTCCCTTGCTGCTTTTAATATTTTTTTCTTTGTATTTACTTTTTGATAGTTTGATTAATATGTGCCTTGGCGTGTTTCTCCTTGGATTTATCCTGTATGCGACCCTCTGCGCTTCTTGGACTTTATTAACTATTTCCTTTCCCATGTTAGGGAAGTTTTCAACTATAATTTCTTCAAATATTTTCTCAGTCCCTTTCTTTTTCTCTTCTTCTGGGACCCCATATAATTCGAATGTTGGTGTGTTTAATGTTGTCCCAGAGGTCTCTGAGACTGTCCTCAATTCTTTTCATTCTTTTTTCCTTTATTCTGCTCTGCAGTACTTATTTCCATTATTTTATCTTTCAGGTCACTTATCCGTTCTTCTGCCCCAGTTATTCTGCTATTGATTCCTTCTAGAGAATTTTATATTTCATTTATTGCATTGTTCATCATTGTTTGTTTGCTCTTTAGTTCCTCTAGGTCCTTGTTAAACGTTTCTTGTATTTTCTCCATTCTATTTCCAAGATTTTGGATCATCTTTACTATCATTATTCTGAATTCTTTTTCAGGTAGACTGCCTATTTCTTCTTCCTTTGTTTGGTCTGGTGGGTTTTTACCTGGTCTTTAACCTGCTGTGTGTTTCTCTGTCTTCTCATTTTGCTTAACCTACTGTGTTTGGGGTCTCCTTTTTGCAGGCTGGAGGTTCGTAGTTCCCGTTGTTTTTGGTACCTGCCCCCAGTGGCTAAGGTTTGTTCAGTGGGTTGTGTAGGCTTCCTGATGGAGGGGACTGGTGCCTGTGTTGTGGTGGATGAGGTTGGATCTTGTCTTTCTAGTGCCAGGCCCGCATCTGGTGGTGTGTTTTGGGGTTTCTGTGACCTTATTATGATTTTAGGCAGCCTCTCTGATAATGGGTGGGGTTGTGTTCCTGTGTTGCTAGTTGTTTGGCATAGGGTGTCCAGCACTGTAGCTTGCCAGTTGTTGAGTTGAGCTGGGTCTTAACATTGAGATGAAGATCTCTGGGAGAAGTTTCGCTGTTTGATATTACATAGAGCTGGGAGGTCTCTGGTGGACCAGTGTCCTGAACTCGGCTCTCCCACCTCATAGGCATAGGCCTGACTCCTGGCCGGAGCACCAAGACCCTGTCAGCCACATGGCTCAGAAGATAAGGGAGATAAAAAGAAAGAACGAAAGAAAGAAAGAAAAAATAAAATAAAATAAAAGAGTTATTAAAATAAAAAATAATTATTAAAAATAAAAAAATTAAAAAGTAATAGAAAAAGGAAAAAAGAAAAAAAAGAAAGAAAGAAAGAAGAGAGCAACCAAACCAAAAAGAAACACTAAAAAAATAAAATAAAATAAAATAAATAAAAAATAAAACGAAAACCAAAAAACAAACAAAAAAAAACCAGACAGACAGAACCCTAGGACAAATGGTAAAAGCAAAGCTATACAGACAAAATCACACAAAGAAGCATACCCATACACACTCACAAAAGGAGAAAAAGGAAAAAAAATATATATATATCATTGCTCCCAATGTCCACCGCCTCAATTTTGGGATGATTCGTGGTTTATTCAGGTATTCCACAGATGCAGGGTACATCAAGTTGATTGTGGGGAATTAATCCACTGCTCCTGAGGCTGCATGGAGAGATTTCCCTTTCTCTTCTTTGTTCGCAGAGCTGCTGGGGTTCAGCTTTGGATTTGGCCCTGCCTCCATGTGTAGGTCGCCTGAGGGCATCTGTTCCTGCTCAGACAGGACGGGGTTAAAGTAGCAGCTGATTAGGGGGCTCTGGCTCACTGAGGTCGGGGGTGGGAAGGGTACGGAATGTGGGGCGAGCCTGCAGCGGCAGAGGCTGGTGTGACGTTGCACCAGCCTGAGGCGCGCAGTGTGTTCTCCTGGGGAGGTTGTCCCTGGATCACGGGACCCTGTTATTGGCGGGCTGCACAGGCTCCTGGGAGGGGAGGTGTGGATAGTGACCTGTGCTTGCACACAGGCTTCTAGGTGGCTGCAGCAGCAGGCTTAGCATTTCATGCCCGTCTCTGGGGTCTGCGCTGATAGCCATGGCTCGCGCCCATCTCTGGATCTCGTTCAGGCGGTGCTCAGTATCCCCTCTCCTCGAGCACCCTGAAACAATGGCCTCTTGCCTCTTAGGCAGTTCCAGACTTTTTCCTGGACTCCCTCCTGTCTAGCTGTGGTGCACTAAACCCCTTCAGGCTGTGTTCACGCAGCCAACCCCAGTCCTCTCCCTGGGATCTGAACTCCGAAGCCCGAGCCTCAGCTCCCACCCCACACCCGCCCCAGCGGGTGAGCAGACAAGCCTCTCAGGCTGGTGAGTGCTAGTTGGAACCGATCCTCTGTGTGAGAATCTCTCTGCTTTTCCTTCTGCACCCCTGTTGCTGCGCTCTCCTCCGTGGCTCTGAAGCTTCCCCCACCCCCACCCCCCGTCTCCACCAATGAAGGGGCTTCCTAGTGTGTAGTGTGTGGAAACTTTTCCTCCTTCACAGCTCTCTCTCAGAGGAGCAGGTCCCGTCCCTATTCTTTTGTCTCTGTTTTTTCTTTTGCCCTACCCAAGTACGTGGGGAGTTTCTTGCCTTTTGGGAAGTCTGAGGTCTTGCCAGCGTTCGGTAGGTGTTCTGTAGGAGTTGTTCCACATGTAGATGTATTTCTGATGTATTTGTTTGGAGGAAGGTGATCTCCATGTCTTACCCTTCTGCCATCTTGAAGGTCTCTCCAGTCATTACATTTTAATTTCTTATTTCAAATATAGGCTCGGCTGCCTTGTTGGATTTGTTATTTAAACCTGACCTATAGCACTGATATCTACACACATATGGTAGACCAACAGCTTGGCAGGGCTCCCCATGACTCACCTCACCTAGTTTTTCTCATTAATTTTGCATATAAGAAGTGAAGTGGGATTTTTGGAACCAAGAGGGCGGAGGAGAAGGATGTGCTCTTACTCCCTCTTGCAAGAATACCAGAATCACAAGTAACTGCTGAACAATCATCGACAGAAAGACACTGGAACTCACCAAAAAAGATACCCCACATCCAAAGATAAAGGAGAAGCCACAATGAGATGGTAAGCGGGGTGCAATCACAATAAAATCAAATCCCATAACTTCTGGGTGGGTGACTCACAAACTGGAGAACACTTATACCACAGAAGCCCGCCCACTGGAGTGAAGGTTCTGAGCCCCACGTCGGGCTTCTGAACCTGGGGGTCTGGCAACGGGAGGAGGAATTCCTAGAGAATCAGACTTTGAGGGCTAGCGGGATTTGATTGCACGACTGTGACAGGACTGGGGGAAAAAGAGACTCCACTCTTGGAGGGCACACACAAAGTAGCATGCACATCGGGACCCAGGGGAAGGGGCAGTGACCCCAGGGGAGACTGAAGCAGACCTACCTGCTAGTGTTGGAGGGTCTCCTGCAGAGGCGGAGGGTGGCTGTGGCTCACCGTGAGGACAAGGACACTGGCAGCAGAAGTTCTGGGAAGTACTCCTTGGTGTGAGCCCTCCCAGAGTCTGCCATTAACCCCACCAAAGTGCCCGGGTAGGCTCCAGTGTTGGGTTGCCTCAGGCCAAACAACCAACAGGGAGGGAACCCAGCCCCACCCATCAGCCGACAAGCGGATTAAAGTTTTACTGAGCTCTGCCCATCAGAGAAACAGCCAGCTCTACCCACCACCAGTCCCTCCCATCAGGAGACTTGCACAAGCCTACTAGACAGGCTCATCCACCAGAGGGCAGACAGCAGAAGCAAGAAGAACTATAGTCCTGCAGCCTGTGGAACAAAAACCACATTCACAGAAAGATAGATAAGATGAAAAGGCAGAGGGCTATGTACCAGATGAAGGAACAAGATAAAACCCCAGAAAAACAACTAAATGAAGTGGAGATAGGCATCCTTTCAGAAAAAAGAATTCAGAATAATGATAGTGAAGATAACCCAGGACCTCGAAAAAAGAATAGAGGCAAAGATCGAGAAGATGCAAGAAATGTTTAACAAAGACCTAGAAGAATTAAAGAACAAACAAACAGAGATGAACAATACAATAACTGAAATGAAAACTACACTAGAAGGAATCAATAGCAGAATAACTGAGGCAGAAGATGGATAAGTTACCTGGAAGACAGAATGATGGAATTCATTGCTGTGGAACAGAATAAAGAAAAAAGAATGAAAAGAAATGAAGACAACCTAAGAGACCTCTGGGACAACATTAAATGCAGCAACATTCGCATTATAGGGGTCCCAGTAGGAGAAGAGAGAGAGAAACGACCCAAGAAAATATTTGAAGAGATTATAGTTGAAAACTTCCTTAACATGGGAAAGGAAATAGCCACCCAAGTCCAGGAAGTGCAGAGAGTCCCATACAGGATAAACCCAAGGAGAAACAAGCCGAGACACATAGTAATCAAATTGGCAAAAATTAAAGACAAAGAAAAATTATTGAAAGCAACAAGGGAAAAACGACAAATAACATACAAGGGAACTCCCATAAGGTTAACAGCTGATTTCTCAGCAGAAACTCTACAAGCCAGAAGGGAGTGGCATGATATACTTAAAGTGATGAAAGGGAAGACACTACAGCCAAGATTACTCTACCCAGCAAGGATCTCATTCAGATTCGATGGAGAAATCAAAAGCTTTAAAGACAAGCAAAAGCTAAGAGAATTCAGCACCACCAAACCAGCTCTACAACAAATGCTAAAGGAACTTCTCTGAGTGGGAAACACAGAGAAGAAAAGGACCTACAAAAACAAACCCAAACCAATTAAGAAAATGGTTATAGGAACATACATATTGATAATTACCTTAAACGTGAATGGATTAAATGCTCCAACCAAAAGACACAGGCTTGCTGAATGGATACAAAAACAAGACCCATATATATGCTGTCTAAAAGAAACCTACTTCAGACCTAGGGACACATACAGACTGAAAGTGAGAGGACGGAAAAAGATATTCCATGCAAATGGAAATCAAAAGAAAGCTGGAGTAGCAATACTTATATCAGATCAAGTAGAATTTAAAATAAAGAATTTTACAAGAGACAAAGAAGGACACTACATAATGATCAAGGGATCAATCCAAGAAGAAGATATAACAATTATAAATATATATGCACCCAACACAGTAGTACCTCAATACATAAGGCAACTGCTAACAGCTATAAAAGAGGAAATCGACAGTAGCACAATAACAGTGGGAGACTTTAACACCCCACTTACACCAATGGACAGATCATCCAAACAGAAAATTAATAAGGAAACACAAGCTTTAAATGACACAATAGACCAGATAGATTTAATTGATATTTATAGGACATTCCATCCAAAAACAGCAGACTACACTTTCTTCTCAAGTGAGCATGGAACATTCTCAAGGATAGATCCCATTTGGGGTCAAAAATGAAGACTTTTCTTAAATTTAAGAAAATTGCAATCATATCAAGCATCTTTTCTGACCACAATGCTATGAGATTAGAAATGAATTACAGGGGAGAAAACGTAAAAAACACAAACACATGGAGGCTAAACACTACGTTACTAAATAACCAAGAGATCACTGAAGAAATCAAAGAGGAAATCAGAAAATACCTAGAGACAAATGCCAAGGAAAATACGACTATCCAAAACCTATAGGATGCAGCAAAAGTACTTCTAAGAGGGAAGTTTATAGCTATACAAGCCTACCTCAAGAAACAAGAAAAATCTCAAGTAAACAATCTAACCTTACACCTAAAGGAACTAGAGAAAGAAGAACAAACAAAACCCAAAGTTAGCAGAAGGAAAGAAATCATAAAGACCAGAGCAGAAATAAATGAAATAGAAACAAAGAAAACAATAGCAAAGAGCAATAAAACTAAAAGCTGGTTCTTTGAGAAGATAAACAAAATTGATAAGCCATTAGCCATACTCATCAAGAAGAGAAGGGAGAGGACCCAAATCAATAAAATTAGAAATGAAAAAAGAGAAGTTACAACAGACACCACAGAAATACAAAGCATCCTAAGAGACTACTACAAGCAACTCTACGCCAATAAAATGGACAACCTGGAAGAAATGGACAAATTCTTAGAAAGGTATAACCTTCCAAGACTGAACCAGGAAGAAATAGAAAATATGAACAGACTAATCACAAGTAACGAAATTGAAACTTTGATTAAAAATCTTCCAGCAAAGAGAAGTCCAGGACCAGATGGTTTCACAGGTGAATTCTATCAAACATTTAGAGAAGAGCTAACACCCATCCTTCTCAAACTCTTCCAAAAAATTGCAAAGGAAGGAATGCTCCCAATCTCATTCTACGAGGCCACCATCACCCTGATACCAAAACCAGACAAAGATACTACAAAAAAAGAAATACAGACTAATATCACTGATGAATATAGATGCAAAAATCCTCAACAAAATATTGGCAAACAGTATCTAACAGCACACTAAAAGCATCATACGTCATGATCAAGTGGGATTTATCCCAGGGATGCAAGGTTTTCTTCAATATATGCAAATCAATCAATGTGATACACCATATTAACAAATTGAAGAATAAATACCATATGATCATCTCAATAGATGCAGATAAAGCTTTTGACAAAATTCAAGACAAATTTATGATAAACACTCTGCAGAAAGAGGCATAGAGGGAACTACCTCAGCATAATAAAAGCCATATACAACAAAACCCACAGCAAACATCATTTTCAATGGTGAAAAACTGAAAGCATTTCCTCTAAGATCAGGAATGAGTCAAGGATGTCCACTCTCACCACTATTATTCAACATAGTTTTGGAAGTCCTAGCCACAGCACAGAGAAGAAAAACAAATAAAAGGAATACAAATTGGAAAAGAAGAAGTAAAACTGTCACTGTTTGCAGATGACATGATACTATACATAGAGAATCCTAAAGATGCCACCAGAAAACTACTAGAGCTAATCAATGAATTTGGTAAAGTTGCAAGATACAAAATTAATGCACAGAAATCTCTTGCATTCTTATACACTAATGATGAATAATCTGACAGATAAATTAAAGAAACACTCCCATTTACCACTGCAACAAAAAGAATAAAATACCTAGGAATAAACCTACCTAGGGAGACAAAAGACCTGTGTGCAGAAAACTATAAGACACTGATGAAAGAAATTAAAGATGATACCAACAGATGGAGAGATATACCATGTTCTTGGACTGGAAGAATCAATATTGTGAAAATGACTATACTACCCAAAGCAATCTACAGATTCAATGCAATCCCTATCAAATTACTAATGGCATTTTTTACGGAGCTAGAACAAATCATCTTAAAATTTGTATGGAGACACAAAAGACCCTGAATAGCCAAAGCAGTCTTGAGGGAAAAAAACGGAGCTGGACGAATCAGACTCCCTGACTTCAGACTATACTACAAAGCTACAGTAATCAAGACAATATGGTACTGGCACAAAAACAGAAACATAGATCAATGGAACACGATAGAAAGCCCAGAGATAAGCCCACGCACCTATGGTCACCTAATCTATGACAAAGGAGGCAAGGATATACAATAGAGAAAAGACAGTCTCTTCAATAAGTGGTGCTGGGAAAACTGGACAGCTACATGTAAAAGAATGAACTTAGAACAGTCCCTAACACCATACACAAAAATAAACTCAAAATGGATTAGAGACCTAAATGTAAGACTGGACACTGTAAAACTCTTAGGCTAAGACTTAGGAAGAACACTCTTTGACATAAATCACAGCAAGATCTTTTTTGATCCACCTCCTAGAGTAATGGAAATAAAAACAAAAATAAACAAATGGGACCTGATGAAACTTAAAAGCTTTGGCACAGCAAAGGAAACCATAAACAAGATGAAAAGACAGCCTTTCAGAATGGGAGAAAATATTTGCAAACAAATCAATGGACAAAGGATTAATCTCCTTATTATATAAACAGCTCATGCAGCTCAATATTAAAAAAACAAGCAACCCAATCCAAAAATGGGCAGAAGACCTAAATAGACATTTCTCCAAAGAAGACATACAGATGGCAGAGAAGCACATGAAAAGCTGCTCAACATCACTAATTATTAGAGAAATGCAAATCAAAACTACAATGAGGTATCACCTCACACCAGTTAGAATGGGCATCATCAGAAAATCTACAAACAACAAATACTGGAGAGGATGTGGAGAAAAGGGAACCCTCTTGCAGTGTTGGTGGGAATGTAAAGTGATACAGCCACTATGGAGAACAGTATGATGGTTCCTTAAAAAACTAAAAATAGAACTACCATACGACCCAGCGATCCCACTACTGGGCATATACCCAGAGAAAACCATAATTCAAAAAGAGTCATGTACCACAGTGTTCATTGCAGCACTATTTACAATAGCCAGGTTATGGAAGCAACGTAAATGCCCATCAACAGACAAATGGATAAAGAAGATGTGGTACATATATACAATAGAATATTACTCAGCCATTAAAAGGAACAAAATTGGGTCATTTGTTGAGACGTGGATGGATGTTCAGACAGTCACACAGAGTGAAGTAAGTCAGAAAGAGAAAAACAAATATCGTATATTAACGCATATATGTGGAACCTAGAAAAATGGTACAGATGAACCGGTTTGCAGGGCAGAAATTGAGACACAGATGTAGAGAACAAAGGTATGGACACCAAGCGGGGAAAGCCACGGGGGGTTGGGCCGGGTTGTGATGAATTGGGTGATTGGGATTGACATGTATACACTGAAGTGTATAAAATTGATGACTAATAAGAACCTGCTGTATAAAAAAATAAATTAAATAAAATTCAAAAATACAAAAAAAAAGAAAAAGAAAGTGAAGTGAGTTGCTCTATGTTAGGAGGCTAATTAATTACAGAATGGACCAGAACCATGCAACCTGACTCCTGCAACAGAGATGTTCCACGACCTCTTGTAGCTTGGTTTGACTGACTGACTTACTCTTGCTTGAGGGGAAGCATTCCTTGTCTAGCTCATCTTATCCCAGGTGGCTCAACTCAGCTCCTCTTTCCCTTGATCCCTCATCTCACCTATTAAATCACAAATTCTCCTAATTCCTGAAACTCTCCATTTGGGTCTCATGCTGAGTGTGCCTCAATCCTGAAATTGCCATTCAGTCTTCCATTTAGTTTCAGGGGAGATATTGGTTTTCTCTTAGAAGTTGTTCTTTGCTGAAATTTTGCCCCTAGTGCCATAGCCTGGCAACATGATACCTGCTTTTGAGAGTTTCTCAGTCCTGAATAAGAACATGCCCTTCTTTCAACTTCTAGGCCTCCTACACAGCGTGGCCTGAGCTGGAGACCAGGCATCACTTGATCTCCTGGAAGTGAATCTAGGAGGTGGGTTCGAGTCCTCATGATGCAGCTCTGAGCTGAGAGCTGCAGAAGCTGGGTCCAGCTGCATGGGGTAGTGGTCTTGCTAGACTCTCTTGCTTTTAAGTTTCCCCGACCATTTCTAGGATTTGAGTGGTAAGAATGAAATGGGATCCCCTTAGTTCTGGTATAGCAGACAGGGAGGGAGGCCAAAGCAGGGACTTGGTGAACACATGGTTCAGACAAGGGCGCTAGTCATCAAACCCTACTATTGAATACGTTTCCTGTTAGAGTACTGGATTTGTTCCTGCCAAAGACCAACCTCTGAGCTTGTCTTCTGTCTTCCTGAATCTCTAGTCTTCAGAAATGGTGGCATTTTAATGGAACCATTTGTTTGAATGGAAATTTCCAGAAAGATTCTGGCAGCAGGCAAATCTGCAGGGACTCAATGTGGCCTAAAAGGCTCAGGGAAAGAAAAAAAGAAACATTTGGCACCAAAGACATCAAATAGGAAGACAGTCCACATACCGTGGGCCAGTTGCTTCTTCTGCTGACTTTATTCATTCATTCAGCAAATATTTTATTGTGCACTGTTTCCTCTACCAGACACTAAGGATTCTGCAGGGAACAAATCAGAAATGGGACCCACCTTTACAGAGCCTCTACCATCCTTCCCTTTTCCTAAATGTATCTGTTAGAACCTCAAGGTTGCACAGTGAGAAATTTCCTTACTGTTTGTGAAACACTTTATAACTTCTTAACCATGCATAAGCTGCCTTGTTGACAAGCTCATGAATATATTCTAATTCTCAGTTTATTGTAGAGAAAACTAGAGTCTAGTGAGATTAAATGCCTTGCCCTGAATTATATAATAGTTGATTCTCAGATCCCATCTTTCAAGAGTAACTTTGTCCTGAACTAGACAATTAGTGCAGGAGCCCCTAGCTTGTCATAAGAACAAGAGCTGGCATATTGGTTCCTCATTAGCAATCTCAAGAGAGTTACACAGTTCAGCAAAGACCTCCTTGCAACCTAACGTGCTCCCAGTTACATATAGCTGGAGCAATCTCCATCTTTGGTCTTTCCAAGTAAGCATAACTTTTTAACAAGACCCTCTTTGGCCACTGCATTATCTCTTCAGGGTAATTAAAGCTTGCAGTCTCTCACTGGCAAATTGGCTAACACAAAGCCTGGTCATACAGTAGACTGTTTTAGATGCCAATGTTCTTTGAAAGTTGATTTTAACTCTGTATATTAAAAGGGTCGAAGTGATTTATTTGCTGGGATGCTCCAACTCTTGAATGCCTGGCCACCTTGATGTACTTGAGAAGGACTTGAACTCCGCCCCTCGGTTCATTCCCATCAAACCAGGGGATGCTTGGTCTCTAGCTCTAGTCTAGCTGCCTGGGAAGCCTGAAGATTGAAATAGGGGCACACTGTTATTCAAGGACTGAGATGCTCTTCAACGTTGTCACCCTTGATGCAATTAGGCTGCTTCCTCCCATACCCCACAGCACACATACACAGAGTCAGGACCTGCTGTCCCTACAAGAAAAAAGACCCAGCGGAACAGCCCACTGCCTTACTTGGCCTGGGCTGTTGTTGTATTGCAGGGTCCCTCCAATGGCCGTGCTGCCCTTCCTCTGCTGGCTGTGAAAGGACCACTCTCTCTAAGAACCAGCCCGGCGGGTAGCACGAGGCGTGCTCTGCCTGCAGTGAGGAAGAACTCTAGCCCTTAAGTGCCTCCCTTGTCTGGGCTTGTCTGCTTTCTTGCCCCCTGGGTCTTGAGAGGAAGGGAGACAGCTTTCAAGCTTATTTATGTTTTACTCCATCTCTGTGTGATGATGCATCTAGCTGGAAGACAAAGAATCTGCTTTGCTGACTCCTGGAACGAGAAGAATAGTCTCACAGGAGAAATAACAGCTCCGGTGGACCTGCTAAACTATTCTCTGAGGCACAGAGAGTTTCCCTTCTCTTCCCACATGCAGTTTAGAAACAGGAGAAAGATATGAGACTTAATTAAAAAGCATCCTGAGCAAAGAGGCAAACAAAGGCTAGGCGGTGGGTCTTTAAATAAAGAATTACACAGAACTGATTCTCCCTCAGTCCCCACGTTCACTTGTACCTGTGACACATGATCCCATCAGCCCTTCCTCTTCGGAGTTTCCATCTGAGACTGGTACCCAGAGTTGCTCTGAGGCAAGTTCTCCTCTACCCATCACTAAGTGGGGTTCCTCGCTGTGCCTCTTCCGTCAGAATCTGCCTCCCCCTCTTCCTTGCTCTTGCCTGGTTCCCAGAGCCAGGCCATGTAACTGCAGTGAGGTTAGACTCCCCCAGAAAGATTCCAGGGAAGCCACACAGCAGGTGTGGAAAATCCAAAAGGCCAAAAGGAAAATCTATTTGTAATTCCTCGCCTGCTCCTGAGCCTCACCATGTTAAAATTAGTAATTATAATGCCCGTGGTTAGACTTCCTCTCCTCCACCCCTTCTTCTCCCTCCCATCCTGCCCACTTAGAGTAGAATTTAAGATGTAAAAGGCTGAGAGCATAGGCTGCAGGCATGAGAGCAGCACGGGCTGGGGGCCTGAGGATGGGTCTAGGAGTGTGGAGGTACTCAGCCTTGAAAGGACTGGACCAATGAAGTAGGAGGCAACGGGCTGTCCTCAGGCTGGTCCTCCTGGGTCTGACCCAGTGCCTGCTAAGGGCTTTGGAAGAGCCAGTACACTCCACCCTGTCTATCATTTGCAGATTAAATCTTCCTAAATGCGCCCTCACACTGCAGACTAAGCACTCACCCCTGCTCACTCTCTCAATAATCCATCAATGAAGGGCCGCTAATAGTATGCATTGACACAACAGATGAACCGGACGCAGAGGCCCGGTGGTGGGCTCTTCTAGTCAATGGCTGTAGGATTATCAACCCTGCCATTGACGTTGGCTTCATTCTTCTCTCTCCAGTCCCTTGTGAGATGGGAGAGAGCTCCATTCAAACCCAAAGGCTCAAAAAACAAGAGTAATCTCAGCGTGGGGGACTGAAAAAGCAATTCAGATCAAGGGAAATCAGAGGCAACCCATCGTTTTCCTGTCTCTCACCACTGCCTTCTAGCTTCCTTGTGCTAAAATGGTCATCTGTGGAGAGTTTAGCTCAGAGGACAGGAATATCAGAACCCTCTAATCCTTTAAACCCGCGGGGCACAGGCAGCAGGGCAGGCTGCTATCCGCCACGTCCTTGTTTTCCAGGTGTCACACTGCATTCTCCCTGTCTGGGGAGTAAACACGTTGCTGCAGATAGGGAACAAAGGCTCGCCATAGATCTGGGCTTCGGAGAACAGGGGACACTGTCAAGGGGGACAGTTGAGAGCCCATCTGGCCTTGTCCTCTTGGCTCTTTCCTCTTTAGGGGCAGCTTTGGCGTTGTTGGGTTGTGATGATTTCAGCAGAATGACGAGTCCACAGCCACGCTAATGGGAGGAGGAGCAAATCTAGTGCCCGAGACCGATGTTGGAACCAGGGCTCTGTGGTGACGCCATCCAGGGACAGAAAGGATAGGCATGCCTAAAACCTAATTTTGCATGCCTGGGGGTGGGATGGGGAGGAGAGAAAGTGAGAGCTTTGGGATCAAGTAGATGGACACAAGAGGCTTTAGTCTCAGGGAACAAGAGGCTAAAGGAGGTAAGAGGACAGCAAGGGCCAGAGGGGCTTCAATGCCCACTTGCTGCATCTCCCGATCCTGACCGTGGGGTGCCTATTATTGTGTGCATATTCCATCTGGCAGGTGAGGCAGGAGGGGCAAGGATTCCCCCTCTGCAGAGTCGCAATAATCACTGTATTAGTTTGCTGGGGCTGCCATAACAGCTACCACAGACTGGGGGGCTTCTATAACAGAATTGTATTTCTCACAGTTCTGGAGGCTGAAAGTCCAAGATCAAGGTGTCAGCAGGGTTGGTTCCTTCTGAGACCTCTGTCCTTGGCTTGCAGATGGCTGCCTTCCGGCTGTGTCCTTACACTGTCTTTTCTTTATAGGCGTGAACCCCCTCGTCTGCCCAAATTTTCTTTTCTTATTAGTCAGATTGGATTAGGACTCACCCTAGGGCCTTATTTCAGCTTAATCACTACTTTACTGGCCCTATCTCCAAATACAGTCATATTCTGAGGTACTGGGGGTTAGGACTTTAACATATGAATTTGCGGGGGGACACGATTTAGGCTATAATAATCTCCAAGGACAGCTCTACTGTGAGCTGGAGAATTTAGGCCTCAAAGGATGGCTCAGACAGCAAATATTTTTTCTGGGGCAGCTACCATACACAACAAGGAACTCATTTCCCCCAAGAGATGAAAGAAGTTTCAGTGGGTTTAGGTTCTGGACGCATACCGTACAGAGACTAATTTTCCTAGACACCAACTATCCTGACATTTCCAGTAGTTGCCACCAGGCTGAAAGTGGTGGGGAGGCCACTTCCAGGAAGGTCTGCTCTGCCCCGCGGTGTAGGCTGGACCCCTCTCCATGAGAGCCCCGTGGACAGTATCCACGATTTTATGATCTGCTCCCAATTAGTTACTCCCTCCCTGTTACAGAATGACATACCCAGGCCCGTGGCCCCTGAGCTTGGCGAGCCCTCCCAATGGAGTTCGTGGAGTACGCTTCCCTGTTCTATTGATATTGGTCTTGGCCAAGTGACGTGCTGGAGGAGCAGGCATGATGCTGCAGACCCCTGATGTGGCCGGCCCTCCTGTGCGCCATGGTCTGCTGAGAGAAGAGCATGGTTCCAGAGTGAAGACACGTAGGGCATATTTGTACCTGACCAGCAGCCTGACGCAGGCGGGGTCCAGCTGATCTACAGAGCAATGTGAGAGAAAAATAAACGTGTGCTGTTGTAAGCCATTGAGATTTTGCAGTTGTTCATTACTCAGCTAAAATAGACTACCACTGACAGTGATGATAGGAACTGGCCCTGCCCTACAAGGCTCAGCCCTTCCTGGAAGGCCGATCCACTCTCCCAGCTTCTTGCATTTGGGGATCACTTCCCTTCCCCATTGGCTGTTACCACAGCTGCTCTCCCCTGTCGCTCCCAGGTTGGTCCAGCTCCCCCTCCCGCTACGTGACAAGAAGAACAGCTTGGCATTTATCACTGGGATTCCACTTGTGATTCCTTGTGAGAAAAGAGTTTTTCTGCTAAGCGAGTTTGAAAACCACCAATCCAGTTTAATCATCCTGATACTGGGACCTAGAGAGGTGCCTGGTAATAGTGGTTGAGCCAGAACTAAAAATCCCAGTCTCAGCCTCTCACCCTTCCTACCTAGCTATCCTGCCCAAAAACCACATGAAAAGATGCTCAACATCACTAATTATTAGAGAAATGCAAATCAAAACTACAATGAGGTATCACCTCACACCGGTCAGAATGGCCATCATCAAAAAATCTACAAACAATAAATGTTAGAGAGGGTGTGGAGAAAAGGGAACCCTCCCACTCTGCTGGTGGGAATGTAAATTGGTGCAGGAGCTATGGAGAACAGTATGGAGCGTCCTTAAAAAACTAAAAATAGAGCCACCTTATGATCCAGCAATCCCAATCCTGGGCATATATCTGGAGAAAACCATAATTTGAAAAGTTACATGTACCCCAATGTTCATTGCAGCACTATTTATAAAAGCCAGGACATGGAAACTACCTAAATGTCCATGGAAGGATGAATGGATAAAGAAGATGTGGTACATATATACAATGGAATATTACTCAGCCATAAAAAAGAACGAAATAATGCCATTTGCAGTGACATGGATGGACCTAGAGATTATCATACTGAGTGAAGTCAGACAGAGAAAGACAACTATCATGTGATATCTTATAAGTGGAATTTTAAAAAATGGTGCAAATGAACTTATTTACAAAACAGAAATAGTCACAGATGTAGAAAACAAACTTATGGTTACCAGGGGGGAAGGGGGGAAGGGATAAATTGGGAGATTGGGATTGACCTATACATACTATTATATATAAAATAGATAACTAATAAGAATCTACTGTATAGCACAAGGGAACTCTACTCAATACCCTGTAATGACCTATATGGGAAAAGAATCTAAAAAAGAGTGGGTATATGTATATGTATAACTGATTCACTTTGCTGTACACCTGACACTAACACAACATTGTAAATCAACTATACTCCAATAAAAATTAATTTAAAAACTAAATATGCAAATGTTAACAGATAATTTTTGGACTTTAGAATTGGACCCCCGTAATCCTTGGTATATAACACCCTGTCATCTTTGATCCCTTAGAGGCTTTCTTTTATTTATGTGTATAATTTCTCAATATAATGATTATTGTATTTATTTCCTATTGCTGCTGTAGTAACTACCACAAACTTAGTGGCTTAAAGAACAGATTTTTTTATCTTATGGTTCGGGAGCTCAGAATTTGAAATTTGAAATGAGTCTCACTGAGCAAAAGTCAAGGTGTTGGCAGGGCCGCATTCCTTTCTGGAGGCTCTATGAAATAATCGGCTTCTTTGCCTTTTCCATGTTCTAGAGCCTGTGCACATTCCTTGGCTCATGGCCTCTTCCATCTTCAAAGCCACAAAGCTTGTTGTGTCACATCACTCTGACTCTGACTCTGCTCCTTCCTTCTTTCACATGTAAGGACCCATGTGATTAGTTTGGGTCCACCTGGATCATTCAGGATCACCTACCCACTGCCATGTCCTTAATTTAATCACACATGCAAAGTCCCTTTTTGACCTATAAGATAGCAAATCCACAGGTTCTGGGGATTAGGACATGGACATCTTCGGGGGACCATCGTTCTGCCTACCTCTACAACCCAAGAAATACAACATTCCCTCGGTGCTCAACCTCTGTGCTCATCCCTCTGTGCTCATCCCCTGCCTCCTCCAGTCAAGGTAACATTTACTGTGAATAATTCTGTCATCTCCTTGCTTTATATTATACAATTTTATCATATATGTGTGTATATACACATATACACGCATATACATATCAACACGTATGTGTAGATATATGTATCTCATATACATATATGTATAGACTTATACATACATCAACACATATGTGTGTAGATATGTATATATGTGTGTGTGTATGCATCACATATCTATGTATGCTGAACAAAAAATTGCTTCTTTATGCTTGTTTTTGCAGTTTTTGAATAAAGGGTATTTTATTCTAGTATTTTTAGACTTGCTTTTATCACTCAACATCGGTTGAAATATTCATCCATATTATCACATGTATCTGGAGTTCATTCATTTCTCTTGCTATATCACATGCAATTGTGTGAATATACAATTATTATTTGGTTTGTTTTCAGTTTTTTACTATGAACAGGTACTGCTATGAACATTACTACACTTTTTTTGTGTGTGTGTGCACATGTGCAAATTTTTCTCTTATATGCCCAGGAGAGGAAATACTGGTTCATAAGGTATGTGAATATTCAATTTTACAAGACAATGCCAATTCCCACTCGCCTCTGCAGTGCTCCAGGAGCCTGTGCATCCACGCTCTGTAGTTTCAGCCTTCTTGTTTTTGTCGATTGTGGTATTGATTTGTATCTCCCAGGTGGCCAATGAGGTTGACTCTCTCTTCAGATGTTGATTGTCCACTTGTATTATTTTTCCTGTGAAATATTTGTGTATTGCCCATTTTCCATTGGATTATGTGTCTTTTTCTTAATATTTTTGTATGTTCTGGGCAGTAATCCTTAGCTAGCTAAATATGTTACAAATATCTTCTCTCGTTTGGTGAGTTGTCTTTTCACTTAAAAAAAATTTTTTTTTGTAAATTGAAATGTTTTACCTGAATGTGATCTATGTTTCCTTTTAAAGTTTATGATTTTTGTGTCTTGCCTGAGAAATCCTTCTTCTACTCCCAAAGTCAGGAAGCTATTGACCTAAAACTTTAAAATTTCGCTTTTGACATTTAAGTCCTTCAATCATCTGGAGCCAATTTTTGTGAGTGCTGTGGGGTAAGGATTAAATTTCTTCTTTCCACAACGTGGATGACCACTTTTCCCATTTATTGAATAGTCCCTCCATCCCCTCCTGATCTGTGCTGCCACTCCATCATATATCAAAGTCCCATATACGCATGGATCTGTTCCAGGGCTCTGTTTTTGTCCCATTGGTCAACTAGTCTATCCTCTGCCAATACCACACTGTTTTGATTACCCTGGCTTCACAAGAACTCTTGATATTTGTTATGGTAAGTATCTCCTCTCTCTTATTCTTTTGCTTGTCCTATTGTACTACCATTTTAAAGTAACTTTATAAAAACTTCTGTTGGAATTTTGATTGCAATGACATATAATTATTAATCAATTGGGGAAGATTAGACATTTTCATAGTGTTAAGTCTTTCTATTCAAAAACATGGCATTGCACTCCATTTATTTAGATCTTTAAGGTCATCCTGCTGTAACGTTTGAAAATTTTTTGTGTACAGGTCTTGCACATCTTTGGTTAAGATAATTCTCAGATACTTTAAAGGTCATATTGTTATTAAAAAAGATCTTTTTAAAAAAAGTATTTTTCCGGTTATTTGTTGCCACTGTATAGAAATGGAGTTAGCTTTTGAAAAGTTGTTCTAATATCCACTCATCTTGCTAATATTTTCTTTTATTTCTAATTATTTACCAGCAGATTTTTTATAACATTTTCAAATAATGGCAGTATTTTTCCTACTTTCCAGTATATTTTTATTCAACAGTTTTTGATTTATAATTTACATACAATAAAATGTACATATTTTAGGTGTATAGTTTTGACAAATGAAGGTACCTGTGTGATCACCACTCCAATCAAAATAAAGAATATTCCTATCATTCCAGAAAGTTCCCAGCCCATTTGCATCTACTATCCCTTGCTCCTGCCCCAGGCAACCTCTAATCTGATTTCCATAACCATAAATCTTTTGCCGGTTCTAAAACTTCATATAAAGAGAATCATATCATATGTACTCTTTTGTGTTTTGCTTCTTTCACTCAATATTGTATCTATGAGATTAATTCATGATTCTGTGTATTTGCTACTGGTCCATTTTTATTACTGAGTAGTGTTTCATTGAATGAATATATCACTATTTGTTTATCCATTCATCTGTTGATGAACTTTGGCATTGTTGCTAATTTGCAGCAAGTATTTTTGAAGACATCTATTTTCGACTCTTGTAGATAAATACCTGGGAGTGGTATTTCTGGGTCAGAGAGTACTTTTAAGTTTAGTTTTATCCAAAGCAGTTGTGCCATTTTACACTTCCACCAACAAAGTATGAGTGTTTCAGTTATTTTACATCCAACACTTGTGATAGTCAATTTGGTATTTTTTTTATACAACTTTAATGCAGTGCATTATATACAATGAAATGCATCCATTTAGGTGGATAGTTTTGATGAGTTTTCATAAATGTATACAGCCATGTAACCACCACCATAATAAAGATACAGAGCATTTTTATCACCCCAAAAAGTTAAAAACACATGCCTCTTTACACATGTCAATCCCTCACCCCCAGCTCTAAGCAATAACTATTTTGCTTTCTGTCACTATAGATTAGTTTTGCCTTTTATCAGTCTTTTTGCCTTTAGTCATTCTAGTGAATGTGAAATCATATCAATTTGTATATTTTCTTGATGACTAATGATGTGACCATCTTTTTTTTTTTTTTTTTTTTGTACTTTTTGGACATTTGTATATCTTCTCTGGAAGTGTCTGTTCAAATATATTGCGCATGAAAAAAATGGAATGTTTGTCTTCTTTTTCAAAATATTTTTGGCTATTCTAGATCCTTTGTAATTTTACATAAATTTTATAATTAGTTTATTGATTTCTAAAAAAATATCCTGCTGGAATTCTGATTTGGATTGTGAATTGTAGATCAGTTGAGGGAGAATTGACACATTAACAATATTGAGCCTTCTGATCCATGAATATAGTATATTCTCCTTTTACTTTTCTCATCAATATTTTACAGATTTTAGTCTAGAGTCTTTTAGTCTTATACATGTTTTATAAATTTCATTTCTAAAAAGTATATGTTGTGCTAGTGTAAATGGTATTATTTTTAAATCTTTATTATTTGTACATAGAAATGTAATTGTTTTTGTGTATTGGATTTATATCCCACAACCTTGCTAAATTAACTTGTTAATTCTATATTTATCATTGATCCCTTAGGATTTTCTGTGTTGTTAATCATGTCTTCAAATAAAAGCAGTTTTATATTTTTCTTCACAATATTAATGTCTTTTGAGCCCTGTAATACGCTAGCTCTCTGTCTTGCAAAACTATTGAATAGAATTGAAAGTGGGCACCCTTGTCTTGTTCCTGATTTTAAAGGGTGATGTTTCTAATGTCTTCCCATGAAGCATGATGTTTGTTGTATAATTATCCTTTTGTAGACATCCTTTACCTATTTAATGATGCTTAGTTCTATTCTTAATTCACTGAGAGTTTTACCAATGATGGGAATTATTTTCAATGCTTTCCTGGATCAAGGGGCGTTAATATGTTTTTTCCCTCCCTTTGGTCTGTCGATGAAATGAATGATATTATAGATTTTAAAATGCTAAGCCAACTTTGCATTTAAGCAATAAATCCAATTTGATCATAATGCACTATCATTTCTATACAACGTTGGATTTGGTTTGTTAATAGTTAATCTATGGAGGCATAGATTTTTTACTCAACATAACACCTTGAACTACCCAAGAGAACATGAGCTGTTTTATAGGTAATTAGTTCATTGTCACTGGAATTATTTAAGCAGAGACTTGAGAACTGGTCGTCAGATTTACTTATTCATTCTCTAAACATTTATTGAGGATCTACCATGTGCCTGGCATCTTGCTAGGTACTGGGAATATAAAGATTCACAAGAGATGGTTCCTGTTCTGGGGTGTCCCTGAGCTAGGCTGCTCATGGGCAATGAGAGTCATAAGCTCTAGAAATGATGTGGTCTAAGCTGTCAATGAATTTACAGCTTGGTTCACAGGAGCTGGTTAAATATATACAACTGTATGATCTATCTATGTATTTTTTCATGTTATATACCTACATACATGTGCATATATCTGCTTATATCAGGAAGTGTCAGGATCTGGTTGGATCTGAGAGTCAGGAAGAAAGATGGATAATTAGTAAGAATATTGGATTGAAACTCAGAGACCTGAGTTCCAGGATACTATCTATCCTTGTGACCTTGAGCAAGGAAATTACCTTCTCTGTGTTTATGCTTTCCTATCTATAAAAATAGAACACTGGACAGTAATGGTGCCTTTCAAACTGCAACATATATTCATTATTATTTTTTTAATCTCAGCTATAGAGCCCTTTTTCAAGTGAAATTTTATGAAAGAAGCTCAACATTTAAAGTGTAAATATGTAACAAGTACCTATAAAGTGCTGTAGCATTGTGTGGAGGTCTGAATCCCCAACCCCTAGGTACCTCTTCACTCATTCACAGCCACCTTCCCCAGTGACTCCTAAGGACACTTAGTAGAACCTCGAGGACTCCTCAAAACATAATTGAAAACCGGTGAATAAGATGGCCTATAAGTTTTGTAAGAGTGCTGACATTTTAATTCTATGAGTCTATTCTTTTGTTCTGCCTAGTCCAGGAAGCCCTCCTGGAAGTGGAGGGTTCTGAGCTGAACTTTGACAGATGAAATAAATACAAGTCACCTGGTGACCAAAAGCAAGACTCTCATTCCAGCCATATGATACGTGGTATTTGTCTTTGCTCTGTAAGTATGTGCCTTCCAGCAGGCGGTGGAAAACCCTGTGTTTGGGAATTACATGTGGGTTTGCATCTCAGCCTTTACCACTTAGTAATTATGTGACTCTCAGTAGACTCTCTGAGTCTCAGTTTCTTTTTCTATAAAATAGAGCCATTGATACCATGATGGATTGTTGGGAGTGTGAGAGGGTGAGGGGATATATTACTTATCAAATCTCACAGTACAGTTCCAATGAGTCAAGGGCCCAGAATACAATAACTGATAATATATGTCAGTTTTTCCTGAGGACTCTCCTGAAGGCCTCTTTCCACCCCTTCCCTCTGATATTTCGCAATTAGAGAATCTCTTTCAGCATTTCCACAGTCTTTGAAATTCCCATACTAGCTGTTGTCTGCCCTTTGCTTGTGCCATATTTGATAAACACACATACTTACGCCATGTGCCTTCTGCTTTAACGTATAAACACTTCTACATTATCCATCAGAAGTACCATCTCTCAAGATCAGCCATAGAAAGTTCTTCACATACATTCACACAAACAGGTTTTTGAACCATTTCCAGAAATAGAAATTGCAGAAGCAGGGGCAAAGGCGTGTTATTGTTTGTAGGCCTTTAAATATTGCCTCACAAAACCACTTTTCATCTTGTTCTCAAAGGGATTAACTTCTGAGCAGTGGGGATTAACTGATGTCAGGTTAGAAAAGCAGTCAACACCAGGGTCGACCAGCCTGACAAGATTAGTCCCCAAATAAAGAATTTACAATCTGTTTTAAGACTGTAACTCTAACTTCCTCCAAAAGCTTTCAGTACCTTGAGAAAAGAAGACGTTCCCGAGGCTGGGGGCCATATGGCTCACAGACAGGCCTTAGTGAGGAAGGAAAGGCAATAGGATGGGTGGGTCTTCCTGCCCATGGGTGCCAAAAGGAGGGGGCCACAGTTGGGTACCACATCCATGGATGGAAAAGGAAGTGGTGAGTCCTTTCCCTATAAAGGAGCCCTGGCAATATGCAAAAGCCACCATCCATAAGAGGTCTGAAACATCTAACAAGCAGTCCAGGATGGCCCTGAAAGCATCCAGTGGGACCCGATAAGCTCTGTCATGATGTAACCATTCATATCTCCTGTCCTTCCATCCTAACACTTAACCACACTTTCCATCTTCCATTTTCAATTTCCTTCTTCTGGATGCCCGGTTTCAGAAAATTCCTTGTCTATAGTGCAGTGCTTCCTCCTAAGCCCCTCTTATGGACCATTCTGGGATGGTGACCAGAACTTGGTCAGAGGGCTCCCTGATGGTCCCCTGGCTTTTGTCTCTATATGTCCCACTGCCATGTTGGGCTTGGCAAGGCTAGGCATGGGGCTCAGCATGGAGGTCCTGGGGTCTGACTGCCTGGGCTTGGATTCCCACCTGTCTAAGCCTCATACTTAAATGAGATAATGCATGTCACACACAAAATCAATGTTCAATTAAGAAAAGAAAAACTAGGCAATCATCACACACCAGGCACATAGTAGATGCTAAATAAATGTATGTCAAGTATATGCATGAATTAAAGGTCCCTGTGATGGGTTGAATCGTTTCCTCTCAAAAAAGATATGTTGAAGTCTTAATTCCCAATATCTCAGAATGTGACCTTATTTGGAAATAGGGTCATTGTAGATGTAATGAGTTAAGATGAGGGCATACTGGAGTAGGGTGAGTCCTTAATACAATGACTGAAGTCTTTATGAAAAGAACTCCATATGAAGAGACAGAAACATAGGGAGAATGCCACATGAAGACAGAGACAGAGATTGGCGTTATGCACCTGCAGCCAAGGAAGCCAAAGATGGCCAGCAAACCACCAGAAGACAGGAAGAGGCAAGGAAGCATTCTTCCCTGGAGCCTTCAGAGGGAGCGTGGCTCTGCCAACACCTTGATTTTGAACTTGGGCTTCCAGAATAGTGCGACAGTAAGTTTCTGTTCCAAGCCACCCAGTTTGTGGCACTTTCTTGCGGCAGCCCTAGGAAAAGAGTATAGCTACACAGACAGCATTTCTTGCCAAGGCCTCCTCCCATGTTTGTTCATCCCATTCTTCTCTGTCTTCTTTGCCTGGCTCCTCTGTAAGGCCCAGAGCCTGTCTTGCATCCACCATAAAAGGACCATAGTAGAAGCAACAATACATCGTTGTTTGATAGGTCTGAATCAAATGGGAACGTATTTACAGAAATTTGTGTGTTGCTGTCCCAGGTATGTGCCAGAGGTACAGGAGAGGCTGGTGGGTGAGATGATTTATGAGAGCTGGCACAGGTGCTCACACTCTGCCGACATCTGTCTCCTCTACTCCCTCTTCTGACTTGCCCTTGTAGTCAATCCTTCTCTTGGCCAATCCAGAGTCAGCATTGAAGACGACAGGCTCCAAATCTTGATGGACCAATGAGCATGCGTTTCGTCATCTTAGCAGATGGTAGCAGAGCTGAGGGTCCTCTCTAAGCCCCCCGACTTGTCATCCCACAGTTGGGGAGAATGCATTTCTTCTTGTATTCTTTGTGTGTATATTTTCCTCCTGAACACAAATAACAATCCAGTTGCCCCATAATTAGATTGGATTACGGAATAATTACAACCTTGTTTGCTCTCGGCAGATTACATGGTAATTATACTTGGCATTACCATGAAGAACCAAGAAATTCCAACGATGTTATTACATGGTTATTTGTACAGTACAATGCAGCAGTGTAATTATACATGCAACATTTGTTCTCCAATAGGAGAATGATTAAAACAATGCTAATACTCAAAGTGTTGATTAGGAGCCAACATGATGACATTTACAACATGGGGAGAATCTGTTTCTTAATTTGTTTTTGAACACATCAATATCTACCTTCCCCTAGACTCCCAGCAACCTGTTTAGGGCTGTGCTGTGGTCAGGAAGGTTTGTGTGACCATACTCTGTGCTCTCTGCCCTCATAGGTCATGCATGCTCACAGCAGCTAGGGGACTACAGTCCCCAGTAAAAATCAGGGGTAGCTGGCCATTTATTCCTCAGCAGGAGACCTGCTTAGTCAGTTTTCACTGCTTTGTGAGGCTGCCTTTCTTAAAGTCTTGATGGCAGAGAGACCATGGGACGTGGGGTGTGGAGAGAGCGTGAAGTGTCAGACACCAGAGTTCTGTTTAGAAACTGCCTTCAACACTCTGCGTTCATTGGACAAGCCCTTTCTCACACTGGACCCCAAGTTCTTCATCTTTAAAACCAGGGCGTTGGAGATGACCTCTAAGAGTCCTTGTGGGTCTAGGAATGTGTGACAAGAGGTGGTATATAGTGCTTCTTATTTAATTTTTCATATATTTTAAGGTTGTCAATGAAAGTGACCTCTCTGTGGCAGGGGACTTCACTTTTTTTTTTTTTAATTTCCCAGAGTGCCCAACAAATACTGATTGAAAGCATGAAGGAGTGGCTTTTCCCTCTGGTGCAGATGTCACTGAGAGTCCTTCGTGTGATTGGCAGGTTGGATTCCAGTGTTGTCACTTGGGAGAACGTGTACATGGTGTCCTGGGGAGAATGGGATTTCAGAGCCCGATCACCTAGATTTGAATCCCACCTTCATGACCTTGAGTACTTCTTTTTTTAACCTCTTTGAGCCTCAGTTTCTTCACTACTAATATGATATGAAGACAGTATGCTTACCCTAGAGTGCTGTAAATCTTAGAGATAAAAATATACAGGTACACATAGTTCCTGGCACCTTGCCCTGCACAGCGTACGTAACACTCAGTCAGTGGTGGCTGTTTGTATGAGCAGCAGGCATTAAAGGGGCTTTGAGGATGTGGACCGTGGAGCTCCTGTCACTGAGATATTGTTCCAGCATGAAGAGGGGTTGTCCTGTGTAACGTGACCCCCTGAACAAGTCAGACTTAGGGTCCAGAGCCTGCTTTCAATGTTGTGGGCTGCAGGAGCTGATCTCTATGCAGCACCTGTGTGCCAGCTGCTTCCCACCTGGTCCTGCCTCCATCCCTCCGAACAACTTTCTAAGGATCCCCACACATGTTCTTGCCAGTGAGAAACACAGCTGTGCTAGCTAAGAACTTGACTCTGGTTAAAAAATTTCTGTCCTCCTCTAGTCTATGTTGGGCTTGAAAAAAGAGATGAGGGTAAGAGGACTGAAAATCAGACACCTACCTTCTAGTAAATGAATGTGGTCCGTGCTCTTCTCCATCTGTCTGGATTGGCATGGAAAGCACTGTGTGTGTGTGTGTGTGTGTGTGTGTGTGTGTGTGTGTGAGAGAGAGAGAGAGAGAGAGAGAGAGAGAGAAAACTCTGCCAACTCATGCAGAAAAAGACCCACTCTTCAGGCTGACGCTGGGTGTCACTGGGTCTAGTGAAGGAGGAGGGGTGGAGGAAAGGACTCTGGGAAATGCAACCAGTTGTATGAACAGTTTACGGGCCAAATGATATTTTTGCAACCTAGTGCTTGCTGAAAGCTATTTGGAAGCCTGCCAAAGTCCCCGTCCTGGCAGATGCAAGCATCACTTATCGAAAATCTGGGAAACCAGAGAAGCTAGATCAGTCGGGAGTGCAGAAGGTTGGATGAGGAGGTTGGCATACCTCGTTTTACTGTGCTTCACTTTATTGCATTTCGCAGATATTGCATTTTTTACAAATTGAAGGTCTGTGGTAACCTTGCATCAAGCAAGTCTATTGGCACCATTTTCCCAGTAGCACCTGCTCACCTTGTGTCTCTGTATCACATTTGGTAATTCTCACAATATTTCAGACTTTTTCATTGTTATTGTATTTGTTATGTGATCTGTGATCGGTGATCTTTGGTGTGACTATTGCAAAAAGATATCGACTTGCGACTTGCGGAAGGCTCAGGTGATGGTGAGCATTTTTTAGCAATAAACTATTTTTTAACTAAATATTAAAATATATTTTAATTTAATATTAAAATATTAAAATACTAAAGTATTTTTTAACTATTGTTTCTTTAGACATAAAAGGACTGCACACTTAATAGACTACAGTATAGCATAAACATAACTTTTATATGCACGGGGAAACCAAACAATGTGTGTGACTCTCTTTATTGCTATACTCACTTTATTGCAATGGTTTGGAACCGAATCTGCAATATCTCCGAGGTCTGCTGTACTGGGTATGTGGGGAGCCCACAGGAGAGGGGCCATTGCCCAAGGGAGGAAAGCTTTCAGGACAACAAGCCTATGGTTCCAGAGAAGACAAAACTCCCATTTGACTCAAGCACACTCTGTTGTAGGAAACCAAAAATCATGATGGAAAGAGAGCAAACCCTTCTCCACACTACCGATATTTTAGAAAAATATTTTTCTGGACAACATTGGGGAAAAAAAATATTTTATTCTGCACCCTCGCTCTCCCCGCCCAGGCACTATGCTATGTACTGTGCAGTAGGAAAGGAAAATGACACAGTCCTGTTTTTCATCCAGGTAGCAGGAAGGATGTGAAGGGAGGACGTGGGTAGGAGGTATAGAGGTCTAGATGGTTTCCAGGGCTGGGGAGTTACTGAGTATAAATTCCATGTGAACATTTCGTCTCGACATTTCACACAAACTTTGTGGTCGGCCTGGGCTGGGTGGAGTGGTAAATGGTATAGAGTCCCACCAGGTTTGGGGAAAACAGAGCAGGCAGCAAGGAGAGCCAGCTTTTAGAGCCCACCCACCCTGGCGAGCAGAAGCGCAGATGTAAGTCAGCAGCACCAAATAGGACGCCTCACCAAAGGACACATCTTCTAGTCCTGTCATCTCCTGGGTGACTCTTTGCCTGTCCTTTGTGTCTCACTTTATTCTCAAGTCTTCTGTTGGAGAGGCTGTGTCCATGTGGCAAGGTGGATATACGGGCCCTGGAACCTGATGGACCAGAGTTCAAATCCCGGGTCCGTCACATTGATTGTGTGTTCTCGTGTAAGTTACTTATCCTCTCTGAGCTCTAGTATCCTTGGCTGCAAAACAGAGCAAAATATACTTACTTTTCAGGGTTGTGGTTAGAACTATGTGGAATAACTTAGGTGAAGTGCTTGCCACAGTTTCTGGAACACACTCCAATGCTCACGAAATGGTGACCGTAATCGTTTTACATGTGGGTTTCCAGTGGGGTTAAGCTAGATTTAGATGGACTCTGGGCAATGCCTAGAGAAGAGGAGCTTGGATGAACAGCTGTGTGGCTGCCAAAAGTCCTGCTGGCCATTGGGGATGGAACCCTTATACGGCCAGGTCCCGAGGTCACTCATGAAGTGTCCATTAAAGTCTATTGCCTGGGCCAGTGGGTAAGTGAATACTGGCCTCATATTTTCATTTCCCTTTGCCTACAGATACAGTCCTAAACATTGAAAAAGCCTCAAGGGCACCGGAGTGGGGATCTGGAGACCAGCCCGACTCTGTAACAAGAAGCTGTTGGAGCAGGGGTAAGTTTCTTGGCTGTTCTGGCCTCAGTTTCTCCAACCGTAAAATCAGGGATTTAAATTGGAGAGTTCCTAAGGTCCCTTCCAGCTATAAAATTTTATAATCCTGAGAAGGATTTTTTTCCCTTTCAGGATATGTGCTCACATTGTATATTTGAGATGAGTTTTTAGTTTTACTGAGCCAAGCTTCATTCTACACATACATATGTGTACTGCAAATATACACATAAGCATGCGTCTACACAGGCACTGAAAGAGGAAATTGTCCCTACACCTCAGTGCTTTCAATTGAGCCACCAAGTTACTCAGGTATTTATGATGGAGAGAAAAACGTGTGCGCTGTTTTCCTCTCTCCAGAGGACGATGCCAGGATGTAAGACTCAGGTTGAGAGAAAGAAAGAAGACTTTAATGAGTGAGTGATGGCTGTACAGAAAATGATAGAAATTGCTTCCTCTCTGGTCTTATCTTTCCATGGACCAACAGGGCTTGTCCTCTTGGAATATTTTATGGGCCTAACTAAAGGACACCCTTCTTCTCTCAAGTACAGCTGCCCTTAAAACGCTCTCAATATTTGAATTGGTTTTACCCTCCCATGCCTGCATTCCCCAATCCTATCTGTTTCCTTGGCCTGTCAATTTCTTTCTCTGTCATTCATGCCATAAATGCTTATCAGGCCTTTACAATTAAGTACGTATTGTGTCAGGATATGTGCTAAGTGCCGGGGTTGCCGCAGTGACCAGGACAGACCCAGTGTTCTCCCTCTATACTCTAGCAGGGTTGTGTTAGCTAAGATAAAGCTGGCTACCAAAAATGTCAGTGTTTTAATATAATAAGAGTTTATTCTTGGCTTATGCAATATCAGTCCTATGTATTTGGCAGGCTGTCTTCAACATAGGCATTCAAGGACCCAAGCTCCTTCCACCTTGTGGCCCTGCCATGCTCAAGGGCTGCCAAGTCCCTCACTTGCATTTGGTTGATGGATAGAGTGTGCGCGTGGAGAAGGCCCATCCATGTCTGAGTCATTTTAAATCCAAAGTTGGACTCTCATCACTCGTGTTAACACGAGTCCACGTCTCCATACAGACTCAGGGGTGCTGGGAACAGCATGCAGGATAGAAGTGGGAGCAAAAGTCTGTAGTGGGCAGATGTTAAACAGGCACTTCCCATACGGAGCTTTGGGGACAATGAACGAGCAGGGTTCGAGCACTATAGCAGATCCAACCTTGCCTGGGGTACACAGATGGCCTCTCAAGGGAGCAAATTGGAGTTAACTGGATACAAGAAGGTGGAAGGTTGGAAGCTGGAGTTACTGGCTGGGTGTCTTCAAAGGTCATAGGGCAGGGGAAGGTGAGGACAGAGGAGTTAAGCGCAGGTCAGGTGCACTGTGTCAGAGGGAGCAGTGTGCTGGAGAGTGGGAGGGGAGGGGCTGCAGACCATGAGGGTTCTTGTAGGCCATGATGAGAAAGTCTGACTCTGTGCTAACGACAAAAGAAGCTATGGGAAACTTTTCAGCAGGAGAAGTGAAATGATGCCACTTGCAGACTCACCCTGGCTGCAGGCGAGGGTGTGATCCTGGAGCCTCAGGTGCTGGTGGTGGGATGGAGAGAAGAGGGAAGATGCAAGAGATGTGTAGGTGGTCGACTCTCTAGAATGACTCGTTGGATTGCCCTGGTCTGGGCCCTCTTCCCTCCAACTGGGATCAGGATAAGTGACTCTTGGCAGTCTTCTTGCCATCACTTCTTCCACTTCTACCAACTGGTTTCAATGGTGCCACCATGTCACCCTCTCTATGGGTCAGGGCTCTGCATTGCAGTAACACCGTCCACACTGGCCAGTTTAAGCAGGAGGTGATACATTTACAAGTAGAGAAAATGCACAGAATCACGGAGAGGACTGGAGAAAAGGATTCTAGGCAGGCCTTCCTGAAGGAGCTCTCAGCCACCCCTGCAGAACAGTTTGCCAGAGGAGGGGCCAGCTCTGCCGTCATCAGGAGGTTGCCACCTTAGCCGTCTCTTCCACAGCCACACTGCCCCACGCTGCCAGCAAAACAGATGACCCAGGCCCACCTCTTCCACCCTATAACTCTGCTCGCTCGCCTCAGAGCCCAGTGCAGGGGCATCTGAGCAGTAAAATGAAATCACGTGTTTGCCTCCTAATGGCCGTGGAAGCTGGGAAATGTAGTTTTGGGGAAACTCTGATGGGAAGGTAGGTTTTACATGATGGAGAACAATTAGAACAGAAAGAGAGTGTTAAAAGCTTATAGGCAAGTCCATTCTCTACATCTGCGTCTTTATTCCTGTCCTGCCCCTAGGTTCATCAGAACCATTTTTTTTTTTTTTTTTTAGATTCCATATATATGCGTTAGCATACGGTATTTGTTTTTCTCTTTCTGACTTACTTCACTCTGTATGACAGACTCTAGGTCCATCCACCTCACTACAAATAACTCAATTTCGTTCCTTTTCATGGCTGAGTAATATTCCATTGTATATACGTGCCACATCTCCTTTATCCATTCATCTGTTGATGGACACTTAGGTTGCTTCCATGTCCTGGCTATTGTAAATAGTGTTGCAATGAACATTGGGGTGCATGACTCTTTTTGAATTATGGTTTTCTCAGGGCACAGGGAGGGGGAAGGGTAAGCTGGGATGAAGTGAGAGAGCGGCATGGACATATATACGCTTATGGGCAGCCACAGGTGACATTTGCCACCACATTGAGAGTCTGCTAACGTCATTTACGACCCCCGACGGTGCCCCTGGAGGATTTTCCTTCTCACTCACAGATGAAGAAACTGACTCAGAGAGGCTAATGAGCTTGTCCGAGAGCACACAGCCCACAACCGGTGGAGTCTGAACTCGAACCGTGCTTTATCCGTCACCAAAGCCTGCGCTTTCCCCACTGTGTACATGGAATTTACCATATTTACCAGCCGTTTATTACAGGAAACTCTCCTCGGTCTGACCCCCTCCTGCCCATCCAGTTTATTTTGTCCAGTGCCGCTGGGCAGGTGGGCAGACAGACGGCAGCCACCTGTGAAGCAGGCGATACGCGCTCACATGCCTGGGCAGGTCCGGGCTGAGCCCCTGGCTTTTAGAGTTGGCCTTGTTAACACACAGCCTGCACCACTGCTCTGGGCCATAATGGCAGAAATACAGTTGTTAAATTTTAATCGGGAAGATAAGAGGTTCATGATTCGTGGTCATTCCTCATTGTTCCTAATTATGCCTGTTGAGTGATAAAATGAAACAGTACATTTCACGTGCATTGTTCTCACTCAGGGCTGATGGAGAAGAAAGGCGTATCCTGATTCTCACTCCTCCCCCGCCTCATCTGAACTGCCCCTCTGGAAGCTCCAACCGAATAGCCAGGAGGTTAAGACAGAAGATTCCCAGTCAGAGGAGCCTGGGTTTGAAACCTGCCCTCCATGTTCCAGAGGTCAGGCTATTTACCACACTGGGTTTGCTTTTGCCTTGGTAAAGTAGAGATCGTAGAACCTTCTTCCGGGGGTTATAGTGAGGATGATATTACATAAGATAATATTCATCGAGTGCCTGGCACAAGAGGGACGTTTCAGTAAGTGTCAGCTACTTTTATTATAATTTTAAGGATTATTATCAATCAGAGACTCACGTACCAAGCTAAGAAGTCTATACGCGTCATGTAAGTAGTGGGACATCCTTGAAGTGTTAGTCAACAAGGAGCGCCATGATGGAGGGGCGGGTGTTTAGAATCATTCTTCCAGTATCCGTGCAGTAAGGAAGCCACTGGAGGTGTGAGAGGAAGAGAATTCATAGGCAGTCCTTCATCTAAGTTCACCTTAACTGGGCTTCCCAAGAAAGATGTAATATTTGACTTGTTTCTCTTTTTCTGAGGATGGGTTTGCCCTGAGCCCATTGGTACCGTGGAGCCACTGTAATTCTTGGCAGGAAACGACAGACTGGCTTTGGGGCTGCCCTGTTGGGTAAGAGCAAAATGGATGGATTTGGGGGCTTAGGCCTGCTCTTTGTGTCATCTGCAGGCCTCTACAACACCACATGGGCCAAAGACTGGAACTTTCTATTTCCCTCAAAGTTAATATGCAGTTGTCTCTCGGTGTCTGAGGGGGAATGGTTCCAGGACCCCCGAGGATAACAAAATCCCCTGATGCTCAAGCCCCTTATGTATAATGGGGTAGTACAGTCAGCCCTCTGTATCCGCAAGTTCCTAGGGCTGATGGTACCTCCATTTACGTTTAATTATTTGAGGTCCATGAAATTAAATTTACCAGAGGTATAGGGAATTGGGAGTTTTGCATTGAGCTGATGCCTTTTTCTGTTTGAAGTTCAATTGCTCTTGCAGAAAAAAGAAAGAAAGAAAAGAAGCGCTATGAATGATATTTTTTTTCCATTTGATACTGTGCCAAATATATTTATTTGGGTTAAAATGTGTAACTCCCAGAACCAATGGAAAATTCACAAGGGTGAGCACGCCTCATGCTTGGCTTGCTGTGGAAACACTGATGCTGAAGGAAAACTGTTCTCTGGACTAATTCTCTTTCCAAGAGCAGTCACTGTTATATGAAGGAAGTACGTGATTAGTACCCCTGTAGTGAAAATGTTTCTTTCACACTTAGAGAGGGAAGGCATAGGATTCAACTGGTCAGGGGATGGAGGATGAAAGAAGACAAACAGCTATTTGGATAAAATTAAGGTTTTTCAAAAGCCCTACTGGTCTGAATCTTGGGATGTTACCAGAGGCATGGCTAGAAGCCCCTAGCAGTCAGCACTCACCATCCAGGGCTGGGTCCAAGTTTGTGTGGTTAGATGCTTGTTCTCCACAGACTGAAGCCAGTGATTTTAGGATCATTAAAGGTGATTCAGCGTCTGCCTCCCAGGAGTCAAGCAGTGGGTGGTCCTGGCAGGTGCTTCCCTAAGACATCACGAGGTGGCTGCGAGCTGGGGAAGTCGCTGAGGTTCTGCATTGGTCTTCAGCTCTACAGCATCTGAATCACACCCAAGGAACTCAGCCAGCTTAGCCAAAGACCCCAGAGATAGAAACAGACATCTGGGTCTCCCTGGAGGGAGCACGAGCTGGTTACAAAACTGGGGACCTGCCTTCACTGCTGGTTTTTATATTATACCCTGAGGACGCCTCTACAGAGGTAGCCGGGCTAGGGACAGGGCTTCTGGGCCCCTCCACGCCTACTTGATCCAGAACTGCTTTTTTTAAAAATCTGTTTTACATACTGGGATTCTGCCTAAGATTTTGTTAAAAAGTTTTGGGAATCATTTTTTTCACCCAAATAAGTAAACATCTGTCATGAAAGTTTTCTCAATTTTGAAATAAAGTTATTCTTTCTAGTTATAAAGGTAATATATGCATCCCATGGAGCATTTGAAAAATATTGAAGAATAGGAGAAGGAAAAAAATCCAATAATTCTACCGCTGCTAATGTTTTTCTATATTTCCTTCTGACTTTTTTCCTGTTTGTCTTTTTACATGGTTCAGACAGAACTGCATTAACCAGTGTTTTCATTCCTGATTATTTTTTACTTACAACGACTTCTAAAGCATCTGTGATAGGGATGTTTATACTTAAGTATTGTTTTTATTATTATTATTATTACTATTACTTTTATAAACAACTTCATATAAAAAGCTTTCGCCAATTTTGGATTTTTTTCTAAAGATCAAGTCTCAGTAGTATAGCATTATAGGTTTAAAACATCTGGGCATTTTAAAGGCTTTTGGAACATAACAAAGACTTGTTTTGCAAAAAGGTCTAACTGATTCACTCATCCACAAGCCATTTATGACACTGCCTGTTGGATCAGACCTTCATCCATGCTGGGTGTTTTTGTTTTTAAAAATAGCATCTTGTTTCTTTGGTTATCAGTGAATTTGAATATTTTCATATTTGTTTTCTGGTTGCATTTCAGGGTGTTCTTTCTAAAAAACTAGTCTGATACTTTGCTTTCCTACTTAAAACTTTCCTTTAGTGCCTACACGTAGGACAAAGTTCTGTGGGGCACATGGGTATGAACACACACGTTTGACACACACCTGAACTGGAGAAATGTTTTCTAGCCTGTTTTCCATGCAGTATCTGCGTGACCTTGGACGAGTCCCTTGATTTTAGTTTTAATTTCCTCACCTACAAAAATAGGAAAAACAACACCAACCTCCCAGAGTTTCATAGTAAAGATTAAATGAGATGTCCTTTGTAAGGAACTCAGTAGAGGATCTGTTATGAAAGAGATCTCTACATCTGTAACTGTCATTCTGTCCCGGCATCGTGTGAGACCCTTGAGGAGAAGAAGAGTCAACATTTAATGAATGACTACTTTCTACTCACCAGGCGCTGTGCTCAGCACTTTACATGGATTAACTCATATTAGTCTCACAACAGCATTTGAGGGAGATGATAGTACCATGTTGATTTGGTGGATGAGGAAACTGGGGCACAGAGAGATTAAGAAACTTGCCCAAAGTTAAACCACTCATAAATAGCAAAGCTGGGAATTGACCTTTTTCCATTGGGTTCCATCCTTTCTCTCAGGGCTGCTCACTCCAGGGCCTCATGGAACCACAGGGCCATTCCCTAACACTACACTTTCCCTAACACGCCTTGCCCTCTCACCCTCGTGCCTTTGCACGTGCTTTCCCCCCTCCATGAATGAGCGTCTCCATCATTAACCTCGAAAGCACTGTTCATTCTTTAATATCCAACTTAAATGTTCTTTGCTCTGTGGTCAAAAATCAGCCTCCCCTTACTTTGTGCTCCATTGTCACTTGTGCTCTTATCCTTTTAAACACTTAGCCAGTTGTAAGTGTGTGTGTGTCTGTGTATGTGTTAGCATTTTGATTACATATATATCTCCCCCTCCAGACTCTGGACTTCCAGTAGACTTCAATTATTTTTTCTATTATCCCTAATTTCTCATCTGATGTCTAATACCCAGGACGTGCCCAATACCTATTTGTCATGTGAATGAATGAATGGTGGCATTTCAGGCTCAGTGAGAGGCTGACAGGTGAGAGAAACAGCCTTTGCAGGACCTCTCCAACTTGGGTCCTTTGTAGGGCTAGTCCTGCAGTAAAATAACCTCTCCCTTTTTCACTGGCTGTTGACCCCAGTTAATCTTCCCTGAAGAGATGCCTGTGGTCACCAGCTACACTCCCAGGTCACCCAGAGAGCCTCAGACACACACTTTGAGGTTTGCAATCCAACTAGTGGTGCAGCAAGCTCTCTTGCTTCTTGTTAGCTGGCCCTGCACTTGGGTCCCACAGGCAGCCCCCAAGGAGGACCTTAACCCCACGTCTGTGCTGAGCTCCTGCGTGGGATCTAGAAAGCCTGCCCTTTTACTTTTTAATGTTTTATTTGGCCACGCTGCATGGCATGTGGGATCTTAGTTCCCCGACCAGAGGTCGAAGCTGAGCCTCCTGTGGTGGAAGCACAGAGTCTTAATCACTGGACCGCCAGGGAAGTCCCCAAAGCCCACCCTTTTAGAACTTGCTTGGCTGGGACAGATGGCTGGTATGAAGTTTCCAGGTATCCGATTTTCTGTGATTCTATGACACAAGTGGTATCTGAATAATGAGATGGGGCAGGGGACAGGAAATGGCTTTGGTCTGATTTGGGGTATATCCCAAATGGCACCAGTAACCACCGACTTGCAGTCACCTTAGAAAAATCCAGTGGGAGAGACAGGCTTTGGTCCTTAACCTGGGGTGCCTGTGGGCAGGTCACGAAGGGCACATGCCCATTCCTCCCCTCTGGGCCTTTGGTCTCGTTGATTATCTTTCCTACATTGTGCCTGCCGGCCACCCAGCCCAAGCCTCCCTCACCACTCCAGCTCACCTTGATCTCTCTCTGAATCAGCACAGACGTGGGGTTAAGGTCACAGCCTCTGGAACCAGACTGCGTGGGTCCAAAACCTCCTGGCCTCTCCTACCTTGTTTGCACATTTGTAAACGAGACCAGTGCAGAGAGCTCAGCCTGTAGGAGGCACCACCGTATTGAAGCTGCTATCACCACCCTACAGTTTAGCACTTGGCTACATCTACCTTCACATCCATTCTTTATTGGTTTGGGGAACTAAAAGTTCTTCCTCTGTCTGCTTGTGAAGCACTTGGGGGCAGA